>NC_137148.1:60503805-61110055 GCF_951394435.1 Stenella coeruleoalba
CTTGGATTCTTCCTTTTTATTGATGAGTTTTATTCCATTATGTAGATATACCACAATTTGTTCATCCATTCCCCCTGGTGATGGACATTTGGTTGTTTCTGGTTTAGGGGTATTTTATATATTTTTGAAAGCTGCTCTGAGCATTTGTGTACAAGTCTTTGTGTGGATATATGTCTTAATTTCTTTTGGATAAATACCAGGAGTGGAATTACTGGGCAATATGGTAAGCATATGTTTAAATTTATGAGAAAGTGCTGAAATGTTCTCCAACATAGCAGTGGTGTTTTACACTCCTATCAGCAATGTCACTGACACTTGGTATTGTCTGTCTCTTTTACTTTAGTCATTCTAGTGGCTGTGAAGTGATATCTTATTTTGGTTTTAATCTGCATTTTCCTAATGGTTAATGATCTTGAGGTCTTTCCCTGTGCTCATTTTCATTCATATATCTTCTTTTGTGGTGTCTTTTCAAATATTTTGCCTATATTTAGTTTGTTTCTGTCTACACAGTTGAATTATATTCATTCTTTATATATTCTGCATATAATTCCTTTGTGAGGTATATATATTGCAAATATTTCCTCCTATTCTGTGGCTTGATTTTCGTTTTCCTAATAGTGTTTTTCGATGAGCAAAAGTATTAATTTTGAGAAAGCCCCATTTTCCAATTATGTCTCTAATTGTTTGTGATTTTTATGCCCTAAGAAATATTGGTCTATACCAAAGTTACAAAGATTTTCTTTTAGGTTTTCTTCTAGGAGTTTATAGTTTTCAATTTCATATGTTGTCTGTTATACATTTTGAGTTAATTATTGAGTATGCTGTGAGGTAAGGGTCAATACTTATAATTTTTGCAACATTCCTTTCCCCATTGGAATGCCGTGGCACCTTTGCTGAAAATCACTTGACTAAACATTTGTGGGTCTCTTTCTGGACTCTCTGTTCCATCGGTCTATATGTTTCACTATCGTACTGTCTTGATTACTATATTTTATAGAAAGTCTTGAAATTGCTTAGGTTATTCTAGGTCGTTTTCATTTCCATAAAAAGTTTAGAATCAGCTCATCAAGTTCTAAAAAAAAATCTTCTGGAATTTTGATTGAGATTGTGTTCAATCCATGAATTAATTTGGGAGAGAATTGCCATCTTTTTTTAAAAAAAATAAATTTATTTATTTTTGTCTGCATTGGGTCTTCATTGCTGATTGCGGGCTTTCTTTAGCTGCGGGGCGCGGGCTTCTCACTGCACTGGCTTCTCTTGTTGTGCAGCACGGGCTCTGGGCACGCAGGCTTCAGTAGTTGTGGCGCATGGGCTCAGTAGTCATGGCTTGCGGGCTCTAGGGCACAGGCTCAGTAGTTGTGGTGCACAGGCTTAGTTGCTCCACAGCCTGTGGGATCTTCCCGGACCAGGGCTCGAACCCTTGTTCCCTGCATTGGCAGGAGGATTCTTAACCACTGTGCCACCAGGGAAGCCGGAGAATTTCCATCTTTTTTCTTTTTTAAAATTTATTTATTTTATTTATTTATTTTTGGCTGTGTTGGGTCTTTTTGCTGCACACAGGCTTTCTCTAGTTGTGGTGAGTGGGGGCTACTTTTCATTGCGGTGCGTGGGCTTCTCATTGCGGTGGCTTCTCTTGTTGTGGAGCAGGGACGCTAGGCTCACGGGCTCAGTAGTTATGGCACACGGGCTTAGTTGCTTCACGGGCTGTGGGATCTTCCCCGACCAGGGCTCGAACATGTGTCGCCTGCATTGGCGGGTGGATTCTTAACCACTGTGCCACCTGGGAAGCCCCCAGGAATTTCCATCTGAATAGTACTGAATCTTCAGATCCATGAACATGATATATGTGTCTGTTAATTTAGGTCTTACTTAATTTTTTTAGCAATGTTTTATAATTTCAGTGTATAGGTTTTATACATATTTTGTTAAATTCATTCCAAAGTATATCATGGTTTTTCTTTCTTTTTTTTTTTTTTTTGTGGTACGCGGGCCTCTTACTGTTGTAAGAGTTCAGGCTCTCCCGTTGCGGAGCACAGGCTCCGGACGCGCAGGCTCAGCGGCCATGGCTCACGGGCCCAGCCGCTCCGCGGCATGTGGGATCTTCCCGGACCGGGGCACGAACACGCGTCCGCTGCATTGGCAGGCGGACTCTCAACCACTGCGCCACCAGGGAAGCCCTATCATTTTTTTTGATAGTGTTATAAATGTAAGTGTATTTTAAATTTCATTTTCCGAATGTTCATTGCTGGTATATAGAAATATAATCAAGTTTGTATATTGACCTTGTATCCTATGACCTTGGTAAGTTCAATTTACTAGTTTTAGTAGCTGTGTGTGTGTGTGTGTGTGTGTGTATGTGTAGATTCCTTAGGATTTTCTAACACAATAATGTTATCTGTGAAAAAAGATAGTTTTATTTTTTTCCTGTCCAATATTTATGCCTTTTCTTTCTCTTCTGAGCCTTTTTTTTTTTTGGCAATTGTTAGAACTTGCAGTTCAGTGTTGCATAAAAGTGATGAAAGAGGGCACCCTTGCGTGTTCACTATCTTAGAGAGAAGTATTCCGTCTGTCACCAGGAAGCCATGATGTTAGCTGTAGGTTCTTTGTAGATGCCCTAAAATTTAGTCTGCTTTTAATTATTACCATGTTCTGGCAATTTTAAACATGTCAATGAAAAAACAGTGTCCCCAAAATATTATTTGTTAAAGTTCCAAACAATTGCTGAGTTACTGTTGGGTTTTATTAATATATATGTGTCTTAGAATTCACACATTTATATTGATTATCCATTAGTAGTTGCATTTTATGTGGAAGTGAAGAGAATCCCTAGTCATAAGTTGCCCTCCTGTTCTCCCTGCACACACTGTGACTCGACTGAATACATTGTTTGGAGAATACATTTGTAACAGATTGAAATCATTCCAGCTTGCCTCAGGTACAGTTTGTGCCTCCAGCCCCTGGGATGAACATATTCCTGCCTTTACACAGTAGAGTCCAAATAAACAGTTACAGCACAATGAATGCAAAGATGAAGAAACAGAACTTTACGTACCTCAATTCTGGGGTCTGTGTGACTACTAGAGTTTTTACTTATGCTTAAAATTTAAAACCATGAGGTGTAATATTGATATTTTTGTTTGGTTAGGGGCAAATTTTAATTCCTACATGAACTTTTTCTGATTTGAGTAATATCCTTAAAAATTAAAGTTTATTCATCTTAATTGCTCTTGTTGTTTAACTGTAATATTTGTTTTTGTGACGGACCACTAGGTAGGTCTAAGTTTTTTTCCTTTTAAAAAATACATGAATGGAGTGGGGGAAAAAAAAGTCATCACGTTTGCATGTTTGTACTATGTTATCTTACTTTTTATTTTTTACTTTTTGTTTTGCTGGCAACATGACATGCACCAAGTTCAATAAAAGAGAACTTGTATTGTCAGCAATTTTTTTCTGGTCGTCACTATTGTTCATTTCGGTTCGTGATTATTCAGGACAGGAAGTGTAGTACTGCAGAGGAGCGTGCTGGGTGGAGCCCGGGCAGGGCCAGCCCCAGGCAGTTGTCACCTCACACACTGCCCCACCAAGCAGACAGTGTGCTTCGGTTGCTCGGTTGCTTGTGATTTGTCCCCTGGGGAGTTTTGAGTTTTGCTCTGAGGCAGGGGCACAGATAAGACAGATAGATTAATGATTAAAAGACATGAGGTAATTTTGTAAAGTTCTAGCGGAAAACCCTGGCCTAAGAGTCAGGCCTCTCTGCCCTGTCACCGCGTCATCTGCTTTTCACCTCTCTGGGGTTGAATGAGGCAATCTCAGTGATTTCTTCTGGTTCTGAAATTCAGTGACTCTCTTGTCTCGTTATAAAATATAAGGGGTTATTATTACTGTTGTTGTTTGTATCAGTGGACAAAGAAGAGGCCCTGGAGACTTTGACCAATGGGGAGGGAAGGACAACAAGGCAGTTAAGTATTTAAACATTTTCTAAAGGCAAACTGAAGAGTCTTGTCCTCAGCCATTTCAGTGATGCTCACTCCTATCATGATGGTGACCTTGTACCTCATTCCCAGGGCTGTGGGGCCTTTATTAAGTTACATTGCAGAGGGTAGACAGGTAGTGGCTAACTCATGATACGTCTGCCCTTGGGGCTTCTGTTGGACGCTTAGCTGAAACCCACTTCTGCCTGGAAATTTTCTGTGGACTCAGACAGCAGAGGCAGAGACTGTTCCGTCCCTGACAGAGGCAGATCCAATACCAGAGGTCAGAGCCTCTCCAAAGGTGCTCATGGGTCACCGACATCCACATCACTTGGACTGCTTCCAGTCTTGCAGAATCAGGATCTAAGATCAGGGCCCAGGAATCTGCTCATAAACTGTTTGCCAGAATACATAAGGCATTCTGAGGATTGAGCATTGTTCGTGTAGAAGCGTGGCCAAGAGAGTGAAGATTTGAAAATGGTTTTCAAAGTTGATACAATAGAAATAAATTACTAAACATATTTTACTGCCTTTGTTGTTTCACAGTATCTTTTAATTATTAAATAACCAGTGTTTTGTCCTTCAAGCTCGCCATTCTGAAAAATCAAGAGAGGTCATTTTAAGTAGTATCAAGTACTGTAAGATAAAATGATATGACTGATAACGACAAATTGTAAGGTGACATTCATTACATGGAATCCTTAGCCTGAATGAAAGGTTAGGGAAACTATAGGTGTCTAATGAGAAAGTCAAGTTTAATTAATTGTACTCTGATGAATAGATTTGCATTGGGATTTGCCACCTGAACTCAATAGCTAATTACAAGGACTGCCAATGAATAGTAGGTAACCTGCACGCCCAGTTTCATGTTGGAGATGTCACAGTTGCTGTTTGTTGAAGGACGGCAAGCCAAGGGAATGGATAGCAACTGAAACTTTCTAGGGGCGTCCTGAGATGGTGCTCTTAGAGAATGATCCCAGTTGTTTCCCACAGACTAAGATAGAATCAGTAGTTTCAAAGGCCGTGCTGTGTACCTGGTTGCCTTTGAATCGTGGAGGCAGCAGGAACTGCAAGATGGCCTCTAGTTGACCCCCTTCTACTAGCCGTAACACATCCAGTTATTTCAGACAATACCGTCTCCCCCTGCCCTTCCAATTCTATCTCCCATTCAGGCAGGGTTCCTGTTATTTACCACATCAAGAGCATTTGACAGGATTCAACACCCATTCATCTTAGAAGTTCTTAGCCATCTTGGAACAGAAGGGAACTCCCTTAACCTAAAAAAGGGGATCAACAACAAGAAAAAACTCAGCTAACATCGCACTGAATGGTGTAAGACTGAATGCTTTTCCCTTAATATTGAGAAAATCACTTTGGCTGCAGAGTAAAGAATGGATTGTAGAGAGATGGACAAAAGTCAAGGATTTAATGGCATCTAGGAGGTTATTGCAGTAGTTCGGGCAAAGATAAAAGTTAGACTTGGGTGGCAGCAAGAGAAATGAAAGATGTTTGAGAGGTAAAATAGGGTTTATTCGCAGATTTGTCCAGTGAGGGAGTGTTCTAAGGGTAACTCAGCTGGGTGGATGGCGCTGCTACTCATTGAGCAGGCAAATCAGGAAGATGGGAAATGTCCATTTTCTTCTGCAGAGACCCCCACCCTCTATACCCCAAAGTCAATTAGAAGGGTCTGATATCTATAGAAGAGAGGTGTATGCAGAAGGGAAGCATTTGAAAATATATTAAAATACACAGGCCTCCCTGACTACACATAGGCATTGAAGGAGAAGCACAAGTCTTATGAAATAAACTGTTGAGAAGATGTGCTAACACAGAAATACTGGAGAAGAAGTGAGAATGATATATTTCCAGGTGCTTTATAACAGAGCTCTTTAGCATACTATCTAATTTAGGTATCACTAGAGTGAGATAGAATTTTTCTGATACCTGTTTTCGGATGAGAAATTAGAGTCTCAGATTTATTAAGTGATTTGTCCAACACTAATCAATAGTGAAAGGGTTTTTTTTTAATCTAAATCTTCAGATTCCAGTGTCCCTGATCTTTTTAATGCTGCGATGAGGTTAATTTCAGCTCTGAAGAGAGCCATCAGAAAGAATTCAGGTCTATACAGTCTGGAGCCTCTCTTATTGGCTGTTTCCCTTTTCTTCCACCAGCTCAATCCTACTTACCCTTCAAGGCTCAGTTCAGATTGTTCAGCTCCCATAAATCTTTCCTGCCCATTCCTGCCCACTGATATCTTCCATATTAAAACATTTAATTATATTTTATTTCATACAATATATCAAAAGTAGTATTTCAACAGGCAATCAATATAAAAATTGAGGTGTTTTACATTCTTTTTTTCTGTACTAAGTCTTTGAAGTCCAGTGGGCAGCTCATCTCTACTTGGACATGTCCATGTCTTCACCTGCTGGCTTCTTGCCTCCATTTCTTTCTCCCTCCTCCACCTACTCCACTTCCATCACCTCCCCTTCCACTGCTACTGGGAAAATGGTACATTTTCCAGTTGTCACTTCCTCAGCCTGCACCACTGCCACCAGCTGCCACCCTGACCCGTGTGCGCCACAGGTCTCTACAGCCTTCTGCACAGCAGGTCCTCGTGGCTCTCCACCCTGAGAGCCGTTTTCCAAGATGCTGTCAATTGCCACCCAGGCAGAGGCTACTTCCAGGCCCTCTGTGAGGGGGAAGCCTCTTCCTGCTCTGTTTTGGTGGATCTATGACCGTGACCCTTATGGACTTGCACCTGGGCAGTGTGGTCACAGCTCGAAGGGTCCCAGGGTGGACCCCCCTCCTCTGGAGCCTGGGGCCGTGAGAATGTGTTGGTCCCCAAGCTGCCACCACCTCTGTCCACCATCACCTGTGTCTCCTTGGCTTTCTCAGAGCCTCTGGCGCTAGTGCAGTTCTCCTGGACAGGTCAGAAGTAGTGAGGCTGTGGGTTTGGTTACTCCCAGACTAGCTGGGGGGCTGTAGGGATGTGTACTTTCCTCTTCCATCCTTGGACCTCCCCATGGAACTTGCACTTTGTATCATTCATTGTGCGTGTGTGTGTGTGTGTGTGTGTGTGTGTGTGTGTATTTGCCACATTCTGTTTGAACTGTTATTTAAATATGCATCCATTCATCTGTACCCTTATTATTTTATTCAACCAAAACTATTGAATGCATAGCTACAGGCACTGTTCTAGGTGGTAGTTTTGTATCTAAGTCTAGAATCCTCAGTTAAGCTTGAAGTTTTTTTGTTGTTGCTGTTGTGATGGCAGGAAGACCCAGATCCTGGTGCAGAATATGAGCGTAGTGCTGGCGGAAGCGGGAGTGGTGGGGACTTCTCTCTCAGCTCTGTTCTCTTGGGCCTGGATGCTGGAGAGTCAGGAGGCGCTTCAGAGTGCTCTGGGTGTTGAGGAAGGATGGTGTCCACCATGTGGAGGCTGATCTGGGTCTTACGTGAAGTTCAGGTGATGAATGAAAGAAGAATTTTATTTTCTAAGCCATTTCTCTGCCTGTTTCTTAGACCAGTGTCCTTTGTGTTTGAACTTAGTGTGAATGGCCATCTTAGTGATTCTAACAGTGATAACAGAGTCAAAAGACAAAAGATTTGGGCTTCCCTGGTGGCGCAGTGGTTGAGAGTCTGCCTGCCGATACAGGGGACATGGGTTTGTGCCCCGGTCCGGGAAGATCCCACATGCGGCGGAGCGGCTGGGCCCGTGAGCCATGGCCACTGAGCCTGCGCATCCGGAGGCTGTGCTCTGCAACGGGAGAGGCCACAGCAGTGAGAGGCCCGAGTACCGCAAAAAAAAAAAAAAAAAAAAGACAAAAAATTTCTTTAATTGTGAAGGATATAGAAATTTAACTGCATGTGGTCTTACAGAATACTCCTAGTCAGAGGTGCATTTTTCACCCCCTCTCCCTCAGACATCACATGGAAGCACACCTGTTAACCTAGGAGAGGTGAGGCGTCACCAGAAGAGAGAAGCATCGCCCTTGCTCTTTTCATAGGAGCGGGGGAGGGAATGGCGTTGTACCTTCTCAGCTCTCCAGCTTTCTCTGCTGTCTTAGCCTGCATATCCCTAAAGTAAAGCCAAGACAAAGGGTCACAGACAGGTAGTTTGAGAAATGATACTAGATACCAAGAGTGAGGAATGGGAGAGTGAAACAAGGAAGGCAGAAAAGCCAATACAAGGATGTCCTATTAATACACAAATGACCAAGAAGCACATGAAAAAGTGCTCAGTATCACTAGTTATCAGGGGAATTCAAATTCAAGTCACAATGAGACACCTTCTGGATACCTACTAAAATGGCTAAATTACAAAGACTGGCAGCAGCAAATGTTGTTGAGAATGTGGAATAATTGGAGTTCTCATAAATTATTGGTAGAAGCGTAAAACGGGACAACCACTTATGAAAAATCTGACAGTTTCTCATAAAACTAAACGTACATTTCTATGACCCAGCAATTCCATTCCTAAATACTTACTCAGTGAAAATATCTATATACAGCCAGATTTGGGTAAGAATGTTCACAGCGACATTATTCATAACAGTCAAATACTAGGAACAGCATATTCACAGAAGGATGGCTAAGGAAACTGGTGTGTTCATGCGGTGGAGTCCTGGTCGGCAATGAAAAGGAAAGCTGTGGATACAACAATACGGATAAATATTAAAACGTGCTGGGTGACAGAAGCCTTACACAAAAGAGTACTCTCTGGTTCCATTTATATGAAGTTCTAGAACAGGCAAAACTAATCTATGGTGAGGAAAAATCAAAACAGTGGTCTGTGTGGTTGTATGTGTATGGAAATGGAAATTGACAGAATGTGGACATGAGGGAGTGCTCATATCTTCAGAGGATTTGGGTCACACAGGTACATTTATTTTTGAATGGTACACTTGAGATTTCTGCATTTCACTGAATATAAGTTTTGCCTTAAAAGAAAAAAAATCGTAGATATTGACTTCTCGTTAAATATATGCATGCTGAAGTGCTTAGAGGTGAATTGTACTGTTGTCTGCAAATTACTTTGAAATGCATTTTAAAATGAGATATATTAGTAGATGGATAGAGGGACAGATGATAGACATGCAGTAAAGAGTTAAATGTTAGTTGCATAATCTAGGTGGTGGATATATGGATATTAACTGTAAAATTCTTTGAACTTTTTTTTTTTTTTAACCTAACACAGTGTAAAATCTAGTAGAGTCTCAATGAGTGATCACTTTGACATGAGAAGAGAGGCATGTGTAACTTACACTGGACTTCAGAGTCAAGCAAGGACTGCATCTGAATCTCAGTGATGTCAGATATCAGGCACATAAGTCAATATCACCATTATTATTATTTTTTTCATCCAAAATGACAATCTCTGACTTTTTTTTTTAACATCTTTATTGGGGTATAATTGCTTTACAATGGTGTGTTAGTTTCTGCTTTATAACAAAGTGAATCAGTTATACATATACATATGTTCCCATATCTCTTCCCTCTTGCGTCTCCCTCCCTCCCACCCTCCCTATCCCACCCCTCCAGGCGGTCACAAAGCACTGAGCCGATATCCCTGTGCCATGCGGCTGCTTCCCACTAGCTATCTACCTTACGTTTGTTAGTGTATATATGTCCATGCCTCTCTCTCGCTTTGTCACAGCTCACCCTTCCCCCTCCCCATATCCTCAAGTCCGTTCTCTAGTAGGTCTGTGTCTTTATTCCTGTCTTACCCCTAGGTTCTTCATGACATTTTTTTTTCTTAAATTCCATATATATGTGTTAGCATACAGTATTTGTCTTTCTCTTTCCGACTTACTTCACTCTGTATGACAGACTCTAGGTCTATCCACCTCACTACAAATAGCTCAATTTCGTTTCTTTTTATGGCTGAGTAATATTCCATTGTATATATGTGCCACATCTTCTTTATCCATTCATCCGATGATGGGCACTTAGGTTGTTTCCATCTCTGGGCTATTGTAAATAGAGCTGCAATGAACATTTTGGTACATGACTCTTTTTGAATTTTGGTTTTCTCGGGGTATATGCCCAGTAGTGGGATTGCTGGGTCATATGGTAGTTCTATTTGTAGTTTTTTAAGGAACCTCCATACTGTTCTCAATAGTGGCTGTACCAATTCACATTCCCACCAGCAGTTCAGAGTGTTCCCTTTTCTCCACACCCTCTCCAGCATTTATTGTTTCTAGATTTTTTGATGATGGCCATTCTGACTGGTATGAGATGATATCTCATTGTAGTTTTGATTTGCATTTCTCTAATGATTAGTGATGTTGAGCATTCTTTCATGTGTTTGTTGGCAGTTTGTATATCTTCTTTGGAGGAATGTCTATTTAGGTCCTCTGCCCATTTTTGGATTGGGTTGTTTGTTTTTTGTTATTGAGCTGCATGAGCTGCTTGTAAATTTTGGAGATTAATCCTTTGTCAGTTGCTTCATTTGCAAATGTTTTCTCCCATTCTGAGGGTTGTCTTTTGGTCTTGTTTATGGTTTCCTTTGCTGTGCAAAAGCTTTGAAGTTTCATTAGGTGCCATTTGTTTATTTTTGTTTTTATTTCCATTTGTCTAGGAGGTGGGTCAAAAAGGATCTTGCTGTGATTTATGTCATAGAGTGTTCTGCCTATGTTTTCCTCTAAGAGTTTGATAGTTTCTGGCCTTACATTTAGGTCTTTAATCCATTTTGAGCTTATTTTTGTGTATGGTGTTAGAGAGTGATCTAATCTCAAACTTTCACATGTACCTGTCCAGTTTTCCCAGCACCACTTATTGAAGAGGCTGTCCTTTCTCCACTGTACATTCCTGCCTCCTTTATCAAAGATAAGGTGACCATATGTGCATGGGTTTACCTCTGGGCTTTCTATCCTGTTCCATTGATCTATCTTTCTGTTTTTGTGCCAGTACCATACTGTCTTGATTACTGTAGCTTTGAAGTCAGGGAGCCTGATTCCTCCAGTTCCGTTTTTCGTTCTCAAGATTGCTTTGGCTATTTGGGGTCTTTTGTGTTTCCATACAAACTGTGAAATTTTTTGTTCTAGTTCTGTGAAAAATGCCAGTGGTAAGTTGATAGGGATTGCATTGAATCTGTAGATTGCTTTGGGTAGTAGAGTCATTTTTACAATGTTGATTCTTGCAATCCAAGAACATGGTATATCTCTCCATCTATTTGTATCATCTTTAATTTCTTTCATCAGTGTCTTATAGTTTTCTGCATACAGGTCTTTTGTCTCCTTAGGTGGGTTTATTCCTAGGTATTTTATTCTTTTTGTTGCAATGGTAAATGGGAGTGTTTCCTTAGTTTCTCTTTCAGACTTTTATCATTAGTGTATAGGGATGCAAGAGATTTCTGTGCATTAATTTTGTATCCTGCTATTCTACCAAATTCATTGATTAGCTCTAGTAGTTTTTTGGTAGCATCTTTAGGATTCTCTATGTATAGTATCATGTCATCTGCAAACAGTGACAGCTTTACTTCTTTTCCGATTTGGATTCCTTTTATTTCCTTTTCTTCTCTGATCGCTGTGGCTAAAGCTTCCAAAACTATGTTGAATAATAGTGGTGAGAGTGGGCAACCTTGTCTTGTTCCTGACCTTAGTGGAAATGCTTTCAGTTTTTCACCATTGATGACGATGTTGGCTGTGGGTTTGTCATATACGGCCTTTATTATGTTGAGGAAAGTTCCCTCTATGCCTACTTTCTGCAGGGTTTTTATCATAAATGGGTGTTGAATTTTGTCGAGAGCTTTCTCTGCATCTCTTGAGATGATCATATGTTTTTCTCCTTCAATTTGTTCATATGGTTTATCACATTGATTGATTTGTGTGTATTGAAGAATCCTTGCATTCCTGGAATAAACCCCACTTGATCATGGTGTATGATCCTTTTAATGTGCTGTTGGATTCTGTTTGCTAGTATTTTGTTGAGGATTTTTGCATTTATGTTCATCAGCGATTTTGGCCTGTAGTTTTCTTTCTTTGTGACATCCTTGTCTGGTTTTGGTATCAGGGTGATGGTGGCCTCGTAGAATGAGTTTGGGAGTGTTCCTCCCTCTGCTGTATTTTGGAAGAGTTTGTGAAGGATAGGTGTTAGCTCTTCTCTAAATGTTTGATAGAATTCGCCTGTGAAGCCATCTGGTCCTGGGGTTTTGTTTGTTGGAAGATTTTTAATCACAGTTTCAATTTCAGTGCTTGTGATTGGTCTGTTCATATTTTCTATTTTTCCTGATTCAGTCTTGGCAGGTTGTGCATTTCTAAGAATTTGTCCATTTCTTCCAGGTTGTCCATTTTATTGGCATAGAGCTGCTTGTAGTAATCTCTCGTGATCTTTTGTATTTCTGCAGTGTCAGTTGTTACTTCTCCTTTTTCATTTCTAATTCTATGGATTTGAGTCTTCTCCTTTTTTCTTGATGAGTCTGGCTAATGGTTTATCTTTTTTTTTTTTTTTTTTTTTTTTTTTTTTGCTGTATGCGGGCCTCTCACTGTTTTGGCCTCTCCCATTGCGAAGCACAGGCTCCAGACACACAGGCCCAGCGGCCATGGCTCACGGGCCCAGCCATCCGCGGCATGTGGGATCCTCCCGGACCGGGGCACGAACCCGTGTCCCCTGCATCAGCAGGCGGGCTCTCAACCACTGCGCCACCAGGGAAGCCCGTGTTTGTATTTTTTACAGATCTTTTCCTGTAATTGATATCTAGTCTCATAGTGTTGTGGTCGGAAAAGATACTTGATACAATTTCAGTTTTCTTAAATTTACCAAGGCTTGATTTGTGACCCAAGATATGATCTATGCTGGAGAATGTTCCATGAGCACTTGAGAAAAATGTGTATTCTGTTGTTTTTGGATGGAGTGTCCTATAAATATCAATTAAGTCCATCTTGTTTAATGTATCATTTAAAGCTTGTGTTTCCGTATTCATTTTCATTTTGGATGATCTGTCCATTGGTGAAAGTGGGGTGTTAAAGTCCCCTACTATGAATGTGTTACTGTCGATTTCCCCTTTTATGGCTGTTAGTATTTGCCTTATGTATTGAGGTGCTCCTATGTTGGGTGCATAAATATTTACAATTGTTATATCTTCTTCTTGGATCGATCCCTTGATCATTATGTAGTGTCCTTCTTTGTCTCTTCTAATAGTCTTTATTTTAAAGTCTATTTTGTCTGATATGAGAATTGCTACTCCACCTTTCTTTTGGTTTCCATTTGCATGGAATATCTTTTTCCATCCCCTTACTTTCAGTCTGTATGTGTCTCTAGGTCTGAAGTGGGTCTCTTGTAGACAGCAAATATATGGGTCTTCTTTTTGTATCCATTCAGCCAATCTGTGGCTTTTGGTGGGAGCATTTAGTCCATTTACATTTAAGGTAATTATCGATATGTATGTTCCTATTCCCATTTTCTTAATTGTTTTGGGTTCGTTATTGTAGGTCTTTTCCTTCTCTTGTGTTTCTTGCCTAGAGAAGTTCCTTTAGCAGTTGTTGTAAAGCTGGTTTGCTGGTGCTGAACTCTCTCAGCTTTTGCTTGTCTGTAAAGGTTTTAATTTCTCCATCAAATCTGAGTGAGATCCTTGCTGGGTAGAGTAATCTTGATTGCAGGTTTTTCTCCTTCATCACTTTAAATATGTCCTGCCAGTCCCTTCTGGCTTGCAGAGTTTCTGCTGAAAGATCAGCTGTTAACCTTACGGGGATTCCCTTGTGTGTTATTTTTGTTTTTCCCTTGCTGCTTTTAATATGCTTTCTTTGTATTTAATTTTTGACAGTTTGATTAATATGTGTCTTGGCGTATTTCTCCTTGGATTTATCCTGTATGGGACTCTCTGTTCTTCCTGGACTTGATTAACTATTTCCTTTCATATATTTGGGAAATTTTCAACTATAATCTCTTGAAATATTTTCTCAGTCCCTTTCTTTTTCTCTTCTTCTTCTGGAACCCCTATAATTCGAATGTTGGTGCGTTTAATGTTGTTCCAGAGGTCTCTGAGACTGTCCTCAATTCGTTTCATTCTTTTTTCTTTATTCTGCTCTGCAGTAGTTATTTCCACTGTTTTATCTTCCAGGTCACTTATCCGTTCTTCTGCCTCAGTTATTCTGCTATTGATCTCATCTAGAGTATTTTTCATATCATTTATTGTGTTGTTCATCATTGTTTTTTCATATTTAGTTCTTCTAGGTCCTTGTTAAATGTTTCTTGCATTTTGTCTATTCTATTTCCAAGATTTTGGATCATCTTTACTATCATTATTCTGAATTCTTTTTCAGGTAGACTGCCTATTTCCTCTTCATTTGTTAGGTCTGGTGGGTTTTGTCTTGCTCCTTCATCTGCGGTGTGTTTTTCTGTCTTCTCATTTTGCTTATCTTACTGTGTTTGGGGTCACCTTTTTGCAGGCTGCAGGTTCATAGTTCCCATTGTTTTTGGTGTCCGTCCCCAGTGGCTAAGGTTGGTTCAGTGGGTTGTGTAGGTTTCCTGGTGGAGGGGACTAGTGCCTGTGTTCTGGTGGATGAGGCTGGATCTTGTCTCTCTGGTGGGAAGGTCCACGTCTGGTGGTGTGTTTTGGGGTGTCTGTGGACTTATGATTTTAGGCAGCTTGCTAATGGGTGGGGTTGTGTTCCTGTCTTGCTAGTTGTTTGGCATAGGATGTTCAGCACTGTAGCTTGCTGGTCGTTGAGTGAAGCTGGGTGCTGGTGTTAAGATGGAGGTCTCTGGGAGATTTTCACCGTTTGATATTATGTGGAGCTGGGATGTCTCTTGTTGACCAGTGTCCTGAAGTTGTCTCTCCTACCTCAGAGGCACAGCACTGGCTCCTGGCTGCAGCACCAAGAGTCTTTCATCCTCACGGCTCAGAATAAAATGGAGAAAAAGTAGAGAGAAAGAATTAGTAGAAGTAGGAAGAAAGGAAAGAAGGAAGGAAGGAAGGAAGGCAGGAAGGGAGGAAGAAGGAAGGAAGGAAGGAAGGAAGGAAGGAAGGAAAGAAAGGAGGGAGGGAGGGAGGGACGGTGGGAGGGAGGAAAAAAGAAAGAAAGAAAGAAGATAAAGTAAAATAAAATAAAATATAATAAAGTTATTAAAATAAAAAATAATTATTAAGAAAAAAATTTAAAAAAAACGGACGGATAGAACCTTAGGACAAATGGTGGAAGCAAAGCTATACAGAGAAAATCTCACACAGAAGCATACACATACACACTCACAAAAAGAGGAAAAGGGGAAAAAATCCTAAATCTTGCTCTCAAAGTCCACCTCCTTATTTGGGATGATTCGTTGTCTATTCATGTATTCCACAGATACAGGGTACATCAAGTTGATTGTGGAGCTTTAATCCGCTGCTTCTGAGGCTGCTGGGGGAGATTTCCCTTTGTCTTCTTTGTTCTCACAGCTCCCAGATTTGGCCCCGCCTCTGCATGTAGGTCGCCAAAGAGTGTCTGTTCTTCGCTCAGACAGGACGGGGTTAAAGTAGCAGCTGATTCGGGGGCTCTGGCTCACTCAGGCCGGGGGGAGGGAGGGACAAGGAGTGCAGGGCGAGCCTGTGGCGGCAGAGGCCAGCGTGACGTTGCACCAGCCTGAGGCGCACCGTGCGTTCTCCCGGGGGAGTTGTCCCTGGATCCCGGGACCCTGGCAGTGGCGGGCTGCACAGGCTCCCCGGCAGGGTGGTGTGGATAGTGACCTGTGCTCGCACACAGGCTTCTTGGTGGTGGCAGCAGCAGCCTTAGCATCTCATGCCCGTCTATGGGGTCCGCGCTGATAGCCGCATCTCGCGCCCATCTCTGGAGCTCCTTTAAGCGGCGCTCTTAATCCCCTCTCCTCGTGCAACAGGAAACAAAAAGGGAAGAAAAAGTCTCTTGCCTCTTCGGCAGGTCCAGACCTTTTCCAGGACTCCCTCCCGGCTAGCCGTGGGGCACTAACCCCCTTCAGGCTGTGATCACGCTGCCAGCCCCAGTCCTTCCCCGGCGCTCCGACCGAAGCCCGAGCCTCAGCTCGCAGCCCCGCCCGCCCTGGCGGGTGAGCAGACAAGCGTCTCGGGCTGGTCAGTGCCGGTCGGCCCTGATCCTCTGTGCGGGAATCTCCCCGCTTTGCCCTCCACACCCCTGTTGCTGTGCTCTCTTCCGTGGCGCCGAAGCTCCCCCGCTCCGCCACCCTCAGTTTCCGCCCGCGAAGGGGCTTCCTAGTGTGTGGAAACCTTTCCTCCTTCACAGCTCCCTCCCACTGGTGCAGGTCCCGTCCCTATTCTTTTGTCTCTGTTTATTCTTTTTTCTTTTGCCCTACCCAGGTACGTGGGGAGTTTCTTGCCTTTTGGGAGGTTTGAGGTCTTCTGCCAGCGTTCAGTAGGTGTTCTGTAGGAGTTGTTCCCCGTGTAGATGTATTTCTGGTGTATCTGTGGGGAGAAAGGTGATCTCCGTGTCTTACTCTTCCGCCATCTTCACCTCGTCCCTGAACTTCTTTATGTTTGAAAATTTTCATAATAAAAAGTAGGGTAAGGCTTCCCTGGTGGCGCAGTGGTTGAGAGTCTGCCTGCCGATGCAGGGGACGCGGGTTCATGCCCCGGTCTGGGAGGATCCCATGTGCTACGGAACGGCTGGGCTCATGGTCCATGGCCGCTGGGCCTGCACGTCCGGAGCCTGTGCTTCGCAACGGGAGAGGCCAAAGCAGTGAGAGGTCCGTGTACCGCAAAAAAAAAAAAAAAAAGTAGGGTAAAAAGAAAACTACCTTGTCAAGTTAGAGACATTTGAGCAGCTGGTGCTCAAGCCTACCAACACCTTCTCAGAAGCTTTGTGAAAGCCACCTCAGAACTTAACATCTGAGTGGTGAAAGGGAAAGCATTTATCCTTTGGTTTCTTTCTCATTATTGTGAGTGCTAGGAGGCATCTTGCCAGTGTCCCACACCTAAGAGAATTCCCAGTGTAGGAAGCTAAAGGTCCCCAGCATGGGCTGAGGTCGTATGCTTCAGATTACACCTGGGGGCAGCAGGTCAAAGCCTATGCAGAAATGGTCACCTCCAGGAATGCTGCGGTTAAGAGTCAAACAAGAGGATGTAAGTGCTGTAGAGGAATCATTAAGTTAGTTACATGTCACTGCATAAGGAATGAGCCCCAAATTTAGTGTCTTACAACAAACAAGCAATTATTACCCACAGTTTCTATGGGTCAGTAATTCAGGAGCAACTTAACTGGTGGTTCTGGCTCAGGGTCTCTCATGATGTTACATCCAATATTTCAAGCCAGGGCTGCATTTATCTGAAAGCTTGATTAGGGCTGAAAGATCACTACATTAGTTCACCCACAACGTAGGGCTGTTTGAGTGTCCTTATGATATGGCAACTGGCTTCCTTTAATGAGTGATGAGAGAGAGAGGGGTCACAAGGCCTTTTATGACCTCGTCTCAGAAGTCATACACTGTCACTTGCACCACATTCTATCTAGAAGTGAGTCACTAAGTACAGTCCACACTTAAGGGGAAGGGAATTAGGTGTCACCTTTTGAATGAAGGAGCAGCAAAGAATTTGTGGACTTATTTTGAAACCACAACATATTTCCAATAGGGTTCAACCTTTGTCCTTATATACTTTTCTGTTCTGCATTAAATCCAGTCTGTCCAGAGTGGTCTTCAAACTTTGGCCAGCTGCAAACCCTACAAAGATTTAATACAAGAAGGTTAGTAGAAGAAGTTACATTCCCTGCTGCTGCAATATGTCCCTAGTCCATAATTAATATCTGTCATCTCCCTTTCCTACTGTCTGCTCTAGATTTCCCTTACCCTCAGCTGGTTCTTTGGCTGATCTTGGTTGCTTTCCTGAATGGATGACTCAGACCCTCATCTCAAAGGGGTCTGGCCCTTTAGTTGTCTTTGTAAGTCCATGACTGCTGCAACTGCCTGTTTCATCATCACTGATCAATCATCAGTTGATATCCTGGTGAATCTCCTGTGTTCCAGAATACTCCTCCCTGCACACATTATTTAAGAGCAGCCTTAGCTTTTCATGGTAATCAGAGTCAATTATTCTTACCAGTATTAGAACACCTTTCTCTGCTTGCTAGTCTACTGCCTTGAGGAGGCCAAAGTTAACAGGTCGTAGCCTCAAGTTCAGTAGAAGGCCTACCATTTCCCCTAGGGAAATATTCTCCTACTTAAATGAGGATGATTAATTCAACAGAAATTGATTACTACAACAGAACTGTAATTGTGGGAATGGGAAACACAAATTTTAACTAGATTATAAGGAGTGTTGGTGAGTGGGGGGCCAATGCTTCTTCTGCCTCGTGTTTCCTGGACCAGTGTTGCTAGACACAGGGGCATGGCACTATATACCAGCTCTTGTTTTAGCACGTATATACAATATCCTGGAAGACAGTGTCCTAACAGCAGGATATTCTCCCTGAGCTGACACTTAAGCTGAGTTACTTGAAGAACTTTCTGATAACTGCTTCCAGCCATGAGGGAGTAATCCAGTCTGGAATTACCTTTTGAACCTAAGCAAGTAGAAAACTAAGCAAAATATAGGAAATAATTGTTTTCAAACACTGGACAAGAGTCAAACAAGATTGTGATCCCTGGGAAGAGGGAAACGAATGGGACAAGACCTACCATGGCATAGGCTTTCTGCTTGTAGGTAGCTCCAAGGCTGTGCTTTAGGCAGAGGAAACTGTATGGAAGGTGACAGTCTCACTGAATTGGGTAGATAGAGATTGTAGTTCAAGAAGACCAAGGTAACTATAGTTTTAGAGGCAGAGAACCTGAGAGGAGAGAGTTATACAAAAAGAACTCAAGAAGTCTTTGTAGGAATCCTCTTGAATCTTTGTCTGAATGCCAGTCTAATCAGGAACACAGCAAGTGTTCTGGAGATGGACGGTGGTGATGGTTGCACAACAGTGTGAATGTCCTTAATGCCACTGAGCAATAGGCTTAAAAGTTGTTAAAATGGTAAGTTGTATGTATGTATATTTTACCACGCTAAAATTTTTTAAAATTGTCACCACTGTTCAAGTATAAACCATGCCTTATTGGCCAGTATAGGTCATTCAATGATGAGGACAAAAATCAAAGAGCTTGATGGAATTCAGTTATGTGAAATGGAATCTATGTGTATTTCCTACAAACTTTTTTTAAAAACTTAGATGCTTGTAGAAATTTAAATTACATTTTGCCTCTGTTAATTCCTAATGAACACTTTCTGTGATCTGTCATAAATGAATAATCAAGAAAAAATAAGTCTACTCTAATATTTCTACTTGTCTTGAGCTTTCTCACTCCTTTCTCAGAGCTATGTCAGGAAAGTTCCAGCAACTGAACTTTATTTATTGTAGGCCCTTATTTTGTCCAAGCCTCAAGAAACTATCTTTGCCGTGGATAGTTTCCTTGCCAGGACAGGTTAAATCAAAGAAGAGGGCTGTCATGTCAATTAATTCTCTGCTTTCCATTCACCCTACCTGGTCCGACATCCTCGAGACCCAATCCCACTAGCATAACCAGGTTCCTGGCTGAATGCGTTAACCATGGCCTTCAATTCATTCAGTAAAACTATTTCCTACTGGAGCTGGGATATATTTCCCCTCCTGCTTGAGCCAAGCCCTGGCTCTAGTTATCCTGGAGGCAGAGAGTGGAGGTGGGAGAGGATCTTAAGGAGGACAAGCATCATTCTGCAAGGCAAGGTTCAGGTAAGTTCTTTGCAGGGTGTCCTGGCCAGGTGACGCTGTTCTCTTCTAGCTGAGGGGTGAAAAAGGCTGGTTCTGCTCTCCTGGAGGATTAAAATATATCTAGTGACAATATTTTCAGACTTGTCTACCCTATCCCAGGTCTTAAGATCTTGGACCCTAACTGAAACAGGAGACCTGTTGAGGCTTTGTATTATGTCGCCTTTGACTTTGTCACCTTATGACTCAGTTATCGGTTTAATATTCAAGACAATATTCCCTGCACCTCTAGGAGATAAAGTGTTTTAAACATTGCCGTGGAGATCTTCTAGAGTTCACAGTATGCTTGAGTTGATTGTTGGTTAACCTGACTCTATCAATTTCCTCTTTTCAAGATTTCCAAAGCAGTTTGCAAAAGCCAATGAATTCCCCATTTCTTATCATTATCATTGCTTCCATATTGTTCAGGTGCACAGCAACTGCATAACCCAAAGCTTCTCCTTCTACCTGTAGCTTATCCCAGTCCCCCACAGGTGAGAGCCTTAACTGTGTTGCTACTGGATCTGCATTTCCACCACAATGGGGTCTTTATTTCTGTCTGCCTACAACATCCGATCCAAGGGGAGCCTCAAAAGTAGTGATTGCTGAACACCTCTGAATTGTGCATGTGTGACTGCCAGGAAGCTTTCAACAGGCATCACAGATCCTGGTGTCAGAGAAACCCTGGAGCAAAATCTAGAGATCCATAGTGTGGGTGTGGGCTAGGTGCTGTCACATGACACCTGTGTGGAACTGGTTGCCCATATTAGTGACTGGGGTAAATGGCAGGGCCAGGATGAGAATGGTGCTCAGGACTCTGGTACACTGGAGGCTCTGCCTCTAGCCAAGTATTAGTATACAAAACATTGTCAGCCCATTCCAAGCATTTATTTGAGCCCAAGTAAATTGGAGGTCAGCTACATGCATTTGACCAGACCTAGGTCAAAGTCTATTCACCTTATCAATTTCCTGACTACTCTTTAATCTGTGTGGTTCTGATAGTGGGTTTGGTCTGAGTCTGAGTACCATGATCACAAATCCATTTCTCAGTGGATTAAAGGAGAAAGCAGGCTGGAGATTCCCAAAGTTACTGACATCCTTGCCTCCAGTCAGATATGAACCTGATGGCTATTTCATTCACCAACATAACTTTGAAGATAGTTTTCAGTATCAAAACTCTGTCTGAGGGACTTCCCTCGTGGCGCAGGGAATCTGCCTGCCAATGCAGGGGACATGGGTTCGAGCCCTGGTCCAGGAAGATCCCACATGCCACGGAGCAGCTAAGCCCGTGTGCCATGAGCCTGTGCTCTAGAGCCTGTGAGCCACAGCTACTGAAGCCCACGCACCTAGAGCCCATGCTGCACAACAGGAGAAGCCACTGAAGTGAGAACCTGCGCACCGCAACCAAGAGTAGCCCCCACTCGCTGCAACTAGAGAAAGCCTGCGTGCAGCAATGAAGATCCAACACAGCCAAAAAAAAAAAAAAAAAAAAAAACCAACAAAAAAACCTGTCTGAATAGATTATTTCCCTGTTCAGTTATTAGACATGTAACCTACTATATGAGCTAATATGTTCACATAAAAAATTACTAACACTTTCCTGACCAGTTTATTAATGAAGGTACCTTCTGATTTAAAAAATGTCTTCAGTATAGGGAAAAGGAGAACAGATTCAATTATTACACTGTCACCATTCTTTTAAAAAGTTACAAATGCTTGAGGATGTTTCAAAACATTTTATTATGGAAAATTTTTAACATACACAAAATAGAAAGAATAGAATAATGAATCCCCATGTACCTGCTAACCAGCTCTCAGGGGATCTTTACCAAAACTCCAAAGGAATCTAGAATTCTAGGCTTACTTTGCAGGTAGCCAAGATGGCCACTGCCAGAGAAGAATGTTTTTCTCACTATTCCCATCACAGCTTGCCTAACCTGGAAACGGATCTCTTCCCTTCTAGTGGGTTTATTTGCTTAGGTTCTCTGTAACCAGAGGGGTCAAGGCCAGAGATGAGGAAGGGTCTAGCTGTGCCAACCAGAGGGAGCAGTGCCCTCCTGTTTCTCCGTAATTCACTGGGCATTGGTGCTGATACTTGTCAGAGTTTTATTTAGGTCTGTTCTTCTCCTTCTGTTGAAATGTCATTGGTTTTTCTTGGACTGTGGGATACGGTCGGTGACCTTCACATGGGCTCCAGCATTACTGTCTGTAGGATTTCACAGTAAATGAATTGGCATAAATCACCAATCTTACTTCTACTGAGCCTGTGCTCTAGAGCCTGTGAGCCACAACTACTGAGCCCACGAGCCACAACTACTGAAGCCCACACGTCTAACCCAAAGCTTCTCCTTCTACCTGTAGATTATCCCAGTCCACCACAGGTGAGAGCTGAAAATATTGTCACTGGATATATTTTAATCCTCTGGGAGAGCAGAACCAGCCTTTTTTCCCCCGCTAGAGTGTTTGACTCTTGCATTTCGATTGGCCTAGGCTGCTCACTGTTTTCTGTCTTAGTTCAGGGAAATCAGAAAATATTGTTTTGAAATTGAATTTTTTTTTTTTTAGTATGTTTTTCTAACGAAACTCTTGATGACCTTGATTGTGTTTTTCCAAATCTCCTCCCATCTCGCTTCTGTTTTCACATTGAGATGCAGTTGTTTTTCACAATCTGGAGCACAGAAAAAATATGGACTGTATTCTCTGCTGTTCTGAACCCATATGGACCTCTGGGTTTTATTTGGGGCACTGCATTTGAAAGGATATATTGGCAAACGAGTGTATCAAGGGGAGAGCTAAAAGGCTGGTTTGGGAGCAATATATGAAGAACAATTAACCATGGAGAAAAGGAGACCCAGGGGAGATGCAATAGCTATCTGCAAAAGCTGTATTGAAAGCTAACTATGACCAGTGGGGGGGAAGTTAGAAGAAGGCAAATTTCAGCTTTATAAGATCTTTATAATCTTAGAAATTATAAGATTAGATTAGATTAGAAATATCCAGCACTTAAACAAGATTGTCTCATAAGGAATTGTATTCTCCTTCCTAGGAGTCAGATAAATGCCAGATAACATGTCTTAGGAATATACGTATAGAGGGGGCTCCCAGTAGTAACAGAAAACCTGTCTAGAGCACTTATTTTGTGCCATGTACTATTCTGAGCACCTTTCCTATATTACTAATTTAATCCTCACAACAGCCTTATGAGATACGCACTTAAGATCCACAGGCTTTTATCCTAAAGACTTAAGACCAGATGTGTTTTAAAATTCTATGGATTTTAGAAAGGTGCGTGGCACATCTACCTCATGTTAGAAAACACTCCCATGGCACAGTCAAATACGTTAATATTTCTGCAGTGAGGCATATGAGTTTTACATTAAATGGAATATATACCTTTACATGAATTGGGTTAGATTTTGCTGCCAAATGAGGTCAGGTCAGCTCTTCCCATGAAATAGGTTTTGAAATAATTTTATATTTATGGATTCTGAATTGTAGATGAGGGAATATGGACTCATTTTTCTCTCTCTAGTTTGCAAATGAAGACACTGAAGCATAGAGATTAAATACCTTGCTCAAAGTCGTACTCTTAACCACCCCATGGGCTGCCTCTCACTATGCTCTGCCTCTTCTTTTTTTTTTTTTAAAAAATTTATTTATTTATTTTTGGCTGTGTTGGGTCTTCATTGCTGCGCACAGGCTTTCTCTAGTTGCGGCGAGCGGGGGCTACTCTTTGTTGCTGTGCGCGGGCTTCTCATTGCGGTGACTTCTCTTGTTGCGGAGCATGGGCTCTAGGCGCACGGGCTTCAGTAGTTGTGGCTTGCGGGCTCTAGAGCGCAGGCTCAGTAGTTATGGCTCACAGGCTTAGTTGCTCCGTGGCATGTGGGATCTTCCCGTACCAGGGCTCGAACCCATGTTCCCTGCATTGGCAGATAGGTTCTTAACCACTGTGCCACCAGGGAAGCCCCATCTGCCTCTTCTTACTGAGTTGAGTTAAATTCCCCCAAGTGTCTCTTCCAATTCTGTGCGTCTTTGAATTCCTAACCTCTGATTTCAACCTGCCTCAGGCTCTTCCCACCAGGTAGAGATGCATTATGGAGATACCAAGATCCGTTCCCAGAGGCCACGTTGAAATAAGAGATATTTGGAAGAAGGAGATCACCTCTTCCTACTCCAAGCGGATTGTGTCTCACAGGTGGCATTTTGGTGTAATTGCTCTGCAAGCACTCGACTGAGCCGGCTGAAGAGAAAATGATGTGTCATCATGATTTGTCTTCAGTGAACTTCCCTTTTGTATCTTTCACCACCACCTGTTAACCCAGAACACCACCACATGAATCCCGATGGCTCAGATTTGCCCCCTTTCCATCCATGTTCCAGGACTGATTTTCCCAGTAAAGGAGCTGATGCCTCTTAACCTTTCTTTCACCATCTAGATATGCATTGTGGAGTAGTAGAAAGAAAATGGGTTTGGACATTCAAATATCTGAATTTAGATGTGCAAACTTGGGCAAAGCCACTTAACCTCATTCAGCAATTTGTAAAATGGGATAGATAGTACTTACCCAGGGATGAATTCAGGTTTTATGGGCCTTGAAGTTTATACTCTTTGGGGGAACCCTTTTTAAACAAAAGAATACAAAATTGTGAATACAAATTGGGTGGGTACAAAATGTATATTTAGTTAGAAATAATGCCCATGGCCATATAAGGGGAAGTATGATGCTTTGGAAGTTGGAGTATAAAGAAACCATCGCGTTAACAAAAGGCCCTTTTTGTGTGTGTGAATATATTGCTAGGGCCCCTTCCCGGAGTTAGGAAGGGGTTTATTCATCAAAGGGTCTTGAAGCTTAAGATGCATTAGCATCATGGTAGATCTACTTCTGTGTCAACCTCATAGAGTTGTGAGAATTAAGTCACAAGACTAAATATATGCAAACCTGTTTTGTAACCACTAAACACTGTGCAGTGTTAATCTTTATTCTGATGCCTGAAACCAAGCATAAATGATTACTCAGTAAATGACAAAATGGATGAAATTTGCTCTCACCAAAGTTTTATATGGGCTTATTGTATTACTTTTCCCTAGGCCTTTAAAAAATTTATCAGAAAAATATATGCATACATTTTTACAAAAGAGTCAAATATTGATAGAAGACTTGCAACAAAAAAATAGCAATTCCATGTCTTGTGCTTCATATTTTCTAATTCCACTTTCCAGAGTCAGCATATTTCTTCAATACTGCTAAGTAATATGTATTATATTGCTTTCTCCAGATTTATCAATGTTGGATAATATCTAGTAACTTTCTATTATGGTAGGTAAGGATTTTACTTTCTTCTTCCCATACTCCCAATATAGTTATAGTATAATTTTTATGACTAAATTCATATGAAATATGGTTTACAGCTGAACCACAGTGAACTATGATTATATTTCTTTCCATATGCATCTGTTTTACTTTCCTAAAGTTGATAATATGTCATTTTTTCATTTCTTAGTTTTTTGTTTTATGTATATTTGAGTGTTCCCATTCTCCACAATAGCATTTTATATATTTTTCACACAATTGAATTCCACACACTGCACATGGAAACCTCTGTCCTGCTCCAGATTGCTCTTGTAGCTCTGTGTGCAACAGGATGGAACGTCCATGTACCATCATGCTGGACATTTCCTTCACCTCTCTCCTATGTTGGGTTTCCTATTTCCTATATTCCTCATCTTCCTCTTTCTTGGTTTAGTCCCTCTTTCTGGTGGATCTTATTCTCCAATAGTTTCCTGAGGAAAGCTATATGAGAGGTAGATTAACTGAGACTCTGAATGTCCCAGAATGTCTTTATTCTAGCCTTATAATTGACTGATAGTTTGGATGGATCCAGACTTATAGGTTGAAAATCATTTTACTCCGAATTTGGAAGGCATTCCATTATCTTCTAGCTTCTGGTGTTACTCTGAGAAGTTCTGGCATTCGAATTCCCAATCCTTTGTACCTGAAGATTTTCCTCTCTGGAGGTGGTCTAAAAATCCACAATAGCATATGTGGTAGATCAGATTATTGCTCAAAAATACTCACTGTTCTCCCTTCCCCTCCCACTGAGGTGAGTGGAGTGTGCTTCCCTCCTGTTGGATTCTAGGCTTGGCCATGTGGCTTACTTTGGCTAATGGGATATTAGCAGACATGATGCAAGCAGAAGCTTGAAAAGCGCTTAAGTGTTTGAGCTTGCTCTCCCATGCTTTGTCATCAGAAGCAGCAGAACGTGCTGATGACTAGCCCACTGGTTCTAGGAGAAGGATGAGTAATACCTGGAACAAAGCCAATCAGTCCTGGCCAAGTTCAACCTAAATCAGCAGAGCTGCCTAGCTGAGCCTAGCTGAGATCTGCCAACCCTGAGCTGACTCACAGATCAATGATAATAAATTGCTGTTATTCTAAGCCACTGAGTTTTTGGATGTTTGTCATATAGCATTTTGTGGCAGTAGCTTTTGGTGTCAGAAATTAGTATCTAATTGGTATTAGGAATTGGTATCTGTAGTAAGATATAGACACAAGAAGAACAAAAAATAAGTGGCATTGGTTTGGGGACTGGATGGTGGGCAAAAGAAGCCTAATAGGCTGGAAAGAAAATGTAGACCTGTGTTATGTAGGGATGAAATGTCTTATAAATCATTGGTAATTTGAAAATTGGAATATTCACCTAAAAATACTTGGATTTATGCTGAGAGATCTCCAGAGAAAATGATGAAAGCGTGAGCTAGTTGTATTTATTTGCCGATAATAGGACTACAAGAAAGAGATGAGTTCGTAAGTGAACAAGCCAGTTTTCAAGGAAAATGTAGATGGAACAGAGGGAGCCCAGGAATTGTTGAGTTGGAAAATAACTTTCTCATCGCCAACTGGCTACGTTGTAGCAAGTCAGCTACATTTGGCCCCCTCTGTCCTGGAAGGCTCAGCAGTTCATCCCACTGGGTTAGATACCTGTTCTGGCTGTTGGTTTGCCGTTGTTGCTCACAGAGCACTACCTGAGGACTTATGGAATGCTAGATCTTAGTCATGAAACTACATACAACATAGTGTCAACCACTGGATCCACTTCATACCAAAGGAGGTGTGAGAGTAAGCTCATGACCATGGGATCCACTGGCCATGTCACATATCGCATCATCTAGAAGGAGCAAGCTTCATAAAGCACTGGGATGGTTACTAAGGCACAGCTGTATCTCCAGCTTGGAGATAATTATACCTTGAAAGGATAGGATGCTGTCCTTCGGGAAGCACTGTATACATTAAATCAGGTCTTCCATGTGGTATGCTTCCTCAATAGGAAGACTGTGTGGGTCTGGGAACCAAGTGGTGGAAGCAGGAGTGGTACCCCGTATCATCAATCCCAGCGACCCACTGGGGAAATTTGTGTTTCTTGTCTCTGCAATTCTGGGCTCTGAGGGATTAGGGGTCCTGCTACCCAAATGTAGTGCACTCTTGACAGGAGACACAGCAAGAGTCCAACTGAACTCTATGCTACGGCTGCTACCAGGGCATTTTGGATGCCTTATAACCAACGACCAGAAGATGAAAAAGGGAGTCATCGTCTAGGCAGAGATAATTGACTTCGATCAGCAGGGGCAGGTGGAGCTGCTTTTACACAACGGGGACAAGGAGGAAACGTGTTTGGATCCCAAGTGGTCCTCATGGGCATCTCTTCTCCACCCTTGCTCAATCTCCAAACATATATGGGCAGCAAATTCTGCTTGAAAAGAATGTGATTGCTAAGATGCCTGTAGAATGAAAGTTTGGGTCACCCCACCAAAAGCTGCCGAATTGATAGCTGATGGGGAGAGGAATTTAAATCGGACAGTGCAGGTGGGAGAGAATGAGTACTATTTGTGACCTCAAGACAAATGGCAGCATCAGGGGCTGCAGTTCTTCCCATAACTTCTCTCTTCTAAGTTTCTCCTCCAGAGGAGAGGCCTGTAGAAACCATGGAGAACGTGATCTGTATAGGGCAAGAAATGGACTGTAGTAGTCATAGAGGTGAACGGCTTAGATGTCCCTTAAAGATAATCTGCCATGTATATCATAGTTGACTGACAGCCCAGCTGCCACACCTCTGGATCCAATACCATGGGAACAAAGAGGCCATACTTCCTTTAGACAGCTTCCAGCTAATAACTGAATAAGGTGAGGGTACTAGAGCTAGGTGATGCCTACCTGTTCCTCTCATGAACAGTCTGTGGCTCAGAGACTCCTCTTTGGCCTGGCTGACACCTTTTCAGAACTGTTCTGATGTCTGAAGCTTTTCCTACTCAAGTCTCTCTTTCCCCTCTCCTTTCACAGGTATCAGACCTGCGTTGTGATCTGAAGGTTCTTCCCATCTACTCTTGTTCTCTATCCCTTTATCCTTCACAGACATTTACCCCAGTAAATCTCTTGCACATCTACTCTCCTCTCGATAGCTGCTCAGAGGACCTGTCCCACAGTGTTTTTGGCAATAGCAATTGACGTACTATGACTCGGTGTAGTTTTTATTCACTGTGCTGAACACTTGGGGGACCCTCTCCATTGAGGGACTCGAGACTTTCAGTTAGAGGAAATTTTATGTCTTCTTTTCAAATCTTCTCTCCAAATTTCTCTTTCTGGAACTCCTATTAAGTTGGATATTGGACCTTCAGGATCAAGCTTCTAATTTTCCTCTTTTCTCTTCTATTGTCCATATCTTTTTTCTTTTTTTCTGTTTTTTGGGAGACTTCCTCAACTTTATCATCAAACTTTTCTATCAATTTTCACAATTTCAGGTTTCTTATTCTTAATTTCCAAGAGTTCATTCTTATTTTCTAGTTATTTGTTTTCTTTAGTATCTTGTTTTTATTTCCTGAATGCACCTTCTCTTCTTATCTAAGGGTGTTATTTCTAGCTTTTTTGTCTTTGAAGTATTCATTTATTCCTAGCATTGTTCTACTTCCTCTTACTTATTTAAGAATTAGGCACTAACCAGCTTAATGGACAGTCTGTGAGCTTGGGAGGGGCTTGTCACCCCTTGGCTCCACTGCAGTGTATATGGCATTAGGCTGGCTATTTCAGTGGCGGAAACTCAAATGTCAGTGTCTGTTGGACGTCTCTCTGGGACCATTAATGTCTGGAAAGAAGAATTTTCCAGTCTCATTATTAAAGGATCTAAGTCTAGCTGCTGGCATTTTTGAGTCTGAATGAGGAGGACATTTGTATCATTCAGTATTTTTACTCCGGAATCTAACTTCCACCATCCTAAAAGCTTTCTGGTTCAATTTTTTTCCCAAAAAAATACATAGGAAGGTTTTTTGTTTTTTTTTTAATCTCTTTGTTTGGCTCGTGGGTGAGGACCAGATGCTCATTAAATGGATTCTGATCAAATCTCCCTATTTTCATCAGTTGCCTCACTCCAATTAGTGCCTCAGAGCCTCAGCTTTTCAGGGGGGTGTGCACTGCAAAATCAGTTTGCTTCTTGGTGAGTTCATGCTCTGCAGGTTCTTAAGTTCTACCTTTCTCTCCTCTGCTCAGGCCAGAGTCTTCCAGTCACTTTCTGTCTTCATGTATTGTGATTTGAGAAGAGAAGGGCCTACTGGTTTCATCAGTGCTGCATGTGTTTTTCTGTTTCTCATCTTACTTGTTGCTGAGAGGCAAAAGGAGAAACAAATCTCTTTTCTGTACTGCCTTAAAACTGAAATTCTTCCCCAGGCTTTTTTCATATTAAAAGAGTAAATGCCTAACTCCTAACTAGCTTGTGTAGGTTATGCCAGGAGAGCCTGGCCTAGGAGAACTTGGGGCACCAACACTGCAGGTGTACATAGATGCAGCTGGATCGAATGCCAAGAGCAGGAAGCATGATCCAGACGGGAAAGACCACTTTTCCAAATGGTTTGCTCAGAGATGGGATGGGAACTGTAACTGAGTTGAGGGTGGACTCAGTCAGATGTGGAAGAAGGAACAGATATGAGAAGCTCTAGTGCTCATGGGTTGGCCAAGGCAGAGTCAAGATGGAAGCAGCTTATTTGAATTTCTGTCCAAGCTCTTCTAGTGGCCATGTCAGACCTGTCTGGATGCCACTACCTTAGAGAAGACTGCTTCCTGGTCCTCAGTGTCTTAACACAAAGTAAGGAACACCAGTGGTCAAATTCCAGAGTCAGCAAGTGCCGTCTATAGAAAAGACCCCTTTACCAAAACCTCAGAACGTCACACTCCTGCTCTAGCTATGAGTCTATCTACTTCGCCCTCACATTTTGTACATCTTTTTCAACTTGGGCATTATTTTCCCCTGCAGGAGTAAAATAGAGTGGTGGATGTGGGGTGGTATGGCTAGAGATTGGTCATTGTTAAAGCAAAGGGGAGACTTCAAAGTCTGAGATGGCCAAGGGGGGGACACCAAATCCATAGACTAACCAGAGCAAAGGCACAGATGTGTTGCCCACCCGAGAATCATTACAAATAAGAATGGCCACCCAGGGAACAGGAGAAGCTCCCTCCACTTCCCTGGCACCTTAGGCTGCCCATGTTGATAGTGACCAAAGTCTCAAAACCATCTATCTAAACATCTGTTATGACAAGTCCAAGGTCTGAATATCTGAAATAGGTACCATCCTTGGAAAGTTGGAGCCTAAGGATGCCATCTCCTCAGCCCCTCTCAGCCTGAAGCACCACAATGATGTCTTATCGTCACCCCTCCCTCACCCTTCACCCTCTGTCCCTGCTTTCAGGCCCTAAATGGATTAAGTTAGGAGTTTCCTAGGACAAGTGACACTTTTCCCACTTGCTGTCAGTTTTTTTTTTCTTTGCCCAATAGCATGTATATTTTGAGTAGAACAAATGGGTGACGATTATCTGCCTGAGAGCCCTTTCCAGAACAGGGTGTTTCCAGAACAGGTAAACGGAGTGCTGTCATTCTAGTCTATTGCGATGATTAACAAGATTTCCTTCTTTCCTATGAGTTTGTTTATCAAAGACTCTGGTGTGGAATTTATTTAGGAAAAACAAATTCTTTCTAGCGTCTACTTCTTGACTGAGAGGAATAAGGATTCATGGTTTAGGAAACCCTAAATAGGAAAGCCATCTTGTTTTTTCCTTTGAATTAATCAGTTATCAATTAATCAATTATTTTCAACTTTTCTACCTGCTTTTATTTCCCACAATCTAGCCCCCTTTCCTACTATGCCCAATCATCAATCTACAGGACTGTGTAAATATAATTCTTGTTGATTCTTTTAAACATTAACCATAATCCACACCCCCTCCCCCCAAAAAGTCTTAGTCCTGCAGTCCTAGCAGAGCAAATTTTAACACTGACCCAAATGATTTCGTTTTTTATTTAGATACTTTGAACTGAATTCAGAGGGTGAAGTGGTCATAGGTAAAACTAACAATTAGTTACCCCAAGCTTGCAACAGAGGCAAAGAAATGTCAAGTCATTCATGAAAATGACTCCAAGTTCCCTCCTGAATCCAAGTTGTTCCCAGGAAGTCGACGTCTGTCACAATCTGTGTAAAAGGGCAGAACATGCTACACAACAGCCCATTTGAAAACCCAGCTGCAAAACATTAAATCAGAACACAGAGGCCTTTGGGCAGTGTGAGGCTGACTTGTCTGCAGCCCAGTAGTTGCTGAGGGAAACAGAATACGCTCTTTGCAGGGAGCCCTCAGGGGCTCAGCCAGTTCTCTTCCCCTTTATTTCTCATTCGGCTAAAGTGAGTGAGGCCACTTCCTGCTGACCACAGACACGTGGGTAACCTCTCAGCAGAGCCAAGCCCAACTTGTTCATCCATAGAACTATGATGTAAATAAACAGTGGTGTTTTTAATCCACCAGGTTTGGGGTTGGTTTGTTACATAGCAATATATTCTGATGCAGTGTACTTCTCTGTACACCGTCTTTTGCCAATTTGGTAAAAATTCTCAGTCATTATCACTTCAGTTGTTGCTTCCTCCCCATTTCCTATTTCCCTCTTCTGTAACTCCTAATGGGTATATTTTCTGTTATTTATGATTCTGTCCTTGGTGATTCTTAAACTCTTTTTTCCCCCCCTTTTTACCTCTGTGCTACATTCTGAGTCATGTCCTTAGTTCCAGTTTCCTTATTTTCTATGCAAGTATTAAATATATCTATTTAGTTTTGACTTTCAGTGGATATAGGTTTCATTTATAAAAGAACTATTTGGTCCTTTTCCAAATCTACCTTTTCTTTTTCTGTGATTTCCTGTTTTCCTTTGTACTCTCTATTCCTTCTTTCATCTAAAACATACTTATTTTATAGCCATCTATAGGTTGATCTGTTTTCTCTACTTCGTGGGGCATTATTTCTCCTGTTCATTTCATGATCTGGCCCTGGGTGACTTCCTCCTATGATTTGTAATTTTTATTGTGAGCTTATTTTCAGCAGGGTTTTTTCCCTTGGGGAAGAACTGTGTGCCTGGGGTTGTTAGATTGTCCCTTCACTGTGGCTGCAAGTTTGCTTCTGCTAGACTCCTAGAGACATCACCAGTTCTCAACTTGCTTTTATGTTCCTTCTCAGCCTGGTATTTCTGTCTCACAGTGAAAATGCAGAACTCGTGCCAATGTATGACACAGGTATAGTTTCAAGTTTTTGTGGATGAATTTTTTTTTCACCTGTAGCCTGAGGATGCAGGAACTTATCTGATCCTGTTTTTGCCAGTAGCCTAGCGCTCAGCAATTCAGATGCAGATTGCTCAATGCCCGCCCATTGCTTCCTTGCTCACACCAGAGACAACATCTTATTGTCCTGCAAGGGTGTTAAAATCCCTAGGTGGTCCAAACCCTGCACAGGCTACAGAGGCATTAGCCCCTACTTACTGCTCAGCCTCTAGGTTCCCTCTTTGTTTCTAGAATAGGGAGAGTTCCCTTTCTTTCTGTCAATGGCATATATATATACACGCCTGTCCAGCGTTTCTCAGTAGTAGTAGCCGAAGGGGAATTCTTCTGCATCAACTCAGCCCCCTGAAATGCTGGAGGTTCTCTTCACACTTTTGAGATATAATTTTATAATAATGAAAGGTAAAATTCACAAGAAAGACATAACATTTGGGAATCTGTATATGCTGAATCGCAGTGCATCAAAATATACAAAGCAAAATGTGTTAGAAATACAATCATAGTGGAGACTTTAACATGGTACGTTGAGACTTTACCAAATCAAGAAAGTAAAAATTAAACATAAAGAAGGATCCGAATAATACTACCAACAAGGCAGGTTTACTACATATACATCACACAGTAATCTAGAAGAGTGACTATACATTTTCTGATGCTCATTTAACATTAAAACCCTCAAGAATTTAAACAGCAGCGGATAGAGTTGAATTGCTCATGGCTTGTTGCTAAAGGCATTTGCTGTACCTGTGTCATGGAAGGTCCTCTGCTTTGGATCCCGTCTGTGTCCAACTCAGATTTAAACTCTGTGGGCCACTAAAGTCCTCTGAATCATCTCCAGCTCTGCAGGATGCATCACAGAGCCACTTTGTTCAGCTGCAATTTGGAGACAGGGTCATATCCGACTTTGGCTATTTCTGTACAGACCGCAGATCCTTGAAGCAGGACACTCCTCCTTACCAGCATCTGACTCAACAAACCCACCCGTCCGCTTAATTGGTGGCCACTACCCAGTAACTCCTACTGCCAATACCATAAGGTTTGTTTTGAAAATTTTGCAGCTTATTGCAATATTGCTTGTAATTATGAAAATTGAGAACAACGGAAATGCCTATCAAAGGGGGAATGGATAAATAAAATATATTCGTATTATCCTGTGATATGATTTTAATCATAATACCCTAGTATATTGTGATGTGCATGATCATAATATTCTATTATGTTATGATATGAATTGTTATAACAGCCATTAGAAGGAATGGGTTGTACCTATATGTAACATAATATATCTGTGTGTAAAAATCTTTATGTAATGTCAACTCATGACAATGTAATAAAGAAGAAATTTTGTGGAATAAAATGTACATGTTGTCATTTACATGAATTCTAAAACACATAAATAATGTGTATTATTTAAGAATACATATATATGCATGTAAAATTACCACAGATGGTTGGGATATACACTAAATTCATCATAGTTGCTTCTGGGGTTTGGGGTGAAGAAATAGAACAGTGGTTGGGGACTTAACTATTATCTGTTTTATTTAATTTATATAAACACTAATGAGGCAAATATGATAAACTATTAATAAGTGTCAATTCTGAGAAGAAAAATGTATGTGTGTGTATGTTAGTCTTTTTTCATTTCTCTTTTTTTACAACTTTATTGAGGTATAAATGATGTACAATAAATTACACATATTTAAAGTGTAATAAAGTGTGTTAAATTTTGACAGATGTATGCACCCATGAAACCTTTACCACATGAAGAGAGTGAACATTTCCATAACCTCCAACAGTTTCCTCAGGCCCTTTTGTAATTCATTTCTCCTTCCTGCCTTGAACTTGGGCAACCACTGATTTACTTTCTGTCACTATAGATTAGTTTGCTTTTTCTAGAATTTTATATAAATGGAATCCTACAGTATGTGCTTTTTTTTTTTTTTGGCATGGTTGCTTTCACTCAATTTCTTAAGAGAACAGCAATTTGTCAAAAACAATTTGAAAAACAATATGGAGCATATATCTGTGATTCAGAAATAGAGGAGGGAGGGAATCTGTGGAAAGGAGGTACCATTTGGGATACACTCCCATTAGGCAGAATGAACATATCTACTATAAGGCTTCCATATTCACCAAAATCTTCCCTCATATAATCTGTATTTTAAAATTTTCTGACACTGCCTGAAATTGCACAGATAAGAATCTTTTGACTATCTAAGATATCCATTTAAAAACAGAGGCATCATTGAGAATTCATTAATGGCAGTTGATTTGATGAGATACCTGTCATTCTAACCCCACCTGAACTTGGCTTTACTGAGGGGATGGATGATGGGTCATGGGCAAGGGGAGCTCAGGTGTATAGAAGCATGGAGAATTGCAGAATGTAGGGAGATCTGAGTGAGGCAGCACCCTAGGAGATTTCTGACAACACTAGAATATTGGAAACTAGGAGACTGGGATAAGGACCCGAAGAGGTGGGAGAGGGCCAGAAAAGAATGTGGGAAGATATTCAAAGTTAAGAGTCACCCATTTCAAAATGTCCCCAAAGAGCAGCCTCCGCTGAGAAATTGAGACAGAAATTCTCATTTCATCTTTCTGCATCTCTTAAGCTTAAGATCAGAGAATTCTTATTTCCTAAATTCAACCTGATATCATTATTGCTGTGTGATCTAAATTGGCTTTTTTTTTTTTTTTTTGGCTGGGCTGGGAACCACTGTTTCTGTGGGAAAATATGCCCAACTTTCAAATAACTGAAACATAACTTGTTATATGCCAGACAGGAACTCCTTAGGTATATAAATCTTTGTACAATGAGCTATGTTATAATGGTAATATTTTCACAGATATAATTCTTAATCTATAGCCAATATCAGTCATTAAAACATACTGTTCAGTCCTTGGCCCCATAAGGGTAGGATGTTATGGAGAAGTTGGAAAGGAGCCAGGGGAGACAAAGTAAATGATGAAAGCTTTTGAAAAATAGCCCTTCAGGGAAAAGTCTACATTAGTTCAGAGAAGAGAGGTGAGAGTAGACTGAATATCAGTCTCTTCAAATTATAAAGGGATGTTCCATTATTGACACCAAGTCTTTCTTCTCTGTTTCCATAGAGGGAGATATGAGAGAAAATGAGCTTCAGCTACAGTGGAAGGGATGTAGTCTGGTCAGATGTCCGCAACATGAAGGTTAGAATCCAGTCTCAAGTTACTAAGCTTCATTCTCACAAGGGAAGAAGTCATTCTTGAGATTTCTCAAGAGCTCTCTGCTCAATGGCAGGCAACTTCACCCAGACCTGGTCACCTGTCCAGGTGGTTTGCATACAGTATTATGTAGGAAACTGATAAGTTCTGTCCAAATACAGAAAATGCTTCAAGGCTACAAAGAGAGTAAAGCAAGGCTAGTGGGAAAGTCCAGACGAGGGAGATCATAGCCTTCCATCCATCCATCATTTGACATTGTTGGACAAGGCTGATCCAGACAGCCCTTGGAGTTAGAGTGTGCACTGGGAGGGCGGCGACAGCCCCTCCGCACTGTGGGCAGATGGGCCACCTCTCAGGGTGGAGGCCATTTTTGCCATCGGTGTGTTTTCAGGGGCTGTTGAAATGCCTCCAGAAGAGAGCAACTGGGACAGAAACTGAAAGCTGGGTCAAATGAGGAACTGTAGAGGGAACCACGTGTGTTGGTCTGGAGAAGATAAGCTCGGGCTGAGGAGGACAAGAAGTCATTTTCAAATATTTGAGGTGCTGTCAGGTGCAAGAGAGATTGGAATTGTGCCGTGCAGCTCCAGAGGGAAACGCAGAGCCAGTGGTACAGGTCGCAGTGATGGAGTGTCAGCTGAGAAGAAGGAAGCGTTTTATAATAATTAGAGATAGTCAAAGAGGATTGAGGCGCCTAGTGATGCAGGAAGTGTTTGTGTAAAGACTGGTTGAGTATCTCACAAGAACGTTGACAGAAGAATTTCTGGATCTTTTTTTTTTCTTTTTTCCCTAAGTCTCGCTAATCAAGAGAAACTTCTTGGAGAGCGAGCTGACTTAGCAATAAGCATTTTTCTCCTGGTTCTCAGAAAAGGTGGGCTTCGCAGTCTGAACCACTAGAGGGCGTCAGGACAGCAGTATTCCAGAGCCACCATCCCGGCACTTTAAATAGCAACTGATACCAACTGAAACCTGGCTCTTGCCTCCCTAATTCTGTCTTCTGTGTCTGCGCCATGAATCTTTCAGGAACGCTTACATCTGATTAAATTCTTTAATGTCCGAGGGGTCTCTGTACGTCCAGAGACACAATCACTGCTGTTGGTACTTTAACGCTGGATTTACTAATTGTATAAATAGATTAAACAATATTCCTCTGAAAATCTGAACGCTCCTTACACAACTAAAAAAAATTAAAACGTACGAATTTAACAAATATAACATTTTCCAGACATTTAAATATTAATTTATAAGCTAATTGAATTTCTTCTAAAATAATGAGTATCCTATATCGGAATCTTTTAAATGCTACAAATGCCTTTAAAAGCAGAAACATACATGTGAACATCACAATGATTGCAACACTTACTATTATATTTAAACTTAAACGTTATAAAGTACTTATATACTTAACTTTATTTCTCGTCTATCACTATACTTACTCTTATGAGTATTCTTATACTCTCCTGAGGATAGAGTATGTTTAAAAATGCATATGTCTTTACCTTCCTGGTGATATAGTAATTTTGTCAAACTCAAAAGCAAAAAAAAAAAAAAAAAAAAATCATCTCTGAGTAGCTCAGGTTGGAAGTGCTGGGTTTTGAAATTTCTTACAAACATACAAAATCTTCCCATGTACTTAAAATTCTAGCAGATCTAATCAATTAAACTTAAAAACACAAGGTTACATTTTGGTACCTGAAAGTGGAGTATTGCTATAACAAATACCTAAAACAAGTGGGATTGACTTTGAAACTGCTTAGAGGCTAGAAGAATTTTGAGGAGCGTGATAGAGAAAACCTAATTTGCCCTGAAACTGCTTAGAGGCTAGAAGAATTTTGAGGAGCACGATAGAGAAAGCCTAATTTGCCTTGAACAGACTGTTAGTGAAAATTCAAACTTGGAGGATGCTGCCAGTGAGGGCTCAAAAGGAAGTAAGAAATGTGGAAACTGGAGGAAGAGATTTCCTTGTTAGGTAGTCACAGAAAGCTTAGCAAAATTGTCTCCTGAAATGATATGTAAAGCAGAACAGGTAAGTGATGAACTTGTTTATCTAGCTAAGATTTCCAAGCAAAATGTTGACGGTGCCACCTGGTTTTTTCTTGCTACATATAGTAAAATGCGAGAGGAGAAAGAAAAAATGAGGGGAAGAACTGTTAAACAAAAAGGAACTGGGACTTGATGATTTTGAAAATTCTCAGTCTCTCCAAATGGCAAAAGATGTTAAAAGTAAGAAATGACTTTCAAGCATGTGGCATAGAGATAAACCCTGGCCTAGGAGAATGCCAAGTGGTTATTGTAGTAGGTTTTGTTAAAACCTCAGGAAGATCTAAGGATCAGAATAGTATCCAGTCACGTGATGGACCCTCTCTAGAGATAAAAGGTGTGCCTCATACAACTTCTCAAATAATAAGGCCTGTCTGAGTTGTCCCTTAACCATCTCAACATCTTTACCCTAGCTAAAGGAGTGCCTGTCTCAAAAGAACTGTGGTTGTTACTCACATGTAAGGGAAATTGACAGGAGACCCACAAAGTATTTAAGAAATTAATTTTGGCAAAAGCACTGCCAACTTAAACGGAAAGGGACAGAAACAGTACAAAATGAAGGAGGCTGTTAGATCTCCAAACTACTGGCAGGAAGCAGGATGATAAAAGTACTCAGCTGCGGGGCTTCCCTGGTGGCCCAGTGGTTGAGAGTCCGCCTGCCGATGCAGCGGACACGGGCTCGTGCCCCAGTCTGGGAAGATCCCACATGCCGTGGAGCGGCTGGGCCCGTGAGCCATGGCCGCTGAGCCTGCGCGTCCGGAGCCTGTGCTCCACAACAGGAGAGGCCACGACAGTTAGAGGCCCGCGTACCGGAAAAAAAAAAAAAAAAGTACTCAGCTACAAATGTGCTACCTTTCATGAAAAAGGTAACATGACTCAGAGGGCAGAACCAAGAGTTACTGTGGATTATTCCCAGGCCCTAGAATCTAATTGAGGAACTCTGGTAAGAGTTTGCTAGGCTGAATTTCAAAATTTCTTTGAATTGGTAACTCCTTTTCACCTTTCATATATCCCGTCCCATTTTATTGTATTAGATGGAAGACTGGCTCATTGATTGCCAAAGTATCTTCCAGTTTTTTTGTTTGTTGTTGTTTTTTTTTTTGCGGTACGCGGGCCTCTCACTGCTGTGGCCTCACCCGTTGTGGAGCACAGGCTCCGGACGCGCAGGCTCAGCGGCCATAGCTCACGGGCCCAGCCACTCCGTGGCATGTGGGATCCTCCCGGATTGGGGCACGAACCCGTGTCCCCTGCATCGGCAGGCGGACTCTCAACCACTGCACCACCAGGGAAGCCCCCCTGTCCCATTTTAAATAGAATGTCTGTAACTATTTTACATACCTGTTCCTCTACTGTGTGTTGGATGGTTGGGTGTCAGATAGCTTGTCTAGTTTTGTAGACTGAGAGTAACTATACTTAAGGAGACTCATTCCTACCTGGACCTGATTTAGATGATGAGATTCTAGACTTTGAGCAGATGCTATAAAGATATGAGGTTCTTGGGGAAATTGGGAGGGAGTACATGTATCTTTCATGTGGGAGGGACACACATCACTGGGGACCAGAGAGTAGACTGTGGTGGACAGACTCTAGGGTAGCCCTTACATTCCCTACCTCCTGTGTGTGATTCCTCTTGAGTGTGGACGGGACCTGTGAAATGCTTCTGATTGGTAGAATTTGGCAAAGGCAGTTGGATATGTGTGATTATGTGCACATGATTATATTACATAAAACTGCAATTCGTCTTGCTAGGAGACCTCCCCTCCTTTGCCGGCTTTGAAGGAGCAAACTGCCTTGTCCTGAGCTACCATATCAGCAAGGAGCTGAAGGCAGCCTCCAACTGATGTCAGCAAGAAAATAAGGTCCTCAGTCGACAACCTGCAAGAAACTGAATACTCCAACAGCTGTATGAGCTTGGAGGCACATCTGACCCCAGTCAAACTTTTGAAGTCCACAGGCAGGTAAGCAGAAAGGGAAGGTCACGAGCAGGCTGGTATCCCATGAACATGAGCCAGAATTCCACAGACAGGTTGAAACTCATATTTGTTCTTGTTGTCTTTGAACTTGTTGACAAGGGTGTCCTACAGAAGCTGGAGTCCTTCGTCATGGGGCTAAACACATACACCTGGCCCAGGAGTCCGACAAACTGAAAGGGAATCCAGGGAAGGAGAGCGATTGCAAGCCCGGATGCTGCTTCACACCAATGAGGTGAGTAAGCAGATCAGAAACAAGGTGTGGCAGCTCCAAAATGACTTATACAGGTACCAAAATGTAACATCATATAAACTTATATAGGCTTAAATATTTCTAAACTGTTAACAATGTTGCAAAACTCTCTTTTACATTTAACCTTAAAATCCCAAGTCTAATTTGCACTTTCAAAAGTTCACCATGGTTGTTGAGTGGAGTATTCTCTTAATTGGTTGTATAACATTGTGTTTATACATTTATCAGGTAACAGATATTTGGGTTGTTTCCAGTTTTTGAATGTTATAAATAATGCTACTGTAAACATTTACGTACAAGTCTTCGTGCAGACATATGTTTCTTTTTGTTCTTTTGTTTTTTATTTAACATCTTTATTGGAGTATAATTGCTTTACAATGTTGTGTTCGTTTCTGCTGTATAACAAAGTGAATCAGCTATACGTATACATATATCCCCATATCTCCTCCCTCTTGCATCTCCCTCCCTCCCACCCTCCCTATTCCACCCCTCTAGGTGGTCACAAAGCACTGAACTGATCTCCCTGTGCTATGCGGCTGCTTCCCACTAGCTATATATTTTACGTTTGGTAGTGTACATATGTCCATGCCACTCTCTCACTTCATCCCAACTTCCCCTTCCCCCTCCCCGTGTCCTTAAGCCCATTCTCTATGCGTCTTTATTCCTGTCCTGCCCCTACATTCATCAGAACCATTTTTTTTTGTTTTTTTTTTAGATTCCATATATATGTGTTAGCATACGGTATTAGTTTTTCTCTTTCTGACTTACTTCAGTCTGTGTGACAGACTCTAGGTCCATCCACCTCACTACAAGTAGCTCAATTTCGTTTCTTTTTATGACTAATATTCCATTGTATATATGTGCCACATCTTCTTTATCCATTCATCTAGACATATGTTTTTATTTCTCTTGGGTAGATTCCTAGGAGTGGAATCACTAGGTTGTATGGTAAATGTATGTCTAGCTTTTAAAGAAACCGTCAAACTGTCATCTACTGTGGTTGAACTATTTTACATTCTTATCAACAGTGTATGAAGATTCCAGTTCTTCCACATCCTCACAAACATTTGGTGTTGTCTCTCTTTTACATTCTAGCTGTTCCAGGAGGTATATAGTAGACTCTCATTGTACTTTTAATTTGCATTTCCCTAATGACTAATGATTGGGGCATCTTTCCACATGCTTTTTAGACATTTGTGTACCATCTTTAGTGAAATATCTATTTAAGTCTTTTGCCCGTTTTTAAATTGGGTGGTCTTATTAATGAGTTGTAAGAGTTTTTTTATTTCTTCTATATACAAGTCCTTTATAAGATCTATAATTCTGTATATTTTCTCCCAGTCTATAGCTTATTTTAAAAATTTTTTGCTTAGTGATCTTTTAGAGTGTAAAAGTTTAATTTTGATGAAGTCCAATTTATCATTTTTTCTTTTAAGTGTCATGGTTTTGTTGTCATATCTAAGGACTCTTTGTTCAACCCAAAGTTACCAAGATTTTCTCCTATTTTTTTCCTAGAAGTTTTATTGTTTTAGCTCTTATATTTATGCCTGTGATACACTCAAGTTCTTTTCTTATATATGATGTGAGATAAGGGCCTAAGTTTATGTTTTTGTATGTAGGGGATATGCAATAGTCACCATTTGCTGAAAAAAGACTAATTCATTCCCCCGTTGAATTATTTTGGCACCTTTATCAAAAATCAGTTGACCATAATGCAAGTGTTTATATCTGGACTCTCAAACTTCATTCATTGATCTATATGTATTTCTTGCACCAATACCACACTGTATTGAGTCACGTGGCTTTATAGTAAATTTTGAAATCAGGTAATATAAGTCTTCTAACTTTGTTCTTCTACTGCAAAATTATTTTGATTATAATAATAAATTATTGTTTTGCATTTCCATATAATTTTTAGGATCAGTGTGTCAATTTCTATCAAAAAAAAGAAAGCCTGCTGGGATTTTGATGGGGATTGTGCTGAATATACAAATCAATTTGGGGAGAATTTGCATCTTGACGATATTGAGCCTTCCTATCCATAAATAGAGATTGTTTCTTTGTTTATTTGAATCTTCATTAGTTTCTCTTAGTAATATTTTATAATTTTTAGTGTATAAGTCTTGCACTTCTTTTATTAAATTTATTCCTAAATATTTTATTCTGTTTATGCTTTGTGAGTAGAATTAAAACATTTTTTATTTTCGGATTTGTCATTGCTAGTATAGAAATACAATTGATTTTTAAATATTGATCTTGTATCCTACAGTATTGCTAAACTCATTATTAGTTCTAGTCATCTTGTATGTGGATTCCTTGGGATTTTCTGTGCACAAGGCGATATCATGTATGAATATAAGCAGTTCTACTTCTCTCTTTACCCTCAGTCTACTTTTTTTTTTTTTGCGGTACGTGGGCCTCTCACTGTTGTGGCCTCTCCCGTTGTGGAGCACAGGCTCCGGACGCGCAGGCTCAGCGGCCATGGCTCACGGGCCCAGCCACTCAGCGGCATGTGGGATCTTCCTGGACCGGGGCACGAACCCGCATCCCCTGCATCGGCAGGCGGACTCTCAGCCACTGCACCACCAGGGAAGCCCTCCCTCAGTCTACTTTTAATGAGCTATTATATTTTCTTTTCTACACTGGTCAGACCCTGCCTTGGCTCATAGTATTTATTCTTGGCCATCACGTGTTCCTTGGGGAAACAAACAAAACAAATTAAAAAGATAAAATAATGATCACTGTAATCCCTACACTCAGGCAACCTTTATGAACACGTGGGGTGGAGTCTTCCAGACATTTTTGTTAGAGGCATCATAGCAGAGCTTGTGATGTTCTGAGCCGCATCCTTCAGCCACCAGATTTCAGGGTAGCTGTGGTGAACACGGCCATGCACCTTGCCAGTGTCCATCCAGGCTCACGTCACAGTGTCTCTCCCCTGGGCTGTTTAGGAGTCTGCAAAGTCTGCTCAGCTATATATAGGCACAACCCATACTTTAAGGCAAGTAATACCCCTGGGTTGGGGGCAGCTCTAAACCAATGAGAGCAGGATTTCATAAGTAAATGCCCCAGCCTTCTCATCCCGCAGGACATAGAATGTGGACAGTTCTAAGGTGCCTTCTACATATTCCTCAGAGCCCCTATGGGATTGAACCCCAGTTGCCCAGAGCTGTAGCCCACTCATTTGTTGACTTTTCTCCCTTCCCCATTTGCCCGACTTCTGTTTCCTAAGATAACTCCCCCCCCACCCAAATTATCTGCACGCAAGTCCTATCTCAGGGTCTGTTTTCAGGGAAACCTAATTAAGGCAGGCAGCATATTTGGTCCCTTGACAAACTGAGGTATGTCTATGGAACAGCCATCCAGAGAGTGAAGGGGCTGGTAATGACACGACATAAAAACAATGAAAATAGCTGAGGAAACTGGGAGAAGAGAAAACTTACAGAAATAATTATAGTCATTTTAAAATTCCTGGAAAGCATTCATGTAGAAGAGGACCAGGGGAGATACGAGCATTAATTCTAGGTTGTGTATCAGATATTAGGCCGTGTGCCAACACATGTATTATCTTATTCCATCTTACAACAATCCAGGGAGGTAATTACTATCTTTATCTTTCAAATGAGTAAACTGAGATACAAAGAGGTGAAGCCATTTGCTCAAGGTCCAAAACTAGCAAGTATTTGAACTGAGCTTCAAATCCACACCTACCTGTGCCCCAGCTTGTGTCTTCCTGCTGTCCTGTGCCTGTTGCACTGACGGGCAAGACTGGGACCAACAGGCAGACATTCTGAGTCTGCAGAATTGTCTTTATACGAATGCAGAGCATAACAGAGATTGTTTAGATGTTCACTGATGCTATTTTCTCTTCCTGGATGCAGAAGAACATTTCATGTTCCAGCTTCCTTTACAATTAGATTGGGGCCGTGTGCCAGGGTTCTGGCAAATGGGAATGTGCAGATGTGATGCACCTGATGTTCTCTCTCTCTCTCTCTTTCTTTTTTTCCTCTTAGCTAGCTGAAAACAGAGAACTCAGTAGAGGATTCTGGGAAGGTCCTGGGCGATGGCAGAGCTACCAGATAGAAGGTATATGGATCCACAGGGCATGGGGTGGGATAGAGCACCGGATGTGTTCACACTAGACTGGGACATGAGCAATAAGTGAACATACGTTGGATTAAGCCACTGAGATTTGGGGGTTGTTATACACCTGGGATTCCCTAAGAAGCCCTGAGCTTCCTGTCTCAGAAAGCACACAAGCAGTGACCAGATGTTCAACTGCCAAGGCTGTTGTAAAAGGGATTTCTGGGAGAGTGGACCAGATGACCTGTAAAAATGATAGCTCATGTTTATTGATCTGTTGTAGATCAGGCATGTACACGCATTCTCTCATTTAAGTCTACAGTGTACTTCATCATGCTCATTTAATACATGAGGAAAGCAAGGCACAGAGAAGTTAGGTAACTTGCCCAAGGTCACACAGCAAGTAAGAGGTAGAACCAGACACCCTTCTTACCCCTTCCAGGTACTTGGCTCTTAATCAGTACTCCCCACCATCTCTAAAGCCAAAGTTGTGGTTTAAAGGCTTGCAGACTGGATCATTTTTGCCCGTGCAGGAATGTTTTGTTTTTATTTTAAAATTTCAGACTATGCTTAAAAATAAAAAGATTTCACATAGAAATCCAGTTTTCCAGTTTCTTTTGAAAATCCAGAAATTCTGGCAAATCTGGCTCATAGGCCATGATAGCAACAGGCAGCTAGAGCTGAGGAGTCGCGCCCCCTTTAGGTGGGCCATCAGCTTGTCTCCTCATCAGGATCCAGGAGCTTCTGATTTAGTGAACCCTGAAAGGTTCCATCCAAAGCTAAGTTCTCCCCAGGAACCGTGTTGGGCATATAACAGGAACTCAACAAGTGTGTAGGAAATGAATGAATAAAAGCAGAACTCAGATTCTGCCACTCCCTCCCTCTTCTTCTTCCAGCTCTCCTTCCTATGATTGGGAACCAGTGAATCTGAGTCCCTAGGTAGTAACACAAAAGGCTAATTTTGCTTCTGTTCCAATCAGCCAAGACCCAGGTTAATGTACCTACAAACACTGTGCCTGACCTGGGCTCATGGTGACATTTTCTACCAACTGAAAATGTTCGCTTCTTAGTGAGTAGTGTTTGTTCTGAAGAACCAGCCGAAGCTGGGGCTGAAAGGCCAGGCAGGTTGTTTGGTTCTGTCTTTGATTAGGCTGTGCACAAGGGACCCTTTGTGCAGTCTGTATAGCAGGGCGCACAGGCAGGCATGCCTGCTCCCAGCTTTGGAGACTCTCTCCTAACAGTGCTCAAGATGGACAGGCACAGTTTAATCCTCCTTGTTTAGAGCAGCCTCGGGCCGATGGACTTATGTGTAGGTGTGTAAGCCTTGCACAGGGGGAGCTTTTCTTCCAGGGTTGTTAGCAAAGCTCATTTGGAGAAGTACAGGTCTGGGGCACGGCTTGGATCAGCAGCGGTGACGCACACAGCGAAAGCTCCAGAAGCTCGCTGATCCCCTTGGCAATCACTGTCCATCCCTACCTCCACCCTGTCGCCCCAACCCAGACCCGGGACAGCACTGCCTTTCTCTGGAGGGCTGGTATCTTGACATCAGGGAGAAGGGGATTACAAGGGCTCCTCCAGGAGGTAACCGCCTGCTTATTTGCCTGCAGGAAAAAGGGGGTCTCTCCGTAGGCTTTGACTTCTGAGGCCCCTATTGTGTAGCAAAGTGGATTGCTTAAAGCAGCCGTTCTGGATCTGAGGTGATTTTGCTCCCCCAGGGGCATTTGCTAAGCCTGGAGGCATTTTTGGTATTAACGACTGGAGATGGGGGAATGCTGGTGGCTTCTAGTGGATAGAGACCAGGGCTGCTGCTAAACATCTTACAGTGCACAGGACAGCCCCCTGCAACAAAGAATTACCCATCCCCAAATGTTGTATGTGCCGAGGCTGAGAAACTCTGCCTTGAAGGATGGTTTTATTCCTTTTTTTAAGTTTCAAAATTATAAAAAGCAATTTATTATTTTATAATCAGAAAAATAAGTTATTTTAAATATAGATAAATATGTTGGACTTCCCAAGTATCACCTTCTTTCATTATTTACAATAGTGTTGGCACATAGTAGGTACTCAGTACCTATTTGTGCAATGAATGAATGACGTACTGTACTAGTTTACCTTATTTAATTGGTTATAAGTGGGTACTTCTTTCACTGAGGCAATATACAGCTCTTTCAGGGGAGGGAGGGAGGTATTAGGCAGTCCATTCATTCATTCATTCATTCATTTTTCTGCTTCCTGCTTTAGCACATGGGCCCCTGACTCCAGCTACACTTTGTTTAATAAAATGTCAGTTTGCTAATAAGGTTGGCCTCTCTCTTTCCTCAACCCTAACACTGTTATTTGAGTGGATTTGACTTGGTGAATTCCGATCCATCTGTATGAGAACCAGATTTGATATTGATATGGATTGTAGCCATAAAGCTGTTTTTCATTGAAAAACAAACATTTTATAATTGAAAAATTGAATTGTTACTTGTAACACTTGAGTCAAAAAGTCCCAAACTTGGGCTTCCCTGGTGGCTCAGTGGTTGAGAGGCCACCTGCCGATGCAGTGGACGCGGGTTCGTGCCCCAGTCCGGGAGGATCCCACATGCTGCGGAGCGGCTGGGCCCGTGAGCCATGGCCGCTGAGCCTGCACGTCTGGAGCCTGTGCTCCGCAACGGGAGAGGCCACAACAGTGAGAGGCCTGGGTACTGGGAAAAAAAAAAAAAAAAAGTCCCAAACTTAAGAATTTCATATTGTTCAAAACGGGAGGCCAGGTGGAACCTGGACTCACTTCTGGTACTGCTTGGCGCCTGTCAAAATTGCTGATGGCCCCTGTGGCTCTGTGAACTTTGCCTCTCCCATTTGGTCGATGGTTTCCTTATGGTATTGTCACCACCTGAAATTCTATCAGATATTGTGTACTTGTTTTTCTCTCTGTTTCTTCTTCTAGATGTGAGTTCTCTAAGGGCAAGGACCTTCTCACTTATTCACTGCTGTGCCTTGAATGGTGCCTGGCACATGGGGAGCACTTCATGAATATTTGTTTAATGAACAAATGGCAGAGCAGAGAGGCCCAGAGACTGAGTGACCCACCTAAAGTCATACTGAGCCCGGCCGTGTAACCAGGTCCAGGCCCTCTCATTTGGCCTACCCCAGCTCCCCCAACAAATACTCTGTCTGGGGGGATGCTAGGCACGCTCTACTAACACCGCAGAGCTGCCCAAGGAGACTCAGGGGCACGAGGGTGTAGTATGGTATCCTCATCTCCCAGATAGGAGAGGCTGCTGGAGGGGTGAACTTAGGACATGACACATGGGGTAACCAACCTGGTTGGCCTGGGATCGAGGAATTTCTTCAGATGCAGGACTTTCAGCCTCAAAGGGGAAAGTTCCAGTTAAACTGGGATGAATTGGTCACCCTATGTGACAACAACATCCGTGAAAATCTATGGTGCCCTACAGTGGATACTTCCTCTGAGAAAGGCTTTCAAGTGTCAGGGAATCATGGACTCTTAGTGGTAGAAGGGAGAGACCTCAATGATCATTGAGTCCAGAAGTTGTAGACTCATCTGTCTGCATGAAACTGTGAGAAATGGGGATGGTGGCAAATTGGGGAATATCTGTCCCTTGTAAAAGGCGGTGGCCGCACTCAACTTGAGGTGAATATTGACCTGTGGGAATGAGAGCCCATGTAGCCAGATGGGCTCATTTTCCAAGAAAACCCGGAAATGTGTGTTGGGGGTGTGGGTGTGGGTGTGAGAGAGAAAGAGAGACAAGTAAGGAAATCTACTGATTTTTAAACATTGGCAACTACTTTTTTAAAGTGTAAAGATTATGCAGTGTAACAAGGTGTAACTGCGGGCCAGGTCCAGCTCATAGGCTGCTGATTGGGGGCTGCCGACATAGTCTGCTGTTTCATTCTACACAGGGGGAAACTGAGGTATAGAGTACAATGAGTGCACAGCTAGGAGTGAAGGATCCAGGCCCCTTGAACAAAGAGCTTCATTAAAAAAATCATTTTCTGGGAACCCTCCTACACTGTTGGTGGGAATGTATATTGGTGCAGCCACTATGGAAAACAGTATGGAGGTTCCTCAAAAAACTAAAAATAAAGTTGTCATATGATCCAGCAATGCCACTCTTGGGTGTATGTCGGACAAAACTATAATTCAAAAGGACACATGCACCCCAATGTTCATAGCAGCACTATTCACGGTAGCCAAGACATGGAAGCAGCATAATGTCTATTGACAGATGAATAAAGAAGATGTGGTACATATATACAATGGAATACTACTCATCCATAAAAAAGATTGAAATAATGACATTTGCAGCAACATGGATGGACTTAGAGATTATTGTACTAAATGAAGTAAGTCAGACAGAGAAAGACAAATATCATATGATATCACTTATGTGTGGAATCTATATGACATAAATGAACTTATCTCCAAAACAGAAACAGACTCACAGACATAGAGAACAGATTTGTGGTTGCCAAGACAGGGGGTGTGGGTAGGGAAGGGATGGAGTAGGAGTTTGGGATTAGCATTCTATATATAATTAGTATTATATATAGAATGGATAATAACAAGGGCCTACTGTATAGCACAGGGAACTATATTCAATATCCTGTGATAAACCGTAATGGAAAAGAATATAAAAAAGAATGTGTATATATGTATAAGTGAATCACTTTGCTGTACAGCAGTAATTAACACAACATTGTAAATCAACTATACTTTAATTTAAAAAACCCAGTTTTTATAACGATTAGTTAATTTGGCAAGAGGGGAGGGGGACTGTAAAGGGAAAAATTAATTGAGCACCTACTGTGTTTCAGACAGTTAATGATTTCACTGTGAAAATCACACTCAATTTTTACAACCCTTTGAGCAAGTTACTTAATCTCTCTGTGCTTGTTTCCTTATGTGTAAAATGAAAATAATAGTAGGTAATTTATGAAGTTGTGGTAAAGATTAAAGATTCATATGAAATGCTTGAAACCAGATAGTAAGCGTGTGTTGGCTCTCGGCGCCATTGAGGTAGATGTTATCCTCACCCTCATTGTACACTCGAAGAAACTGATTTCTGAGAAGTTGCTTAAGTTGCCCATATTGTCCAGCAATAAATTAGAATCAAGAGTTGGACCCTGATTGTCTGAATATAATTACAGGGGTCTTTTCCTCTACTCTCCTTGTTATACAACTAGGCTGGTGTTATAAATTCAAGATAAGAAAAACAAAAACAGCCCGTTTTTCTCCTTGATAATCATTGTACAGACAGTCAAGGTCAGAACTTAAGTTCTGTGGTATTTCCCTACACTTTCAGCTGAGTATCATCTGCAATGATGGAAGAGAAAATGTTACACAGATAATAAAAATGGTGGATAATAAAATAATTTCTCTTTGGGCATTCATTATGCAGTTTTTGGGGGCAGCTAATTTATCTTCCTAATTATGTTTTGCTTAAGCTGATTTTAAAATTAGTTTGTTTACCCTGGGCACATACTGACTAACAGCAGGGAGAGGTGACCTAGAAACATCTTGGGTGGTAGAGGGAAGATATCTTGAGATTTGGGGGAATTTCCTTGGATAATGTTCATGTAGCTGTGGGAAGATAGAAGGTTGATATGTTGCTGGTGCTCTGAGAATAAATCATTATTGGGATTTGTTGTTGGGAGTATTTAAATATAAGGCTATGGATTGCAGACCCAGAGAGTTGAATGGACCCCAGGCTCCTCCTTGTTTAGTCTTTAGTGCTGAGAGTTCAGACAGTCAACGCCAAGGAGATGGAAAAGGAGGGCTAACTGGAGGTAACTCCAGGAGTTTCCTCTCCATAGGTATCCAACAAAGATAAAATGCCTATTACGTACTGTGAGTTATGCCAGGAGCTCAGGCTAGCAAGATGAATAAGGCCATTGTCTTACCCTGTGGGATTCCACTAAAGAAAACAGGCTTGTAAACAGAAATCACAGCCCAGTGGGATCAGGGTTATAAAAAAGATAGGATCAGAATGGAGAAGAGACAGTGACAATCTGCCTAGTCAGGAAGAGGAACCTTCCAACCCTCTCTCTTCCTCTGCCCTCTTTGTGTTGAGGGCGGGAGCGGGAACCCTTGCAGGCTCAGTGTCAGCTGGCTTCCGGCTGGTCCAGCCAATGGGAGGCAAAGGTGCCAGACTGGAGGGTAGCGGAGAGAGGCGGGTCGGGGTATCTCTCCTGTTCCTTCACAGCATCTGGGTCTCTGCCGTGACTCCACTTCCTGCTAGACAGGCCCACTGGGGTGCAGCTTCTGCAGGGTGATTATGGCCCCTGGACTCTGGTCACCTCCTCCGATTGCCCCTCCAGCCTAGGAGTGGTAGCAGCTTCTTGCTTGTGCTAATCTCACTGTCCCCTGGTTGGTGACTCAGTGTTTTCCATCACCTGCTTTGAAACCAATCCCCTACACTAAATTCACTCCATGTGAACACAGAAAGCCATTTCTGTATTTCTGGGTGAGCTCTGATGGATGTAGAGGGCTGCCAGGGGAGCAGATACTTGAACTGGTTTTTAAAGGGGAAGAAGCAATATGCTGGGTACAGATCCAGAGTATCCTAAATGCACTTGGACATGTGAGACTTTGAGGCTGGAGATCCAGGAGGGACAGACCACCCCGGCAATGGGGAGCCGCTGAAGATTTTCAGAAAGGAGATAAAGTATGCAGGTCGTTTAGAAAACTCACCTGACTGACTGCTCAGTACAGACTGCTAAAGAAAACAGCAGAGTGGGCACGAAGCCTAGCTAAGAGGCAGCCACAACAATTCAGGCCAGAAGTCATTGAGGCTTGAACTATAACAGCCTGATGGATAGATATAGAGAGGAAAGGACACACCCTAGATATTACACTCTTAATTAACTCCAAGAAAAGAAATTTCTTATTTTCCTGGGACGTAAGAGGTGCTCAATAAATATTTGTTGAATGAATTAATATACTAATAACTGCTTTTCTTTTCTTTGATATTATAAAGAATGCTGCTGTAAACATTTAGTACAAGTTATTGTGTGGACATGTATTCATTTCTTTTGGTTATATACCTAGGAGTGAAGTTTCTGGGTCATGTGCTAACTCTGTGTTTAACTGCTTGAGGAAGCGCCCGACTGCTTTCCAAAGCGGCTGCACCATCTTACATTCCCAACAGCAGTGCAGGAGGGTTCTGATTCCTCTATATCCTCACCAACATTTGCTTTATCTGAATTTTTTTTGCGTTATTGTCACCATAGGGCGTATGAAGCCGTAAGTCACTGTGATTTTTGAGTTGCGTTTCCCTGTGATTAATGATAGTGAGTGTATTTTCACGTGCTTACTGGCCATTTGTATGTCTTTGGAGAAATTTCTATTCAGTTCCTTTGCCCATTTACAAACCCTCAGTTGTGCCCTTCCTTCCCCACATTTCTCCCCCCTCCACCAGAACCCGAGGTGCTGTGATACTATTTGACCTGTCCTGCGGAGCCTGTTACACAGAGTCTCTGCTTCCCCTTTTCAGGACAGCATGGGGTTCACACCACGCTAGAGCAGCTCTGTGTTTACTGAATGTCCTTGCCCATTAGAGCCATTCAATTAGCAGGGATTTACTAAGCACTTATATAGTAATAGCTGATGTTTACTGAGCACTTATCAGGCACTGTGCTCAACACTTGCCAGGCATTTGTCTCAGCCCTCATTACAGCCCCGTGAAGTGGTGCCACTTCTGTCCTCATTTGTACAGATAAAGAAGACACACAGAGGCTGGCTAATTTGCTACAGTCATGCAGCTAGTAAGTGGCAGAGCTGGAATTCATACCCAGGTATCTGACTCTGGCACCTGGGTTCTGGGCCACTAGACTTTGCTGTCTAGCACCGTATGCTGTGTGCAGCTGGGGATATAATGAAATGTCAGGTGAATCTGTGGGGAGGAAAGATGTGAATACACAAAGAGTAAAACTTCATGCTAAAAATGTAAAGTAATTCAAGGCAACAAAAGAAAATCTGCCATTAACCAGAACGTGATTATTGCCTGGTAGGGATAATGAGAGAGATCATCCCGGACTAGGGTAATCAAGGGAGGCTTAAGGAAGGAGCTAAGATTCTGACTTGTGGTTTTCCTGCTAGTTAAGGAGACATGCTGAATTCCTTTGAAACAATGTAAGAACAACTTGGAGGTCACTAGTGGACTGATGCAAATTGCAGCAGGGAATTAAAGAAAGGAGCAATTAGTATGGACTGTAAAAAGGCATCTGGGTAATCCTCCAGCTCCCAGCTCCTGTGGCTGGAGCTTCCAACAGATGGCCCATGGGCAGAATCCTTTTACTAACTTCTCCGCTGGACACCCATAGCAGACTCATTTCATACATATGCATATTTTTAGGTTGAAATAGACCTTTTCTGGGACTCCAGCTTTTCCTTTAGGAGTGGCCTCTTCCTACTTTTTTTCACACATCACCTGTGATCACAGCGGGGAAGACAGAATCCCACTACAGCCAAGAAGGAGGCACCATCCCTCCTGGTCCATGCAGGGATGATGGAATGGCAAGCATCACATGAGACTTGAGTTGACTCACTTGATGGCTTATTCATTACCTAACGCAGGAAAGTGGCCCCAGCAGGATGAAGTTGGAGAGTCTGAGCATGGAGACAGGAGACTGCCTGCTTGTCCCCTGAAGTAAAATCTATATCTTTTCAGTCTGTCTTATTCCTTCTCTTGGGGAAGTCCTCCCCTACACTATTTGGTCTAAGAAATTGAGAAAACTCAATCAAATTTACTGTCCTCTACCACAGAGGAGAGGATATAACCTAGCTGGCAAGTCAGATGACTCAGCTGGGCCCCAGGCTGGTGACAGGGTCGCCCCTTGCTCTCCAGCCATCATGGATCTGTGTTACCCATGTATAGTCCCTGTGTCTAGACATCCTGTGAAAGCAAAAGGACTTTGGATATACATTGGCAGTTTTTCTTCTGGGAAGAATAAATCTAAAAATGTCTTTTTCTCCCAGCCCTCACCAAACCTAAGTATTTAATTAAAAAAAATCAATTTGATAAATGATATTGTTATTCTAATTTATATATCTTTGATTTATAAAGAGTTGGAGTCTTTTTTTTTTTTGGTCATTGTTTTTTTTGTCCACTTTAAAAAAAGTTTTTTAATTGAAGTATAGTTGATTTACCATATCATGTAAGTTTCAGGTGAATAGCACAGAGATTCAGTTATACATATATATGTATGTGTGTGTGTATATATATATATATATATATATATATATATACACGCACACACACACTTTTTCAGATTCTTTTCCCCAGGTTATTATAGAATATTGAGTATAGTTCCCTGTGCTATACAGTAGGTCCTTGTTGATTATCTATTTTATGCACAGTAGTATGTATATGTTAATCCCAACCTCCTAATTTATCTCTCCCCCTTACCCCCTTTCCCCTTTGGTAACCGTAAGTTTGTTTTCTGTGTCTGTGAGTCTCTTTCTGTTTTGGAAATAAGTTCATTTGTGTCTTTTTTTTTTTCTTTTTAGATTTCACATATCAGCAATATCATATGATATTTGTCTTTCTCTGTCTGACTTACTTCACTTAGTATGATAATCTCTAGGTCCATCCATGTTGCTGCAAATGACATTATTTCATTCTTTTTTATGGCTTAGTGATATTCCACTGTGTGTGTGTATGTATATATATATATATATATATACCATGTCTTCTTTATCCATTCCGTTGAGAGACATTTAGGTTGCTTCCATGTCTTGGTTATTGTAGTAGTGCTGCTGTGACCATTGGGGTGCATGTACCTTTTCGAATTAGAGTTTTCGTCTTATATTTATTTGATTTATAAAGAGTTGGAGTCTTTTTCAGACTTACTGACCACTTATATTTCTTCTTTTATGAATTACTCTTTTGGATGCTTTTTCTAATTTTCTATTGCTATGTTCATTTTTTTCTCATTGATTTGTAAGAAATCAATTCTTTGTATGTTAGGACCTCACAGATTTGTCTGCCTTAGTGTTGCAAATATTCTCACAGTTTGTCATTTTCTTTGGTGCTTATAATGAAATTTTTTCAGTGTAATTGCAATATAATTTATATACAGTAAAATGCATCCACTTTAAGTGTACAATTCAGTGAGTTTTGATAAATGGATATACCCATGTAGCCATGACCAAAATCAAGATATATCAGTAGAACATTTCTGTCATCTCAAAAAAATTCCCTTGTGCCATTTTACATGGATCTAATTTCCATCATTTCAGATTAGTTTTTCCTATTCTAGAACTTGACATAAATGGAATCATACAATAGGTACTTTACTTCACAAAGCATGTTTTTGAGATTCATCTATGCTGTTGTATTCTCTAAATAACTAAGAAAATGAAAGGCAAGTCACAGATTGTGAGAAAATATTTAATATGTGTATCTGACAAAGGACTGGTGTCATGGATATTTTTAATATACAAAAATTTTTTCTAGTTTTTACAAAGTCAAACATATCAGTCTTTTTCTTAATGCTGATGTTTTTGGTGTTATTCTTAGAAGGTCACTATTATCCCTCACATTAAACAACTATTTATTTATAATTTTTGGCATTTTTATAGTGTTAATTTTTTTTTTTTTTTTTTTTTTTTTTTTTTGCGGTATGCGGGCCTCTCACTGTTGTGGCCTCTCCCGTTGCGGAGCACAGGCTCTGGACGCGCAGGCTCAGTGGCCGTGGCTCACGGGCTTAGCCACTCCACGGCATGTGGGATCTTCCCGGACCGGGGCACAAACCCGTGTCCCCTGCTTCGGCAGGCGGACTCTCAACCACTGCGCCACCAGGGAAGCCCTATAGTGTTAAAATTTTAATTGAAAATTGAAACAAAATTAAATCTAAAATGAGAACATTAAAATATTTAATCTACCTGAATTACCTTTCAAAAATGTTAGCAAATTATCTCAATACCGTTTATTGATATTCCATCCACCCCCTCCCCCAATTTAAAATGCTTTGTTTACTAAATATTAAAATAGTTTAGACACTTTGGTCAATTCTGGTCCTTTTATTCTGTTTTTCAGCCTTGGGAACAGCTGAACACTCCTAGCAGTGCTAATCTCTTTTCTGTTTTGTACCCTGTGAATACTGGCTCCTCTCTCTCTTTCTCTTTCTTTCTCTCTCCCCTCTTTCCCCCCTTTCTTTTTCTCTTTCTCATCCTTTTCCCCAATAGTATGTTGAAATACAATTAAGCCAACCACCTTTCCCCACCAAATCATCTTGATGTTATCTTTGGCTTTAGTGAAAACATATTTTTTCCCTCCCAACTTTATTGAGGAGTAATTGACAAATATAATTGTATGTATTTAAAATGTATAATGTGATGATTTGATATACATATATCTTGTGGAATGATCACCAAGACCAAGATAATTAACACATTTATCACCTGTGAGAATATTCTTGATTTTAATAATGAGTTCACGTTTACTTGGTGAGAGTAAGACAGAAACAGGGGTATTAAAGCTAATAGGGGGACTTCCCTGGTGGCACAGTGGTTAAGAATCAGCCTGCCAATTCAGACCACACGGGTTCGAGCCCTGGTCCGGGAAGATCCCACATGCTGTGGAGCAACTAAGCCCGTGCACCACAACTACTGAGCCATCATGCCACAACTACTGAAGCCCATGTGCCTAGAGCCCGGGCTCTGCAGTAAGAGAAGTCACCACAATGAGAAGCCTGCGCACTGCAGTGAAGAGTAGCCCCCGTTCACTGCAGCTAGAGAAAGCCCGTGTGCAGCAACAAAGACCCAACGCAGCCAAAAATAAATAAATAAATTTATTAAAAAAAAAAAAAGCTAATAGGAAGCCAGCCCATTACTAACCAATAATTCAGTGGCCCTGATCTTAACAATGAGTAGAGAGAAAATGAGCCAGTTTTTTTAAGTCACAAAGATCTAATTTGTGCCTTTCCCAGGATCCAAGTCCATAGGTGAGCCCCAAAGAATTATTAACCATTCACAATAGTTCTTAGTAGTAATTGACTTATTTACACAAAGAATTGATTCCCATATTTGCTTTAACCAGACCTACAGACTAAATATACTTGACTTCAAATAAAGAAGACAGGTTAAAAGGGAGCATTAATCTTACTCATGGGAAAGTTACATTAAAATGATTTCTATGTTACTTTTCAAAGTAGCCATGTGCCATTGATTTTACCCATGAGGCAAGCATGTGAATAAATACCAAGAGAAGGAGCAAACAGAATGCCTTCTGAACTCAATTTTGTAATAGGAATGAGGGTCAGAGATAAAATTATGAGGACCCTAAACAGACACAGCAACTTAGGCAGAGAGGGAGATGGAGAAACGGCTTGCATGGCAATCCCTTCCCTGTTGGTGTAATGCCACTCGCTGCATTTGTCTTTGGGGAGATTATGGCTTAGTTTATTTAAGGATAGGATTCTTATATAGAGTGTTTACATGGCTTAGTTGAAGTAATGGATAAGAACACTTAATAAAGGCTTATTTATGCTTAATAAATTTAAGGGTGTCATTATTGTGCTTCTGAAAGTATAAGGAAGACTGAAGAAAGGTTGTTATCTACTGAAAACTGTTGTTAGTGGGACTTTTTAGAAAAATCTTCATTTCCCCTTGAATAACCACTACTAACAGTTTGGTACAAATTTTCCCAGTCACAGTTTACAAAACAAGAAGTCTCACTTACAAGGATATAATAAGGAGTTTCTTTTCCCCAGTCCTTTGGGTCTGGCCCAAGGACTGGGTAAGCAGCTGTTTTGCAAAAGCTGGCCTCTCTCCTTTCCCCCTTCACAGTCTCTGCCCAACTGGCCAGCAAATTAATGAGGCTTAATGTCATCCAGTTTTTGAGTCAGGAATTAATAAACCATAGTCTCATAAAAAAATTGTTTATATGTTTATGGTATGTGAATTCATACTTTAAGAACTCCATACTCTGTTTTACAAGCAGAGCTTCTGCACCAGCTCTAGCTTTCCCCATGGATCCTGTGGCCTTGTTGTCCCGTGGCCTTGTGGTCTTCTTCTTTGTACTCTGGTGTCATCTGTTAAGGACACTGAAGGTCAACTTCTAATCTCACTTTCTGGTAAATAAATGGTCTGCATGACCAGGATGAACCTCTAAATAGTTCAATGCCATGGAATCAGGTGGAAAGCTAACAGGAAAGTCCTTGGAGGAGGAAGAGAGAACGGATAGCCCATTTTTGACTCCCATGGTTGACTTCCATGGTTGACTTCCAGTTAAAGTAATTGGCATGTCATGCTTCCTACTTTTGTAAGGTATGAGATTTTCAAAACCAGCTGGCACTGTGGGACCTGATCCCAGTTCTTTTACAAACTAGCCAGGTGGGCATTGCTCATTCTGATAGTGTCTGTATCTTGACCCCTTTTGTTCGTAATGGCGACAGTAATGTGTGTGTTGTGCCTCTCACGGTGTCATTCAAAAGCTGTATGTAATAATAAATGTGATAGGGCTTTGTAAAATGCAGAACAATGTATATTCTTCTAAGGATGATGCCCTTTGACCCATTCACTCAGGGAGAAAAAAAAAAAAAGCTAAGTGCCTTGAAATCCAGAGGTCAGAGTTATAGGTTTACCTGTACTTGCTCAGTCCTTCACCCAGCAATTCCAGTATGTATCTGCCCAAATGATGTGTAGAGTGGAAAACTGAGGAGAACCACTGAGCTCCCGGCTTTGAAGTCAACTCATGGGACCATGAGAAGAGGCGGTATGTGTGTTATATCCAAAACACTCCACTGCTGCAGCTTCTCCCCTTCAGACCCCACTCCCCACCCGCAGGCCCGCAGACTCGCATTCCCCGGAACTTAGTTGGAGTTAACAGAATCACCCCAAGCAGAATGTGTTGGCTATGAGAGTGGGTGTTGGGGACAGGCACAGGTGTCTTTGTAGTGGGGGGAGGACAAAGCAGGAGTGACTGGAGAGCGTCAGAAGTTATCCCAGCAAAGTGGCTTTGGGAAGGCACAGACAGAGCTTTGGGGAGGTTCTGAAGACCTCTCCCCACATCCATGCGGTTGGGTATTAACACTTCTAGCTGACCACAGGTCTGGCCCCTGAGCCCAGTGAGGGCAAGATAGTGGGATGCCCATGAATGCTTAACAACCGGTTTGATGGAGGAAGAGGCAATAAATAAAGCCCTGATTTGTAGTGTGAACCAAATTCTCTGGTGTAAGTACTCCCACCCACCATGGCTGCGTTCAAGCTACCAGTGTGACGTCACTGGACACGGAATTGGGAAAATATGTGCAGTAACACACCAGATGTAGTATCTGCACCGTAGAGACCCAACAGACATAAATAACTTCAAGTGCGTAGATGAGCGTATCATGAAATAATGAGGAAGTGATGAGGTTGAAGTGTAGATTACCCTGTTTTTAATATAATTTATTTAATTGTATGCCTATGTAATGTAACTTTTAATAATGGCAGTGTTTAACAACGATCTGGCAAAAATTCTTGAAATTTTGACACTCGTGCCTATGAGCCAGGACAAGCTGGGTCCAAAGGAGAAGAACAAAACGCTGAGTGTTAGTGGAATATCCAGCCTCTAACTAGAGTACAAGGCTCCTGCCTCCTACTTCATCCCCTCCTCTGGCAGGACAAGAGCCCTAAAGTGGGTCTGAAACAAACAACTTGGCTTCCTTAACTATCATAACAACAAAGAATAAAACAAAACAACAACAAAAAAAACCCCAAACCTTTACCCAGCTGGTATAAAATCTCCATCTTCATGGTTAACCCATGTCTGTCTAGCAGGGAGGAGGTATGGGAGGGAAGGGTTACAGGAAGGGTGAACTTTGAGATGGAAGGCAGATGAGAGCTTGGGCGTGTCAAAACAGACAGGGACTATCATAGAAGGTTCTAGAAGCCAGGAGTGGTATTTGGATGCTGGATACTTAGACTGGAGAGAGGAAGCAGGAAGATGATGGGAGGAAGCCATTGCCTTCACAGTTCTGCCCTAGGTCAGTTCTGGTACACTTTTTGAAGAACCACATCCCTTCATGAGACTCTTACGGTAAAGGAAAAAAATCTTCTGTGATCTCAGAAACATGGCTCATAAGATAGTTCTCCCAGAATTCAGGCCACAGAGCTGTCCTCGGCAGCCATAATGAGACACAAAATGAGAAGTGCCTGAGGCCTGGGTCCAACTGAATCCTACCCCGCTGAGTGCACATGGAAAGGAAAATGACCAGATGCCATTTCAGCCCATTATCGGTCCAGTCTACTTCTTGAGTGGGAGCTGAGTTAAAAATCTAGTTCTAAAAATGACATTGTAATCTGTGTCCTGGAATAATCACACCTATCTGAAGCCAGCGTGCATGCGTGTGAGTGTGTGTGTGTGTGTGTGTGTGTGCGCGCGCGCGTGTAGGGTGGGGTGAGAGAATGAACACTGCCTTGCATGGATATGCAGCAGTGATTTTCTTTCCCACTTTATGTTTTCTTTCTACCCACACTGGAGCGTGGGGGAGGAGGGAGACAGGCACCAGCACTGCTGAGTCCCTTCAGGACCCGGCCCCTTCCATGTGTTATCCATGCAGTGCTCACCAGCCTCTGAGGCAGGCAAAGTCTAGCAGCCAGGAACAGGTAAAACTGTGTTTTAAACTTATTTATTGGACACCAAGGCCACTCTCTTTTCCCCATGCTCTGTGGCTGCTAATCACATCCTTCACAGATCAGACCAGAGATGTCTGGAGCTGGGTCATACTCATCTCAGTACACCCAGCCCCAGAATGGTCCCCATCACAGAGGAGAGTTCTACCAATTCATGTTGAAGGTATAGTGATTTCAGAGTAAACACAACATCTCAGTGTTTGACTCACAGAAAGTTAATGGGGAAGAGACTCCACAGTCATCCTAGATTTAGTGATACCCCTTAAGAGTCAAGACCTAAAAACAGAAAATGGCGGACACAAATCCCTGCACCTGTATTAACAGGTATTGGTTTATTTGTAAATGTGGCACTGCTTGTCACCATTCCTCAGAGCACTTTGAAGTCAGATGCCCTTTGATGACAAAGTTGTATTAGACTGTACAGCAGACCATGTCTGTTTTTGCCTTTGGGGTACAGGGATGCTTAATACATTGAGAAAAACCTAATAGAGGCATAGCTAGATTGACAAAGATAGAACTTGGTGGGAAAGAATGTTTCTACTACAGAATTATTTACCATGGGCTTCCCTTAGATCTTCGTAGTCCAGAGTATGTTTAAAATATGAATCAGGGCTTCCCTGGTGGCGCAGTGGTTGAGAGTCCGCCTGCTGATGTAGGGGACACGGGTTCGTGCCCCGGTCCGGGAAGATCCCACATGCCGCGGCGCGGCTGGGCCCGTGAGCCATGGCTGCTGAGCCTGCGCATCCGGAGCCTGTGCTCCGCAATGGGAGACGCCACAACAGTGAGAGGCCTGCGTACCACACACACAAAAAAATATGAATCAATATCCCCAGGCTGAATTGCACACCACTCTTCAGTGGCACATCTGAGTTAAGGGAGCCACAGAGACCTCCATCAAATCTACACCAGCTCCGGCCCTGTGCTGGGCCCGTGAGCCTCAGCCCCTGAGCTGAGGGGCACTCAGCTCTCCCCTCCTGCACTCACCTTTCTCTTCTCCAGGAAGAGACATGTCCTCTCAGTTGATTCCCAGGAAACCTGGGGACAAGCTGGCTGCCCCTGAAAAGGGAAATTTGAGTGGAAGAAAATAGACTAGGGCAATCTAAGGGGTTGAGTGGAAGGAATTGTGACATCTGCTAAGAATGCCACTGCGTCCCAGGAAACCCCCAGCACGGAAGTGAGGCCCGCTCTGTGGGACTGGGGATTCTTGAGGGAGAAGAAACATGGTCCCCGTGACGTCAGAGCCCCCACCTGTTTACACCAACTGGTTTCCACCACCCAACGGGGTAAATTGAGCTGCATATTTGATGATGAGGAAGTGGAATGTGAGAATTCTCGTTATTGACGTCAAGCTTGCCTTTCATTTTATTTATACCCGTGACATTGTGACACGGGATCTAAGTTTCCATTGTATTTTTTTCCCCTGTTAGGACGCGAGTGATGATAAGTAAATTTGTGCCGGGGCCTGGAAAACAATATTTTCAATTAATTTGAAGCCAGGGTCCCTGCAAGATTCGGTGTCTCTGCCTTCCCACCTGCCCGCCCCTCCCTTGAACTGCTCAACTGACCACTGCAAAGGGCGGAGGGGACCATGCTCCTACAGAGGACGCCCCCCCCCCGGGAAGTCAGATCTTGAGGCATCCAGCTGCCCACTCCTCACTGGTGACAGGCTGTTCCTTCCTGGCCCAGACGCTGGAGGGAGGCCAGGGAGCAGTGAGGCCGCTCGGCAGCCCCAGCGCAGAGCCCCGGCCACTGTCTGCACATGAATCTGGGCTCTGGCGCCAGTAGCGTGGCTCCGGGTCCCTGATCCAGAGCTGCCTGTGCAGAAACCACGCGTGCCCTGGTGGGCCCCACTCCTTCTGTCCCTTAGGGGCAAGGCTGGGTCAGGAGCAGAGATGGATCTGGAAGAAATGACAGGAGCAGTTAGGGCTCCTTGACTGGGCAAGTGTGAGTTATGTCCCCATGTGCCAAAGCGGCCTTTGGAGGTGTGCCTAGGATGGAGGAGAGAGTGGCACATGTGTCCGGCAAGTGAACAGGGTGGGCGGTACCCCCAACTCCTTGCTGGAGGCCCAACCCTACGAACAGCCTCCCTCCACTACCTCCCCGGCCTCCGCTCCCGACGCAGTGTCTGTAGCATGGGGCCCTGTCCTGCCCTGAGATGAAAGCTCCGCCTAGGTCCCTGCAGACCTGCCACTATTTCAGTAGGGCCTCCTGCCACCAGCTTTTCAACAATGTTTTCCAGCCTCTGACCCCGGAGAAATCTCAGCTTCCTTGTACTCAGTTCAGAAGATGTTTGTTTTTCAGGATTGTGATGCAGACATCTGATAAGGGAGGCCTCAGGCCTTCCACGCTAGTAAACCAACAGAGTCTGAGGATCTAAAAACCGAGAAGCCCAAGGACAACCACGCCCTGAGAGGTGGCAGAGTGCCAACTCCTGTCACCTGGAATCTTCCAAGACTTTTAGAAATGGGTGTCAGTGAGTTTTCACTACCTTTACTTTCCATACCTTGTTCGTTTTGCTTTTGAAACGAAGGTTTCCAGTAGCACTAACAAAACTGGATCTGTGTTTTATTGAATCTACTGTAGATCGTAGCTTGACTTGGTGTTGCCTCCTACTTGTGTGTCACTTTTCTCTGTCAATTTAGGTAAAAATGGCACGGAGTAAACTGTTGTCTAGAAATACAGTGTGGGAAGCCAGAGAGAACATCTCCACAGCTCTCCTGGTATCTCACCCCTAACTGACCCACAGGGAAGGAGTTGCTTGGTGCGGAAGGGCCCGACTTCACGTGCAGCAGCTTAGGGCCAGGTCTTTAGAATTCCATCTGCAAGAGCCCACCCAAGACCCGCTTCTGAAAGCCTGTGTCTGTTAAAGCAGCCTGTCTCAAACGCTTCCCATGGGCGGTTATATCAAGCACTTCCGACTAGGTGCTGGGGTGGAGGTGAGGGCCAAGGGCAAGGAGTTATGAATGAGACACGGCCATTTCCATCAGCCAGAAATTACGGAAGTAACACAAGGTTGCAGGAAGTAAAAGTCTGGTGGTAAGGAAGGCCTAAGTGGACTCCATGGGCTCAGAATATAACTGGACAAGCTCTGAGTTTCATATTGGGATATTGGTGTCACTTAGACATCCCTTTCCCAAGGCTCATTGGAGGGTTGTTTGGAACAAGTGCATGAAATTTGTAGTCAGGCAGTCTGGGGTTCAAGTACTTCCTTATGAGTTCTGTGATCTTGGGAAGGTACTTAAACTCTCTAAGCCTCAGTTTCCACCTCTATAAAAGGAGAAAAAGAGCTTGTCACTTAGGATTACTGTGGGGATTGAATGAGATTCGGAAGACAAGCATGTCCGCAGCATTGAGCGTGTAGTATGGGCTTCCTTGCCTTCCGCATTCGGACTGGGGATGGGAGAGCCCCACAGAGGGTCTGCTTTTTTTCTTTTTTAATTGAAGTCTAGTTGATTTACAATGTTGTGTTAGTTTCAAGTGTACAGCAAAGTGATTCAGTTATACCTATGTGTATTCTTTTTCAGATTCTTCTCCGTTATAGGTTATTACAAGATATTGAATATAGTTCCCTGTGCTATACTATAGGACTTTGTTGTTTATCTATTTTATACATAGTAGTGTGTATATGTTAATCCCAAACTCCTAATTCATTCCTCCCCCTCCCTTTCCCCTTTGGTAACCATAAGTTTGTTTCCTTTGTCTATGAGTCTGTTTCTAAATAAGTTTATTTGTATCATTTTTTTAGATTCCACATAGAAGTGATATCATGTTATATTTGTCTTTCTCTGTCTGACTTACTTCACTTAGTACAATAATCTCTAGGTCCATCCATGTTGCTATAAATGGCATTATTTCATTCTTTTTTATGATTGAGTCCATTGTGTGTATGTATGTGTATATATGTATGTTTGTGTGTATGTATGTGTGTGTGTGTATATATATATATATATATCTCACATCTTCTTTATCCATTCATCTGTTGATGGACATTTAGGTTGCTTCCATGTCTTGACTATTGTAAATAGTGCTGCTACAAACACAGGAGTGCATGTATCTTTTCGAATTAGAGTTTTCATCTTCCGGATTTATGCCCGGGAGTGGGATTGCTGGATCATATGGCAACTCTATTTTAAGTTTTTTTTTTTTTTTTGCGATACGCGGGCCTCTCACTGTTGTGGCCTCTCCAGTTGCGGAGCACAGGCTCCAGATGCACAGGCTCAGCGGCCATGGCTCACGGGCCTAGCCGCTCCGTGGCATATGGAATCTTCCCGGACCGGGGCATGAACCCATGTCCCTTGCATCGGCAGGCGGACTCTCAACCACTGCGCCACCAGGGAAGCCCCAGAGGGTCTGCTTTTAAGTCTTAGCCTAGCCAAGTGGTTCCACTTTTCTGAGTTCTCTTTGGGATGAGCTGTGAAGGTTGGGAATCTGTGTGTGGACAGAACGGATATGACTGTGCTGATTAAGATGTGGGACGAAGGGGCAGGTGATCCCCTGGATTCAGGGACACAGCGTGGGGAGAGGGATTGTCTTCATGAGTAGGTGTTGGAGGAGACGAGCTGAGGGACATGGAAACATACGCGGCTCACCTGATCCTCACCGAGCTCTCCCAGAGGAGCTGGGTTGGGGCAGGTGAGGTGGCCTCTGCCAGGACTCTTCTGCCTTGGAAGTTCATGTGAACCTGTTTTTGTCTTGGGGTCGTGGGTGGGAGGGAGGGAATACTGAGGGCCCGTAGTACACTCTACCTTGAGCCAGAGTCCCCAGGACAAGCCCTGAGGCCCTTCTCCTGTCCACCAACCCCTGTCATGGCCCCCAGCAGCCAGCTACCCATAATCCCCTGGGAGTCGTTCTGGGTGTCCCTGCGTCATGTGAAGGCTCGGCCAGGATAAGCATCTAGTGACACTGCTGTCAGCAGGAATCTTTCATCAGCCAGGGGGAGAAAAAATGTAAAAGTTATTTTTGTGAGGAAATTGAAATCCAAACATCATACCTATCTAACCGAGCCAAGGTGGAAAGTGAACCTTGATTCCATATTATACGCGTTAGACCTGAAAGAGAAGAGTGAATTTTGGGGTTAACAGAGATGCTGAGGCATCTGTGCTAGCTTCAGTGACTCGAAGCAAAAAGCAAGAGTGGTCAAAGTCTACCGAGACCCTGAAAATCTCACATAGTTAAAAATTTTGTTCTCTTCCCGAGCTACTGATAAACAACAACTACCTAAATCTCTGGATCCACCCCCACCCCCTCCACTGCCACACACACCCTCTTATCCATGTGGCTTCTCAGCAATGGAAAGAAAAGAGAGGCTGAGACACAGGGGGTCATGGGTCCTCTTCACTCTATGTGGTGAGTAAGTGAAGCTTGGCTGTCTTTTATGCTGTGTCGTTCATGACTAGAGGCAAAAGCCCACGTGGTGGGCTCAAGAAGGACTCTGGAGCCTCACAGGCAGGTTGGCTCGTGGGCGCGCTATGGTTAGAAAAAACTGACAAATGAATAAGCATCGCTCGAGTACATGCTATGTGGCACGCACAGTGTAAAGCTTTGGGTAGACATGGTCCCTGCCTTCATAGAGCTCAGAATCTGGTGAGGAAGATAGATTTTAAACAAAGAAAAATGCTAACAGTTATATAATTTGCAGATTGTGATAAGTGAATAGCTCTCATGAGAGAGAATAACCGTGGGGATGTAATAGAGACTGGGGAGCTGGGGTCAAGGAAGGTCTCTCTGAGGAAGTGACAGTAAAGATAAAGCCTAGAACAGTGCTGCTCAGATTTTAATGTGCATCAGAATCACCTGGAGAGTTTGTTACAAAACAGGTTTCTGGGTCCCACCCCCAGAGTTTCTGATTCAGTAGGTCTGAGGTGGGTCCCAAGAATTTGCCTTTCTAATAAGTTCCTAGGTGGTGCTGAGGCTGCTGGTTTGGAGACCAAGCTCTGAGAACCACTGGCCTGGAGGATCTATAGGAATTAACCAGGTGAAGAGCGTGGAGGAGAAGACCAGTGAGTGGAGGGAGAAGCGTGTGCCAGCACCCTGATGTGGGAAAGATCTGGGAGCTTCAGGTAATGGAACGGTCAGTGCCCTCAAGGCAGTGTATTAATGGACCAGTGGCTTGAGGTGATGTTAGAGATGAACCTGACCCTCATCCCCATCCTGAAACTCACCCTAACAGAGCTACTGCCAGTGGTAGCATTTCTAAGGATGATGGTTCCATTGACCCTTGGAGATGTCCTGCTGCCACGTGGGGCTAGTGGAGCTGTGCTGGCCCTGAGATACTGTGAGACTAATGTGATAATGTATACAAAGGGCTGAGCACAGATCAAATGCCCAGTCCATTCTAGTATTCTTTCCTCCCGCTATTCCCTGGCTTGAAACATGGCCCTGTCTCAAGTTCCCTATTTTAGCTAGAGGGACATGTTGCTAAATTGATGCTGTCCTGGAGATGCAAGCAAAAAGAGTTCATGTGGAAGGAATCCATGGTACCTCAACTGGGATCTGGTTCAATAACTATAGATAAGGAATCTGGATACCACTTCCAAAGGGCAGGTGTATGTGTGTGTTTTCCTACATCTCATGCAATTTATAAATGTCGCAGGATTTTAAGCCAAGGAAAGCATGGGTTGGGTTTCTGGAGCCAAAGTGCACAGTTAGCATTAGGCCAATTCAATTCTGAGTACATTTTTTGAGTCCTCACTCTGTGCCAGGTGCCATGCTAGGTGCTGGGAAGACAGACGTAGGTGATCAAGGCTGGGTCCCTGCTCCTGAGGAGCTCCTAGTCTCACTGGGACATAGATACAAAAATAACGCAGAGCGGTGGGATAAAAGCCATAACAAAGTTCTGTACAAAGGGCAATAAAAACTCAGGAGAGAGAGCAGTTCTGCCTGGGGAAGACGGAGGTCACAGACAGTAAGTGACATCAGAGCCAAGCCTGGAAAGGAAATATCTAGAGAATGAGCAGAACTGAAGGATAAATGAACAAATCTTTAAGAACTTTTTTGTTATTGTGTTATGCTCTGACCTAAGTCGTCATTATGAGCTACTAAGATACATGGCCACATGGTGTTGAGTTTGATTTAAAATATTGCATAAACCGTTATATATAGAAACACATATGGAAACAATCTGAAAATATTTCTCTTCAAATATAGTGCCATTTGCTTTTATGAATTTGCTATTTCTGGATGAAAATGTGAAATATGGTTTGGTCTTCTGAGACTCAGAAGAAATTATATCACTATTCCAAGTGAAAATAATTTTGGTGGTTAATTCATACATTTATTTAGTCAGTCGACAACCATTTAGTTAGAAATTTCAGTTTTTGTTTTTTTTTTTGCGGTACGCGGGCCTCTCGCTGCTGTGGCCTCTCTCGTTGCAGAGCACAGGCTCCAGACGTGGAGGCCCAGCGACCACGGCTCACGGGCCCAGCCACTCTGTGGCATGTGGGATCCTCCCGGACTGGGGCACAAACACATGTCCCCTGCATCAGCAGGCAGACTCTCAACCACTGTGCCACCAGGGAAGCCCCAGAAATTTCAGTTTTTGGAGCACTGCAGTGGAGGCAACAAAGATATGTAAGACATTGTCCTGCCCTCAGGACTCTTCAAGCCTTAGGAGTGAGAAAAACACCTGAGTAGTGTTTTTATTCTAACACAAGTGAGTAGTAAGTGGTACGAATGAGTACAGACAAAATGCTCCAAGTATCTAGAGGAAAAAAAGTTATTTTCTGATCAGGAAAATCATAGAAAGCTTGACCATTTATGGAGAAGCCATTTGCACTAGACCTAGTAGGGTGGGAAGGGATTGGACATACAGAACCGAGGCAGGGGGAGAGGTATTCCAGGCAGAGGCAGGTTTGTGATCAAAAGGAGAAGGAGGTCACTTGGAAGCGGCACTTTGTCCCATTTAGGGTGTGACGTGGGGAAAGAGCTAGAATTGGTAGATGTCAGCCTCACAACCAAAGTTTGAACTTGATTCCACTGGCTGTGACTTCTTGGAATTTGAAATGCCAAGCATTTGTCACTTGTTTCCTCGTGTGCTTGTTTTCGTTGGCATCTCAGGCCTAACCTTTGTCTTGGCATAATTTTGTCCAACCCATAGGATATATTTTAAAAAATCAGTCTGTGGGGCTTCCCCGGTGGCGCAGTGGTTGAGAGTCCGCCTGCCGATGCAGGGGACACGGGTTTGTGCCCTGGTCCGGGAAGATCCCACATGCCGCAGAGCGGCTGGGCCCGTGAGCCATGGCCTCTGAGCCTGCGCGTCCGGAGCCTGTGCTCCGCAACGGGAGAGGCCACAGCAGTGAGAGGCCCGCATACCGCAAAAAAAAAAATCAGTCTGTGTAGGCTGATAGTAGTAAAATCTCAATGTGGCTCCAATAGCTGTAAAGGCCACAGGTTGAAAGTAGACCCTTTTCTTTAGGAATCTGTGACTCTACCTCTGGAGGTTGAAAGAAATGGGTTCTGTATTGGCGTCCCTTCAGGAAACTATGAAGGCTTGCCCTACAAAGGTGTGGATGGGTGTGGGCAGGCTTCCGGGAAGCCAACAAGGGATGGTGCAGTTTCCATGGGCTAGTGAGAGCCGAGAAGCTATTACCACCCAGAGGCCAATAGTAACACGCCACTAGGAGGATGGTGACGGGCACAGAGATGCAGCAGATGCTGGGACTGAGAAAGCTCTGTGCTGCTATGGAGACCCACAGCTACTGCCCTGCTCCCGTCCTATGCTGGTACCTCCCATTGCTGAACCCAGCTCTCGCAAGCCAGAGACCAAGGGGCCCATGATGTATTCCTTACAGGTCAGCCTCCCAGGGCACAGGGTCGGGGAGGAAGGATGGAGAGCCCATCTGGAGGGGCAAACAGAGACTATCCAGCACAATCCTTTTTAGCTTTTGAATATTTTTAGCTTTAGTAATATGATTCCAAAACAACCCAAACTACGAAATGCCTTCATTTAACAAATATGTTCCAAACACCCCTCTGGTTCTCAGGAATTTAAAAGAATTAAGAAACACAGAAAATAGATTGGATGGATAGATGAATGCATGGTTGGCGAAGGAGTCTTTGGCTGGGACAATTCACTAAATAGTAACTCAGCTAGATTGCGAGGTTGGTGAATACAGGGATTGGGCTGGGTTTCTTCATCGTTGAATCCTCGATGCCCAGTACTATGCCTGGAGCTTAGTAGACCCCGATAACTGTTTATTGGAATAACGTGATGGATGAAACATCAAGAACACCAAGCAACATAAATGTGAGTCTGGGGTCTTAGGTCAGGGGAACCCAAAGTTAGGGTCAGGACCTAACATTCTCAGACCCAGGAGAAACAGGTAATGACAGTGTTTATCTTTCTGCTTCTAGTACTTTTTAGGTCAAAGGACCTCCCAGGATCAAAGGCCATTTAATGGTGTTGGGGAGATAAAGGATAATCTTTCCTTTCAATCTTTCAATCTTTTTCAGCAGGTTAAAAGGGCAACATTATAACTCCTGCATTCCAATCTCAATTCATTCATTCATTTATTCATTTAGTGACTTAGCCCTCAAGGAGCTTAGTCTGGTAGGAGCCACAGACATGACACAGGAAACTGCAGTGCTACTGCTGGCTACACAGAATGCAGGCCGCTGTGGGAGCAATAGGGGGGCACCCTACACGGGCTGGAGATCTCCCAGTAGGAAAGTTGGGTCCTGAAGGACTATCCCACCTGTTTATTGCTGGCATCCACCCATGCCTTCTCCCTCAACCGCAGAATAAGGAAGTAAGAAAGTATCAGTAAGTAGATAAGTAAGTAAGTAAATGTCTTGAGATGCAAATTACTGCCTAAGGTAACACTTGGACTCAGATGCATTCACACCAAAGTGCCATCAGCCAATCAGTGAACTCAGGTGGAGGGTTCATCCCTTCCTCACCCTAGAGGAGAGGAGCAAAAGGTCAGGAGGGCACAAAGCCGGTGTCTGGACAGGAGAGAGGAGAGAACAGGTGCAGCAAGGGAGGCTGGGGGATGTCTAGACAAACCTCATTGATTGCAGGATTGTTTTTGGAGGATCAGTACTATTTACCTTTAACTCTGCAAACAAATGGAATGTGTGTGCGGAGGGTTCTTTGTTTAGCCATGCTCATGTATTTGCTTTTTATTATTTTTTTTCTTAGCCCCTAGCAACTGAACATAGGGTCCAAGGTCTCAGAAATGTTGTTATGGACCCACGCGATGTGTGTTAACGCGGATCCACCTGATTTATGAAGGTGGTTGGCTGGTTTTAAAACATGGGCAATTTTGGGGGCTTCCCTGGTGGCGCATTGGTTGAGAGTCCGCCTGCCGATGCAGGGGACACGGGTTCGTGCCCCGGTCCGGGAAGATCCCACATGCCGTGGAGTGGCTGGGCCCTGAGCCATGGCCGCTGAGCCTGCGCATCCAGAGCCTGCGCTCCGCAACGGGAGAGGCCACAACGGTGAGAGGCCCACGTACCGCAAAAACAAAAAAACAAAAACCAAAAAACATGGGCAATTTTGTTACAAATTTGCTTCATTCCCAGACGTTTTGTTAATCAGTACATTCTTGTCTTTCCCTTGAGTATTATGACTAGGAATGGGAGGAAAAAAATAATTTGGGGACGAGGGGCAGAGGGGGAAAAAAGAAATAGAGTGTTGGTCAAAATCTAAGGGGTAAGGATTTGTTTTTAAAGATTTTTTTGATGTGAACCATTTTAAAGTCTTTATTGAATTTGTTACAATATTGTTTCTGTTCTATGTTTTGGTTTTTTGGCCAGAGGCATGTGGGATCTTAGCTCCCCATCCAGGGATCGAACCCGCACCCCTGCATTGGAAGGCAAAGTCTTAACACTGGACCACCAGGGAAGTCCCTGGATGTCTTAATTTATCTATATTGCCCTCATTTTTCAAGAAAGCCTGCTAGAGTTTGAGAATTTGATTAAAATGCATTCTAATTCTTAGATAAATTTGGAAAATAGAAGTGTTTTTTAAATTTACTTCCTCCTCCTTCCACTGATTTTTTAACGGAGGATAAAACATCTAGCCCCAGAAAGTTTTGTTGGTTTAAGAGGGTGTGTGTGTGTGTGTGTGTGTGTGTGTAAGGCTATATTTCATTTTCGATAAGAATACAAGTTCTGTTACTCTCTCCATTTGCAGTCTTTCAGGTGTGGAGAGTTTTGTTGTCCTTGGCCTGGAAGATGTTAGGCTGGGATGGACCTCTGGCCAGAGAGCAGATTACTTACCTTCTGGACTTCTACTGAAGTCTCCTTTGTCCAGCCCTCTCTGTTCACCTCTTGAAAGCCTTAGAGACTAGATCCTTAGCTCCCCTGCTCAGAGCTTCCTCTCGTATCTTTATGTTGATGATGCCCAACTTTTTAGCTCCAACCGAAACGTTTCCCATCACCTGCAGACCTGTTTCCTCTTACTGTCTAGACATCTCTCCTGTGTGTTCCCCAAGTACCTCAGACCTCATTGACTCAAAACTGCTCACCAGAGTGCTTGCTTTTGCCCAACCAGTGCCTGTCTTAGTGGGAAATACCAGCATCCAAGAGTTGCCCACTCACAGCCCATTGGTTTCCAAATCCTATTCTGTCGCTGGATTTCTTTCCCATTTTTCCCCCCTCACCATTCCTGATGCCAGTGCTGTCTTTCAGGCTCTCCTCCACTCTTCTGGTTGATTATTAGTTGTCTCCCTGCCTCTGTTAGCCTTCTCCAACCCATGCTTGCCTCCACCACCAAATTTATCTATATAATGTACAAATCTCCATGTTGTGTAGTCCTTGTGCAAAATCTTTCAGAAGTTCTTCATTTCCTAGCTCTTTATATCAGTGGACAAGTTGTTTAAATAGTTTCCTTCTCTTTATGCGGGTTTTCCTCCTATCATATGGGCCACAGCTCCTTCCTCGTTTTGCTGGTATCTCCTCTGCTGAACCTCGAAAGGTGGGCAGGCCCAGCACGCGGTTCACCGCCCTTTCTGATTACACACCCCGTGGCTTACAGAAGCATCTACACACTGATGACTCCCACATGTATGGCTCCAGTCCTGACCTTTCTACTGAGCTCCGGACACAGATCCAGCTGCTTCCTTGCCATCTTCTCTTGGATGTCTAATAGAGACTCAGACTGAACAAGGCCAAAGCAGGGCTCTTGATTTCCCACCCATTCTTCTCCTGCTCCTTCCTCACCCTTCCCCATCTCAGTAAATGGCATCACCATCCACCCAGCTGCTCAGGCCAAAAACCTGGGGGTTTTTGCTGTTTCTTCTCTCTCCTCACTCCACTCGCCACATGCACTCCATCATGAGTCCTGTCAGTCTTACTTTCAAAACCATGCATCCCCAAGCTGATCATTTCTACCGTCTCCGCCGCTTTCTCCCTAGTCATCACCGCCTCCCCCTGGATTGTGGCAACAGCCTCCTGCTGTCCTATGAATCCCTAGCACGGATCCTCCACACAGTGGCCAGAGTGATCTTTTCAAAAAGCCAATTGTATCATGTTTCTTCTCTGCCTAACACTGTCACCAGGCTTCTTGTTGCACCCGGCCATACCCACACTGGCCTCCTGTCTCTTCCTGGAACTTACCGAGTTTGTGCAGCCTTAAGGATTTTGCATTTGCCATTCCCCTCTCTGGGACCCTCTTCCCTCAGATCTTTGCATTTCCAGCTCCTTGGGACAATCCACGTGTCAGTACAAACATTCCCTCCCGGAGAAGCCCTCTCTGACCTTCCAAAGTCACCTCTCTCCGTCTCTTTCTATTGCAATCATTTGTTTTATTATCTTCAGCTCATGCTAAAATGATCTTCTTCTTTCTTTTATTTTTTCATGTTAATTGCCTCTCTTCCCTCCACTAGAATGTAAGCAGTACGGATTCATCTTGTTTCCAATCTGTTTTTTATATATATTGGGTATAAGTGTCAGTGAGTGGGGGAGGGGTTAGGCTCTCAAACACACTCGAAGGAGTACTTGGGCACAGTGGGCTCTCTTCAGATACAAGTGCAAGTTTATGCTTCTGGCCTCCTGCTGAGAAATAATGATGAGAGAGATTTTCTTGGTAATGCTAAACTTCCCAGGCCACAATTAATCTTTGCAGATCTGTAACTCCAAGCCACAGGGCTAATGTGTGACAAGACCGGTTTACTCAAAACTCTCTATACCTCTGTCTCTTTGACTTGAGCCCTCCTGAGGAGAGGGATCCAGGTTGGAGAATGTCTGATCTAGAATTCTGTAGGAGGTGTGTTGGGTTTCCTTAGGGTGGCTTTGCTAGTTGGACTGAGATTTCAATATGATTAGGGAAGACTGGGGCTAGGATCCTGAATGTACTCACATATTTAGAGTAAGGGAGGCCACAGGTGACACTAAGTGGCCTCTCAAAGTCTGTTGTCAGAAGGTCGGTAATGTTCCTGTGTATTCCTTTGGTTCGGGATAGGGATGGTGGTAATGGGATAATGCTATACCAAGTGGATGGAAGAATTACAAGAGGAGTTTAATGCACATATTGCCATAGAAGGTAAACCATGGACTTAATTTCTCCAGAAATTGCCACGTGCTGGTAGCGCTTGAAGGTACTGGTCTTTCCTATTGCGGCAATCATGTAAGTACCAGCTTGTCAGCACTATCAACACCTTCAATCTTCAAAGAATGACCAGTGCTATGTTCAGAGGAGCCTAAATGGTGCACCCCATTTGTTTTAACCTCATCAGTGGAACCAAAGTCTTGTTATCGATACATAACTGCTGCTCTTCCAGCCCTGAGTGGTCAGGCTGCTTCTTTTTTTAAAAAAATTAATTAATTAATTTATTTATTTTTGGCTGCGTTGGGTCTTCATTGCTGCGTGTGGGCTTTCTCTAGTTGCGGCAAGTGGGGTCTGCTCTTTGCTGTGGTGCGCGGGCTTCTCATTGCGATGGCTTCTCTTGTTGCAGAGCTGGGGCTTCAGTAGTTGTGGCACACGGGCTAAGTAGTTGTGGCTCGCGGGCTTTAGAGCGCAGGCTCAGTAGTTGTGGCGCACGGGCTTAGTTGCTCCGCGGCATGTGGGATTTTCCCGGACCAGGGATGGAACCCGTGTCCCCTGCATTGGTAGGCGGATTCTTAACCACTGCACCACCAGGGAAGTCCTGGTCAGGCTTCTATTTATTTCCTATGAGAAAACAACTCCCCCCCCCCGCCACCCCCCTACGTATCTCTTCTTGTTGGGTTATGGACCTGAAGCAGGTAGATGCCAGTACACGTCTGGTGCCACCAAAAGCCAACAGCCAACAACCGGCCATGAGCTGCCTTCCTCCCTCTCATATTCCAAACAGCTAGACACATAGGGCCATAGGCAAAGCTGTGGAATGGGTGAAGTTGGTTTTTGCTGCCCATTTCCTTTTACCCCAGAAATGTTTACTCTTCCTAAGTAAGCATGGTGTTGAGTTGCTCTTCAGAGAAGAGAGCACCAGATACACAGTACACAGTCTTATGAAGGTTTTAAAGGCACAAAGAGTTGCCACAGATAGAAATATTTACAGTTTGAAATTTTAGGATAGAGCAATGCTGAACCAATTAGGACCAAAACAACAACAACAAAACACTCCAAGGAAATTATAAGCCATGTAAAATCTGGGTGGAGGAGACAGTATGGGCATGAGCAGGGGGTGGGCTGGACTCTAGCCCCTCTGAGTTAAAGCATCCCGTGTTGGCTATTGCTACTTACCTGGCTTAGTCCAGGGAGAGACATGGGCGCTGTTTCACTCCTGGCAATAGGGGTGCAAAGGGAGGGACAGGCCAGTGACACTACACTGGAAGAGGTGGCTGGTTGGTTCAGAGAGCAACGGAGAAGGAGGGAAGCCAGATGGCTGTGGCTTGAATTGGGAGAGTTGTTAGTGGTATTAACCACCAGGAATCAGATTTGGTAGGGAGGTGATGCTTCCTGGTTCAGAAACTTTCATTGTGAAATATTGGTGGGACTCTCGTAGAGATGTCCAGTAAGCAACAGGAAGTGTGAGAACACTGCTTCGTTATGTTGTTGTAGACTTTCCAGCCACTCCCCCACTAGACTGGGAACTCTGTGCTTTGGGTTCTTTTTCCTTTGTTCTCTCCCTTCTTGGTTTCCTTCCCTTTGCTTTAGTTCCCTTTCCTTCTTTCTTTCCTTTTCTCCTTCCCTCTCTTCCTCACTTTAAAAATCATGCATCCCTCCATAATCCCCTTCAAGGTACACAACAGGGTTAAGTGTTGGGCTTGATTTTGCTGTATTATAGCGGGGATGGAATAGAAAACTTTTAAACAGTAGGCATCCAAAGACGCTGAGAAGCTAACTAATACACTCAGACCCTCAGAACTCTGGCTAATAGTCTTGAGACACCGTCTGTTTTCATGCAGTATCTCGGGAACAGTAGACAACCTGCTGGTTGCCACAGGCATGTACGGTGCACAGCTAGCCTCCTAGTACTTCTTGAGCAGCTCTTCTGGAACATCCCCGCACTTCCAGGAGTGAATAATATGGCTTTTGTTTTTCTTTTATAGATAATGAGAAAAGGGATTGAGAGGATTTGGTGTTATTATTGTTTTTCTCGTTTTCCTTTTCCTTTCCTTTCTGAAAATATTTGTACTTTTTCTTGGGTTGACTTACCCTGAGTTCTTCAAACTGTCCTTTTAGCTGCTGGGTTATTTTCAGACTTTCTTAAAGTTGTGTTGCTTCACCCCCCCCAAGTCTCAACCTGAACTTGATCTTTCACCTTCTGATGTCTTTGCTGTTCTGCTTCTCCTTGTCTATACAGGGCCTTAAAAGGCTATTATTGTGAAATAATGATAGATTATGCTTCTGATTTCAATGACCTTAACCCTTATACCTAATCTTCTTTGCCTTACTTTTCCGTCTGTGGAAGGAGGAAGTGTATTAGTTTTGCTGTTGTACATAGCACATTACCACAAATTTAGTGGCTTAAACACACACATAAATTATCTCACAGTTTCTGTGGGTCAGAAGTTGAGCATGGATATACAGGTTATACAGGTCCAGGGGCTACAGTCTCATCTCAAGGCTCAACTAGGGAAGGGTTCAGTTTTGGGCTCTCCTGGTTGTTGGCAGGACTTAGTTCTTTTCAGTTTGTTGGACTAAGGGCCTCAGTTTCTTATTGGCTCTAGGCCAGAGGCCTCCTCGGTTCCTTGCCACAAAGGGCCTCCCCAACATGGCTGTTTGCTTCATCAAAATCAGCAAGAGAGAGCGTTTCCTAGCTAGACTGTGCACTATAATCACTGAAGTGACGTCCCCATCACCTTTACCATACTTTATGTATAGGAAGCAAGTCACAGGTTCCCTGACACTCAAGGGGAGGGGAGTCCACAAAGGCATGAACGCCCGGAGGTAGGGATAACCGGAGGCCATCTTAGAGTCTGTTCACACAGAGAGGAGTGCTGTTGAGGGAAAAGGCTTTGAGCTCCTTAGAAAAAGACAATAAAGGCTATATTCATACTGCCCTCATGCCTTATGGTTGGCCTTTATAGATTATGGCTAACACTAAAATAATAATGTTTTTCCATGTCTCTCTTCGTGTCCTATGCACTAGGTTTTACTTCTAAAAATGACTTGTTTCCCTTTTCTACCATTAGAAATCTCATCAGCCTCTCTGGATGAGAAAGTCAGCCAGAAAAGATGGCTGTTGTTGAGCTTGGTTTTGGCTGGACTGACTCAGCCCTGTGGGTAGTTGAGAGAGGAAAGGCCTTTGTAAATGCTCCCTAGGTCTTTGTTAGAAATCCGTCCCCCTAGAGGAGCCAGGTATGGGGCAGGTGTGATAATAACCACAGCTGGATGCCAGGCTTATTCACAGCTGAAGGATTTAATTGGGCCCGATTCATCACTTTTTCAAAGTGCCTGAAAGCTTAAGAGTATCTGCCCAGGCCTTTGATTCCAGCTCCCAAAATACATTGGGAGGGGCAGTAAGGGTAGCAGTAACTTTGGCTTGATCCACGTTTGACTCGCGTTGGTAAATTGTCCGCACAATTAAGGCTGAGGGACAACACCCCCTCACCAGCCTATCCCGCCCCGCAACAGGCACATAATCAGGTGTCCTTTACAAATTCATTTGAATACAAAAGTCCTCCTTTAACTTTGAGGAAGAACGATCTCTATCTATCTATCTATCTATCTATCTATCATTTATCTATCTATCTATGACTAATGTCTCTGACATTAGAGTCTCTTTAAAATGATAGTGTATACGAATTTGAGTTGAGGAATGAGGCAAATCTGATCCTTCAGTGTTTTCTTGGGGATAGAGGCGCACGGAGAAGAGAGTGGAAAGGATGGGCATGGTGAGGTGGAAGCTCCGCGTCCAGATTCCGAGTCCCAAGAAACGCCAGACTGGGCAGAGCAGGCTAGACTCGATTTCCCTCGAGGGGCGGGAGGGGCGCTGCAGGAATCGGAATAGCTAAAGGCGGGGGGTAGGGGTGGGGGGGGGGCGCTAAGCGGGCTCAAAGTCGGGGCTCACACCCTGAGAGGGGCGCTAGGACCCAGGCACTCGCTGGCTCGGGACGCGCCTGGGGAGTGAAGGCGCAAAGAGGCTCAGGCTTGCGGCCAGAGTCCCGCGGAACGACCAGCCCCTCGGCGCGGGGTGCGGTAGCCCTGTGCCCTCTGTGCGGCGCTGCGGCGCGGGCCAAGGGCACCGCTGGGGCGCCCAGCAGCCGCCCGCCACCGGCATGGACCCGCCGAGTGCGCGCCAGGTGAGCCCGGCGCGTGGGGTCCGCATATCCTGCGCGCCGCCCCCTCCCACCCCCGCGTCCAGAGCTGTCCCCACACCCCTTTAGACACCCCGCAGCCAGGGAGAGGCTCCCCCCACCCCCGATCTCTCCGTGTCCTGGTGCCCAACTTCTTTTTTCCTTCCCAGGAGGGGAGCACCTCGAGTGTCTGCTGTAACCTCCCGGTTTATAATTCCGAATAATACCAATCGCCCACCAACAGCGCGGTCGGCATATGTGTGGCGCTTTCCCTGGCACTAGCCGACCTGCTGCTACGTCGGGCCAGCTGCACTGACTCCTGTTGCGCCCCGAGTTTCCCACGCCGTCTCCGCGCGATCGCGGTGCCCCTGCCTTCCTCCGCGCTTGCCGTGGCTGCGAAGCTGCCTCCCCTCCCGGAGAGCGAACAGCCCACCGCCCCAGCCCTCTGGCGTGGGTGGAGGGCAGGGCACTTCGGTGCCCGGGACTCCGCGATCCGGGGGACCCACTCCCACCCGCGTGCGCAGCTCCCCAGACCGCGCTCGCTGGGCACCCAGACGGAGCATGTTTATACCACCCTCCTCCGGTGGGGGAGATGGAATGTGGGTGCAGAGAAGGGGCTCACGCTGTGGGGCGTAGGAAAGTGCGGGTGAGAAAGGGCTTCCGTGCAGGAGAGGCGTTTCGACCAAGGCGGAAGCTGCGCAGGAGAGCTGCCTCTCTGAACTTGGGGGTGACCTGCTGGGCGTCCGAGTGTCTCCTGAAGCGCACTCAGTTACCAGGATCAAGTAGACGCGGTCCCTGGACTGTTGCGGGAGGGGAGGCTTGCACCCGCATTTATAAAGGCTTGCCGAGAGGTCTTCGCCTTCAGAAGGCGCTCTGTACCCCCAAGACTAGTCGTGCCCAACCATTCTGCTTCCGGCTCAATCTGATACCAGTTTACCGTCTCCAGGTTGCCAAAACCAGAGAAACGTCGCTGACGAGTCGCTATGGGCGAGCTTTGAGTTGCTAGGGCTGCAAGACCACCGCGGTTGGGTGGTGGCTATGGTCCCCGCAAACCTTTGCGGGCCACCAGGTCGGGGCACTGGGGGGCGTGCCTGCTCTGATAATCACAGACGCGTGTGTCAGAACCTGAAGTTAAACGCATAGTGCTAACCTAGAAGAGAAACTTCCTCTAAACTGTGTGTTGGGAGACAATCAGCAAAAACATTTACACAGGGCCCGTGGGGGTAGATGAGGGGCAGAGGACCCGCCCTCTGGGATTTTATAATCTGCTGGTTAGCATCGCCGGTTCTACCTGACTGCCCCTCTGACACTGAATGCCCTGTTTTAACTTTGCTCGGTTTTCCAAGAAGCAAAAACGGAAGAATGATAATTTACCAGCAGTGGAAGGAGCATCTCTATTGGAAAGCTACTACCTGGGTTCCAGCCCTACCTGTACTACTGACCAGCTGTGAAACTTTGGGCAAGACACACAACCTGTCTGGGCCTCCGCTGGCACAAAAAGCTCGAAAAGACCCTTTCATTCTGGGAGCTTCTGTAACAGTAATTTGGCAAGCTTACATAGCCTTCCCATGCTCGGTGGTTCTTTGGAGTCTAAATTGCGCTTGCTTCCACAGAGCATCCATGGACCAAAGAAATACTAGATCAGAATCAGAATGTGGGTGAACTGTGTTTTAATTCCAGTCTGTTTATAGGGCTGCACAAATCTTTCAGGTTTAAGGTCTGTGGAAATAAGCCTGGCTGGCTCAGTTAATACTTAGAATGCCCCGGGAAGGACCTCAAATAGAAAGTCCTGTTTTAAGTTAGAGTATGGTTACATAAAAGGTTCTTTCTGTGCATTTGAAAGATCTGTGCCATAGCCACCCTGTTACCTAAATGAGTAGAGGAGGAGCCCCAAACTGATCCCTCCACAGAGGAGGGCTGGGTATACTGCGTACTCCGTGGAGGCATCTTGGGTTATACCTGATAAACAACTTATTTACCTGGGAATGACGCTGTTAATATTAACTTCTCAGAAAAGCAGTTTATCAGTTTAGTAATGAAATAATGAAATTGTCTTTAGAGGCTATATTAAGTATCAGAATGCCTAATATTGCTAGAGTTTATTGGGGTAAGCGCTGCTTTAAAAAGCACTGCCTTTTTATTTAATTTCAGGCAGGGAAATAAGCAGGATGATTTATTATGTTTTCTTACAAGATAATTTTTTAAAGGAGATAAAAAAAAGCAGAGTAAATACAATACGAACTAAAGAAACCTTGTTTCTTCAGGTTCCAGAGATGAATAACATCATCATTACCGTAATGGTGCACATCTATTAAGCACTTATGTCTGCCAAGCATTGTTCTAAGCACTTTATGTGCCTAGTCTCACGAAATCCCATCATCAACTTCTGAAGGAAGTGCTATAATTTCCTTCAACCTTACAGGCGGGGGAACTGAAGCTTCTTGCCCGAGATCACCTAGCTGGTAGGCGGTAGAATGGACCAGCTCCTTGAGCTCATTGCGATCATTCAAACGATATGCAAGATGGAGGAGGTGGGGAGGGTCAAAAGTGCCTACTGAGTGTTGGGTACTTTATACCCCTCAGTGCATGGATATTAATGCATCTTTTGTTGAGTTGTATTTTTATTTTCTTTTTTCTAGGTATTCTTTCTTGCTTTTAATATGATTTGGGCATCTTTTAACATGAGCAAAGAGAGTGACCTCTTTCTTTTTAACTTTAGTACATAGATTTTTTTTTAATTACTACTCACTTTAATTAATTAATTTATTGGCTGCATTTGTGTCTTCGTTGCTGCACACGGGCTTTCTCTAGGTGAGGCAAGCGGGGGATACTCTTTGTTGCTGTGCGTGGGCTTCTCCTTGCAGTGGCTTCTCTTGTTGTGGAGCACAGGCTCTAGGTGCATGGGCTTCAGTAGTTGCGGCACGTGGGCTCAGTAGTTGCGGCACGCAGACCCTAGAGCACAGGCTCAGTAGTTGTGGTACACGGGCTTAGTTGCTCTGCGGCATGTGGGATCTTCCTGGACCAGGGATCAGCCCGTGACCCCTGCACTGGCAGGCGGATTCTTAACCACTGCGCCACCAGGGAATTCCCTGGTACATAGATTTGAGTGCAGCTGGATGAACCATCACAGATTTAACCAATTCCCCGTGAGTCGGCACTTGGATTCTTTCGAAATTTTCACACCATATATGGGGCTGGCATTCTTTTTTTTTTTTTTTTTTTTTTTTTTTTGCGGTACGCGGGCCTCTCACTGTTGTGGCCTCTCCCGTTGCGGAGCACAGGCTCCGGACGCGCAGGCTCAGTGGCCATGGCTCACGGGCCCAGCCACTCCTCAGCATGTGGGATCCTCCCGGACCGGGGCACGAACCCGTGTCCCCTGCATCGGCAGGCGGACTCTCAACCACTGCGCCACCAGGGAAGCCCTGGCATTCTTATCTATATATTTCTGTGCACCTATTCAGATGTTTCTGGTAGATCAATTCCTAGGGGTGGAATTGTTATGTGAAAGACCATGGTTACTAGTTGATGTGTACTTTTTAATAGATACTACCAACTTGCCTTCACAAAAGGAAATGTAATTTCTGGTTTGGGGTCCAGTTCTTCTGCTAACACGTTTTTGGGCTTTTGATAAATCAGTGCATCTGAATGGGTCTCAGGTCTATCATTTATAAACTAGGGGTGGTAGGACTTGTTCGTTCCAAGGTCTTTTCTGCAAATATGTATAATTAGAAGATGAATAAAAAAAATTGTCCGTATTTGATCATTTTTTTACCTACACAAACAGAAGTTTAATATGGGTTCGCCTATGACACATGAACTCCTAAAATACCCATTTTTGGTACCCCAGGTTTCTGAGATTGATTTGTATGTGGCCTTAGCTCGCATGCCAATCTGTGTCCTGCTCTCTTTTTATAAAGGTACCAGTTGTACTGGATTAGGACCTACCCTAATGACCTCATTTAATGTTAATTATCTTTTAAAAGGCCTTCTCCGCAAATACTGTTACACTCAGAGGCAGTAGGGGCTAGGACTTGAGCCTGTGAATTTGGGGGGACACACGTCAGCCCACAATACACTGTCTCTGTCAGATGGCACCTACTGAGGTGTGGGCACCCTGTTTTTATTTGAGGGCAATATGTTTCTGAAGCTACATCATGGAATCTTCTCTCTCTTCCTATTGCATGTCCCCCATTGCCTAAAAAAAAGTGTTTTTTTTAAATTCCCTGGGTGTTCTTTAAAGGGGCTCAATATGACTACTTGTATCAAGTAACCTTTCATCAGTGACAGTGAATCTCATGTGAGACAGGGTGACTGTAGGTGAGAGGTGGTAGTAAGCATTGTGGTTAAGAGCCTGCATCTTGAAGCAGGCTGCCTGACTTCTAATCCCAGCTCCATCACTCACCAGCAGAATTTCTTCATCTGTAAAATGGGAAGAGTAATATTTACCTCACTGGGTTATTGTGCCAATTAAATGAGATGATGTATGTAAAGTGCTTGGCATATACTAGGGGAGTCAAAAATGGTTGACTATTATTATTTTGCAACTTCAGAAGCTCACGGAACCTTTCAGGCTCAGTGTGCCCTGCCCCAGGCTGCACGTCAGAGGCACAGACAACCCAGAGGCTCTGTTCCTGGAGCTCCCAGGGCTTCCATGTGTGCCCTAGTATGATAGTCATTGCATGACCATTGTCAGAATCCAACAGCTCACACACATTAAAGTCATGGGCTCATAATTCGATTTGAAAGCTGAAAAGGAACACGAGAGATATTCCCTTAAATAACTCATTAAAATGATCATCCCCATTTCAGTTGTGGCAACTAGGGTTGGCAATTAAAATGATATGTAAAAGCAGCATTTCAGTTTTTCTAAGATGTACACTTGCCAATTTTAATGCCCTTGGAATCAGAGTGTGTTTTGCAGTCAATGGCACCTGAGAGTTAGGAACCTTTACCCTTTAACCTACCTGGGAAGATGACCGCAGACTTACCTTCTCACAGCAACTTTTCCTTGGAAACATAAGGGGTTAAGGTAAGTGTGGATTTCTCTATACCTGGGGTGGATTATTTGTCTTGATTATTGTGAAACTCTAGATTCCTGGAACTGCCCTGGGACTGGGAGAACGTGGAGCGGTCACGTGGCCTTAGGCCTGCAGGACTAGAGCGATATAGAGGCCAATAGGAAACCAAGCCTGTGGCTTCTTTGGGGCAGGGTGAACCATACACATCATCCCTAGCGACTGTGTTCATCCCTGCTGTGGTAGAGGGAGGCCAAGACTCTGCATCGGGCGTAGTTGCTGGCCTTCCTACGAGACAGCAGATACATACTGTATTTCCCAACCTTTTTCCTACTATGAAGCTAAGGAAGGGCAGTGCTGGCTTAAAGTCAAGTGTGTTGTGAATTGATTACCTATCTGGATCTGTGACTACTGCTGGTGGGGCAGCACCTTATCAATTGCTGTTGGCCTGACAGTGATTGTGATGTATTTGTCATTGCCTGTGAATTCATCTACTGAGTTTTAGCTTCTGATGTTTTCAACTTTTCAATGAGATAGGTACGTTGTTGGTAATACATGTCGAGTTTAATCGCTGATTAAGATGACTTCAAAAAGGTTACACTGTGATTTGGCACTGAAACAAAAAGTTATTGTTTACCTGGTTACAAAGAGAGTCAGGGAAGTAGAGCATGGGGTATAAATTTGATATTGATAAAGCAAATATTTGTCATTGGAGGAATGACGCAATTTCAGTTCTGTTTTCTTTGTGTGTGTTTTTTTTTTGCAAAGTAGCAGCCAAATGATTTTAATAAAGGAAATATACCCACAAGTACATAGAGCTAGATTTATGTTTTATTATTGAGATATGTGCAAAAGGATTACCTATCACGTCAAGTAACTAAACTGAAGGCAGGAGAAATTGTCTAATCCCTCAGTACAGATGAAAAAATTCAAGGCTATGAGAGGCTAGTGAGGCCAATTCTTGTATCTTACACAATTGTCATTATGCCATTATGTCATAGTTTAATGGGCAGCATTTTTTTTTTTCGTAATGGTACATCAAGTGATGGTGTTTGTACAATCAGTGGTATCTTAGATTTGATGGAATATGGCAAAAGTGGTAAAGAGGGGACTGGAACATAGGTCTCCTGCCCCCCCAGGCAGTTTAATTTCCCCTGCACACACATTCCCTGACCAAGGTATTGTCTGACGCCAGCTTCCAGATTGGTGACAGTCACTTGCATGACCCTGAGAGTGAGAAGCCTAGGCTGCAAAATTTAAGGAGGTCTTCAAGGGCAGGGCCAGCACCTGAGAGTGAGCGCCTCCTTAAAATTGCAGTCTAGGGCTTCCCTGGTGGCGCAGTGGTTGAGAGTCCGCCTGCCGATGCAGGGGACACGGGTTCGTGCCCCGGTCCGGGAGGATCCCATATGCCGTGGAGCGGCTGGGCCCATGAGCCATGGCCGCTGAGCCTGCGCGTCCGGAGCCTTTGCTCCGCAACGGGAGAGGCCACAGCAGTGAGAGCCCCGCGTACCACAAAAAAAAATTGCAGTCTAGCTGCCTTGTCCTAGTCCCAGCCCCGGTTCTGATCTTTGAAAGGGATTTCAAACTTTTCCCTAGATGATTAGGAAAATTAAATGGAAGTATAAATGGATGAAAAGGCAATCATCTAAAACACATGGCCAGCCAATATCCTGCATTGCAAATATGAGTGCTCCTGAGTGAGATCTATGGAGAGCATTACCAAGAGTGGTTGGGATGTTGCTAAGAAGGTGACCTCATAAATGCATTAACACTGCATGAGTTCCTTACCCTTGTACATGTGTTAGGAGGCCATGGCTGATTAAATAATAGGAAAACAAATGATTTTTCTAAGTTTTTAGGATCTTTTGTTCTAGTTCCATTTAGCATTTTTTGTTTGTTTGTTTTTTGCGGTATGTGGGCCTCTCACTGTTGTGACCTCTCCCATTGCAGAGCACGGGCTCCGGACGCACAGGCTCAGCGGCCATGGCTCACGGGCCCAGCCGCTCTGCGGCATGTGGGATCTTCCCGGACCGTGGCACGAACCCGTGTCCCCTGCATCGGCAGGCGGACTCTCAACCACTGCACCACCAGGGAAGCCCCCATTTAGCATTTTTAAAAGGAAAATTCAAGGCCATTTTTCTTGCAAAGGAATGGAATGTGAAGAGGAAAATTCAATTCCTCATCAAGTCTCCTCTATTTTGAAAACTGCACAAAGATCTTCTTAGTAACCCAAGAGTGCTTCAGAAGGCTGGGGAGTTCTAGATCCTGTCCTGGCTGGTGGTGGTGATATGAGGAAGACTAAGATAAATAATATCGACAAAGCATTTACTATGAGCCTCTTTGTCAAACAACCCATTGAATGGCATATGTGCTTAAAGAGCATCGTTTTGCAATACACATTTTTATGTTTCAAAGAGGAAAAGCACAGTTTTATCTCAGAATGGCATTTTCCGAGGGACAGTGGCCACTGAGGTATTGTCACCATCTTTTGTTGAGCAGGTTTTTCTGTTTAAGGAAGGGCATTTCAGATCTTTTAATGCAGCAGGCATGGAAGTTCTCAACATGCTGTCACTCACATTGTGGGAATCCATTCTATTGGAAGGGCCATAGCTCCCCCATTGATCTCTACAATAGCAGAAAATACGGCACAGCTGCAGGGATTGCACAAGAAAGGAAAACAAGCAGGAACATGGGAGAGGAGAGTGGAAGGAGGTGAGGGGAAGGCGTCTGGAGGAAGGGAAAAGCTCTATGTCCCAACCCTTTTGCATCACAGCACACAGAGGGCAATGATGATGTTGTCTGGGATGCTGGAGGTGGTGGACAAGGCTCTGTTTGCTCCAGGCCCTGCATGGGTGGCCTGAGGGCTGAGAGAACCAGTCTCTTGTCAGGCTATTCCAGTTCGGTCAGTCCATCTGAGAAAGCCCTGGTGGAAAGTGTAGCCCTCAGGAGGAGGGAAGGAGGGAGCCCAGGGGCCACTGGATTATCCTACCCACCTGCCTCAAACACCGGATGGCCTCTTGCCTCGGCCCGCATGTAGCTGACATTCTTTTTTTTTTTTTTTTTTGGCGGTACGCGGGCCTGTCACTGTTGTGGCCTCTCCCGTTGTGGAGCACAGGCTCCGGACGCGCAGGCTCAGCGGCCATGGCTCACGGGCCCAGCCGCTCCGCGGCATGTGGGATCTTCCCGACCTGGGGCACGAACCCGCGTCCCCTGCCTCGGCAGGTGGGCTCCCAACCACTGCGCCACCAGGGAAGCCCGTAGCTGACCTTCTTATTTCATCCCGAAGCCCTGCCTCATATGCTCGTCTGCAGGACTTTTCTCAGTTTCTGTCTGAGTGAGATCTGGAGGCCAGGGAGAGCTGTGGGTGGCAGAGGAGGATGAAGGCAGCCGAGGATGGTAGCTTCTTTCCTCTGACTCCTATTCTATAAAAGGAGCAGGTTTCCACTGTCCACGTGACAAGTTATTACTGAGCCTCCCGCATGTGTCAGACAAAGTTTCTCTCCCTTGGTGCTTACCTTCTGGTGTGGGGAGTTGGTAAAGAATGAGAGAGCGAATCAAGAGAAAGCAAGCAAGTCAGAGGGCAGTATGTGCTAGGGAGAAAGAGCACCAGGGTGAAGGTAAAGCCAGAAAGGACTCCCTGAGGTGGGGTGGGGAATGTTGGTTTATTCACTAGGGAGGTCAGAGAAGGCCTCCCTGGAAAGGTAACATTTGAGCCGAGACCCGAAGGAAATGGGGAGTGAGCTGCGTGGATAGTGAGGAAATGCATTCCAAGCAGGAGAAATAGCAGGTGCAAAGGCCCTGAGGGAGCATCCACATGTTCAAGGTACAGCAAGGAGGCCAGTGTGGCAGGTAGAAGCTGAGGTCAGAGAGGTCACAGAGGGTCAGGCCGCTGAGGGCCTTGTCCTGTGCTGTAAAGGCTCTGAGCCAGGTGGGAGCGATGGAGCCTGACTTAAGCTGTAGGAGGATCATGCTGGCTGCTGTATTGAGAATAGGCTGAGGGGAGCCAGGGTGAAGCCTTGGTCCAAATAAAGGTCCACCTCCACTTGGAAGCCTTTCCTCATAACCAACCTTTGAGGGCCCCTAAGATAGTTTTAAAGGAGAAAGGTGGATCATAGTTTGTTAGCTGAAAAATATCACTCTAAATAAATGACCCTAATCCGTGGACAGATGAGAACTGATGGAATCATTGGTTGCAGAAATGTATCAGATAAATGGGATGGTAGAGAGAAAAAGAGAAGCCCACCACCCATGGATTTGGTGCCATGGCCAAGTGAGTCACAACCAAAAGCCAAGAGAAAGCAAGTCTTTCACTGATACATGACCTGACACACACCTGGGTGTGACAGAGGTGCTCTTGTGAGCTTCCTTTCACTTGGTCCCAACGATATCAGTTGTTTCAATGACTGCTTTCACAGGTCTGAAAATCCCACCATCACTTTGGGTCTAACATATGCATCAGCTGTCTGATCTGTTGGCCAAGGCCTTCTACAGAATTAAAACAACTGCTGGCCTCTCGATACATATTCCAGAAAAATTTCAATCAGCTAAAGGCAAAATAGGCTCAAGAATAACATGATTAGTAAGGATTGGTGAGTTTATTTTCTTGTGCTCGATACTCAGGTATATTTCTCATACCATAGGCTGAGTGGTTTAAACAACAGATGTTTATTTTCTCACAACTCTGAAGGCTAGAAGTCCAAGACCAAGGTGCCATCAGGGTTAGTTTCTGGGAGGCTTCTCTGCATGGCTTGTAGATGGCTGCCTTCTTGCTGTATCTTTTTTTTTTTTTTAATTTATTTATTTAACTTATTTTTTTATTTTTGTCTGCGTTGGGTCTTCGTTGCAGCACGCGGGCTTTCTCTAGTTACGGTGCTTCTCATTGCGGTGGTTTCTCTTGTTGTGGAGCACAGGCTCTAGGTGCACAGGCTTCAGCAGTTGTGGCTCTCAGGTTCTAGAGCACAGGCTCAGTAGTTGTGGCTCATGGGCTTAGTTGCTCCTCAGCATGTGGGATCTTCCTGGACCAGGGTTTGAACCTGTGTCCCCTGCATTGGCAGGCGGATTCTTAACCACTGCGCCACCAGGGAAGCCCTTGCTATGTCTTTATAGGGCCTTTTCTCTGTGTGCTCACGGAGAGCTCTATGGTGTCTCTTCTTCTTCTGAGGGCACCAGTCCTATCAGATTAGGGCCCCACCCTTATAACCTCATTAATCTTAATTACCTCCTTAAAAGCCCTATCTCCAAGTATAGTCATTGAGGGTTAAGACTTCAACCTTTGAATTTTGGGGGGCACACTTCAGTCTATAACATCAGGCAAATGTTGCAAGTTTTTTAAAAAAATAAATATATACCTTTGAAGTATACAGCTTGCTGGTTTGGGCAAAGTATGCAATCACAGAATATGCCCATGAATCGTTACCACAGTCTAGATATAGAGCAGTTCTGTCATCCCATCCCTTGTGCTCCTGCCCAGTCAGTTCTCAACGCCACCATAGACCTCAAGTAGTCACTTGTCTTCTTTTTATTCCAGTAGACTAGATTTATCTTTTTTAGAGTTTAATATCAAGAAAATCATACATTAGCCTTTTGTGTCTGTCTTCTTTCACCCAGTGTAATGATTTTGAGATTTGTCCATATTACTGTGTATATCAATTAGTTTGTCACATTTTATCATTGAGTTGTATTCTGTTTTATGGATGTACTACAATTTATTTACTCACCTGGTAATGAACATTTGGGTTATTTCCAGTTTGGAGCTATTATTTTAAGCGCTGCTCTAGACAAGCCTCTGGGCGTATATTTTCATTTCTCTTGGGTGAGTGCCTAGAATTGAAATCTCATGGTTGTAAGGTAAGTGTATGTTTAATAAGAAACTGTCAGACTGTTTACCTTCCCAACAGCAATGTATGAGAGTTCCAATTGTTCCACATCCTTGTTGTCACTTGGTATTGTCAGCCTCTTCCATTTTTAGCTATTTCAGAGGATGTATCTCATTGTGGCTTTATTTGCATTCCACTAATGACTAATAATGATGCTGAGCATTTTTTTTCACGTGCTTACTGGCTATTTTAATGTCTTGTATTGTGAAGTGTCTGTTCCAAACTTTTTGCCCAATTTTTAATTGAGTTGTCTTTTGGTTATTGATTGTAAGAATTCTTTATATATTCTGGATACATCTTTGAATATATAGTTCTTCCAGTCTGTGGCTTGCCTTTTTATTTTCTTAAAATTATCTTCAAAGGAGCACACTTTTACACTTTTGTTGAATTCCAGTTTATCAAGTTTTTTTTCTTTTATGGGTTATGCATTTTACATTCTTTCTAAGTAATCTTTGCCTCCCTGAAGTTCATAAAGATTTTCTCCTGTGTTTAGGTTTAGCTTCTTTAGTTCTATGACCTATTTCTAGTTAATATTTGTGTTTGGTGTAAGGTAAGGGATGAGAGTTGCTTGTTTGTGTTTTGTTTTTGTATATGGATATCCAGTCATTCCACCACCATTTGTTGAAAAGGTTGTATTTTCTCCATTGAAGTGTCTTGACACTTTCATTGCAAATTAATTGACTCTCATAACCTGAGTCTGTATGTGGACACTATCCTTATGACAATACCACTCTGTCTTCATTACTATAGCTTTATATTAAATCTCAAAATCAAGTATTGTTTATCTTCCAACTTTGTTCTTTTTCAGAATTCATTTGGCTATTTTGGGTCTTTTGCATTTCTACATAAATTTTAGAATCACCTTGACAGTTTCTAACAACAACAACAACAACAAAACCTGCTGGGGTTTTGATTAGAATTGTATTGAATCTATTGATCAATTGTGAGAGAATTGAGATCTCAGCAATATAAAGTCTTCTGATACAAGAATATTATACGTATCTGTTTATTAAGGACTTTTTAATTTCTCTCAGCAGTGTTTTATAGCTTTCAATGTGGAGATCTAGAGAGAAACTTTTATACTTTTTAATATCATTGTAAATAGTATTTTAAATTTCAATTTCCAATTGTTCATTGTTAGTATATAGAATACAATTGATTTTTGATTGTTGACCTGTATCCTGTAATTTTGCTAAATTCACTTGTTAGTTCTAGTAGCTTTCTCTGTAGAGTCTTTAGGATTTTTTATGTGCACAACTATGTTGTCTGTGAATAAATAAAGTTTTACTTCTTCCTTTCCAATCTGAGTATTTTTCTTTCTTTTTTATCTCTTTATTGTGCTGGATAAGGCCTCCAGTATAGATTTGGTGATAGTGCACATCTATGCCTTGTTCCTGATCCTCTGTTCCTCATTTCACTTTTAAGTAGGATGATTGCCGTCAGTTTTTCATAGATTTTTTTTTAATCAGATTGAAAAATTTCCTTTCTACACATGATTTATTGAGAGTTCTTATCATGAATACGTAGCAAATTGTCAAATGCTTTTCCTACATCTATTGAGATGATGGTATGTTTTTTCTTTTATTCTATTAAAGTAGTGAATTATATTGATTGATTTTTTTATTGTGGTAAATGCACATAACATAATATTCACCATTTAAACCATTTTAAAGTATATAATTCAGTGCTGTTAAGTATGTTTACAATATTGTGCAACCACCTCTACTCTCTAGGTCCAGAACATTTTGCTCTCTCTAAAAGGAAAGCCCATGCCCATTAGGCAGTCACTCCCCATTCACATCTTCCTCCAGCCCCTGGCAACCACTAATCTGCTTTCTGTCTCTGGATATTTCATATAAATAGAAAAATAGTATGTGGTCCTTGTGTTTGACTTCTTTTACTTAGCATAATGTCGTCAGGGTTCATCCATGTTGTAGTATGTATCCGCACTTCATTTTTTTTATGGCTGAATAATATTCGATTGTATAGATATACCACATTTTGTTTGATCATTCATCTGTTGATGAATATTTGGGTTGTTTCCACCTTTTGGCTATTGTGACTAGTGCTGCTATCAACATTCATGAAAAGGTTTTTGAACATCTGCTGTCAATTCTTTGGGATGTATACCTAGGAGTAGAATTTCTGAGTCATATGGTAACTCTGTGTTTAACTTTTTGAGGAATTGCCAAACTGTTTCCATAGCAGTTTCACCATTTTACATTCCCACCAGCAACAATGTATAAGGGTTCCAGTTTCTCCACATCATTACTAACACTTGTTATTTTTCTTTTTAAAAAAGTTTTAGCTATCCTAGTTCGTATGAAGTGACACCTTATTGTGGTTTTGAATTGCATTTCCCTAATACGCTTGTTGGCCATTTGTATGTCTTCTTTGGATAAATTTCTATTCAAGTCCTTTGCCCCCTTTTCCATTGCGTTGTTTGTCTTTATGTAGTTGAGTTGTAGAGTTCTTTATATATTCTGGATCGTTAACCCTAATTAGGTATATGATTTTCAAATAGTTTCTCCCATTCTGTGGAGTGTCTTTTCACTTCCTTGATAGTGTCCTTTGATGTACAAAAGTTTTTAATTTTGATGAAGTCCAATTTATCAGTTTTTCTTTTGTTGCTTGTACTTTTGGTATTGTATTTTAAAAACCTTTGCCAAATCCAAGATCATGAAGATTTGTCTCTATGCTTTCTTCTAAGATAATTTTAGCTTTTAAATTTGTCTGTGATGCATTTTCAGTTTTTATATATGGTGTGAGGAAAGAGTCCAACTTCATTCTTTTGCACACTGATTGACTTTTGAATGTGAAACTAACTTTGCATTCCTGGGATAAATACAACTTAGTCATGGTATACTAGTTTTTAAAATATATTGCTGGATTTAATTTGCTAAATTTTGTTAGGGTTTTTGCATCTATGTTCAGGGATATATTTGCAATCTTTTTTTCTTATAATGTCTATGTTTCTATTTTTTAATTTTTTTTGCTTTGGTATCTGGATAATTCAAGCCATATAATATGAATTATGAAGGGCTTCCTATTGCTCAATTTTATGAAACTGTTTGTGTAATGTTGGTATTATTTATTACTTGTGAGTTTTATAGGCTTTACCAGAGAATGTTTCTGAGACTGGAGTTTTCTTTGTAAGCAAATTTTAAACACAAATTCAGTTCCTTTAGGGAAATTTAGATTTAAAAATAATTTTTCTTGAGTGAGTTTTGGTTCTTTGAGTATTTATAGGAATATGTCCATTTTATCTAAATTATTAATTTATTCACATAAATTTGTTTGCAATATTCTCTTCTTACCCTTTTAATGCCTATAAGGTGACTGATGTCAATAACTGGTGTTGTCTGTCTTTTTTTATTGGCCAATCTTGCTAGAAGTTTATTAATTTTGTTGATCTTTCTAAAAACCAGCTTTTTTATACATTGAGTTTGTCTATTGTTTGTCACCTACATGTTAATTTCTGCTTTTATATTTATTATGTCCTTCTTTCTTCTAAGTTTAGATCTAATTTGCTCTTTCTTTTTTCCTAGACTCTTAAGTGGAATCTTAGCTCACTGGATTTGGACCCTTCTTCTAACAAAAGCTTTTAAAGCATATATTTCCCTTTAAGTACCACTTTAGCTGCATCTACAAGGTTCAATTTCTTTTCATTTTTATTCAGTTCAAATATTTTCTAATTTCCCTTGTGCTTATTCGACTTATGGGTTACTTAGAAGTATGTTGTTTAATTTCCAAATATATCTGGATTTTTCAGATAATTTTGTTATTGAGTTCTACTTTAAATCCACTGTGATCAGAGAACATTCTGTGTATGAGTTCAATATTTTAAATATATTGAGACTTTTTTATGGATTAGCCTATAGTATATCTTGGTGAATGTTACATGTGTACCTTAAAAAAATGTGCATTCTGCTCTTACTGAGTAGTGAGATAAATATAAATTATGCCAAGTTGACTAATGGTATTTTTATATACTTACTGATTCTTTTTCTATTTGTTATATCAGTTTCTGCAAGAGGAAGTTTCCAAGTATAATTGTGGATTTGTTTATTCCTCTTTTCAGTTTTATCAGTTTTTGATTAATGTATTTTGAAGCTCTGTTATTGAGTGCTTTCATATTTAGGATTGTTATGTCTTCTGGATGAACTGACCCCTTTATCATAATGAAATGCCCTTTGTATTCCTGAGTATAGCTTGTTCTGAAATCTACTTTATGTGATATCATTATAGACACTCCAGCTTTCTTATATTTAGTATTTGCATGGTATGTCTTATTCTATCCTATTACTTTTAACTAATCTGTGTCTTTATATTTAAAGTAGATTTTTTAAGATAATATATACTTGGTTTAATTATTGTGCTTGGATCATTTACATTTAATGTAATTAGTAATCACAATAATTTAATTAAAATATCTCTATGGTATGATATAAGGCTATCACATTAATATTTGTTTTCAATTTTTTCATCTGCTCTTTCTTTTCCCCTCTTTCTCTGCATTCTTTTGTGTTGAGTAATTTTAATGATTTTATTTCATATTAGTTACTTCTTTGTTTCTTTTCTTAGTAATTGCTCTTAGATTTATAGTATATACTTTTAAAGTTATCATAATGTACTTTCAAATAATATTATGCTCCTTAGTGTTTAATTCAAGAATCCTACAGTATACTTCCATGTACTCCCTCCCATTCTTTGTGCTAGTTTTGCATTTTACTCCTACATATTTTATAAATACCACAATGTATTGCTATTATTTTTGCTATAAAGTTAATTATCTTTTAAAAGCAATAAAAATTTTTAAAAAGTATTTTATATTTACCCTCATATTTACAGACATTCCTTGGAGATATTGTGGGTTTGGTTCCAGACCACTGCAATAAAGCGAATATTGCAATAACACGAATCACATGAATTGTTTTGTTTCCCAGTGCCTATAAAATTTCTGTTTACACTATACTGTAGTCTAGCAAGTGTGCAATAGCACTATGTCTGAAAACAATGTACATACATTAATTTAAAAATATTTTGTTGCTAAAAATTGCTAACCATCAGATGAGCCTACAGTGAGTTGTACACTGATCACAGATCAGCATAACAAATATAATAAGAACGAAAACATTTGAAATATTGCTAAAATTACTAAATTGTGACACAGAGACACAAAATGAGCAAACTGGAAAATTGGCACTGGTAGATTTGCTTGTTGCAGGGTAGCTAGAAACCTTCAATTTGTAAAAATTCACTATCTGCAAAGTGCAGTAAAGCAAAGCACAATAAAACAAAGGGTGCCTGTATCATTTTAATGATACTCATTTATTTGTGTGTATTCAACTTTCTAACTGGTCTCATTTTCCTTCTGCTTAAAGAACTTTAAAAACTTTTCTTGTAATGCATAATTGCTGGTGATGAATTCTCTCAATTGTTGTTTGTCTGAAAAAGTCTTCATTTACCTTCATTTTTTTGAATATTTTTTCTGCACAAATTGACAGTTTCTTCTTTTTTTTAAATATCTTTATTGGAGTATAATTGCTTTACAAGACTGTGTTAGTTTCTGCTTTATAACAAAGTGAATCAGTTATACATATACATATGTCCCCATATCTCTTCCCTCTTGCATCTCCCTCCCTCCCACCCTCCCAATCCCACCCCTCTAGGTGGTCACAAAGCACCAAGCTGATCTCCCTGTGCTATGCAGCTGCTTCCCACTAGCTATCTATTTTACATTTGGTAGTGTATATATGTCCATGCCACTCTCTCACTTTGTCCCAACTTACCTTCCCCCGCCCCATATCCTCAAGTTCATTCTCTAGTAGGTCTGTGTCTTTATTCACGTCTTGCCCCTAGGTTCTTCATGACCTTTTTTTTTTTTAAGATTCCATTTATATGTGTTAGCATACAGTATTTGTTTTTCTCTTTCTGACTTACTTCACTCTGTATGACAGACTCTAGGTCCATCCACCTCACTACAAGTAGCTCAATTTCGTTTCTTTTTATGGCTGAGTAATATTCCATTGTATATATGTGCCACATCTTCTTTATCCATTCATCTGTTGATGGACACTTAGGTTGCTTCTGTGTCCTGGCAATTGAAAATAGAGCTGCAATGAACATTTTGGTACATGACCCTTTTTGAATTATAGTTTTCTAAGGGTATATGTGCAGTAGTGGGATTGCTGGGTCGTATGGTAGTTCTATTTTTAGTTTTTTAAGGCACCTCCATACTGTTCTCCATAGTGGCTGTATCAATTTACATTCCCACCAACAATACAAGAGGGTTTCCTTTTCTCCACACCCTCTCCAGCATTTATTGTTTGTAGATTTTTTGATGATGGCCATTCTGACTGGTGTGAGGTGATACCTCATGGCAGTTTTGATTTGCATTTCTCTAATGATTAGTGATGTTGAGCACCCTCTCATGTGTTTGTTGGCAATCTGTATATCTTCTTTGGAGAAATGTCTATTTAGGTCTTCTGCCCATTTTTGGATTGGGTTGTTTGTTTTTTTGATATTGAGCTGCATGAGCTGCTTGTAAATTTTGGAGATTAATCCTTTGTCAGTTGCTTCATTTGCAAATATTTTCTTCCATTCTGAGGGTTGTCTTTTTGTCTTGTTTATAGTTTCCTTTGCTGTGCGAAAGCTTTTAAGTTTCATTAGGTCCTACTTGTTTATTTTTGTTTTTATTTCCATTTCTCTAAGAGGTGGGTCAAAAAGGATCTTTCTGTGATTTATGTCATAAAGTGTTCTGCCTATGTTTTCCTCTAAGAGTTTGATAGCGTCAGGCCTTACATTTAGGTCTTTAATCCATTTTGAGTTTATTTTTGTGTATGGTGTTAGGAAGTGTTCTAATTTCATTCTTTTACATGTAGCTGTCCAGTTTTCCCAACACCACTTATTGAAGAGGTTGTCTTTTCTCCACTGTATATTCTTGCCTCTTTATTAAAGATAAGGTGACCATATGTGCGTGGGTTTATCTCTGGGCTTTCTATCCTTTTCCATTGATCTATATTTCTGTTTTTGTGCCCGTGCCATACTGTCTTGATTGCTGTAGCTTTGTAGTATAGTCTGAGTCCAGGAGCCTGATTCCTCCAGCTCCATTTATCTTTCTCAACATTGCTTTGGCTGTTTGGGGTCCTTTGTGTTTGCATACAAATTGTGAAATTTTTTGTTCTAGTTCTGTGAAAAATGCCAGTGGTAGTTTGATAGGGATTGCATTGAATCTGTAGATTGCTTTGAGTAGTATAGTCATTTTCACAATGTTGATTCTTCCAATCCAAGAACATGGTATATCTCTCCATCTATTTGTATCATCTTTAATTTCTTTCATCAATGTCTTATAATTTTCTGTATACAGGTCTTTTGTCTCCTTAGGTAGGTTTATTCCTAGATATTTTATTCTTTTTGTTACAATGGTAAATGGGAGTGTTTTCTTAATTTCACTTTCAGATTTTTCATCATTAGTGTATAGGAATGCAAGAGATTTCTGTGCATTAATTTTGTATCCTGCTACTTTACCAAATTCATTGATTAGCTCTAGTAGTTTTCTGGTAGCATCTTTAGGATTCTCTATGTATAGTATCATGTCATCTGCAAACAGTGACAGCTTTACTTCTTCTTTTCTGATTTGGATTCCTTTTATTTCTTTTTCTTCTCTGATTGCTGTGACTAAAAATTCCAAAGCTGTGTTGAATAATGGTGGTGAGAGTGGGCAACCTTATCTTGTTCCTGATCTTAGTGGAAATGGTTTCAGTTTTTCACCATTGAGGACGATGTTGGTTGTGGGCTTGTCATATATGGCCTTTATTATGTTGAGGAAAGTTCCCTCTATGCCTACTTTCTGGAGGATTTTTATCATAAATGGGTGTCGAATTTTGTTGAACGCTTTCTCTGCATGTATTGAGATGATCATATGGTTTTTATCCTTCAATTTGTTAATATGGTTTATCACATTGATTGATTTGCGTATATTGAAGTATTCTTGCAATCCTGGGATTAACCCCACTTGATTGTGGTGTATGATCCTTTTAATGTGCTATTGGATTCTGTTTGCTAGTATTTTGTTGAGGATTTTTGCATCTATGTTCATCAGTGATATTGGCCTGTAGTTTTCTTTCTTTGTGACATCCTTGTCTGGTTTTGGTATCAGGGTGATGGTGGCCTCGTAGAATGAGTTTGGGAATGTTCCTCCCTCTGCTATATTTTGGAAGAGTTTGAGAAGGATAGGTTTTGGCTCTTTTCATAGAATTCACCTGTGAAGCCATGTGGTCTGGGGCTTTTGTTCGTTGGAAGATTTTTAATCACAGTTTCAATTTCAGTGCTTGTGTTTGGTCTGTTCATATTTTCTCTTTCTTCCTGGTTCAATCTCGGAAGGTTGTGCATTTCTAAGAAGTTGTCCATTTCTTCCAGGTTGACAGTTTCTTCTTTCAGCACTTTGAAATATCCCTCCGTATTCTTCTGGATTTTTTAGTTTCTAATGAGAAGTCTTTCATTCTTATCTTTTTTCCTCTGTATTTATTATGCCCCTTTTCTCTGGCTTTTAAATTTTTTCTTTTTATCAGTTTTTCCAGAATTATATTATATTGTGTCTTAGTATAGTTTTCTTTTGGTTTATTCTGCTTGAGGTTTGTTGAATTTCTTATATTTGTTGAGCCACCAAGGCTCTTTTAGTTTTCTTTTAGCTTTCTCTCTCTCTTTGCTTTAATTTGAATAGTTTTGATTAGCATGTTTTCCTGTTCACCAGTCTTTTCTACTACAGTTTCTAATATGCTCTTAGTCCTATCTAGTGACTATTTGATATCATAACTTGTATTTTTCATTTTTAGAACTTGATTCCTTTTTAAAATCTCTTCTTTTAAAAAAATTATCTTCTTACAATGCTTATGTTTTCCTTTCAATAATTGGACAATAGTTATAGTGGCTCTTTTAATGTTCTTATCTGTAAATTCCAATATTTCTCTTATTTCTGTTTCCATTTGCTGGTCTTATGGTTATTGGCCATATTTCCTACTTAGCATACCTAGTAATTTCAATTGTGTGTTAGACATTTTGAATGTTACATTGTTGAGTGTTTAGATTTTGTTTTCTTTAAAGAATGTTGGATTTTGTTTTGGCAGACAATTAAGTTAATTTTGGTTCAGTTTGACCCTTTAAAGAATTGTTTTTAAAATTTTAAATGTATATCTGGAGTAGTCTTTTCCAAGCATTCTTTAACCTTATTCTTAAAGCACGCCTCACTGGATTTTCCAGTAAATTTTTGAGTGATCAGCAAGGACTTTCTATGCTGGCTGGTGAGAACTTGGATGGCTTCCAGTTCTTCGTGAGCTCTGAATTGTTCAGCTTACAGCTTTCCAGTCACTCTCTTCCTGGTCTGTGGAATTTTACCCTACTCATGCTTGTCTGAGTATTTAGTAAACTTTCAAGTATCCCTCAGTACTCTTTGTATATATAGTTTCCTGTTTCTGAAACTCTGTCTCATAAATTCCATCTGCAAAAGCCTCTCCAAACTCTGATTTCTGTTACCTCAAGTCAGTGACACCACTGGACTCTGGCTGGGACTCCTTCCCTGCCCCAAGGTATGGAATGTGTCTCCAGGATAAAAGGTAAGGTAATATTGTATACCTCATCTGTTTTCTTTCTCTCAGGAATGACAGTCCTGAGCTACCTATTGTCCAATATCTGAAAATAATTGTTTTGTATATGTTATCTGTTTTTTTAGTTGTTAATGGAAGAAGGGTAAATTTGGTCCCTGTATCTTCATCACAGCCAGAAGTAAGTCCATGCTACATATATTTATTCATGATCCTACACAAAAGGTTGCCATCTTTTTTTTTTAAGGTTGCCATCTTGAATGCAATTCTATTTGAAGATATACTCTGATATTTTGTGTTCTTTTTTATTCATTCTTCTATAATTTAAAATATAAACAATGGATATTGCAAAGAAATTTGGAAGAACTGCACTACATTGTTTATAATTGTGAAATTGTCTGTCTCACAATGGCTTCTATGCCTATTTTCCTTTTCCCACACATCCACTCCGAATAGAGCTCATATGACTTTCTGATACAGTATTTAGGCTCTGAAATGACTCTCAGACCTTTCTCAGGGGAAATGTCTAAGCACCTGATAGCTGGAGTTCTAATAATGGCCATTCATGTCTTGCTTCCTACATTTCCTAGGAATAGAGGTTATTTGAAGTTGCGGCATCTCTAACTCATTATTATGTATGTTTTATACTTGTACATACAGGAGAACATATTAAAAGTACAATTACTGTGGAAATTTATGCCATCTAAATTATAATAAGCTATGAATTTCTTACAAAACTTTCTGCAGTTTAGTGCTTAAAATGTCTTATAAATGTATAGACACTGTGGCTGGGCTGTATGTCTCTCAGAAGTGTTAAGAAAGGGAAAATCTTAAATCCTGGCTTGATTCCTTAATTTAACAACACGAGACAATTCTCATACTATATTTCTCCTAATGCGTCGTTTTCATTTCTAAAATCTAGGATTGTTTTTTCCTTTTGAAGTTGATGTTTTTGTTGGTGATTTCAAAAAAATCCCCCATTAAGAAGGATCTGAATCTCATCTTTTAGATCTCAGTGAGAAATACAGTACATATTGCCTAAGCCATACACACACACACACACACACACACACACACACACACACACATATTTAAGGGCTATGTAAGATTTTTATAACTTATAAAATTTTATGACTCCGTGCTCAACAGAAAGCAAGTAATTATTTAGCCATGCTGGGTGGGACTTCAGGTTAATGGTAAACAGAAAGGAGATGTTGAAAGATTTCATATCCAAAGGTAGAAGAAGAGAAGTATACAGAGATACATCATACATGCAGAAATTGTGTACAGAGACAAAACATGTAAAGTACAACACTTACATAGTAAGCCACCTCCTAAGTAGTAGCCATTGGTATTATTGTTATTCAGCCAGTGTTCTGAAACTAATTTTATTTGCTTTGTGTAGTTACACTGGCTTGAATTCACACTATCTTCCTCCTCCTATTCCCTAGGACACTGCTTTCCAGAACTTTACTTATTGTTCCTAAAAGTTAGTGAACGCTTGTCTTCCTAGGCTTCAGCACTGTATATCAAGAAAAAGAAAACCAGGTATTCTACTGGAAATTTATATAGCTCTGCTGGTGTGCATTTAAACATAAAGTTTACTTCTGTAAGCTCCCCTGCCCCCCGCCCATGCCACAGCATGCTGCCATGTCTTGAGAACCTGTCCTAAGAAGTCCCTGGCTTGGAGGGGCATCACTGAAACCCACAAATTTACAGTTGTTATAAATTGCCAGATGATAGTGCTTTGTTACATTGCTTTGTAAAATTAAACATTCAGGTTTATGCACAGGTTATATTATGCTTCAGAAAATAAAACATCACAGGTAAAGGGTTTTTTTTTTGGTCGTTGTTTTTGTTTTGTAATATTGTTATTTTATGTATAGCTGTGGTTTTCAAAGTGTGACCTGGCATCAGGAGCATCTGCATCATCTGGGAACTAGTTACAAATAAAAATTCTCAGACCCTGCCCTCTGTTTCAGGCAATTTTGATGTATGCTAAAGTTTGACAGCCGCTGGTGTGGCGAACCCTGGAAAGGCTCCTATAGCAGACTTAATTTATTGTAAGCCACATCATATGAGGTATGAAGAAGTAATCAGTCATACCCCCAGCTACTGTTGCCTAGGAGATGTTTAATGGTGTAACACGGGAAGTGCCACGCTGCTGAGCAAATGTCAGACTCCGAGAAGGAAGAGCCTTTCTGCCAAAATCCCTTCTAGAACACCTCCTTTCACAGCCCTAGCAGCCCAAGGGAGAGGATTAAGACATCAGAACCACGGGAGGTGCTAACGTAGGGCCCTTGGGCTGATCTGCAGCCTTGAGGCACCTTTAGCTAGTTAAGAGGGAAAATCCCAGGGCTCAAAAGCTGTCCTCGAAGCAGAAGTATCAAAAGACCGAATTTAACAATCTGGACATGAAGCAAGAAACTCATATCCCTGTGTAGACCAGACTGTAGGGAAACCCAAGGACGTCTTGGCAAAGAGACTGTATTCTTAGCTGCACTGGGAAAGGAGGGCCATGACCTTGTTAGTGTGGAGGACCTAGAAGCTGACATGCCTTCTCACTGTGTGCTGATATGGCCTTTTCTCTGTGTGCGGGCCTGGAGAGAGAGAGAAAGCGCTCTGGTGTCGCTTCCTCTTCTTATAAGGATATGGGTTCTATTGGATTAGGGCCTCACCCTTATGACCTCATTTTACTGTAATTACCTCCCTAATGGCCCTATCTCCAAATCCAGAACAGTCCCTATTATCCCATGCCTGGATTATTATAGTGCCTTACTGATCCTCATTCCAGACTCCCTTCACCAGTCCTTCTTGAATATGCAACCAGATTCACCTCAGTAAATTCGCACTTTTAAGGTACAGTCTTACTGAAAAAACCTCAGTGATTCCCAATGACTAGAATTTTGCCAAACTCCTTACTCTGGCATTTGGTTCCCTGGTAGGTCCGAGCCTACCTTGTCAGCCAAAATAATGCTATACTCTTCGCCCACACCACACACCTTTTGAATAACCTACTTCATTGTTCTTCAAGCATTCAGTTTGTGTGCCCACCTCTGGGCCTTTGCTCACATTATTCTCTCTGGAATGGCCTCTTTTCCACTTATTCAAATACCGCCCTTTCTTCCAAGTGCCACACTCCTCAGTGACATCTTCTGCATCACTCCACCCACAGTGATCTTTCTCTCTGCGCTTGGGTTATTTTTCCAAAGCAAGTGTTAACACACTTCTCTGCGTGTGTGTCTGTGTTCCTGATAGAACTGTCTGAGAGTGGGTACTGAGGATGTTCCTTCTTTGCGTCCCTCTCAGGACCTGGCACAGTGGTGGGTGCTCAGTCTTCTTATTGCGTGGATTGGTGGATGGATAGATGACAAGACCGATACTCCTTTGGTAAGGTTTTTTGAGAATCTTAAATGTCATCTCCTCTGAGAAAACATCCATAACCTACCCCCTCTCTATCACATCAATGTACTTTGAATCCCTGTACAAGCTTCACCACTACCAGAGAATTGTAGTGTGTCTTTGTCCTTCCAATCCCCCCATCGTATTCTAACTCTATAGAAGAGACTGTTTCTGTCTTGTTTCCCAGTGCCTAGTTAGTGTCTGATACATGGTAGCCCCTCAGTTAATATTTGATGGAATGAATGAGTGAATGAATGACATTAGCATCACATAGTGTAATGGAATCTTTTAGAGCTTAGCAAAGTGTGTGTACACATAGAGGAGGACCTGCTTAAAATCCTGAACCTTTTTTTATTTTATTAGCCATGAAGCATTGAGGAAATGTCACACTAATTTAGAAGCAAATGTGCTTTGCTTTATATATTATATAGCTTAAGTCAAATCAGAGTGAATTAATAATTTAAACCTTGACTGAATACCCCCCCCCAAATTATAGTGCTGTAGAAAAGTATTCATTGAAGCCATGCAGTCTACTATTTTTTTTAGAAAGCCAATGTTTAACCATTTGGCAAACACAAACTTATTTTGCAAGACAAGAATTTGTTTCTAAATCTAGATTTTTACATGGGGAGTTTCCTTAAGGGTGGTAGGACCTACATTGACTTCCACTACATACAGGAGAATTTTCAGTCTTCCATTTTCTGTCTTCTTTCTTCCCCTTCCAACCTTACCATCCCCACCTCAGGAGACACTGTCTCGTTATCTCATCTGCTCACTGTCTTCTGGATCCACCAAGGTAAATTCTGCCTCTGTGCCTTTGCTCATGCTCTTTCCCTTGCTTGAAAAGTCCTCAACCACTGGTTGAGGTCCAACTGACATGTCCCCTTCTCCAGCAAGCCTTCCCCAATTGTCATAACTACTAAAAAGAATTGCCGGTACTGCTCGGTTTTGCTCTTATGCCTTGAGTGTCAGCTCATGTATTATGCTCTGTCACTTCTTGTGTGTAAGTCTCATCTCCCTGATTGCTCTAGAAGCTCCTTTGGAGTAAGGCTGTACCTCGTGCTTCATTTGTATATTCTTTTATGCCTGATGCTCTTGTGAAATGTATTCACAAGATTTTTGGAAATGAATATTTCATTTTTCATAGCCTCTATGTGAGTCCAGGAGAATTCTGAAGATGAGTAACAAGAAGACTCTGGAGGCCCCTCTCCAGGGCTGATGCAGCCTACCGCTGTGCCCCCCCAGGCCCCCCGCCATGGTGTTCTTGTTAATGGTCAGATCACCTTTGAGTACATGGATTCAGGGCCCAGTGTTCAGTGGATTCCATGTTTGGTGACGTTAACCTAAAAAAGTCAGATGTTGGCTGAATCACCTTCCTGCATCTCTTTTTGCATATTCTACAACTGGCTTGGGAAAACTATCCTGTGGGCCAAACCTTCTCCTAAATTTCACTTGGTCTGTGGTAAAACGTCCAAAAAATGATACATTTACAGTTAAACATACAACTTACAACTTATTTTTACTTCCTTAAAAGAGCTGTAAATCCACTTGGTAGGAATATTTCACCATGAAAATGGTTCCCATGTCTTTTTTTGACTCTCACTTTCTTTTAGCCTCTGTACCTTTGTGTCTCTGTGCCTCTGGTTTTGTATTTCCTTTGTAAATGACAGAGAAATTTGTAAAAGACAGAAAAATTATTTCTGTCTCCATTTATGTCTGATCCTTTTCCTTCTTTAATTTTTTCCATCTTCTACCTTCTGTCTGAAAGAAAAAAAATCAGTGGGAGTCCATAAAAGAAAATATAGTTAGCTAGGGAGTTCCCTGGTGGTCCAGTGGTTGACTCCACGCTCCCAATGCAGGGGGCCCGGGTTCCATCCCTGGTCAGGGAACTAGATCCTGCATGCATGCCACAACTAAGAGCCCACATGACGTAACTAATTGTCCCACACACAGCAACGAAGATCCTGTGTGCCGCAACTATGATCTGGTACAGCCAAATAAATAAATAATAAATATTTTAAAAAATACTTAGCTAAAATATTTTTGAGGAGAGAATTAAGAAACATTATGCTCATTCATGTACATTATTGGTGTATTTGGTGAAATAGTTTTTTTTAATTAATTAATTAATCAATTTATTCATTTATTTATTTTTGGCTGTGTTGGGTCTTTGTTGCCGTGCGCGGGCTTTCTCTAGTTGCGGCGAGCAGGGGCTAGTCTTTGTTGTGGTGCGTGGGCTTCTCACTGCGGTGGCTTCTCTTCTTGCGGAGCACGGGCTCTAGGTGCGCGGGCTTCAGTAGTTGTGGCATGTGGGCTCAGTACTTGTGGTTCGCGGGCTCTAGAGCGCAGGTTCAGTAGCTGTGGTGCACGGGCTTAGTTGCTCCGCGACATGTGGGATCTCCCCACACCAGGCCTTGAACCCGTGTCCCCTGCATTGGCAGGCAGATTCTTAACCACTGCGCCACCAGGGAAGTCCCAGTAAAATAGTTTTTCACAAAAAGAAATTTGTCGTTCTTCAACTTCTTATCTATATCACTTTACATTCACTTATGAACCTCAACAGATAGACATGCATTTCCCATAGTTGTAATCAATCTACATATACTATATATAAATATTTAATCCATACACATTTCAATAGCGGTATTCTGACTGCTAGTGTAATTTGTTGAGCTATTCCCTAAGTGTTTGGTTTAGATTATCTCCATTTTCATTATTGTAAATAGTGTTGCAACATCTTTGTATAAGTTATTGTTTTATTCTTTTGACTTTTTCTGATGTATATTGCCAAAAAGAGGATTATCAGGTCAAGGCATTCACGGTTTTAAAAACCAAAAACATAGAACATAACCCTCTACTCAATAAAGAAAAAGCCCAAACCCCTTCCATTTTGAGGTATAACAGTTAAGAGAAGAGAAAGACAGAAAAGGAAGCAATGAGAAAAAATCATTCATTCATTCAACAAATATTTCAGCATGTACTGTATGCCAGGCACTAGGAATTTGGTCCATCAGTGAATAGGAAACCAAAAAATCCCTGCCGTAGTGAAGGCTACTCTCTAGTGGGGGAAGATAGAAAATGAACATAATAATAAATGAGCTAATTATATAATAAATTGGAAAGTGATAAGTGCTATGGAATAAGAAAAACAGAGCTGGGGGTGGAAATCAGGAGTGGTGGGGGGACAGTGGAGGGATAAATAAGAGTTACTCAGATGCTCAGAAGGCAGCATCTGAGTGAGGAAGGTAGCCCTGTCCTTTTTGACAGCGTAATTGGCAGAGGGAAGGGTTCCTGGCTAATATTGTTAGGTGTCTTAGGGAAAGAGCAAAGAGGTCAATGTGGCTGGAGAAGAGAGAGTGCTGGTGAGAGGGGAGAGAGCTGAGAGAGGCCGGGCAGGGGCCACGTCAGGTAGGATTTTGTAGGCTCTTGTAAGGACTTCAGCTTCTATTCTAGTCCCCCAAAGGAGGCTGTGGAGAGGCTGCACTGGACTCACCTTCTTTGGACCTGCCCTTGACGCCGGCCTCCAAGTCTCTGGGATGGGATCAGGAAGCTGCTGTGTTTCTGGCCAATTCCTCAGGGTGATTCTGATGAGCAGTTAGGTTGAGGACTACTCTTTCAGGTCAAAAATTCCACTGTTCTAAATTTAAAATAATTTAATAAAAGAAAGGAAAAAATTCACAGCATCCCCAAATGTTGGTGATTTAGAGACGTTGAAGATGATGTAGGAAATTGAGGCCCAGAGGTTAAGTGACTTGCTGGAGGTTACACAGCTACAAGAAGCAGCACAAGGTTCAAGTTCGCCTTTCTCACAGAGTTCAGTGAACCTTCCACTGTGCCAGGCTACCTAATAAACTGTATCGTTTCACTTATCAGGTGGTTAGACTTCCAGTAAGCTCCACCATTAGGAATAAAGTTTGAATACAGAGTTCTGTAAGATTGATTGGTTGATTAAATGTTTGATTACCTAAAGATTAATCTGAAAGCTGCAATTGTTTTAACCTTTATGGTTAAGAATCACTCAAAATGGATTAGTCACATTTTATTCTTCTTTAGAGGAATTCTGAAAGGGTTATACCAATTTAGAATGGGAAGGGACCTTAATTGTTCAGGGTCTTGCAGTGCTTCTGGGTCATAATTCTGAAATCAGCTCTTGTTTGACATCAGTATAAAACATACAAGCCGTTCAGCTGACCCTGGACATTTCTGAGGTTTAGAAGAAATTTCTGATTTACTTTGCTGTTTGATTTCTTTCTTGGACATTGGCTGTAGCTAAATTTTCTTAACTCAAATTTTTTTATAATGTTGGTTTTTCTGGCCTTATTCTGTAACTTGAGCCTAAATTTTATCTGCAGTGTCTGAACTTGTAGACTTCGCGGTTATTGTGGAATGCACTGAAATTGTGACATGGGAATTGGTCCAGAAATCACTTACAGGAGCAAGAACTCAGGCCTCAGAGCTTAGCTAGGGAACGATTTCAGTTAAACCATTTTTCCTCCGCTTGCACGCTTCTGCATGTTTCAGTGACCAGATTTGTGCCAGCGATGGGGGCAGGTTACACATTCCCACTGAGAACACTTGGTGGAGATTATAGGGATACATTATTTTTTTCCTTTCACTAAGCCAGAATTGGCAGTGGAAGCTAGGTCTGAGAAAGATACTGAAGCTATTGGCTGCTCTGGGAATGGGAGGAAGAATTTATAGCTAGTGCATTTCCCCCATTCCCTCTTCTGCTCCTGCAAAAACTCATATTCAGTGAAAGGCTCCGGTCCCAACCCAATAAGTAATGGTCAGTTAACATACTAAAGCAGCTCAGTCCTGTTCAATAGCCACCTAGGGGTTATTTACTTCTCTCAAGTCTTAATCTTTTTTTTTTTTTAATTTTGCTTCTAATTTTTTTTTTTTTTCCTAAATTTGCTTCTGGGTGACTTGTCCCTTCATGACTCAGCTCCTAATGTTCTCCACCAGAAGATTGGTTGTAATTTCTGTTTTATCATAATCTTCTTGCCTTCAAAGCCTCAGTGAGTGACTGGCCCTTTTCTCTTCTCTGGGAGCTTTCGTCATAGTAACCACATTCCTAGAGAAAACTCTGAAGAAGTAGACATATGGCCTGAGAATTAGCATGGCTCTAGATGTCAAAAAAGGCTGACATTGACTGGTAGCTCTGTGAAGGATAATGACTGAAATGGGAGTATATGAGAGAATCATAGAGAAACTTCAGGAACCAGTAACTCCTGACCTAACATTGCATCAGGGAGACTAGTGCTTTTGTAATTTAACTAATGATGTTTGCCCAGATTCTGAATGGTCCCTTGGAAGTAGAGCAGATGTCAGCCATCAGGCTTAGGCCTATTTCAAATGGACGACTATCCCTATATCTCAGTCTTGACCATTTAATGTGGTATTCTTACAGGCATGGATAGGGACAAGGGAGCATGGAAGGGAACTGTGGTGGAAGCCACGATGCCAGGAAAGAAGGACTTATTCCTTCAGCTGGAGGAGTGCTGCCAGCAGATCGCCCTCTGCGCAGCTGTCAGTCTCATAAGGGAATCGCCTCGGCTGGAGAGAGCCACCTGGCCCAAGGCTACTGTGGTGGCCTGCAAGTAACTGCTGATCCACGTAAGAGTATAAAGGCCTATCCTGGACCCAATTCAGGACAGCTCTGATGCATCATCCCGTTTCAGAATTTTCCCTGCAGGGTTGCCTGAGGCTTTTAGTGAGGCTGTATTCTAGCTCAGTTTCTCCCTGCTCAATCTCCACTGCCCCCTCCTACTTCCCTCCCTCCCTCCTTTCCTTCCAGATGTTGATTAGGGTCCTAGAGTATTTACTCATAAACCTTATGCCTGCTAAACACCATTTCAGGGTCTGCTTCTTGGGAAACCCAACCTGCACAGAAATTTTAGGAGCAATTTGCCTGTCCGTTAGAAAATATAGACTTTCTCTGCATTAACTAGAGATACACTTTTTCATGTCATCAAATATATATATTTTTAAAGAGACCAAAAGTTGGAAAGTTCTAGGGTTAAACTGGGAAGAGAAACAGAAGTAGAAGACTTAGGTTAGCTTAGGTTAGTTAGACTAGGTTAGGTTAGTTCTTTCTCCTCTGTGTATCTGAATTTGAGATTTGCTTCTCTAGGAAGGTTAGAAGCTGTAAGATAAAGTCTTGATCCAGTCATTCCCAAATTTGATGTTAGGGGGAGAGAAAGGGAGGGAGGAACCAAAAAAATTATTTTAAATGGGATACTTCTTTGTGCTTTGCATCAGGACTCTGTGTTCTTGCCTTTAACCTTATAAGCAACTCTACTGTTGAGTCTTTCCTTGGACTATCCATGCGATGCTGTGGCAGCAGGCAGGATCCACTCAAAAAACCAATGAATAAATGAGCAGTGGTGCGTCGAAGCGCTAACCCAGATTGCACAGCGGAGACGATGATAAGCAGCCTTCTTCTGAAGGTATTCTTGCTCCCCTCGTGTGAAGCTGTGTAGCCTCACTCAGGGGAGTGAGGGGAGGCAGTTTTGACAGCCCAGCCTGGGGTGTCAGGCAGAGCAGTGGACAACGGGAGGCTGGATGGAGTAGAAGCCAGGGTGAAAATTTAGTGACACCCAAGGAAGGGGTGAAAACTCTGGAGGAGAAATCCAAGAACCACGCGAACAGCTTCTTTCTGTTCTTTCTTTGGATCTTAGAATTTGTGTGTTCAAGTGCTTGGTCCTCTGCAGGGCCTCTCGTCCCTTGGCTTGACCTCCAGATGATGAGTAGACATGGAATGGACTTCGTTTGAAGACTGGGTCGCCCGCCATCCAGCTCAGCCTTCAGAGTGCGTGGGGAAGCGGGGGACTATGGAGGCATGAATTCTCTCCTCAATGCTCTGAGTGTACTGGGAGGCGAGCAAGTCAGATGGGTGGGCATGGTCTGGAGGGTCCCTACAGGGCATCGTGGTGTTTTACTGGGATGTTGCAAGTGTTCGTGAAAGGCCAGAAGCTTGTTGCGGGGCTCCCCAGGCTACACCGCCTTTCGGGGCCGGCCCGGGGTGTGTGCCGTGAGGGGAAGAGGGGCTGGGGAACCGGGGGTCGGCCCCGGGACGGGTGCAGGAGGGATGAGGCCTCTGGACAGCGGAGGAGGGGAGGGCGCCGAGGCGTGGTGCACGCTGCCGCACCCTGGGGCCCCGGGGGCCGAGCCGGGCGGCGGGCACTCTCTGCTCAGCCCTGGAGAGCGCGGGGAGCGGCGGGCGGGGCCGAGGGGCGCAGCGGGGCCCGAGTGGCGGCGGCTGCGGAGTGAGGGCGCCGCAGAGGAAGGCGGGCGGGAGGGAAGGAAGGAGGGAGGGAGACGCGCGCGCGGACCGAAAGTAGGGAAAGAGGTTCAGGCGGGCGGGCGGGCGGTGCTCTGGCCCAGGGGCCGCGGGAGCCCGGCGAGGTCGAGCTGGGCGGCGGCGCGGGCCGAGGGCGGAGGGGAGGGCGGAGGCGCAGCGAGCTCGTTTGGGGCGCCGCGGCGGGGAGGGTGGCGGCCACCCGTGCGCGCGGGGCGCTGTGTGTGCGCGCTCTCCCGCTCGGGGAGGAAGATGGCCCAGAAGGGAAAGTTGGGGTGACGCGCGCAGCCCCAGGAGGCTCGGCGAGGGGTGCCGCGGCGAGCCCGACGGAGCGGCGGCCAGACAGGCCGGGGGGCGAGCGGTCCGGGCGCCGCCGCCAAGGCGCCCGCCCCCTCACTGCAGGTGGCCGCCGCGGCGCTGGGGCCCGGCGGCCGGGGGAGCGGGCGGGCGCTCGAGGGACCCCGGCCGAGGGATGGGCTGCGCCCCCAGCATCCACGTCTCGCAGAGCGGCGTGATCTACTGCCGGGACTCGGACGAGTCCAACTCGCCCCGCCAGACCACCAGCGTGTCGCAGGGCCCCGCGGCCCCACTGCACGGCCTCTTCGTCCAGACCGACGCCGCCGACGCCATCCCCCCGAGCCGCGCGTCCTGGCCCCCCGGTGCCGCCCGCGGCCGCAGGGCCCGCGGTGAGCTGGGCAGCGGCAGCAGCGCGGGCTCCACGGCCCCCGCGGCGACCACCTGCAGGGGCCGGAGTCGCCACTGCTGCAGCAGCGCGGAGGCCGAGACCCAGACCAGCTACACCAGCGTCAAGGTAAACGCCGGGCTCCGGCCCGGGCTGGAAGGGGGCCGCCTGCCCCGTCCGGCGGGTAGGGGGCTCCGGCGGAGTTGAGTGGCCGTGACGTGGTTGGTTTGGGGAGGTTGTCACTAAGGAGGAGTTTACTTTTCATTTATGGGGGTGATGAGGGCCCAGGAAATATGAGCATTAAAGACCCCTGGAGGGGTCCAGGGCGCTGGTTCTGGGGCACCGGGTGGAGAAGGGAAGCAGGTGGGCTGGCCCGTTTCTCACTGAGGTGGAGAAGGCTGGGCTGGGTCAACTCAGGAGGAGGGGTGGGCATCATTGAGAGCGTTCGGTGGCGAGTCCCATTGAATGAAATTTGAGCTCCGGGTTGGATTTGCGTGGCTCGTAGGTGAATGGTGCAGACTCGGTGCAACGGTACTATAGTGCCCTCGTGTTCAGGTTTTTACCTGGAGACACCAGCCAGGTTGCATGAAGTCTCAGCCACAGGGACCGAGTGTGGGATTTGTGAATGAATGAGGGTGTTTCTGTTTTCCGGAGGGATGGAGGAAGAGGACCTGAGCGGAACCTGTTGTTTATCACTTCTTTGGGTTGGCTGCGTCTTGGACATAATTGAGAGAATCGGGTCGTGAGTGAGGAGGGTCGGCTGAGCTACAGTGAGGGGAAGTGGTTTCCGTGCAGTGTAGCTGTCTTAAGATGATTCATTCTGCACATACATCTCATCTTTCAGGAGAGTGGAATTTTGAGGAACTAGAAAAAATTAAGTGATTAAAGCAGTCACTACTTATTTCTTAATGCCAGAAGAAAAATGATTATTTTAATAGTGCCTTCCTGTGTGTTCTCAAAATACTATTAAATCCAAGAGGTTTTTCATTGTGTAAATATGGCCACTGGGCCTTTTATCCTTATATAGCAAACAGGACAATGGCACATCCCACAGTACAGAGGAAAAGAAGTATGTCTCTATGACTGTTAATGTGAGGTAGAATCACAGTTTTTACATGGTCAGTAAATTACCAGGAATCGTTCCATTGATTATTTGGTAAAGGCACGATTGTATAGTTAATACTTGAAAAGTTATTCAGCAACTGGAGGCGGCTAGTGTGAGGAGGCTCCTAGTCTTCATTGGATAAAGTCAGCTCTCAGTGGAGGGGTTAAGAGAAGGATGACATGTGCTTACCTCAGTCTGGAAGAGCAAAAGTTTCTTTTAGTGAGCTTACTTTAACAGCATCTGATTTTGTAACATGAAGCTTAACTGATGTTTACTTATAGTTGTAGAGTTTCTCTGGTAATAATCATGTAATATAATATGATAATGTACTCATTATAATACAAATACCATTTATTGAGCACCTACTATGTACCAGGTGTAAGCTTTCTCTTCTAGCTTTTGAATGTTAACTGTGTATTGATAGAATAACCAAGAACTAGAGACCTGGACTCATGACAGTACAACCTACTAATTGAACATTTGTTATAAAGGTATGTGCTGAACACTTTCTTTTGTTAAGCTTCCCCTCCCTCCCACCCCCACCAGTTCACATAAAGTTACCACTAGGAGTAATTTCAGGGGATTAAAATGTTATATTTGGTGAAATAATTAAATTGGAATTTTATCAATAAAGACTATCCTTTGCCTTCTTGTTGAAAAGGAAATTTGCAAACATGAAGCAGTAGTTCAGAATGGTGACAACTTATGAACTCTGTGATACTCTTTTTAGTTTGCTTAAGAGAAATTGTGTATTTTTGCCTTTCAGAGTAGCAAGAATCCCAATTTAGTACCTGGCACCTCTAGCTACTCCATGTTTGTTCAGTGAAAGAAAGAATAATGAATGAACTCATTCTCTATGTTTTAGTACTTCTCTCAAGAGGCTACTTAGAGACCAAATGAAATAAAAACTGGAGGGAAAATAAGTCCCAATTATTAGCAGCTAGTATGAAGTTGTATAAATATCATTGCTACTTGGCTGAAGTGTTAAAAGGCTTGACCTGGGTACGAATTTAACGTACTTTGCTTTATCAACCAGATTTCCAAATAAGAGCTTATTTCATTCCAACCCACTGCTGGAAATGTTGGACTAAAACTGCTGGTTCAGTTTATTCAACACTAATTTGCATGTGTAGAGCTCAGAAACTATAGATTTGAGACCAGAATTCTTATTTATACAAACCACACAGAATTATTATCACAGAATTATTTTAATATATTTAATAGTATCCTTTTAGGACGTGTGACTCAGTGTTATAGTATCTTTTTCGGTTTTCACATGTTCCATGTTCTTTTGTGGATAAGGTAATTTTATAAAGACATTACTTTCATTTCTTTTTAGAAGAATTCTTCTACCTTAAGAGTTTGAGATAGTTGCTAGTCATGCCCCGCCCCCCCCCCACACCCTCCCTTTTCCAAAATGCTCAGGTGGAAAAGTAAAGTCTTTGCCATTTGGTCTTGTTTACAGTGGTGATGGGGTTGTAATAGATTTTTTAAAACTTTCTCTTTGTACATCAATTATAAACCATATCTTCATTATCTCCTTTGTCTCTGGTGTTCCCCAGAGTGCAGAAATGTGTACTTGGTTTCTCTCTCTGTTTTCTTGCAAGAATTCATCTCATTAGGCTTTTAGAATGATGAAGCATTATGATGTCAAACATGATGTCGACAGGAACCTTCCTGAATACCTAATTTACAAAAAAAAAGATAAACGTTAATAATTCATGTGCAGTACAGTGATATCATGTGGATTTCCATTTCTGGTAAGAAGTTAGATTTGTCTTCCAGTTGCTGTAAAAAATGCAGGTTCCTAGCAATTTGTCTTCCTCTTGTTTGCCTTTTTAAAAATAGTAACTCCAACAGGAGAATCCTGCAGAATGCTCACTCCTGATATTGTGCCAGTTTTGTAATTCTTGTTCAGAAATCCTCAGAGGAGATGGTTGAACCTCTCCCCGGGAAAATCTGGGGATTCTTACAAGTCTTCTTTTCTCATCCCAGCTGTTGTGGCTGGAGAGGCATCCGGGACTAGGCAGCCAGTTGTAGAAAAGAGTCTTTGTTGACAGTTCAGTCAACTTGCAGCCATCTCTGTGTAGTTTAACTATTTTGTGGATCAGACGCAGGACGTTCTCAGTTTGCAAGTGATTTTGTGCTGATAGGCAGCCTCACCAGTTCCCCATCTCCTCCATTCATTGTGCTCATTTATTCACGCAGTCCGTATTTGTACCAGACTCTGTTGTACTAGGGGTTCAGGGAATATCCACGAAGTTTGGTAAGCAAAGCCTAATGAGGATGGTCAATCTATTGCAAAAGGGTGTGCCTAAGCCAGTGATTCATTACTTCTGTAGTATTCTTTCCATGGTTTTCTGAATCAGTGAGGATAATCTCAAGTTGACTATATATAAAGGGAAAATAAGTAGATAATTTTCTGACCTTATGGTAAATAATGAATGAGATTTTATTTCGGGGAGGGGCAGAGGTATTTTGGAAAAAAAAATCATTTTTGTTCTCTAAATCAATATCCTCAAGCTTTAGTGTACAACAGAATTACCTGGAAGGCTTGTTAAAGTACAGATTGGTGGGTCCCACTCCCAGAGTTTCTAATTTAGTAGGTCTTGGGTGGGGCCTGAGAATTTGGATTTCTAACGGGCTTCTAGGAGACGCTAGTTTTGCTGATCTGGGGACCACAGTTTGAGAATCAGTGCTTTTAAATTAATTAAATTGACTGTCTGTGGGCCAGATGAATTAGGTGTGGCCACCTCCAGCAGAGTATATGGTACCACATTGCATGTATTTGGACTACTAGTCACAGCCCTGCTATCATCTTAGTTTACTTTTGTAATGTGCCACCTGTCATCTCTATCCATGAAGTCTGCCTGGAAGGTTGGCTGGAAAGTCTGTAAGTGGAGAGAGGGCTGGACCACGTAGCCCACTCTTCTTTCTTGAGGTTCAAATTCTCCTCAGGATCTGTTGGGATTTGCAGGTCCCGATGTCTTCCTTTGTCATCACAATCCCTCACATGCCTCTACCCTGCTGGAGCTGTGTCCTGCATTCTGGGAAATTGCAAGCCAAGGGAGGAGCTTAAAACAGGGGCTGATGTGACGCCACAGGCTTATTCAGTTCTCAGCTCTTGGAGTTCTTGCTAGTCGTTTTCACCATGTTTATTTGTTTTAATTTTAGTAAAGCCCTAGTTTATTTTCTGCCATAGCTCATTTCATCACAATTTAGTGCCCTCCCTTTCTTCCAACACATGAACTATAGTCATTGAGCAAATTTTCCTAATTTTCACTGCTTTCTTCAGTAGTCACAATAATTTTTAAGAACTATCAGGTAATTCTTCCTTTGGACTTCGGTAAATCAGTTCTCAAATCAGAAAGTAGCACAGCAAGCTGCTACTTTTCAGAGGTGATGCTTTTCTACTGAGTCCCACCCTGGTGGACACAAGGCAGGACTTGGGCTGCAGCAGGACAGGACATGCTGGTGAGGGCCAGACAGCTCCTGTGGTACCAGATTATGATGGGCGAAGGCCAGGAATCAGAATAGGAGGGAGGGAGTGAGCCCTGTAGCACCAGGTGTGAAGACAGAGTCCAGGGTCTGGGAAACCAGCAGGGTTGGAGAGGAGCACGTGAGTACTTAGGGGCCAAGTGGGCAAGTAAAATCGAGAATTCAGGGGCTCAGAAAGATGACAGCTGTTGAACTGGGTTGAGACTTCTGGTTGGGGAAAAAAAAGGGAGATGCTGATGACCAATCAAAGGGCTGTAAGTAAACCCTGCACCTAGGTGAGGCAAGACCAACCAACCAGGCCTTCCTGACACCCGATAAGATGGTATCTGGACAGGAAACAGATTGCATATCCACGAAAGTTTAAGAAAAGTAATCTAATGAAGGGATTGATTCAGATGTGTTGGCAAGATGAAAAGAAATCAGCAAATGATGATGAAGCACTCTAAGACTAGAAAAAGAGGGTGCTGTTACCACCTAAAAGAAGCCACAGGAGGGAATGGTTATGGGAACCTGAGAAACCAAGCCTATAGGACAGGGAAGCCCCCCTAAGCTGCGGTCTTAAGGAAGAATGCAGTGACTGGAGGCCTATGGCCTGGCAGGGGGAGCCAAGGGAGTAAATACCTCCATGCTACTGTTCTCCTTTTCAGGAGGTACCATCTTTGTCCAAACATACTTGGAAACCAGAGGGCAAGGGAGCCCATTGATCGAGGTTTCACAGAACAGGAGAGAATATCCTGACCATCCCCCAGAAGGCCCTCTGTAACCAGTGTTAAAAGATGGTCAACATCATTAGAGATACCCTGGGAAGCTCAAATTGAGATGAGTAATTTTGATCATTTTCTAAAATAATGGCATTTTTAAAATAGCCACTTAATTTATTGTTTATATTTCCTGTCTGATGACTAATGATGTTAAAGAATGCCTACTTGTCTTGTGTGGAGACCTCCAAGATATTGCTGAAAACATCTCCTCCTCTTTTCAGTTCACTCTCCACCCTGACTCTGCTTAGACATTTTCTTTGTCAGCTTGGGGTGCTATAACAAAATACCATAAACAGGGCAACTTAAACTCCAGACATTTCCTTCTCCCTGTTCTGGAGGCTGGGAAGTCCGAGATTAAGGCGCTTTGTGAGAGCGTTCTTCCTGGCTTCCAGATAGCTATCTCCTTGTTGTGTCCTCACATGGCAGAAAGCAAGCAAGCTCTGTTCTCTCTTCTTCCTCTTAGAAGGACACTAATCCCATCATGGGGATCCCACCCTCATGACCTCATCTAAACCTAATTACCTTCCAAAAGTCCTGCCTCCAAATATTGTCAGGGTTTAGGGCTGCAGCATAGGAATTTTGGAGGACACAAACATTCAGTGTGTAACAGACATGTTTCTATCATTTCCTCTGTTCTTTGCCCACTGACCCCTCTCCCCATGATCTCAGAGCCCAGAGATAGGGGTTGGGGGTGATAGCACTCTTTCTAGGTGAGAAGTTCCTTAAGTAGGAACCTAGCTTAGCCAATTTATTCTATTTTTGCTCAGTTTTTACTTTCTTGCTCTCTACACCTTCTCTCCACAGCCTCAAAACATTAATAAATGAGTTTTACTATGTGTTTATAAGCTGATATTTTCACTCAAGAATATGTATATTTAAAACATTTAAAAATATTCAAATGTGTTCAGGAGTTCATTTTTAAAAATAGATGTTACCTTACTATGTATAAAATAGATAATCAGCAAGGACCGGAACTCTACTCAATATTCTTTAATAACCTATGTGGGAAAAGAATCTGAAAAATAATGGATATATGTATATGTATAGCTGAATCACTTTGCTGTACACCTGGAACTCACACAACATTGTAAATCAACTATATACCAATCTAAAGTAAAAATTAAATTAAAAATTAAAAAAAAATAGGTGTCACCATTATCTTACAGTGGAAGTCTGGATACTTATGTTTTAATGGAAAACACCACTTTTTTTTTTTTGAAAACACCACTTTTTAATAAGTTGCAATATAGATTAGTTTAGATTTGGTTGCTAATAGCTTTTCCCCCATTTTCTCTCTTCTCCCACTGGCAGATAAAAGCCAGGCTTTATTCGGGATTTTGATGCTTTATTCTTTACCATCAACTTTTTTCAGCTTCTCCTTTCTGCTTTCTCAGGGACAGGTCACAGAAAAATAGTTTAGAAGCTTGTGATTGGTTTAATGAAAATCAAGAGATGATTTTGCTTTCAGATAATCCATCACTGACAGAAAACTTGTCGTGGTTGTCTCATACTTCCAAGGAGAGTCCAGTTTTCATGTGTGGTTTGTACATTTTGCAACAAGTTGTGTAGAGTAGATGTAGTAACATTAGCTATTAAAGTCTTGCTATTTGTGGAGTACTTTATATACGTGAGCCACAAATTATCATTCCCATTTTACAGAGGAGGAAAACAAGGCTGCAGAGGTACAATACATTGCTCAAGGTGGGGGCTGAAATTTGAATACAAGGTTGTCTGAATCCAACTCCCAAGTTCTTAACCACTGAGCTTTCTTGCCTTTTACACAGGCCTGAAGGCCCAAGTGTAGCTGGTACTGGAATCAAGAGTTATTTAGAATAGAGTGGTGGGACGGGAGGTGGGGAGCAATCAGAGGGCCTTGCGGGTGAGGTTTTTCCTGTTATAGATTCACCGTCACCCTCTCTATTAGCTCACACTGGGGTGTTGTTTTGAGATGAGTGGAGAATGTAAAATGGAGAAAGCTTTGGTAGAACATATTGCCCAGGACTTGGCACTTTGTTAAGTACTGTACACATATTAGCTGCTATTAAGCTTGTGGTTGCTATGATTTCTGTTTTGGTAATTAAAATGAAAGTTTGCTTATTTAGATTTAGATATTTTTGAAACACAGAGTTGTTTTTTTATTGGAAAATGTATCCCACTTTCAAGTAGATTGATTTGGCCAATGTAGGTGACTAACTGGATTTATATATAGACATGCTACCCTGAAGCTTTGGAAACCGCTGGGTGTGGTCTGAGTCAATTGGATTTCCAAAGGAGATGACACAGTAGCATCTAGCCAGTCAAAGGCCCAAGCTGGCATTTGGGTTCCTTGACTGTTGGACCTGCATCAGGCTTCTGCCTTGAAAGCTCAGGGCCTTCGTGTTATCTTGGGGTGGTTCCATGTGGAATTCTTCTTTGGTGTAAACATGTAACCTGAAATCTTAGTGTATAATTGGACTTAAAGCCATTTTGGAAAAGCTCTGTTGGTTTTTATGTTGTGGCATTTCAGGTGCTGTCACATGTCGTATATTGTTGGAAAAATGATACACTGTAAATCTAACACCTTTTCCTCTTAGAGAAGGTATAATGATTAGCTACAGGGATCCAGTTGCCTGTGTGAGTCACAAAAAGGAGGGAAGACCCCAAATTTTGGAACTTTTTATAGGAAAACTTCTTAGTAACCTATCACACAGGTTAACATGGATAAAAAGAAAAGTGCCGTTTTCTGACATCAGATCCATAAATAACATTAAAGCTCTGGACCTGGAAGGTGATGACTTCAGGGTTGATGGGGCTTTTGTCCTCTTCCGAGTTCCTGCTGAGGAAGCTTCAAAAGCAGTGGCCAGATGGAGAGGAAGGGACCAGTTTATGAAGGCCAATAATGACCCAACGGCCCAAACCCCTCACCCACAAGCGGTCTTTGGGTCATATGAGGCCTTTTCATTTTCAGCTTAAGAAGCTGATTGACAGTCTTGGCCTATAAGCTGGGTGACTGTGAGGAAAGCAAAAGGTGTTTCACTGGGTGATGTTTTAGAAGGATAAGTAGCACTTTGAACTGAGCGGTAGCTGGAGCTGAAAGTTTCTCTTTTCCCCACGACCTGATACAAACTCTGTCTACGATATCTCCTTTGCACAGTTCCCTCGAGAGAGTGGTTCTCAAGACAGTGATGGCCAAATAAAGAGAGAACAGAGCAAAGGATCAGCTTTGTCAGTGGCTGGGCAAGCACAGGTGAAATTGCCTGGTGCGTGCTCTGGGAAGTGGTGGCTTCCCACCAGACAGACAGGGTTGCATGAGGCTTCCTGCCCTCTTCCACCCAAATCTATAAGGCAGGGTCTGCAAAGCCAATTCCGGGACTCCTTACACACTGGACCACCACAGGCCCTCTGTCCCTGTGGTCGGCCTCTCTGCCCATGTACTCCACCATACGCGGAACCCAGGTGAGCTGCCACCTGGGTGAAAGCCCAGCACTTTTGCCTGCAGTGATCTGGCCCACTAGGACAGTGAGATGTCAGGACTGGCTGACTCTGATCGTGGAGGCTTCCTCTTCATCCCTTTGGGAGGAGCTGGTGAGGGGAAGGGAGCTTTGTCCACTCCCCTCACCTCCCGGGGGTGGCCATGGCTGGGAGGAGTATTGCAGGCACATTCCCCTCTCCCCTTTGTTGGTTGAGATTTTCAAGAAGGGAAACGGAGGAGGAGCCCAAGACTAGAACCAATTCTGTGTGTCAAAGGTGAGAAAGTTGAATCTGAAAAAAGAATCAGGAAATGCTTTGGATTAATGTAAAATGTAACGCTCACTCTTATATGCAGATTATATGACAAACATACTTTGTAGAGAATCCAGTTGGTATTGGGAAAGGGTTTTCATATAGAAACAGTGTTATACGTGGCATTTAGGTTTCTAGGTTAGCTCAAAAAAAGTAGTTAGCCCATTATGTGGCTGGAATATATTTACAGTGTTGTGAGAGAAACAAAATTGAATTAGAACTAGCGTTTCGTTTGTACGCATGTCCTTTGGGAGAAGTGGGTTTAATTAGAAGGTGATGAAGCAGATGAGGAAGAACCCGTGCAGTTCCCTCAGGGAGTCGTTATCCTAAGTGATCCTCGGTGTTCTGAGGAGGTGAGGGGCTCAGGTGGTGTTTTTGCCCCACATTGGTAGGGAGAGAGCTGGGGTGCCGGGGGCTGTAGTGACTTGACCAGGACCCCGCAGCTGGGGACTCAGAGCTACTGCCAGTACTCTTCATTGTGCTGTTTCACCTCCAAAGGCACTGAATTGTCTCGTTTCTTTTAGGCACTTATTTTCTGTTTCATCTACAAATATTTCAGTCTGTATCTTTAAAATCTAAGAATTCTTTGTTTTAAAAAGTCATAAAACCACTCTACACCAAAAAATTTAATAGCTACTGTCTTAGTTCTGGCTGCTATAACAAAAATCCCATAGACTGTGTGGCTTATGGACTCAGAAATTTACATCTGGAGGCTGGGAAGTCCAAGGTCAAGGTGCCAGCAGATTCGGAGTCTGGTGAGGAACTGCTTCCTAGTTCACAGACAGCCATCATCTCATTGTGTCCTCACATGGAGGAAGGGGTGAAGGAGCTCTCTGGGGTCACTTTTATAAGGGCATCTGCCCTCATGATCCAATCACCTCCCAAAGGTCCTACCTCCTAATATCACATTGCGGGTTAGGATTTCAACATATGAACTGGGGAGGGGCACAAACATTCAGTCTACAGCAGCTACTTAATATCAATCACAGTTTTCTAATTGTCTCTAATTGTCTTATTATTTTTTACAATTTGTTGGTATCCAAATAAGACTCATTCATCGCGATTGGTTGGTTTATTTCTTAAGTCTCTCTTAATCTATAGGTTCCCCATCGCTCTCTCTTTTTCCACTTGCGGTTACTTTGTTCAGGACCTTGGGTTGTTTGTCCTGTGGATATTCCCCCAGTCTGCAGTTTGCTTTTTGCATTCCTGTGGCATGTGTCTAACATGTTTCCCTGCCTTCTCTGTTTGTTAGAAACTTGCAGTTATTTTTAGAGTTTTGGTTCAATTATGCTCAATTTTGAGGGGTAGAAGTGGGGCGAGAATACGTTTTCAGTGATACCATGTTCTTACAGCAGGAAATATACAATGTTTGCTTTTTTGGTTTCTTGGGTTGTTTGTTTGTTTTGTTTGTTTTCACTGTGCCTGTCTTTTTGCTGTGATGCTAACCAGTATTAACGATCTTTGTTTACATCCATTTATCACTGGGGGTGTCAAATGGTGATATTCCTGTTGCATCCTTTCCTTCACTTATTAGCTGCAACATCTCTAAGAAGAAAAACTTCCCCTCATCAGTTAGTTGGTTTCCCTGGGATACAATTTATATGCGAAAGGCAGGTTAAATGCGTCAATCTTCCCTCTTATTTCCAGTTATCAAAATAATGAGTTGATTCTCTACCATTCTCCTAAGGTAACAAGGATGTTTCACTTGGTCCTCTGCTTGCTTAGTAACATTATGAATCAATTGGGCTCACACATATACTTTTTTTAAATTGAAGTATAGTTGATGTACTAATCATATACGTTACAGGTATACAATATAGTGATTCACAAGTTTTAAGGGTTATACTCCATTTATAGTTGTTATAAAATATTGGCCATATTCCCTGTGTTGTACAATACATCCTTGTAGCTTATTTTAACACATATAATTGATGTGTGTCAACCCATTGCAGTTCTTATACTTGGATGCTCAAGTTGTCCATTTTTGGCTGGAGGGAGCTTTTTCAAGTTGGTGAGGCATTTTTCTTTTTTTATAAATTTATTTAATTGATTTATTTTTGGCTGCATTGGGTCTTCATTGCTGCTTGCACGCTTTCTCTAGTTGCAGCGAGCGGGGGCTACTCTTCGTTGCGGTGCATGGGCTTCTCATTGTGGTGGCTTCTCTTGTTGCGGAGCACAGGCTCTAGGCACGTGGGCTTCAGTAGTTGCAGCACATGGGCTCAGTACTTGTGGCTCGCGGGCTCTAGAGCACAGGCTCAGTAGTTGTGGCGCACAGGCTTAGTTGCTCCGCGGCATGTGGGATCTTCCCGGACCAGGGCTCGAACCCGTGTGCCTTGCATTGGTAGGCAGATTCTCAACCACTGCACCACCAGGGAACCCGAGGCATTTTTCTTGAAGAAATAGTTCCAGCCAAGTTGACTAAGTTATGTTCTTCTTTTATAAACATTCTTTGTAGATGAGGCTTGCTGACCACCTGGAGGTGGAGGCATGACTTGGTGTCTGCCTAGCCAGCCCTAGTCATACCAAGCCTCAAACATCATGGAGATTTTGAGGGGAGCCATTGCACAAGGCCTGGCTGCAGCTCCTTTCCTAGGCTCCAGCTCCTAATCTCGGTGGCTATAAAAAGGCAACCTGGTGTGATGGAAAGATACTCACTGACCCAGGCTTGAGTTCCAACTCTGCCCTACACAAGCTGTGTGGCCTTGGAGATGCTGCCTAACTGTTTGTATGCTGGGAATAATACACTGTCAAAAGGATTGGTACAGCTATAACAGACGTACGGTCCCTGTAGACCTTCTAGGTTCTCATGAATATGTGTGTGTGAGTCTAAGTCTTTGAAATTCGGAATGTATTTTACACTTAACAGGGCATCTCAATATGGATCAGCACATTTCAAGTGCTTAATGGCCACGTGGCAGCTATTAAAATGGAAGAAGCAAGGAAGAAAGTAAAACTTCACATTAGAATTCTTTCTTTTCCATTTTCTTTTTTTTTTAATTGAAGTAGAGTTGGCATACAATATTGTATTAGTTTTAGGTGTACAACATAGTGATTCAATATTTATATACATTATGAATTGATCGCCACAATAAGTCTCATAACCATCTGTCACCATACAAAGTTATTACAATATTATTAACTGCATTCCCTGTGCTGTACATTACATCCCCATGACTTATTTTTTTTTACAACTGGAAGTCTGTACCTTTTAATTCCCTTCACCTATTTCACCCACACGTGAGTTCTAAATCAAAAAATTACAATTTGACATTGTAACTCGACAAGAAGTACAGCACAGTAGTTCACAAGAAGTACACAAGCAGTAGTTGTGCTGGTTATTTGTCTCTTGGGTCTCAGCTCCATTCCTGCTTTTCCGTATTTTCCTTTGTATTATGGGGGGCTAGAAGCCTGCAAACTGCATCTTCCAGACTTCTTTGCCAGCTGGTCTACTCTTAGATTCTGCAAGTTGGAGGTGCTGGTAGGAAATTGGGATGTGGGAGAAAGGAGGAGACAATAGCAGTGGCTACTTCTCAGTGGCAGTGGTACAACTTTCACAGTGATGGTACCATCATCACTGATGAGTACAAGTATGGGCTTGTGGGTACCAGCCCAGGGTGTTAACAGTTTCTGGTCTCTGGATGTTACCCTTTCATCTTCTGTTTCTCCAGTTTTTATCTCCATCTCCTTTTTGCTCTTCTGTACCTTCCAGCACCTCGTAAACAATTCTCTACACCAATCTCCTTCTACATATGTAGAGGAATTTCCATTTCTCCCACTGGACACTTGGAGTCTCGGGTCAGAGAGAGCTAGGTTATAATCTCTGTGCCACTTACTTTGTTCTGTGGCTTAACTTCTTTAATTTTCAGTTTCTTCCTCTGTCTAAGGAGGATCGTAGAAGTAACTGCCTCACAGAGTTGTATGAATATATTATACACTCACACACACACACACGCGCGCACACACACACACACACACACACACACAGACACATGTTGTTAGCTTTGAACATAACTCTCAATACGTGTCTGCAAGACACAGACCAATTTTTGAAGGCTCGTCATTTAACATTTTTTTATTATGGAAAAGTTCAAATATATACAAAAATAGAATAGTATAATGAAACTTCATGCAAACATTACCCAGTTTCAACAGTTATAAAATTAAGGCTATTCTTTTATATATACCACCCACTCTTCCCCCTACTCTGGGATTATTTTAAAGCAAATCTAAAACATCATCTTATTTCAGCCGTAACTATTTCAGCACGTAACTTTGAGTTAAGGACTGTTTGAAAAACAACCATGATACTATTAGCATATATAAAAATTAAGATAATTGCTTGATATCATCAGATACCAAGACAATGCTCAAATTTCCCTAATTAGCTCATAAATGTTTTTGTTTTTAAAAAATGTTGTTTGAATCATGGTTGAAATAAGACCCACCAATTGCAATTGGTTGATATGTTTCTTAAGTATCTTTTAATCTGTAGGTACCCCTTTCTCTTTTTTCCCCTTAAGATTTGTTTGTTGAAGAAATCGGGTCATTTGTCTGGCAGAGTTTCCCATAGTCTGGATTTTGCTGATTACAGTCCTGTGGTATCATGTACCCCATTCTTCTGGACCTATGTTCTCTGTATATTGTTAGTTAGATCCAGAGGTATATTGGTTGGTTGGATTCAGGCTTATTTATTCAGACTTCTTTATAGGTAGTGTTGTGTACGTCCGTTAGGAGGCATATAATGTCTGGTTTTCTGTTTTTGTGATGTTTCATGATTGATGCCTAGATCCATTAATTCATTAGCGTTGCAAAAGTCTGTGGTCCATTCTTTCTACAAAGCTTCTGGAATGCTTCTATAAAGAGAAACTCCCCTCATCAACGATTTGCCTATCCTGAGGTACAGTTCATATGGGAAAGATGGGGTAAATGCTTGACACTTCTCTTTTACCTAGCAATTTTCAGAATAGTGGTTTGATTCCCTAGCATCCTCCAAAGATAACCAGTGATGTTCTTAGTATTGTTATAAACTTATCAGTTTATAAATGTCAGCTGTGTCCCAGTCAGTTCCAGTTATTGTTCCTACTGATGCTCAACTCCTCTATCTTTGGCAACTGGAAATAGCCATGTTGTCTCCTAGTTATCTCTGATAGGTCGTTTGCCTGATGGTGTGACAGGATATTCCAGTTTCATCATGTTCATTCCCTGCTATGGAGTTAGTCATTTCTCTCAGGACCCTAATTCTTCTTATTGAAAGATGGTACTTAGAGACATGATCTGGGCAGTGGAGTGATCATTGCTAATGGACGGGTCATTGTCTTCTGGCATTTTAAGTGGACATAGACAGAAGATAAGTGTTTTTAAAGATAAAATGCATCATGAGTTTATACTAACACTTCCAGTTCAGATTTAGGACCTTTTCTTTAACCTCATCAGTCTTAACATTATTTCGTCTTCCCATAACATAAATCCTGGTTCTTAACAACACCAAGATAATTCCTCATTTGTTGTATCCCACAACACACATGCAACAGTCTCAGAATCATTGCTGAAAACAGTTTAGTATTTTTTCCCAGTAATTTTTTACATTAGAGTATATCCTACTAGGGATGAACAGGCAAATTATTGTGTTTTAAGTCCTTTGAATGTTCCTTTTTATGTAGCAATCCTATTAACAGTGGAATGGTGATTAATTCAATACAGTTACATTCATTTGTTTCATTTTACTTTTGATTTGCTCTTTTTAAAAATTTGATTTTTTAATAATAATGTAAATGATTTACCTGTTACAAAGTAAAATCTTTATGATGTGGTATATTCAGAGAAGTTTAGATTTTATCCCTGTCTTCTACATAGTATGCCCTCCATCAAAAAGTAACTGTATTTAAAATGTTTGTGCTTTTTATAATATTGTTTTAATTACATACAACCATGTTTATATCCTCCATTTCTTAGATAAATGGTAGCATACTAACTCACTTTTCTGCATTTTGCTTCTTTCATTTAACAATATATCCTAGAGATCACTCCACCATAATTCATAAAGATGTTCCTCATTCCTTTTTATAGCTGTATAATATTCCATTGTATGGTTGTACAATAGCTTATTCATCCAGTCTGCTATTGATATTTTTTGAATTATTTTTTGCTATTATAACTGTTGCTGAAGAGAATGGTCCTATGCTGATATCTTTTCATATTGTGATATCTTATTTTTAGTGCAATAATGAAATAAATTTTTTTCCAGAAAGGGCTTTTTTATCTAATCTGGGACGTTAACTTCTGCCCATGATATAGAGAATTTCTTTGGGCCCTTTAGTTCTCTAGAAATTGTAAAATAGTAATGTAGTGTTTTTTTTTTTTTTTTTTTTTGTGGTACGCGGGCCTCTCACTGTTGTGGCCTCTCCCGTTGCGGAGCACAGGCTCTGGACGCGCAGGCTCAGCAGCCATGGCTCACGGGCCCAGCCGCTCCACAGCATGTGGGATCCTCCCGGACCGGGGCACGAACCCGTGTTCCCTGCATCGGCAGGCGGACTCCCAACCACTGCGCCACCAGGGAAGCCCGTAATGTAGTTTTTCTCAAGCGTAAAATCTCTAGCAGAGGGTTCTTTGTGAGTAAAACCTGCTATTTTCTGTTTTTACCCCAGCTATAGTTTCGCTTTCATGGAGGTGTGAGATCTTTGAGAAAAATTTAGAGGAGGTTGGTCCTCTCAATGGTAAATGTCTGTTGGATACTGTAATTCCCCTCACCTTTTCATGGCAGCAAAATGGTTTCGGAAGAGTCGCGACTGCCTTTTCACCTTCACTTCTGTCTCTCCACTTACCTTAAAGTTCAGCAGTTACATTATCATTAACCCTGTCAACACCCACAGAATACACCCACGGGAGGCTGAGCATCACTGATTGTTTTAAAGAATTCCCTTGCATCTTCATGAGGACTTAGAACATAATAAATACCTTATCCTAATTTTTAGTCATCAAGACCTAAAATCAAGTTTTTTTTTTCCATTTTAGAAATTGAATGCACAGATGTATATTCTTTCGTATGTTTAAAAATGTGATTCTCTTTTCTGTGCTAGAATCTCATATCTGATCTACAGATACTTTTACTGAAGTGCTTTCTTATGTTAATATCATTTGTAAATTGATCTTGTTTTTTTTCCTTATACAGATATATCAGCTTTATCAGTGAGCAATGCTTAGGGTGGCTCCTGAGTTGTATATGAGTGAATGAGAAAGTGTGATGAAGTTGGGGTGGCGCAGGGGAAGAAAGAGAGAAGCAGGGACACTATCAAGAGAGAGAGCAAACGTGTCAGAATGAGACAGATTTTGGGGGTGCAGATTAGAAACTGAAAGATGGAGAAAGTGATATAAAAAGTGGCTGTGTGCCTGTGCATGTCCAGAAGAGATACTCTTGAAGGTAGAGTAACTTTATTGTGTGTCACGAAAGAAGGAAGACAGAGTTGTTTACCTGCCTCAATTTAGGAGAGAGAAGCAAGGTTGGGTCACGGTTCCTTCTGTGGACCATCAGGTGGTGCTGTCAAACTAGGGCAGCTTGGTGGTCAAACATGCAGAAGGGTTAGGGTAGATTGGTGCAATTCAACAACAGTTCATAAATATTTATTGAGAGTCTAACTGAGCATCAAGCCCCTGTGTTCGATTTAGGATACAAAGATGAATAAGATGATCCCTTCCTTAGGGGAGTTTATATTCTAGTTGGGATGGGGAATGACATACAAACAGGTACAGGCATACCTTGGAGATATCTCAAGTTCAGTTCCACACCACTGAAATAAAGTAACTATTGCAATAAAGCAAGTCACATGAATTTTTTTGTTTCCTAGTACATACAAAAGTTATGTTTACACTATACTGTAGTCCAGTAAGTGTGCAAGAGCATTATGTCTAAAAAACCAAAACACTTTATTGCTAAAAACATGCTAACCATCAGCTGAGCGTTCAAGTCATAATCATTTTGCGATTATAACATTGACGATCTCTGATCACAGATCACCATAACAAATACAATGTAAAGTTTGAAATAGTGCGAGGATTTACAAAGTGTGACAAGAGACATAAAGTGAACAAATGCACTGATAGACTTGCTCAGTGTAGGGTTGCCACAAACTTTCAATTTGTAAAGAACACAATATCTGCGAAGTACAGTAAAGTGAAGCACAATAAAATGAGGTATGCCTGTATTTATTGCTGTGTAAAAATACCACAGATTAAGTGGCTTAAGATACACAAATTTGTTATTAGTTTCTGTGGGTCAGGAATCCAGGCACAGCTCATCTGTGTCCTCTACTTCAGGGTCTCTTACAAGCCTGTAAGGTGTTGGCTAGGGCTAGGTCTCATCTGAAGGTTTGATTGGCTTACTGACATGGTTGTTGGCAGGATTCAGTTCTTCAATGTGTCTTACACTGAGAGACTCTGTTCCTTGCAGGCTGTTGGCCATAGGCTACCCTCAGTTCCTTGCCACGTGGACCAGTCAGATATGGCAGCATGCTTCATCAAAACCAGCAAGAGAGACCATCTTTTATTTTATTAAATTAATTAATTTATGTATTTGGCTGTACCAGTCTTAGTTGCAGCATGTGAGATCTCTGTTGCCACATGCAGGATCCATGAGCAGGATCTTCAGTTGCGTCATGTGAGATCTTCAGTTGTGTCGTGCAGGATCCTTAGTTGCAGCATGTGAACTCTTAGTTGCAGCACGCAAACTTTTAGTTGCGGCATGTGGGATCTAGTTCCCTGACCAGGGATTGAACCCGGGCCCCCTGCATTGGGAGCACGGAGTCTTAGCCACTGGACCATCAAGGAAGTCCCAAGAGAGACCGTCTTTTAGTAAGATGTCAGTCACAATCTTGTGTATCTTAATTACAGGTGTGATAGCCAGTCATCTCTGGTGTATTCTATTGATTAGAAGCAAGTCGCTAGGCCAGCCCACACTCAAGAGGATGGGATTCAGAGGGGTATGAATACTAGGAGGTGGGAATCGTTGCGGGAGATGTTAGAGTCTGCCTGCCATACAGGTGTTTACTATAGTTTGCTAATGTCTGAGAGAAGTAGGGTTCCGCAGAAGCAAGAGGAAGAGCATCTAACCCTGCCTGGCATGGAAATGGCCTCTCAGATAATGCAAACTTGAGTGTCACCTTGAACGACAAATAAGGATTAACTTGGTGTGTATATGGTAATAGGGAGAGGAGGAGGGAATTTTAAAACAGAAGGAACAGTGTGCACAGACATGGGAGCTGGGTGGGTGAAATAGGATGGTACGTCTGAGGGCTACCATCCAACAGTTTAGTGTAAACTGTGGGTGGAAGACATGCAAAAGAGTCAAATATAAGGCAAGGGCCAGTTTGGGGGTTTCTCCTTTGCCAGGCTAAAAAAATGAGGACTTTATCAAGGGGATCACAGGGAAGGTTCTAAGCAGGGTAGTGACATAGAGTTGTGGTTTCTTGATCTGGGAAGATTGTGGGAGATTGACTTTGATAGCTTTTACAATAATTCAGGCAAGAGATAAAAAGGGCCTGGATTAAAGTAGTGGCAATAGAGTGGAGGGAATACATTTTTATTTTTTAAATTAGGAAGTGATTTGATGTTTGGATAAGGCAAAGGTGGGAGATGGAATAATCTGGAGTGATGCCCAAGTTTTGGTGTAGTTTTGTCAGAACATGCTTGCTGGGGGCAGGGGAGAGAGAAATGGGAAGACAGAAAGGATGGGTGGAAGGAAGAGGTCTATAAAGTGTGTTTGTAAATTTATGTAGGTTTGTAGATTTAGTGACTGACTGCAGAGGAGCTTAACTCCAAATATTCTTTACAATGTTTATGTTCTCAATGTAATCAGTGTAACTATGTAAATTTACTTTCTAGTCAAACCATATGCCTCAGTGATAGGAGGTAGAATCAAATACAGAATTCATTTTCCTTGCAAACAGTTTGATAAAAGAAAAGTTGTTGTTAGAATTTTAGTAAGCCTAGACCGCAGGTGGGGCCCCCTTTCCAGTCCTGTCTAGTGCTTGGAACATTGTAAGTACTACTACTTAAAATACTACCACTCCAGAACACTTGGTACAAAGTGTCATGTCACTGACTTTTTCTTCAATTGAGTTACAATTCATATAACATAAAATTCACCACTATAAAGTGTATAATATAGTGGGTTTTTTTTTTTTTTTTTTTGCGGTACGCGGGCCTCTCACTGTTGTGGCCTCTCCCGCTGCGGAGCACAGGCTCCGGACGCGCAGGCTCAGCAGCCATGGCTCACAGGCCCAGCCGCTCCGCGGCATGTGGGATCTTCCCAGACCGGGGCACGAACCCGTGTCCCCTGCATCGGCAGGCAGACTCTCAACCACTGCGCCACCAGGGAAGCCCAATATAGTGGTTTTTAGTACATTCATTATGTTGTGCAACTATCACCAATGTCTAATTCTAAACTATTTCCATCCTACCCAAGAGGAACTCCATACCTATTAGCAGTCAGTCCCAATTCCTTATTTCCCCAACTCTTGGCAACCGTTAATCTATTTTATGTCTCTATGGATTTGCTGATTCTGGACATTTCATATAAATGGACTCATACGATATGTGGCCTTTTGTGTCTGGCGTCTTTCACTTAGCATAACGTTTTCATGGTTCTTCTGTGTTGTAGTGTGTATCAGTATTCTATCCCTCTTTATTGCCCAATAATATTCCATTGTATGGATATACCACATTGTGTTCATCCATTTATTCATTGATGGACATTTGGGATGTTTCCACTTTTTGGCTCTTTTGAATAATGCTGCTATGAACATCCTGTACAGGTTTTTGTATGAACATATACTTTCATTTCTCTTGGGTATATAGTAGGAGTAGAATTGCTGGATCGTATGATAACTCTCTGTTTAACTTTTTGAGGAACCATCAAACTGTTTTCCAGTGCAGCCACATCATTTTACATTTCTACTACCAGGTATGGAGGGGGGTGTCTCTGTTTCTCCACATCCTCACCAACACTTGTTCCCTGTCTTTTTTATTAGAGACATTCAGGTGGATGTGAGGTAGATCTTATGGCGGTTTTGATTTGTATTCCCCTAGTGGCTAATTCAAGGTTGTTTTAAAGAATTAAACAAGATACCGTAGGTGAAATCTGATACGAATTTGGGTCTCAGTTCTATGCTAGATTCAGGGAACCCCCAGAATAACTGTGTTAGTGCTTCCTGTCATTTTTATTTGCTCTGTAGCCTTTTAGCTCAGGAAGGCAGAGCACAGGCCTAACACCCACACTGGGCTTTATGTTCATGTAATATATTCATATACCCAAGTATGCCAGAATGCCCTGTGGATTCTATCCCAGAGCTCTAGAATCACAATCCAACGGGCCGGGACTTCCCTGGTGGAGCAGTGGTTGGGAGTCTGCCTGCCAATGCAGGGAACGTGGGTTCGAGCCCTGGTCCGGGAAGATCCCACATGCCGTGGAGCAACTAAGCCTGTGAGCCACAACTACTGAGCCCGCATGCCACAACTGCTGAAGCCCGTGCGCCTAGAGCCCATGCTCTGCGACGGGAGAGACCTCCGCAGTGAAGAGTGGCCCCTGCTCGCCGCAACTAGAGAGGGCCCGCGTGCAGCAACGAAGACCCAACGCAGACAAAAAAAAAAAGTTTAAAAACCAGATAAAAAAAAAAAGTCTAACGGGCCCCAACCTGTGCATTAGAAAAAACCTACACATTTGAATCACTGCCCCAGTTCCCATCTAAGAGAAGTAGTTGGTAGGATTTTGAGGAAAGGCAAACAACTTGGGGTTAAGTGGCACTTTCTTTTGCTGCCACAGGAGGCGCCATTGAGTACATGCCATTCAGATCTCACAGTAACACCTGAGAGGGTTGGTCACCATTTTTACAAGTGCAGAAACTAAGGTTTGGATTTGGTTCAGGAGCTTAGTATCAGTATGAAATCTTTGGAACACTGGAATTAAATGTAGGGCCAGGTTTCCGGTTTGGGCACCATGAGCCACGCATTGTGTGTTGGTTCTTGATATTTGTTTTGCTAATTTAGAGGGAATGGAGGTAAAGATAATTCCCAAATGGTGGCTCATGCAAAATTCATGTGTAGATGTTTTGGAATGCGTATTCTACCTGCTCCTGTGAATGCAGATGCGGCTGCCGGCTGTGGAAATTCCCAATACAACAAGTTAAACAAGCCAGGCTGTGAAGACCCAGCTAAAAAAGACTTGGAGGCGGTCTGTGGAAAACTGCCCTTTCTACTTTTCCAGTTCTTATTTTGATTAAGTAGCATTGCTTTGTAGAAGGAAATAAAGTTCCTAAGGAAACATTCTGTCTTTCTTTAGGCTGCCTTTTCCCGCGTTATAGTGGAATGAATTGGATTTATGCTTAAAAGGAGGGAATTTAAAATCACCTTCTTTTCTAGCTTCTTTTGTATGATAATCAGAGAAGGTAGGAATGATAATGGTAATAATGTCAAAAGGGAACTGACAAAAGATTTTGCTGCATGTTAATTCAGAATTGATTGCAGTTGTCAAAGTTGCATCAGTCAGGGAAACAATTCAACTCAGATGGTTCTAATGAAAAGACTTAAATGGAGAAAAGGTGTGAGCAGAGATTAGTGAAGACAGGAAACAGTGAGGTGCCCCAACTAGCAACCATGTGTAGCCCTCACCAGATCTAGGACCGAAGGGGCCAAGAGAGGAGAGAGCATTGCGGGCCGTAGGGCCCCTGGCAGGAGCTGTGCTCATGATAGCACCAGCTATTTCCAGTCCAGGGCACTGAAGCAGGGAGGAGTGGGGAAGAAATGCCCCAACCTCAGTTTCCTCTTGTCCTCCACTGCCTTGCCAGTGTGAAGCCAGCTGGGAAAGGAGGCTGGGGGTGCAGGCTGCAGAGGTGAGCTTCCCCGGGTACGGAGCAGTGGACGGGGGTGGTGGGTTGCAATTGGAGACCAGTTTGCACAATAACCAACTATTTTACAGTGAGCACATTCTATTTTTTGTTAATTTTAGAAGGTGTTATTTTGGAGAACGTTGAGAAATAGTGCAAGTATAGAAAAACGTCTGTTTCTCATTTTTAAAAAATTCCACTCTATTTTACATTTACTCCAGCAGAAGCTTCTTATCTTCTAGGTCGTAACTTTGTTATGAAGTCTCTTAAACTTTGCACATTTTTCTTATTTTCCTAATACATTTGTGCATATCATTATACAGTGATAAGCCTAAAACAGAGGGTGCCATGCTTTCATAATTGGCAGGGGGTGATTTTTAAATTTCCCTTTTCAGATGAATGCATAGATATTAGTGAGTTATTCTAAGGTGTTCACTGGTCTTCAAGTCAAATGAGTCAAAGTGGAATTTAATTGAGCGTTTTTGTAACCCCTAGCTGAGGGGAAGATGCAGTGTGTTAAAGACATCCAGATAGCCGCATATGTCTCCCAGCAGACCCAGCTGGGAACTATTCTGCTTCATACATTGATGAGATATGCTGACTTGCAGTGTTGGTGGTAACCTAGTGACCTGCTTTCTCTGTCATCCTGTATGTAATTCTTCTAGGTCTAAGTAAAGGGCAGATGAAGGTCTGTGTCTCTGGGTGCCTATGAGGTTGCTAGGAAATGGGTTTCAAAGTGCTTCATGGTGATGCAGGAGGTTGAACTTTTTTGTGAAGGGTTGTCATGGAAACCAAGTACATCATTGCCTTGTCTGACTAATGTATCTTTTAATGATCAAAATTGTAATCCAGGGTTAAGGGATTAAAAATGATAAAAAAGTGAAATGTTAAAACCTGTAACTTGAGGGGGAATGCTGCTGCAAGTAGCACCTCTTTTGAATCGGAAGATTTCACTGGCAGTGTAATTCAACGTTGGTCAGGGCTTGGCTGTGTGAAGTGATGGGAGCTAATCAGTTTGTTTTCCTTCTTGTCTTCAGAGTAAGAAAACCATGATTTCACCCTGTGGCTTTTTGCTGTGGGGTTTTATTACCAACTCCAGCTCCTGAGCTTTTATGCGAGGTAGAAGGCAGCACACCCACACTGTGAGTGCCAGCGAGGTTGCCAGGGTCGGTTCTTTGGTTGGTTGATTGGTTTTACATCTCCCTTACCCTGTCCAGCCCCCTTCCCCCAAGAACAGGCCTGTGGGGTGACGGTGATAGCCCTACTTGCTCTTTGCTAAGCACTCAGGTACCCGCACATCCCTGGAGCAGATCCTGGAGCAGAGTCTGCCCTGACCTCTTGTGGTTGTTATAAGGGCCCTATAACGAAGCAAGATCCTCCTCTTCTGCAGACTGAGGACAGAACCTTCTAGTGTTGTAGGTATGATGAATGCTGCTTATATTTTGATCACTAGCTTCTTAGGATAAACTTTCAAATGAAAGTACTTAGGGTAGGAGAACTGAACTGAAAAGAGACTTTATACTGTGTTTAATGGTTCACCTGCCTCCATGGAGATTGAGCTCCTGGGATTTCATTTCCCACTCCCCAGCTGTGTGTGTGTGTAATAGACTTGTTGCATTGGAATAAATCTGCTTGTTTGTTTTCGACCTTTGCAAAATATCTTTTATTAATATTTCCAAATTTAATATATTTGAGTTTTTTGCATTTAAGGGGGAAAAGTTTGACATGAGTCCTTAGATTGACAATGGAAATAAGCCAATTTAAATAAGTATTTCACTGAGCGGCATTTAAGACCCAAATCTATTTTCATTCATCCTTCCTTTGTTCATTCATTCATTCATTCATATAGCATATATATGTTTTTAATGAGTACCTACTTTGTTTTGGCTACTTCCGGTGCATCTATTGTTTTTACAAAACAGTTGTCAGGTGTCAGGAGGTGCCTTTGAGGAACTGAAGGCAGAGGCTAGCCAGAGCCCAAGGCCTGTCCAGAGTGGCCACAGCCAGGAGGATGCCATCTGGCAGCTGTACTGGGATCCCCTTGCTGAGGTCCCTGCATTCCCATGACTTGCTTCTTATAATTTTGGCTGTTTCTCCAGTTCCAGAGTCTTGGCTGCAGCCCTTGATGACAAGGTGGAACACATGCCCAGCATTTCTTTATGTCCTTCCAGTATTGACCTTCTGTAGGGAATGTCACCTTTACTGATAAAATGGCGCCCAGAACCTAGCACCCGAAGGACTGCATGGCTCTTGACTGCATCCCATGACGTTTTGTCTTCTGCTTTGATCCGCACTGCTTCCACCTCTGTGCGGGCCTCAGGGTGGGAGTGGGGCCCTCCTCCCCACTTTAAGAGTCTAGCCAACCCATACACTTAAGGCTCTGTCTGTGCTTCCCCAGAGTGGAGATGAGACAAGACTGTCATATTCAAGAGGACTTGGTTGAAGACTCAGGAATGACGAAAGAGAACAAGCGGAGTGGCCGCTCAGAGACCAGACCCTCTGGTTTGCTCTCGGGTCATGGCAGCTCTTGTTCAGTCTACCAGAGGCCTCAGGCTGGTCTTGCCTTCCCAGGGCCCCTCCGTATCAGCTTGACCTTTATCCTTTCTCCTCCAGAATCCTCCCCCAGATTCCTAGACCCCTGAAGTCCAGACCAGATGAGACTAAGACTTTCCTAGGATATGTGTCATCTTTGAGAATATATGATTCTTGCTTAGGCTGTTTTCTCATCTGCTTAACGCGGTAAGAGTGATACCTCTGTCCTTTGGGAGTAGTGAGGATTAAACGAGAGTATGCATGCAAAGTGTAGTGGAGTGCCTGACACTTGGTAAATGCTTGTGATCATCACATTGCTGCAAAAACCTCCCCTTCTAGTCATTTTCCACCATCACCCCAACCCCCATCTATAAGGACCATCCTTAGTTCTCCTGGCCTCAGCATGACTATGATAGTCATTGTCCTATGCCATGGCTGCCTCAGGGCCCCTCTTGTATCACAGAGTAAACCCATGGCCCTGCCTTCCTTCCAGTATTTATCTGTATGTTGTGATGTGATGTCTGTGTGTGTGTGCATGTATGAACTCCAAGTTGGGAAACATAAAAGTGGGGGGTATAGACTAAAAATGGCTGTGTTTATCGATCTTTTAGTACATCATCCAATTGGTGAAGTAGTCAGAGTAACCTTTGCTGTAAAATGTTCAGCATTTTATCCCCATTTCCTGTGTGTACCTCAGCACTTGGCCTGTCAGCATGGGAATAAGATCCTCTGGGCTATGCTTGTGCTCTCCTCTTAGGGGCTCACTCTTGCCGATCAAGGACCAGGAGATTGCGTACAGGGCATTCATTCATTCATTCAGTTATGCAGCAAGTATTTGTTGAGTACCTACTGTGTCCTCAGTTCAGGGACTACAAACAAGGTCTTTACTCTGCTATAATTCAGTCACCATTTTCATTCATGCATTCAGCACATCTTGAAATTCTGTGTTCATCTTCTGATCAATGAGAAATATTTCTTTCATGTCCTTTTTTTTCACTTATACTTTCATTCATCTATTCAGCAAATATTGATTGGGGGCCGATTATGTGTCAGGCAATGTCCAAGATACTGGGTTCTAGCAGCAAAAAAAAAAAAAAAAAAAAAGGCAAAACTTTCTGTCTTCTTAGAGCTACATTCTAGTTGGGGGAGACTACCAATAGAAAAAACAAGTAAGTGAAATATAAATATTGTTATGGACTGAATGTTTGTGTCCTCCCTCCCAATTCATATGTTGAAATCCTAACCCCCAGTGTGATGGTATTAGGAGATAGGGCCTTTGCCTTTGGGAATTGATTCGGTCATGAGGGTGGAGCCTTCATGAAAGGGATCTGTGCCCTTATAAAAGGGACCCCAGAGAACTCTCATACCCTCTTTTCTGCCATGTGAGGACACAATTAGGAGTTGACAGTCTGCAGCCCATAAGAGGGCTCTTACCAGAACTCGACTGTGCTTGGGACCTTGGTCTTGGACTTCCAGCCTCTAGAACTGTGAGAAATAAATTTCTTTTGTTTATAAGCCCCCCAGTCTATGGTACTTCGTTATAGCAGCCCAGATTGACTAAGACAAATACGTTAGTTAGAGATAAGTCTTAGGGAGGAAAACAATTCAGGGAAGAGGAAATGAAATGACCTTCTGAAATAGCCAACACTTATATCACATTTCATATCACATTTCACTGATGTTAAGATGCACTTTTTCAAAAAACATTTTTGCAGCTCTAAAATTGGTATGCATCTTGTAATTGATAGCATTTACTAATTTAATTGACAGTATTTAATATATGTGCTGCCGAAGCGAGCACTAATTGACAGTATTTAAAATGGCAGATAAAATAATGGTGTGTTTTATAATGCATAGCTTCTTAGACTTAATAAATATGACCCGTACCATGTACCAGGTACCATTCTAAGCAATTTGTTAATTCGTTGAATCCTCCCAACAACCTTATTTAGGTTGGTATTATTATTATTCTCCATTTAAAGATGAGGAAACTGAAGGCCCAGAGATTAAGTAATTTACTGAAGGTAATTTACTGAAGAAAGTGGCAAAGTCAGGATTGGAACCCAGGCTGGTTGTGGAGTCCACGCTCTTAACTGCTGTGATGTATTGCCAGAGAGGGTCTTTGGGAAGGTGACTTTTGAGAAAAGACTTGAAAGAGGTGAAGGGGCAAGTCATGAGGATGTCTGGAGGAAGAGTGATGCAGACAGAGGGAGTCCCTCAGTCTGGAATGGGTTTGGCATTTTGAGAGAACCACAAGCAGGTCTGTATTTTTGGAGTGGAATAAGTGAGAGGGAGAGGTAGGGGAGGTGAGGTCAGAGAGATGACCAGTGGGCACATCATGTGTCAGTTTAATCTATCTTAAGGACTCTGGTGTTTACTTTGAACCACCTTCTAACCAGAGGAGTGATTTATTTTACTAGGATCATTCTGCCTGATGCATTGAGAATAGTCTGAAAGAGACAAGTTAGGAGCTCACTGGAATAATTCAGGAGAGAAATGTCCATGGCTTGGATGAGAGTGGTAATGGCAAGAGATGGTAAGAAGTGGTCAGATTCCATATGTATTTGGAAGACACAGATGACATAATTTCTGATGGATTAAGTTTGATAGTATGACATGGTGATGATGATATGAAAAACAATAGCCAACATTTGTATATTCTCATTAAATAATTTATACATGTTAATTTAATTTATCCCTGTAACAGCCCTACGAGGAAGTAAGTATTATTATTATTCCTATCCTATAGATAAGGAAACTGAGGCACTGAAAGTTTAGGTAGTTTGTGTAGTATCACAGACTAGTTAGTGGTGAAAGTAGGATTCTAACCCAGGTGGTCTGGATCCAGAGTATGTTTTCAACTACTACATTTTATTGCCACTAAGCTGAGAAAAAGAAAGGAGTCATATGTGAACTAAGATTTTTGCCCTGAGTAATTGAAAACCACTGAGGTGGTGATAAGTACTTTTTAAAAAAGAAATGATAGTAGCCAGATAAAGTTTGAATATGTTAAGTTAGAGTTGGCTTATAGATAGTTCTGTGGAGACGTTGCAAAGACAGTGATATACAGGTTTGGAGTTCAGGGGCAAGGTCCTATCCATTGACATAAGTTTGAGAGTCATGAGTACACAGATGACACCTAAAGCTATGAACCTGGATGGGATCACCAAGGGAATGAGTGTGGACAGAAAGAAGAAGAGATCCAAGAACTAGACTAAGTCCTGAGGCACCCAGCATTTAGAGATTGGGTTGATGAGGAGGAATCCAGTTCCTGAGAATGAGTAGCCACTGGGTAGGAGGAAGAAAGTGCGGTTACCTGAAAGCCAAGTGAAAAATAGTGCTTCAAAGAGGAGGGAGTCACCAACTGTGTCAGGTGCTCCTAATAGATTAAGTAAGATGAGGACTGATATTAGACCATTGGATTTAGAAAAGTGAAAGTCATTGGTGAACTTGACCAGGACAGCTGCAGTACAGTGATGGAGGCAAAAATCTACTTAGAGCAGTTTAAAGAGAGAATAAGGGAGAGAAATTGGAGACAGCAAATTTAGAAAACTATTTTGAGAAGTTTTTCTGCAAAGCAAAGAAATGGGATGTCTTCTAGGGAAAGTGTTCTATAAATGTCTGTTGGGTTCAGCTCTTTGATGGTGTTGTTCAGTTCTTCTATATCCTTGCTGATTTTTTGTCTAGTACTTTTATTGATTACTGAAAGAGGAGTGTTGAAGCTCCCAACTATAATTGCAGATTTGTCTATTTCTCCTTTTAATTCTGTCAGTTTTTACTTTATGTACTTTGCAGCAGTGTCATTTATTGATTACAAGCTTAGTATTGTTATGTCTTCTTGGTGAATTGACCTTTTTATCATTATGTAATGTCCCCTTTTAATCCCTGGTAATTTTCTTTGATCTGAAGTTTACTTAGACAGATGTTAATGCAGCCACTCTTCATTTCTTTTGATTAGAATTCACATGGTATATCTTTTTCCATCCATTTACTTTTAACCTACCTATATCTGAAGTGCATTTCTTGTAGACAGCATATGGTTGCATCATGTGTTTCTAATCCATTATAATAATCTCTGTCTTCTAATTGATTTGTCTAGACCATTTACATTTAATGTACTATTGATGTGTTTCAATTTAGATCTACAAATTTATTATTTGCTTCCTGTTTGTGTCCTCTGTTTTTTTATTTCTATATTTCTTCTTTCCTGCTTTCTTTGGGTTATTGAAAACTTGTTAGTATTCACTTTAAATTTATATGTTATGTTTTCGACAATATTTGTTTGCATGTGAAAAGTCCACTTAGAAACATTGTTCTACTTCAAGTGGTATGAAGACATCTTCATATAGGTCCTTTTATCCTACCCTCTTTCTGTTATAGTTATCTTATGGATTAGATCTGTGTACATTAAAAACTCCATCAGATGTTGTAAAATTATCTTTCAACTGCCAAACATATTTTAAAGAACTCAAGAGAAGAACAGTAGTCTACTATATTTACTTAGATATTTACAATTTCTGTTACTCTTTCTTTGTTCCTAATCTTCCAAGTTTCCATCTGGTATCATTTCCCTTAGGTCTGAAGGATTTCCTTTAGAATTTTTTTTTAGAGCAGGTCTGGTGGAAACTGATTCTTTTAGTTTTCCTTTGCTTGAGAAAGTCTTTATTTCACCTTAGCGCCTGATGGATATTTTCACTGAATATAGAATTCTGGATTGACAGTTCTTTTCTTTCAGCATTTTGAAAATGTTGCTTCACTTCCTTCTGTCCTTCATAGTTTCTGATGAGAAATCTTGTCATTTGAATCATTGTTCCCTTATAAAGAATGCATAATTTTCTCTGGATGCTTTTAAGAATTTTTCATAGTAAGAATTTTTAAGAATTCTTTTAAGAATTCTTTTAAGAATTTTTGCAGTAGTTTAATTACAATGTTTCTGGACATGGATTTGTTTGGGTTTATCCTGTTTAGAGTTTGCTTAACTTCTTGAATATGTAGTTTTCACCAAAATTGGGAAGCTTTCAGGCATTATTTCTTCAAGACTTCTTCTGTCTTCTCTCAAACTCCCATGGCAGTATGTTTGACCTTTTGTTATTGTTCCACGGGTCTCAAATTCTGTTAATTTTTTTTTAAATTATTTATTTATTTTTGGCTGTGTTGCGTCTTCGTTGTGGTGTGCGGGCTTCTCACTGCAGTGGCTTCTCTTGTTGCAGAGCACGGGCTCTAGGCGCGCAGACTTCAGTAGTTGTAGCACACGGGCTTAGTTGCTCTGCGGCATGTGGGATCTTCCTGGATCAGGACTCGAACCTGTGCCCCCTGCATTGGCAGGCAGATTCTCAACCACTGCACCACCAGGGAAGCCCTGTTAATTTTTTATTCAGTCTTTTCTCTCTGTTGTTCAGATTGGATAATTTGTATTGATCTATCTTAAAATTCACTGATTCTTTCATTTACCTCCATTCTAATATTGAGCCTGTCTAATTAGTTTTTTACTTTGGCTATTTTATCTTTCAATCCTAAAACTTCTATTTGGCTCTTCATTATATCTTCTATTCTTTGCTGAGACTTTCTACCTTTCTATTTATTTCAAGTGTTAACCTTTACCTATTGGACCATATTTATAATAGTTGCTTTAAAGTCTTTGTCAGATAATTCTAGCATCTTTGTCACTTGACATTAGCATCTTTTGATTCTGTTTTCCCACTCAAGTTGTGACTTTCTTGGTTCTTATGTCCAGGAATTTTGGATTGTATTATACTGTGAGACTTTGTATCTTGATTAAATCTTATGTCAGATTCTGGTATTTTTGTTTCAACAGGGAATCGACCCAATTGGGTTTAGGCTACAAGTTCTTATCAGCCTTAGATGGGTTGCAGTTTCACTGTAAGTTTCGTTTTCAAAGCCTTTACAGTGCTCTTTGCTTGTGTCTGGTGTTTATGCCACCCAGTGGCCAGCCTGTGACCTGGGAGGTGATCTATCTCATAGTTTAGTTCTCAAAGTCTATGGTATGCTGTTTAATGTGAGATCCATATGTGTGCAACTTGTAGGTGACCCCAGGAGTACATAAACAGCTTTATGGTTTTGCTTTTCCAAGCTCTTCCTTCTTTGCAGTCTCTTGGTATTTTCTATTTCCCAGGGCTTCCCTTTTTGGTCTTCTGGCCAGGAATCTGGGACTTTATTTACCTCATTCTGCTGTAAACTTCCTGTGACTGTGGCCACATTTGGAGCCAAGCGATGAGGGGATGGAGTTAGAAAAAAAGAGTAACAGGGATTTGATCACCTTCTCCAGACCACAGCTTCTCAGACTGAAGAGGAAAGTTCTCTTCCCTTAGAGTTTTAGTCTTGAATGGATTGCTGCTGCTATGGTCACAAGATAGCTTGAAGGCTGCGATGAGAGAAAATGGAAAAAGATGGAAAAAATGGGGAATCCTCCCCCTCCAAGTGTTAGGAGACCCTTTTCCCATTCTTTGAGCCAGAACTAGGGCTTCTTCTGGAGTTTTCTTTGAGAGCACTGATGGTTTTCAGTCTGCATTGAATATGGGCCATGTGTACCAATGGGGGAAAAATGGTCAATTCACTACCAGTTCAAAGGTACTTTGAATTCTGGTTGTCTTCTCCAGTCCACCTGCTCCTATTTACTTTTCAAGGTTCTCAAATAACTGCTCCATGAATTCTCTCTGGTTTTATAATTGCATTAGGTTGGAGGGACAGAATGGAGTGTGCTTACTGTACCTTACCCAGAACCAGAACCTTTGGATATTTTACAGGAGGCCCATTGGCGTGGGCCATGCATAAGTTTGGTGTTGAAACAAGTTAAGGAGGGTTTTGAACCATAAGAGAGTGTTTTGTTGCTGCTTGTGGTGGTAGTGAGCGAGGTGATGTGTCCTTGCTGGTGCCTTTTTCAGAGACATTTTAGCAGCTATAGCAAATCTGTTTTTTAAACGATAACTTCAGAACTTTTAAATGCAAAATCTGAAATGCAAGTTGGCCAGACGCTTGTGATTTTTTAGCGAATCAATTTAGCTTTCTCATTTCCCCAGAGAAATCATCCAAGGGTACTGTGAACTTTCCTTTAACAACACATTATACTGTGAGAGAGTTAGGGAAGGTGGTTGGGAGCTGGCCTTGGACATCAAACAGACTTGAATTCCAGCCTCGGCCTTGTCACTTAGTAACTGTGTGACCTTGGTCAAGCTGCTGAACCTCTTTAACTTTCATTCCTTTATGGGTAAAATGGAGATAAATAATGATAGTGCTTACTTGATACAGTTGCTATCAATATGTGATTCAGTGAGGTAATGTAGGTAATGCTGTTCATATACTGTTGATAAATGTAAGCAATTATTCTTACTATGATTGTTTTTGTGTCATAAGTAAAATGTACCTATTTAGCTCCTCAAATTACTTTTAATCTCTTGAAGTATATGGCATCTAATCACTATTCTCTCAGTATTTCAATTCATGTTGAACATCATTTAAAGTTATTTCTTGAGATTCAAGAACAATACACTTTTTTTTAATAAATTTATTTTTATTTATTTATTTTTGGCTGCATTGGGTCTTATTTGCTGCGTGCGGGCTTTCTCTAGTTGCGGAGAGCGGGGGCTACTCTTCCTTGCGGTGCGCGGGCTTCTCATTGCAGTGGCTTCTCTTGTTGCGGAGCGTGGGCTCTAGGCTCGCGGGCTCAGTAGTTGTGGCGTATGAGCTCTAGAGCACAGGCTTGGTAGTTGTGGTTCACGGGCTTAGTTGCTCCACGGCATGTGAGATCGTCCCAGACCAGGGCTCGAACCTGTGTCCCCTGCATGGGCAGGCAGATTCTTAACCACCGCGCCACTAGGGAATCCCTCAAGAACAATACACTTTGAACTATGGTATTTCTGCTAGTGAAAGTATTTGAATAAATATTGTGAGTTACTTTCAGTACTTAACCAAAGACCAATGACATATATGGGTTGGAGTCATGGTAAGTATATCGCTCAGTATTCTGGATGTTTCATCCAAGAGCTGCTCCTCTGATGGTGCTGTACTAGTGACTGCTCTAGAAAAAGACCTCTTTTCAAGCGGCCACCATCTCCTTTGTTGATGGCAGTTCCTGTTTGCAACTGTCTTACTCTTTTCTGCTTCATTCTTTATTTTTATATTGAAAAAAAGTCAATGTGTTTACTGAAATGAGCAGCAATCTGGTCACTTCCTAGGAAGTTGTGTAAACAAAATTTATCAAAATGCTGCTTGGTTGTAACTACATATTATTCAAAAGGCTTCTTAAATATTTTATTCCTGCATATTTGGAAATCTTTATTTGGAAGGCAAAATATTTTTATTTTGTGGAAATGCAATCAAGGAGCTCTTGGATGTAAGAATTAATATTTTTCTTTACTTCCTTTCACACACTAGTGGTCTTTTGCATAAAATTTTACATAATTGTTTAATTAATTGGAACTCAAATGCTTTTGAACATTTTTTTAGTGTGGTTATAACATTTTATATTGACTCTTTTGCCAGAAATAAATTAATAGCTAGCCCCTATTGATGGAGAAAATGTTGGCATAATATTATTTGACCAATTACAAGGCAGAAGTACACTGGGATTTTCTGTGGGTTATGCTTATTTTCTTTCCACATGAGTAGAATCTGGTGTACAAGCCTTCCTGTGAGCCCTGAGTTTTAATTAAAATTTAAATTGCCTTTCTGAAAAACTCTCAGTTGACTGACTAAAACAAAATGTAGAAAATGTCTTTATTTTGACTTCTGTGCTGTCATTGGAAAGCTTGTTGAAACAGAAGGATCACAGAAAAAGTATTGATGAAGGAAGCAAAACCACTTATATTTGGATGCACTTGGATAGACTGAAGTCCAAGTGCTGCTGTCGTGTTCCTCAGCTCGAGGACCCCCTACAAAACATCGTGTTCCCAGGGGATAATGGACCAGTAGCAGGGATAGATAAACATGCTTTAAAAGCCACCCAAATAGAAGAGCATTCTGGAAAGACAAGCCTGGGTTATTATAAGAATGAGATTTCCGAAGAGGAACGTGTTTAACCTCATCTGAGATCTTCACAATAGATCTGAAGCTGGAGGAGTCTGTGTCTGTTACAAAGACATGTGGAAAGTTTTAAAATTACACAGGGATAGGAGAAGATTGGCCTATTTTCTTTTTTTTTTTTTCAGTACGCGGGCCTCTCACTGTTGTGGCCTCTCCCGTTGCGGAGCACAGGCTCCGGACGCGCAGGCTCAGCGGCCATGGCTCACGGGCCCAGCGGCTCCGCGGCATGTGGGATCTTCCGGGGCCGGGGCACGAACCCGTGTCCCCTGCATTGGCAGCAGACTCTCAAACACTGCGCCACCAGGGAAGCCCTGGGCTATTTTCATTGAAAGTGTGAATTTTAATTTCAGAAAGATTGGCTGTTATTTTCCACACTAAAATTATCCATTAAAGGAGAGAAAACATTGGTGCAGACCCCTTAATTACACAGAGAATTAGAGAAAAGAAAGGTGACCAGATATCATTAGCAAAGGTGCTGAAGGAGAAGATAACAAATAGTAACTAAACATATTTCATCCACATCAGCATGTTTTTAAGTGTATTTCAAAGAACACTAGTTGTGCAGGATATTAGACCAAAACAAACAAAACAGTGGGAGGTCTAGAGCTGTCTTGAATGAAGCCATTTGTAAGCCATTAAAAGAAGCTAGATACATTTTAAAAAATATTTATTTGTTTATTTATTTATTTTGGCTGTGCTGGGTCTTAGTTGCAGCACGCGGGATCTTCGTTGCGGCATGAGACTTCTTAGTTCAGCATGAGGACTTCTTAGTTGCAGCATGCAAACTGTTAGTTATGGTGTGCATGCGGGATCCAGTTCCCCAACCAGGGATCAAACAGGGGCGCCCTGCATTGGGAGGGTAGAGTCTTACCCACTGGACCACCAGGGAAGTCCCGCTAGATACCCTTTTGATTTGATAAAATAGTAAGTATGATTTGGAGATCCAGTTTATCATGTTGAGATTTTATTAGTGAGACTTCAGGTAAGAGATTTTATTAGTGAGACTTCAGGTAAGACATCAATGTGTTCTAAGTTTTCTATTAAGGTATCAGTCAAATTTCTTTTTGCTCATTAGCTTAACCATTCTAAAAAATGTCAAACAAGAAATTAATTGTACTTTATACTCACTATAACATGTTTATTTTATTTTTTTTAAGTGGTGCCTTTTAATCAAGATTGCAGTGAAGTTGGTGGGAGATGTTCATGGTGAACTTATAGTTACTAAGCTTGAGTCTAACTTTTTGTGGGGGTGTGGGTGGGGAGAGGTTCTCAGAAGATGCCTTCTATAGTATAGCCACAGAATAAAATGTAATATAGTGGGGTAGAGCCATCTGTACTACCCAAAAAAAAGATATTCTATATTTGGGACAAATTTTATGCCTTTTGGAGTTATCATTGCATTTTTTATGTTAAAAATATCTTCACTGAGGTATAATTTACATACTATATAGTTCATCCATTTTAAGTCTATAATTTCATGAATTTTAATTTATATACTTATGCAAACATCACCACAATCAAGTTTTAGAACATTTCTGTCACCCCTAAAAGATCCCTAGTATTTGTCCCACCCCCAGACCCAGGCCACCATTAACCTCTTTCTGTTGTTGTTTTTGCCTTTTCTAGAAATTCCATTTAAATGGAATCATACAATATGTAGTGTTTTCTGCATGGCTCCTTCCACTTCACATGTTTTCAGAGTTTATTTACATTATGCCAGGTGTTAGTCATTTGTTCCTTTCTATTGACAAGTAGTATTCCATGGTTAGGATATACCATATTTTATTTATCCATTTGTCAGCTGATGGACAGTTGAGTTGTTTTCAGTCTTCTGCTATTATAAATCATGCTGCTATGAACAGTTGCATACAACCTTTCATGTGGACATATGTTGTCATTATTTCTCTTGAGTAGATACATAAGAGTGCAGTCAGGATTGTATGATAAGAGTATATTGGACTGCCAATAAAATGGACAACCTGGAAGAAATGGACAAATTCCTAGAAATGTACAATCCTCCGACACTGAACCAGGAAGAAGTAGAAAATATGAACAGACCAATCACAAGCACTGAAATTGAAACTGTGATTAAAAATCCGTCAACAAACAAAAGCCCAGGACCAGATGGCTTCACAGGCGAATTCTATGAAAAGAGCCAACACCTATCCTTCTCAAACTCTTCCAAAATATAGCAGAGGGAGGAACACTCCCAAATTCATTCTACGAGGCTGCCATCACCCTGATACCAAAACCAGACAAAGATGTCACAAAGAAAACTGCAGACCAATATCACTGATGGACATAAATGCAAAAATCCTCAACAAAATACTAGCAAACAGAATCCAACAGCACATTAAAAGGATCATACACCATGATCAACTGGGGTTTATCCAGGAATGCAAGGATTCTTCAATATATGCATATCAATCAATGTGATACACCATATTAACAAACTAAAGGAGAAAAACCATATGATCATCTCAATAGATGCAGAGAAAGCTTTTGACAAAATTCAATACCCATTTATGATAAAAACCCTCCAGAAAGTAGACATAGAGGGAACTTTCCTCAACATAATAAAGGCCATATATGACAAACCCACAGCCAACATCATCCTCAATGGTGAAAAACTGAAACCATTTCCACTAAGATCAGGAACAAGACAAGGCTGCCCACTCTCACCACTCTTATTCAACATAGTTTTGGAAGTTTTAGCCACAGCAATCAGAAAAGAAAAAGAAATAAAAGGAATCCAAATTGGAAAAGAAGAAGTAAAGCTGTCACTGTTTGCAGATGACATGATACTATACATAGAAAATCCTAAAGATGCTACCAGAAAACTACTAGAGTTAATCAATGAGTTTGGTAAAGTAGCAGGATACAAAATTAATGCACAGAAATCTCTTGCATTCCTATACACTAATGATGAAAAATCTGAAAGTGAAATTAAGAAAACACTCCCATTTACTATTGTAGCAAAAAGAATAAAATACCTAGGAATAAACCTACCTAAGGAGACAAAAGACCTGAATGCAGGAAATTATAAGACACTGATGAAAGAAATTAAAGATGATACAAATAGATGGAGAGATATACCATGTTCTTGGATTGGAAGAATCAACATTGTGAAAATGACTACTACCCAAAGTAATCTACAGATTCAATGCATCCCTATCAAACTACCACTGGCTTTTCACAGAACTGAACAAAAATTTTCACAATTTATATGGAAACACAAAAGACCCCGAATAGCCAAAGCAATGTTGAGAAAGAAAATGGAGCTGGAGGAATCAGGCTCCCTGACTTCAGACTATACTACAAAGCTACAGTAATCAAGACAGTATGGTACTGGCACAAAACCAGAAATACAGATCAATGGAACAGGATAGAAAGCCCAGACATAAACCCACGCACATATGGTCACCTTATCTTTGATAAAGGAGGCAAGAATATACAGTGGAGAAAAGACAGCCTCTTCAATAAGTGGTGCTGGGAAAACTGGACAGCTACATGTAAAAGAATGAAATTAGAACACTCCCTAACATCATACAGAAAAATAAACTCAAAATGGATTAAAGAACTAAATGTAAGGCCAGACACCATCAAACTCTTAGAGGAAAATATAGGCAGAACACTCTATGACATAAATCACAGCAAGGCCCTTTTTGACCCACCTCATAGAGAAATGGAAATAAAAACAAAAATAATCAAATGGGACCTGATGAAACTTAAAAGCTTTGCACAGCAAAGGAAAACATAAACAAGACCAAAAGACAACCCTCAGAATGGGAGAAAGTATTTGCAAGTGAAGCAACTGACAAAGGATTAATCTCCAAAACATACAAGCAACTCATGCAGCTCAATATCAAAAAAACAAACAACCCAATCCAAAATTGTGCAGAAGACCTAAATAGACATTTCTCCAAAGAAGGTATACAGATTTCCAACAAACACATGAAAGGGTGCTCAACATCATTAATTATTAGAGAAATGCAAATCAAAACTACAGTGAGATATCACCTCATGCCAGTCAGAATGGCCATCATCAAAAAATCTACAAACAATAAATGCTGGAGAGGATGTGGAGAAAAGGAAACCCTCTTGCACTGTTGGTGGGAATGTAAATTGATACAGCCACTATGGAGAACAGTATGGACGTTCCTTAAAAAACTAAAAATAGAACTACCATACGACCCTGCAATCCCACTACTGGGCATATACCCTGAGAAAACCATCATTCAAAAAGAGTCATGTACCAAAATGTTCATTGCGGCTCTGTTTACGATAGCCAGGACATGGAAGCAACGCAAGTGTCCATCAACAGATGAATGGATAAAGAAGATGTGGCACATATATACAATGTAATATTACTCAGCCATAAAAGGAACAAAACTGAATTATTTGTAGTTAGGTGGATGGAACTAGAGTCTGTCATACGGAGTGAAGCAGCTGGTGGCCGCTGACATCTGACATGAGCTCCTGGGCACAGAAGCACTCTAGTTAAAGGCGTGGGCTACAGCATGAGGCTCCATAAGTCAGAAAGAGAAAAACAAATACCGTATGCTAACACATATATATGGAATCTAAAAAAAAAAAGAAGAAAAAAAATGGTCAGAAGAACCTAAGGGCAAGACGGGAATAAAGATGCAGACCTACTAGAGAATGGACTTGAGGATACGGGGAGGGGAAAGGGTAATCTGGGACAAAGTGAGAGAGTGGCATGGACATATATACACTACCAAGCGTAAAATAGATAGCTAGTGGGAAGCAGCCACATAGCACAGGGAGATCAGCTCAGTGCTTTGTGACCACCTAGAGGGGTGGGATAGGGAGGGTGGGAGGGAGGGAGATGCAAGAGGGAAGAGATATGGGGACATATGTATATGTATAACTGATTCACTTTGTTATAAAGCAGCAACTAACACACTATTGTAAAGCAATTATATTCCAATAAAGATGTTAAAGAAAAAAAGATTAATAGGAAAATAGAAAAGAAATTGGGATAAATAAATATGACCTTAAACAATAAGATTCTAAAAAAAAAGAAAAGTATATTGGTCTTTTTAAGACACTGCCAAATTGTTTTCCAAAGTGCCTGTAACATGCTACATTCTCATCCCAACCACTGCATCAGTTTTTACTAGAATAAATGGTTAATGGTGAACTTATGAGCAGGAAGTATGGTGTGGAGGAGAGCTGAAGAAGACTCTCTACCACCAGCACCACTGTGATAACAAGGATGCTGGGGAGTCAGATTGGACCACACGAACAAAGGGGAGGGTCGGAGTAAGAATATCCACAGGGTCAGATACAGGGACGGAACCAGGTTGGGGAGGAAACATCAAAGTGCTGAACCTAGGAAACCTCACAGGCCCCAGGGACTGCCTTGGGTCAGCTTGCAGTGAAGATGCTGTAGAGACAAGCTTCTTACTGGTTTAAGTGACCCAGCAGGCCTTGGATAGAGAGCTGAGTCTTTGATATAATAATAGTACAGTGGTAACGGCAACCAAAATTTATATAGTACTTACTTTACACTAAGTACTGTTCTAAGCACTTTACATATAAATTTATTTAATTCTCACACCAACCCAGGAGATAGATGGGTCCTATTTTTGCTAACAAGACCCTAAAGCAGAGGTTAAGTGACTTGCCCAAGGTCACCCAACTAGTAAGTGGCGAAGCCAGGATTCAAATAGAGGCCATCCTCTTAACCACTAAGCTAACCTCCTCTCATTGTCATCCTTGTCACCTATGCCTGGGTCAGCTCAGGACATTACTGACCACAGTGAGGGGCTGGAAAGCTTGAGTCAGGAGAGACAAGACCCTTGTTGAAAACTTAACAGAAAAAAAATCCCAGAGGCATAGGCCACAGTTTCCCTCTCAGGATCCCACCCGAGAGTCAGTATAAGCATAGGGCAAGGAGGAAATGGTAAATGTAAAGGGAGCCCTATTGGGAATATTTCTTAAATTGCTTAAAACAAACCTCCAAAACTCATCTCTCAAGCTCTGTAACTACTACTTGAGTCGTGTCCAAGATAGTTCCAATAGTAATGCACTAGAGCCTTCCATGTAGGTTTTGCATGATTATAACTACTCTGTTGGTTTCAGTAGGATATTCTCCTACCAGATTAGCAAGATGTTGTACAGACTAACAAAAGTTTAAAGAATGAATAGTATATAAAATAAAATAAAATTATCTTTTTGGTTTGGGGAATGTTAAAATGAAATAGAAAAGTATGTTGAAACCAAAGCATCTCCATCAACACTTGGTGACATTTCAATGACTTTATACACAAAATATTAGATTCCTTAAGGAGGCATGTGGGTAATCTCCTTCTCCTCCTTATCGACCTCATCAATAGTGACTATTTATTGAGCATCCATTGTCCATCTGATCATAAAGAAGATAATGCCCAGCCTTCAGGGACTCAAGAGGTCAGAGAATGGAGTGAGGGGATCATCCTTGGGCCTCCTCTGCCTACCTCATTTCCCTTTCTCTTTGGTCTTCATTTCCTAGGGAGGCTGTGTGTGTACTTACATGCTGTATCATTATCTCATTTGATCTTCATATCAGTCGTGGGAAATAGGCACATTATTATCCTCATTTCACAGAAAAGGAAACTGAGGTTTAAAGTTTACCTAACTTATCCAAGGTCATTCTGAGTAGAATCTGTGTTTTTACCACTATGTATTTTTTCTCCCTCTTTCTCTCTCCCATCACCTTTTTTTTTTTTTAGTTTTGTTTTTGATTGAATAAAGATTCTTTAAATTCTATAGTGCTTTTTTTCTCCCTCTTTCTCTCTCCCATCACCTTTTTAAAATATTTTTTTACTGAATAAAGATTCTTTAAATTCTATAGTGCTTTACAAATTTCAGAAGTTTCACACACATGATTTTATATAATCCCATAATAACCTTTTGCCCCCTACCCCTGTAGTGCCCCCCCGCACTGGTAACCTCCAGCTTGTTCTCTATATCTGTGAGTCTGCTTTTTTTTTTTTAAATAGGTCTCTATTGGAGTATAATTGCTTCACAATACTGTGTTGGTTTCTGTTGCACAACAAAGTGAATCAGCCATATGCATACATATGTCCCCATATCCCCTCCCTCTTGACCCTCCCTCCCACCCTCCCTATCGCACCCCTCTAGGTCGTCGCAAAGCACCGAGCCAGTCTCCCTGTGCTATGCTGCTGCTTCCCACCAGCCAACTATTTTACATTTGGTAGTGTATATATGTCGATACTACTCTCACTTCACCCCAGCTTCGCCCTCCCACCCCATGTCATCAAGTCCATTTTCTATGCCTACCTCTTTATTCCTGCCCTACAACTAGATTCATCAGTACCATTTTTTTTTTTTTAGATTCCATATATATGTGTTAGCATACGGTATTTGTTTTTCTTTTTCTGACTTACTTCACTCTGTATGACAGACTCTAGGTCCATCCACCTCATTACAAATAACTCAGTTTTGTTTCTTTTTATGGCTGAGTAATATGCCATTGTATATATGTGCCACATCTTCTTTATCCATTCATCTGTTGATGGACATTTAGGTTGGTTCCATGTCCTGACTATTGTAAATAGTGCTGCAATGAATATTGTGGTGCATGTCTCTTTATGAATTATGGTTTTCTCAGGGTATATGCCCAGTAGTGGGATTGCTGGGTCGTATGGTAGTTCTGTTTTTAGTTTTTTATGGAATCTCCATACTGTTTTCCATAGTGGTTGTATCAATTTACATTCCCACCAATAGTGTAGGACGGTTCCCTTTTCTCCACACCCTTTCCAGCATTTATGGTTTCTAGCTGTTTTGATAATGGCCACTGTGACTGGCATAAGGCGATACCTCATTGTAATTTTGATTTGCATTTCTCTAATCACTAGTGATGATGAGCATCTTTTCATGTGCCTCTTGGCCATCTGTTATGTCTTCCTTGGTGAAATGTCTATTTAGGTCTTCCACCCATTTTTTAACTCGATTGTTTGTTTTTTTGATATTGAGCTCCATGAACTGCTTGTATATTTTGGAGATTAATCCTTTGTCTGTGGTTTCCTTTGCAAATATTTTCTCCCATTCGGAGGGTTGTCCTTTTGTCTTATTTATGGTTTCCTTTGCTGTGCAAGAGCTTTTTTTTTTTTTTTCCTGTATGCAGGCCTCTCACTGTTGTGGCCTCTGCCGTTGCGGAGCACAGGCTCCGGACGCACAGGCTTAGCGGCCATGGCTCACAGGCCCAGCCGCTCCACGGCATGTGGGATCGTCCCGGACCGGGGCACGAACCCGTGTCCCCTGCATCAGCAGGCAGACTCTCAACCACTGCACCACCAGGGAAGCCCTGTGCAAAAGCTTTTAAATTTAATTAAGTCCCATATGTTTATTTTTGTTTTTATTTCTGTTACTCTAGGAGGTAGGTCAAAAAAGATCTTGCTGTGGTTTATGTCAAAGAGTGTTTTTCCTATGTCTTCCTCTAAACGTTTTATAATGTCTGGTCTTACATTTAAGTCTTTAATCCATTTGGAGTTTATTTTGGTGTATGGTGTTAGGGAGTATTCTAATTTCATTCTTTTACATGTAGCTCTCCAGTTTTCCCAGCACCACTTATTGAAGAGGCTGTCTTTTCTCCATTGTATGTTCTTACCTCCTTCGTCATAAATTAGGTGCCTATATGTGCATGGGTTTATCTCTGGGAATTCTATTCTGTACCATTGATCTATATTTCTGTTTTTGTGGCAGTAAAATACTATTTGACTACTGTAGCTTTGTGGTATAGTTTGAAGTCAGGGAGCCTGATTCCTCCAGCTCCGTTTTTCTTTCTCAAGATTGCTTTGGCTATTCTGGATCTTTTGTGTTTCCATATGAACTGTGAGATTTTTTGTTCTAGTTCTGTGAAGAATGCCATTGGTAGTTTGATAGGGATTGCATTGAATCTGTAGATTGCTTTGGGTAGTGTAGTCATTTCCACAATATTGCTTCTTCCAATCCAAGAACATGGCATATTTCTCCAACTGTTTATGTCATCTTTGATTTCTTTCATCAGTGTTTTATAGTTTTCTGAGTACAAGTCTTTTGTCTCCTTAGGCAGGTTTATTCGTAGGTATTTTATTCTTATTGTTGCAGTGGTAAATGGGAATGTTTCCTTAATATCTCTTTCTGATTTTTCGTTGTTGGTATATAGGAATGCCAGAGATTTCTGTACATTAATTTTGTATCCTGCAACCTTACCAAATTCATTGATTAGCTCTAGTAGTTTTCTGGTGGCATCTTTAGGATTTTCTATGTATAGTATCATGTCATCAGCAAACAGTGACAGTTTTACTTCTTCTTTTCCAATTTGTATTCCTTTTATTCCTTTTTCTTCTCTGATTGCCATAGCTAGGACTTCCAAAACTATGCTGAATAAGAGTGGTGAGAGTGGGCATCCTTGTCTTGTTCCTGATCCTAGTGGAAATACTTTCAGTTTTTCACCATTGAGTATGATGCTTGCTGTGGGTTTGTCATATATGGCCTTTATTATGTTGAGGTAGGTTCCCTCTGTGCCCATTTTCTGGAGAGTTTTTATCATAAATCAGTGTTGAATTTTGTCAAAAGCTTTTCCTGCATCTATTGAGATGATCATATGGTTTTTAATCCTTAATTTGTTAATGTGGGGTATCACATTGATTGATTTGTGTATATTGAAGAGTCCTTGCATCCCTGGGATAAATCCCACTGGATCATGGTGTAAGATCCTTTTAATGTGCTGTTGGATTCTGTTTGCTAGTATTTTGTTGAGGATTTTTGCATCTATGTTCATCAATGATATTGGTCTATAATTTTCTCTTTTTGTGATATCTTTTTCTGGTTTTGGTGTCAGGGTGATAGTGGCTTCGTAGAATGAATTTGGGAGTGATTCTCCCTCTGCAATATTTTGGAAGAGTTTGAGAAGTTTTGGTGTTAGCTCTTCTCTAAAAGTTTGATAGAATTTGCCTGTGAAGCCATCTGGTCCTGGGCTTTTGTTTGTTGGAAGGTTTTAAATTATGGTTTCAGTTTTATTACTTTTGATAGGTCGCTTTATATTTTCTAATTCTTCCTGGTTCAGTCTTGGAAAATTTTACCTTTCCAAGAATTTGTCCATTTCTTTGTGGTTTTCCATTTTATTGGCATATAATTATTTGTAGTAGTCTCTTATAACCCTTTGTATTTTTGCAGTGTCAGTTGTGATTTCTCCTTTTTCATTTATAATTTTATTGATTTGTGTTCTCTCCCTTATTTTGTTGATGAGTCTGGCTAAGGGTTTATCAATTTTGTTTATCTTCTCAAAGAACCAGCTTTTAGTTTTATTGATCTTTGCTATTGTTTTCTTCATTTCTATTTCATTTATTTCTTCTCTGATCGCTATGATTTCCTTCCTTCTACTGACTTTGGGGTTTCTTTGTTCTTCTTTCTCTAGTTGTTTTAAGTGTAGGGTTAGATTGTTTATTTGAGATTTTTCTTGTTTCTTGTGGTAAGATTGAATTGCTATAAACTTTCCTCTTAGAACTGCTTTTGCACATCCCATAGGTTTTGGACATTGTGTTTTTGTTGTCATTTGTTTCTACATATTTTTTTAGGTCTTCTTGATTTCTTCAGTGATCTCTTGGTTATGTAGTAGTGCACTGTTTAGCCTCCATGTATTTGTGTTTTTTACAGTTTTTTCCTGTAATTGATTTCCAGTCTCATAGCATTGTGGTCAGAAAAGATGCTTGATATGATTTCAGTTTTCTTAAAGTTTCCAAGGCTTGATTTGTGACCCAAGATGTGATCTATCCTGGAGAATGTTCCATGTGCACTTGAGAAAAAAGTGTATTCTGCCACTTTTGGGTGGAATGTTCTGTAAATATCAATTAGATCTATCTGGTCTATTGTGTCATTTAAAGCTTGTGTTTCCTTCTTTATTTTCTGTTTGGATGATCTATCCATTGGTGTAAGTGGTGTGTTAAAGTCCCCTACTATTATTGTGTTACTGTCAATTTTTCCTTTCATGGTTGTTAGCATTTGCCTTATGTATTGAGGTGCTCCTATGTTGGGTGCATAAACATTTATGATGTTATGTCTTCTTCTTGGATTGGTCCTTTGATCATTATATAGTGTCCCTCCTTATCTCCTGTAGCAGTCTTTATTTTAAAGTCTGTTTTATCTGATATGAGTATTGCTACTCCAGCTTTCTTTTGATTTCCATTTGCATGTAATATCTTTTTCCATCCCTTCACTTTCAGTCGGTATGTGTCCCTAGGTCTGAAATGGGTCTCTTGTAGACAGCATATATCTGGGTCTTATTTTTGTATTCATTCAGCCAGCCTGTGTCTTTTGGTTGGAGCATTTAATCCATTTACATTCAAGGTTATTGTTAATATGTATGTTCCTATTACCATTTTCTTAATTGTTTTGGGTTTGTTTTTGTGTGTCTTTTTCTTCTCTTGTGTTTCCCACTTGAAGAAGTTTCTTTAGCATTTGCTGTAAAGCTGGTTTGATGGTGCTGAATTCTCTTAGCTTTTGCTAGTCTGAAAAGCTTTTGAATTCTCCATCTAATCTGAATGAGATCCTTGCTGGGTAGAGTAATCTTGGTTGTAGGTTTTTCTCTTTCATCACTTTAAGTATATCCTGCCACTCCCTTCTGGCCTGCAGAGTTTCCACTGAAAAGTCAGCTGATAACCTTATGGGGATTCCTTTGTATATTATTTTTTGTTTTTCCCTTGCTGCTTTTAATATTTTTTCTTTGAATTTAATTTTTGTTAGTTTGTTTAATATGTGTCTTGGTGTGTTTTTCTAGAGTTTATCCTGTATGGGATTCTCTGTGCTTCCTGGATCTGGGTGACTATTTCCTTTCCAATGTTAGGGAAGTTTTCCACTATAATCTCTTCCAGTATTTTCTCAGACCCTTTCTTTTTCTTTTCTTCTTCTGGGACCCCTATAATTCGAATGTTGGTGCATTTACTGTTGTCCCAGAGGTCTCTGAGATTGTCTTCAATTCTTTTCATTCTTTTTTCTTTATTCTGCTCCTTGGCAGTTATTTCCACCATTTTGTCTTCCAGCTCACTTATTCGTTCTTCTGCCTCCGTTATTCTGTTATTGATTCCTTCTAGTGTATTTTTCTTTTTTTTTTCCTTCTAGTGTATTTTTCATTTCAGTTATTGTGTTGTTCATCTCTGTTTGTTTGTTCTTTAGTTTTTCTAGATCTTTGTTAAACATTTCTTGTATTTTCTCAATCCGCTCTTCCATTCTATTTCCAAGGTTCTGGATCATCTTTACTATCATTACTCTGAATTCTTTTTCAGGTAGGTTGCCTATTTCCTCTTCATTTATTTGGTCTTGTAGGTTTTTGCCTCGCTCCTTCATCTGTGACATATTTTTTTGCCGTCTCATTTTTTTTTTTTTTTAATGAGTGGGATTGTGTTCCTGTTTTACTGGTTGTTTGGCCTGAGGCTTTCAACACTGTAGTTTGTAGGCCATTGGGTAGAGCTGGGTCTTGGTGCTGAGATGAGGAACTCTGTGAGACCTCACTGCCATGAATATTCCCTGGGGTCTGAGGCTCTCTGTTAGTCCAGTGGTTCAGATTCAGAGCTCCCACCACAGGAGCTTCCGCCCAACCTGGGCTCGCAAATCAAGATCCTGCAAGCTGTGTGGGGTGGCCAGAAAAAGAAAAAAGGAACAATAACAAAGTAAAAAGTAAAATTAGACTAGGAAACTAGCAGATATGTTAGAAAGAATGTAAAAATAAAAATGTAGATGAATCAACAACCAGAAGGTACATCAGTACCACAATAGTAAAAAAGCGGAGGAGGGAAAAGAAAAAAAGGGAGGGGGGAAGGCCTTGGCTGTGGAGAGCAGGGCCTAAGCAAGGGTGAGGTTTGGGCAGTGGTTGGGGCCAATGCTCAGGACCCACAGGGCTGGAAAAGGCCCTGCGGGCTGTGGGGGGTGGGGCTTAGGCTCAAGGAACAGAAGGGGCCCAGGTGTGCCCCCTACCCCTGGTCTCAGAGGGCAGGGGACCTCACCTGGGAGCCCAGCAGGCTTCCTGGGCTTGAAGGGGTGGTGCAAACACCCTCCCCTCCTCTCCTGCTCCTCTGATCTGGGGTCTGGGAGGGCCCCTCCTGCCTGCCTCTCCTGATCTCCCTGGCCTCCCTCCTATGCCCCCAGGACTCATGCAGCCTGAAGGGGGCTTTGGAGTGGGGGAACCGGCTTGGGAGCTCAGCAGGCTCCCTGGCCCAAGTGGGCCAGGCGATCGCCCTCCACTCCTCTCCAGCTCCTCTTGGAGAGTCCCTCCCATCTGCCTCTACTGATCTCCCTGGCCTCAGGGGTGCCGATCTTGTCTGGCCTCCACTTCTCCTCCCACCTTGGTCCCCCGGCATCCTACCGGTTCACTCTGGGGTTCCTCCCATGTCTCCTTGGGGGTCAGAGCCCCTGCCAGCAGCTGGCAGGCACCCTGGTTGTGGGGAGACGCTAACTGTTCGTCTTCTCACACCGCCATCTTGACTCCTCCCCTGCTTTTTTTTTAATTCACTAGTTTGTTGTATTTTTTTATTTCACATATAAGTGATATCTTACGGTATTTGTCTTCCTCTGTTTGACTTATTTAGCATAATGCCCTCCAGGTCCATCCATGTTGTTGCAAATGGCAAAATTTTATTCTTTTTTTATGGCTGAGTAGTAGTCTACTGTTTATATATACCACATCTTTATCCATTCACCTGTTGATGGACACTTAGATTGCTTCCATACCTTGGCAATTTGTAAATAATGCTGCTGTGAATATCGGGGGTGCATGTATCTTTTCAAATTAGTGTTTTTGTTTTTTTAGGATACATACCTAGGAGTGAAATTACTGGGCCATATGGTAGTTCTCTATTTAGTTTTTTGAGAAACCTTCGTACATTCCCACCAACAGTATATGAGGGTCCCCTTTTCTCCACATCCTCGTCAACATTTGTTATTTGTTTTTTTTTTGGTGATAGCCATTCTGACAGGTGTGAGGTGATACCTCGTTGTGGTTTTGATTTGCATTTCCCTGCTGATTAGCGATGTCCCATCACCTTTTCTTTCCTCCTCAACTGGTCATAATATAAAAACAACAGTGTTTTTCAGGTCGTTTGATGGATTTTTTGCACTTCATGCTCGATCTACAGACCTACCTTGTTGATCCAAGATGGCTGAGCGTGTCACTCAGGGGACATGGCACAGACCATACTTAGATGCTTCTGTTGCAGGGATCTGCCAGCTGCAGCTGAGGACCAAATCTGGCTCGCTGCCAATTGTTTTACAGCTTATGACTTAAGAAAGACTTCTACGTTTTTTTTGAAAAAAAAGAATAGAATGTTTTTGTGACAGGTGAAAATTATATGGAATTCAAGTTTCAGTGAACATGAATAATTTCAATGAAACAGCTACACTCATCCATTTGCATATTGTCTGTGGCTGATCTCACACTACAATGGCAGCGTGGAGTAGTTGTGACAGAGACCAAGTGGCCTGCAAAACCAAAAATAGTTACTATCTGGCCCTTTACAGAAAAAGTTTGCCTGCCTGTGGTCTACTGGAGGAGATTGGAGAACGATGAGCTTCTGGAGGAGAGGGACTGAGCTTTATAACAGAGAGTGAGGCAGCAGGCAGCATGATGTACTCCCTGGTAAGATGCTTTGGGCTCTGGATTTGAGTTCCACTCCACCAGTGACAGCCTGTGTGACCTTGGCCAAGATACTTAGCCTGTCTGTGCTTCTGTTTCTGTATCTGTAAAATGGGGATAATAATAGTTCCCACCTCATAGGTTGTTATAAGGATTATATTTATATGCAAAATATTTAAACAATGCTTTACATATAAATATAATGCACAAAAAAGATGATTAATGTTCATCCTTGTGTCATGGACATTTTTTCTAGGCAAAGTACAGCAGGCCCCTAGTAGTCCCCAAAACTTGGCCTCTTTGGTTAGCACCCCACACTCAGAATTATGAGACTCTCTGGCCCCCTGAGACCCTTTGTCCCCAGCACAGACTCTGGTGGCCCTTTCTCCTCTTTCTCCTGGGCCAGCAGCTCCCTACCCCAGCCCCTCCATAAGGCTCCTGGCTCTCTTCCAGGGCCCCACTGAGAGCCATGATGTTGGTACCTCAGTCATATGCTGGGGCCCAAACTTGGGCTATGTTGTTCTCACATGGACCTCCCTCCACGTCATATCGCAATGACTGCATCCCTTTTGGCCCTGTGGGGCCACAGCCATGACCCTTAGTCCTGTGGGCAGATAGAGCTTTGCTTTATGGCCCATGTCATGTGTGAGGGCTGCCCCACATATTCATCACTATCTCTTCTATGGACCATATACCACACGCCTGGTCTCAGGCTAGGTGTTCTACCCACAACATCATTAATCCTCATGAAATCCCTACAGAGTTGCACTATACTTATCTTGGGGAGGAGTGTCACAACACTTGGGATGAGTCCCTCTCTTGGATCTAGTCTAAAACATGGCCTCCCTGGGGGCCAGTGTTCTGTAGAGGTTTCGTTTCCCTCAGTTAAGGTAGAACTCATGTCCTCATTCTGACAACTGTGGTTCCTTTCTGCCCCTTACCCTTGGCTGCCTTATTCACCCATCCCTATAATATGCTGTCCAGGGACCCATGCAGGAAATTCTGAGGTTGCAAGTAAGCAAACAGAGAAAAACCCAAGGCATGTTACATGACATTGTTTGGGTTAACAGCACAGCTAGGCCATACCTGGCCCTTCCACATTGGAGAGCTGAAAAAACAGAGTTGCAGAGAGGTGAAGTGACACTCCCTGTTACAGCTGGCCTTCCAAACCCGGCTCTGACTCTGCAACTAAAGAAGGTTCCTGGCAGAGATGGAAAGTGAAGGGGTTATAAGTGTTCACTAGACCACCAGCTCCATGAGGTCAGGGATTGTTGCCTGTTTTATTCACGGTTGGATCCCAAGGGCCTAGAGCAGTACTGGGTTTGTGATCAGCTCTCAACAAGTATTGGTTGGCGTCATAGTGATTGTTGTTTGGCCAAGGTGCAGAGAAACTCGAAGCTTCCTATTTGGACAGGGAGCATGGGAGAGAGCATAACTGTACACTGAGTGGGATGCTTTATATCCTCAATAATTAAATTGAAACTGCAAATTAAATTAGCTTGTTTAATGAGCTGCAGTTTCTTCCCCATCCACAACACGATCACTGGCCTTGGGTGACAAAACCTTCCTCACCCCACTATATGTTGTCAAGGCAGGAAAAACTCTGTGTCTACTCTGTGATGAAGCAAAGGGTGTTATGTCCACCCAGGCAGCCCCTTAGATGCACTTGCAGAATCCTTTTGTCTGTGGGGAAAGGGATATCCAAATCTCTGGAAATTCACACATCAAACACAGTGCCATGGACTGAATTGTGTACCTGCCAAAATTCATGTGTTGAAGCCCCTGTCCCTCACCATGACTCTATTGGAGTTGGGGCCTTTAGGGAGGTGATTAAGGTTAAATGAGGTCGTAAAAGTGGACCCCTGATACAGTAGGATTAGTATCCATATAAGATGAGACACCAGAGTGTTCACTGGCTCTCTCTGCTGTGTGAGGACACAGTGAGAAGGTGGAAAGCCAGGGAGAGGATTTTCACCAGAAACCCAATCTGATGACACCTTAAAAATGGACTTCCCAGGGACTTCCCTGGTGGTCCAGTGGTAAAGAATCCTCCTTCCAATGCAGGAGACCCGAATTCGAACCCTGGTCAGGGAACTAAGATCCCACGTGCTTGCGGGGCAGCAAAGCCCGCATGCCACAACGACAGAGCCCACCCGCCCTGCAGCCTGTGTGCCATGACTAGAGAAGAGAAAACCACGTGCTACAACTAGGGAGAAGCCCACGTGCCGCATGAAAAATCCTGCATGCCTCAACGAAGATCCCATGTGCCACAACTAAGACCCGATGCAGCCAAAAATAAATAAATAAATAGTAAATAAATAAATCTTAAAAAAAATATATGGACTTCCCAGAACTACAAGAAAGTAAACTTCTGTTGTTCGAACCACCTAGTGTGTGGCTTTTGTTACGGTATCCTGAGCTGACCGATACACATGGTTTCTCAGTATTCATCCATTGACATAACTAGGATCTGGCTGGAAAGGTCTTTACATCTTCAACAGCAGAAGCAGAATTCTCCAAATGATGCCACTAATACTTAATAAATTGTATCCAAATAAGTAGTAGGTATAGTGGTCCATATTTTTACAACTGGAAAAACTGCATTTAATTCTTTTCTGTATAAAATGTTTACCATACACTTTAATTCTCATAGTTGTGCTGTGCTATTGTGGAAGTTAAGGAAATTTGGGCTCAGAGAGGTTGAATGAGTGTGTAAGACCACACAGCGTATGAATGGCAAAGTTGAACCCCAGCACAGGCCTGTGACTCTTCGACAGGGCCGTTTACACTTAGGGACATCGTTCAGAATCTCTGACCTATCTTGGTCATATCTACCAAGTGGCAAAAAAGAGCTCCAAATAAAGTGCTGTACCTCAAGGAGAAATCAGGCACATTTAGAAGCAAGGTTTGTCTTTGTCCTTAATTCACCTGACAGCATTTTCTGGAGTCATGGATGTGTGGGATGCAACACATCCATTGTGTGGGATGGAACATGCCACATTTGCAGCAATTACGAGGCAGAATAAGAAGAGTTGGGGAAGGCGTTAGCAGCCTCTGGACCATCAGCTGTCAACGCCGCTTGCTCTCGGTCACCTGAAGCATGCCGCTTTAGAAACACTTCATTTTCCACTGATGAAAATGAGAAGAATTAAGTTTGGGGGGGGGCAAGCATTTCAGCACAAAAGAACTCATTTGGCTGAAGTGTCTGCAAGCGTGGATTGGATTCTTTGGAAAACATGAAGGTTTGTGAAAACAAAAACAGCAGTTACAAGCTGGTGCAGGCCTTGTATAAGAAGATGTGTACGGAGGTCCCTTCTGTTGGTCAGGCTGTGTGCACACATCCCCGTTATATAATTACTGCTTTTCTCAGTTGCCTCCATTTTAAAAAGAAATCAGCGTAAGCACAAGCAACACGATAAAACTAATATCTAAGTGGAAAAGCGTGCACCTGTGAGCTACTTCTCTCTCATCAGACTGGAAGGCAGTATAAGAAATTCACAGTTATTGCATGTCCGCTCGATGTCAGGCTCCATGCTGGGCTCTTTAGGTGGGTTTATTGTATTTTTGTCTTCATAGCAACCTTGTGATGTAGACACAAATTAATAAATAAGTAGTAAAATAACTTGTTCAAGGTTTTTCTCTTTTAAAGTTGGGAATTGAAACAAGGTCATATGAGTCAGAAATCCTTGCTCACTGTTGATGGGGCCCAATTACTCCCCTTTCCTTGTTCCCTCTCTGATGATTCAGGGAAGAGTCAAGGCCCTCCTGCTGCTAAGTGTATGAGGATGGGGGACCAGGGTAAAATGTCCATCTTTGCTGCTTAATGAACAAGTCCTCTTGAGGTTCTAGCGTGCCTTCCCCTCTTCAACTTGGCTCTCTCTCAGTGAAAGCAGAAGAGGTTTTTTGCTTTCCCATGTGGCAATAACCTGCATTCTTGCCTGCCCAAGACAGATAGCTTGAGCTATCCATCTTGATAGCTCCGTTTCCATGGTCCACAGTCTGGGTGGGGTGTGGGAGGTCTCAGCCTCTTTACAGCTTTGGATGGTTTATAATCATTTTTGCACTGACTTCTCAGGCTGGTTCACCAGTGGGCTCCGGCTTCCCTGACACCTCCAGAGAACAAGGCTGGTTTCCTGGGCCAACGAGTACCCTCTTCACACGTGCAGGGAGAGGATGTGAAGGGCTACAGGAGTCACACCGTGATTCTGCAAATGCATTTTGACTGAACATCGTGAGATGTATTTTCTTTCTAGGTCAAGTTATAAAAATACATAATACAGGTACTCCTGATTAAATAGCCATCTATAGTAGCATTGCTCAGCCACATTGTGGGTTCTTACAGACCGTTCTGAAAGCTGGGGAAGCTGTCTAGCAATAGTAGCTGAGAGCATGGATTTTGGAGTCAGACGACCCAGGTTCATATCCCATTTGTTTGCTGTTTAACCTTGAGCAAGTTCTTCTTAACTTTTCTGTGCCTCCATTTCCTTGTTTGTAAAATGGGAATAGTAATAGTACCTCCCTCACAGAGTTGTTAGGAGTATTAAATGACTCAGTACGTGAAAAGTTCCTAGGAATATAGCCTTGCCCGTAAAGAGAGTGTAGACAGTCAGCTGGGATGGTGATAGCCATTGTGGTGGTCCTGTCCGGAGAAGATCGAGAATATTGGTATTAGCATTTTCAGGCCATTTTCAGCCCTAATTTACATACTTGCAAGTTAATGTAGGCCAATGAGAATCATTAGTTGGCCAGAGTCCCACATTAACATAGTTCACACACTCATTATCTGCTGAGCACTTGTTATGTGCCAGGCACTGTGTTTGGTATCAAGAAGGGAAAAACGAATGAAACAGATGTGATTCTGCTCTTGTGAAATCGCACAATAGTTGCTTAATTATCCAGTAATAGGATATTTCAAATAAAGTTTACCAAGATAATCTCAAAACATTCAGTGTCATTAAAGCTTTTCTCCTCTTTGAGATCTCAGTGAACGTTTAACAGCCCCTCAGATAGAATCTGTAGCTGCCCTGTCCTGTATGGTAGCCACAAGCCACATGTAGCCGTGGGAGCACCATGAGGGGTAAAGTTTGAGGCAGGAGAGGTGGGCAGCCCTTTACAAGGGGCTGGGCTGAGGAATTTAAATGTTATTCTAATAAAGGTGGGGTTAAACAGGAGAGTGAGGTGAACTTTGGAATTTAGAATAACTTTAAGGCCTCCATGAATTGTACCAACTTTCTTTTATTCTATTTATATTTTAATGTAATCAATGATATATTTGGGTCTAAATCTACCACTTGTTTTGTTTTCTGTTTGTCCCATCTGTTTTATGTTTCACTCCTTTCTTGCCTTCTTTTAGATGGATTACATTTAAAAAATCATTTGATCCCTCCCTCCCACTAGTGTGTTTCTTTTCTTTACTTGGTTACCAGAGAAATCAGAAGAGTCACCTGTAACGTTACAAAGTCTAAACTGTATCAGCATGGCTCCTGCCTCCAAGAGCGTAGAAGGGTTATCTCCCTTTTGACTTACCTGCTGCTGTTGTCCTGTATGTTATTTCCCTGTACATAGTAAACCCCACGAGATACTATAAATGCATTCTGAAGTCAGTATTATTTATGTTGACCCACATATGTTCCACTCTTGTTGTTCCTTCTTCTATTGCTTCCATCTGGGATCATTTTTCTGCTGCTTGAAGAACACTCCTTAATTCCTTTGGTGCAGGTCTTCTTTGGCAAACTCTATTTTTGTTTAATAATATCTTCGTTACACCTTCATTTTTTTAAATTGAAGTATAGTTGATTTACAATATTGTGTTAGTTTCAGGTGTACACAAAGTGATTTGGTTATACATATGTATATCACACACACACACACACACACATACATCTATCTATATTCTTTTTTTTCAATTCTTTTCCATTATAGTTTGTTACAAGATATTGACTACAGTTCCCTGTGCTATACAGTAAGTCCTTTGTTGTTTATCTATTTTATATATGGTAGTGTGCATCTGTTAATCCCATACTCCCAATTTATTCCTCCCCCTGTTCCGTTTGGTAACCATATATAAGTTTGTTTTCTATGTCTGTGACTCTGTTTCTGTTTTGTAATTAAGTTCATTTATATCAATTTTTAGATCCCACATATAAGTGATATCATGTTGTTTGTCTTTCTCTGTCTGACTTACTTCACTTAGTATGATCATCTCTAGGTCCATCCATGTTGCTGCAAATGGCACTATTTCATTCTTTTCTATGGCTGAGCAATATTCCATTGTATATATGTACCACATCTTCTCTATCCATTCATCTGTTGATGGACACCTAGGTTGCTCACACCTTCACTCTTGAAGCATATTTTTGCGGCATATGAAATTCTAGTGTGGTGGTTATTTCAGCATACTGAACATATCATCACACTGTCTTCTGGCTTCCTTGTCGCTGCTGAGAAGTATCTACTCTGAGGATGATTTCTTTGAAGGTCATCCGTATTTTTCCCTCTGGCTGCTCTTAAGATTTTCTTTGTCTTTGATTTTATGCAGTTCCACGGTGGTATGTGTAGGTGTGGATTCCTTTTTATTTATACTGCTTGAGAATTGTAAGTCCTTCTGAGTCCATGGATTGATGTCTTTCATTGGTTCTAAAATAGTCTCTGGTGTGACTCCTTACGTGATGCTTCTCCCTCAGTTTCTCACTCCTTTCCCTGAACTCCAAGTAAATGTATGTTAGACTTTCTCACTGCCTCCGCCACACCTCTTTTACCTTTGTGTCTCTCTGTGATACATTCTGCATAGTTTTTCTGACATCTTGTGGTTTACCAGTTCTCTGTTTGCTTATATCTTATCAGCTGTTAAATCCTTCCACTGGGGCTTCCCTGGTGGCGCAGTAGTTGAGAGTCCGCCTGCCGATGCAGGGGACACGGGCTCGTGCCCCAGTCCGGGAAGATCCCACATGCCACGGAGCGGCTGGGCCCGTGAGCCATGGCTGCTGAGCCTGCGCGTCCGGAGCCTGTGCTCCGCAACGGGAGAGGCCACAACAGTGAGAGGCCTGCGTACCGCAAAAAAAAAAAAAAAAAAAAAAAATCCTTCTGCTGATTTATTGATTTTGATTATCACTTTCTTCTTTCATTCTAGAATTTTTATTTCGTTCTTTTTCAAGTCTGCCAAATCATTTAAAGAAAATCATTTCCCATTCCCCTACTGAAAATTTAGGCTTTGTTTGTTGTAAGTATAGTTGTGTTAGAGTCCATAACTGATAATTTCAATAGTTGAAGGCTCTAATTTTTTCTGTGGTTGCTATTGGGTGTCACTTATATTGTCACAGGTGCCTCGTTATACTTCACAGAGCTTTTCTTTCACTTCTGCCGAGGGTGGGAGGTGGAGGTGGTAACTGGTTTAATCTGAGCTTGAGGCTTGAGACTCCCCGGATGACCTAGCTGATGAAAACTAGCTGCGAGTCTGCCCAAGGATGGCTTCCTTTGGGTTCATTCCTTACCCCAGTCATAGCCTGCTGGGGCTGCAGACGAGCCAAGAGCAGTTCACTATGTTTTCTACCTTTGGTGGGCCCTGGCTTTTACATTAGTCCCCATTTCCCCTTGAAGCTGTTAAAATAGGAAGCTCAGTTTCACGGCTCTTTATATTAAATTAGCAAATGCTCCTGGGTAGTACATGTACCCAACTGGGTTCTGAGGTTCTAGAATTGGGCCTGGTAATTCCTCACACTGTCGATACTTCTCCGAGGCTTTTAAGAGGATGTTTTCAGTATTCAGTACTTTTAGTTGTACTTGCGAAAGTGGGTCTTAGTTTCCTACTGTTTCCCACTATTAGAGTGTCTGACTTTGATCCAACAAGGTCGGTGGCCCTATTGTTTGTTGTTTGTTTGAGGAAAATACTTTTCGGAGCCATTTTTCTGCACATTTCCCTTTTGGGGAATGAGTGGAAAGGGGGTGGCACTATATTTATTTATTTGGAAGGGAGGTGTAGATGTAACCATCTCATGCTTCCTTCTGGCTGAAGTAGCCTTTGAGGAGTGAGAAGTTTTTGATGATTGAAAACTGGTGCTTTAGTAGAAAAGAAGACTATTTCTGATCAATATTTCCATTATTTTTTCTGTTACCATCTTCAAGGCATTAGAATTTGAGCAGATAATTCTCTATTTCAGCCATTCCACTGAGGTCACTCGTTACCAAGTCTAGTCTCTCCACTGATGAATCATATCCTATTACTGAGTAAAGCATCATATTTTTAGAGAGCAAATATCGTTTAAGTGATAGAAGTGATTTTTTTTCTATAAACACAGGCCCAGAAAAGGCAGCAAGCAGGTTACTCAGCGTGCAAGGAGCAGGCAGCAGGCGCCTGGCTCACTGGGTAAATATCTGGGTTAGAGAAACATCAGGGGCTCTTCTGAGGGCAATTTGTATTTTCGTATATGAATATGTTGGCTCAAGGTAATTATGAAGAAAACAATTCCAGCAGTTCCAAGTGTGTTGCAATCTTATCATAAATGGTATACACTTTAAACGATAAGGTATTGCAGTAGTCAGGTACCAATGGCAAGGTATGTTTTTTACCTGGAGGCCCCTGATGAATTGTTAATACAAGTGAGCCTGGAGAGAAAAATAATTGACTGTGAGAGGTGCTGTTTGTTGTTATTTATATGTTTTTCTTAACAGTTTTTCCCCTTCACATCTTCAGATTCCAAATTCCTGTCTCCAAAGCGTAAGTCTTCAAAATGATTAGCAAAAGCCACTCAAAATATTAACATTTTCATTCTGCTTCTTAGAGAAATCTTCCAACGATGAGAGAAAAAGAAATTGAAGATTGCCCCGTTTATATATTTATTTTAGTCGTTTGAAATTTCATTGGCATAAAGACAACTTACAGTGAACATAGTTATGTTTTAACATTCTTCATTTGACGTTATCCTCCAAAGATGGCCTGGAAGACTAGAGCAAAAATTTTGGAGGAAAATCTTGGGGACACCTGATGTTGTAATTGCACAGCCCTGATGTGAAACTTGGTATTGAACCTGACAGGAGGGCAATCTTGATATCATGATATCATTGGTCACACAATGCATAACAGGAAAAGAAAATATTTTTCTCTTATTTTAATTAACATATGCCTAACTCCTAAGTGAATGGATTTAATATGATTGTAGAATGGACTCTAATGAAGTTTGAGTATTCTATATTTTATGTGTTTTAGTTACCATCATATGAAGTATGCCATCATATTCTTTTCATTAATGTAGCCTAAAAGGTTACCAAAAAGAAATAAGGCATTGGAAATTTGTGTGGGATCAATAACTAGAATGATCTATACAATTGTATCTTTACTTGAAAAATTTTACAATGTACCTTTCAGATCCAGTCCTTATCTATTGTGATTACAGTTCTAAAACAATCCTGTTGCTTAGCAACCAGATTATATATGATTGAACTCCCTGAAAGAACTTTAAGTGTTAAGTCTTATCTCTCGAAATTGAGAGATACCTTGGATGTTGTGAATCTCTTAATTTTAAAAGTATGAATTTTGTTCAGAAAAGAATCACAGTGAGAAACTGTCTCAGAAGTAGATAGAAAAGACCTCAGAACTGTTTGAATAAATGCTTTCCAATTTAGAAAATTCAGTCATTAAAAGAATTGAAACAATTGCTTCAAAGAATGATAAGATTCCTGTCTCTAATGGGTTTTTGACTGCCTCTTTTCTCTAGTCATTGTATTGTTACAGCAAACTCCCAAAGCCAGGTGTGTAATGACGCACTTAGTTTCCTTCTGCCTTTCTCAGAAAGGAGCTGATCTTTTTATTATCTGAGTGGTTTTGTTTTGTTTTTCTTTTGTATCTAGTTGCTACTTCTGAAATAACAGTTAAATAATGGTTGGAACATTCATTGTAACTTGAAGTGAAAAGAATCGTAATCGGAATTAATTTCTTTTCATCACTATAAATTCTTCAGCATTGACTGATTTCACGTGTGCCTGCATTTTTCTGTTCATCTTGAAGTGTCTTATGTTTTCATGGCTGTGACCAGCAATAGCTGGTGATTCTGTGTAGGCAACGGTGAATGCCTGCTAGGTTTCTCAGTTTGTGTGTGTCTTCTTGGTACAGGGAAGAGTAGTTTCTTTAATAATTGGTGCCTTTTGGGAAGAGAGGGAAAGGTGGACGTGTCTTCTGATTTTGTGAGTCCCTTTTGTTTCCATAGGACCCTTAATTTCTATTGGCTTGCTTCTTTTTTTCTCTTCACCATCAAGCATCCAGGGGATGTGATCCTCCAACTCGCCTCCCTCCCTCCAGAAGTGATGTCTCCAAAGACCTCCATCTTCGGTCCCACTGACTTTCTGGCCCTTCCTTTCATTGACCTGGTGCCCAAGCAGCAGACTTGTTTTCAGTATTTCCACACTTAGGGTGGGAAGCTCTTTCTGGAGGTAATTTTCATCTGTTCTGCTGCCAGAACCAGGTGTGGCCACCTGACTCTCTTTTCTGAAAAGGTTTCTGCTACTTTCAGATGTTCATTTCCCTCCCTGTGTATTAATTGAAATTTCTAGTATACTCCATCTCCTAGTTATGCTATAGGCAAGGCAGGCCTCATGGGCATGCCACCATTGCATGGCTTTATAATATGGTTATACCTGGTGGAGAAAATCTCCCCTCACCATTCTTTATTTTGCAATTTTTTTGGCAGTTCTAATGTACTGTTCCGTAAGAACTTTAAAATAATCGTTTCTATTTCTCCTAAAAACTATGTTGGAATTTGGGTTGGAATTTTATGCATTAATTAAGGTTTAAATATTAATTTTAAAATGTATAATTTTCTTAATATGTATCAGTTTCCTTTCAGGGTTTTATAACTTGTTGCTATCATGTATGGAATTGGCTTTTTATTTTTTAAAGGTTAATGTTAGTATAGAGGAAGACTATTCATTTCTATATCTGGATCTATTTCTTTTTCATTTTTTTCTCCTGTGTTGTGATGGATTTTTTTATTTGACCTTCTAGACCAGGGATCTACAAACTTCAGATTGTTTGCCAAACCCATCCTGCTGCCTGTTTCTAGAAATAAAATTTTATTGGAACACAGCCAAACCCATTTATGTATGTATCATCTATGGCTGCTTTCATGCTACAATGGCAAAGTTGGGCAACTTCAACTGAGACTATATGGCCTACAAAGTCAAAAATATTTACTAACTTGACCTTTACAGGAGGTTTGCCAACTCCTGTTCCAGACTACTTATTTTGTTCCCGGGAGTGAATTTTCTCTTTCAGTTAGGTTATTGAACTTTAAAAGTTTTTTAAAATATCAATTAAATCTCAATAAAACTGGAAGAAAAAAAAATAAAATAAAGTGAATAAAAGTTATTAAAAAATTTCTTTCAATTTTTACTTATTTTTTATTTTTGGCTGCATTGGGTCTTTGTTGCTGCGCGTGGGCTTTCTCTAGTTGCAGCGAGCGGGGGCTACTCTTTGTTGCGGTGCGTGAGCTTCTCATTGCAGTGGCTTCTCTTGTTGCGGAGCACGAGCTCTAGGCGTACTGGCTTCAGTAGTTGTGGCATGCAAGCTCTAGAGCGCAGGCTCAGTAGTTGTGGTGCACGGGCTTAGTTGCTCTGCGGCACGTGGGATCTTCCTGGGCCAGGGCTCGAACCTGTGTCCCCTGCATTGGCAGGAGGATTCTTAACCACTGCGTCACCAGGGAAGCCCCTATTTTAAAGTTTGAAAAAAGTTAAAAAAACTTTTTTAGTTTCAGTAAATATTTTTTGTTTTAATTACATCACTTTGAGGATTTGCATTCATCTGTTCTTTAATGTTTTCTTTCATCTCTTCTATTGGTGAGACCCATCCAATTTCAGTTTGGTCTTTTCCCCTTAGGGGCTGAGTCCCCTTTCAGGGATTGCAGGTTTTCTTTGCCTTTTCTAACACAGATGCCCTCAGCACCAGTACATTGAGGCTATGCAGGCTCTCAGGCAGTGCCAAACTTGAAGGGGCTGCAAGACCTGGTAATCCTTGCTAGGGGCCACCCTTGGTCAAAAAGGAGAAGAAACCTACCTGTTCCAGTGATGGTTGAGGAATGCCTTTATTCTCCAGCCTTGACATGAATGGGTGGGTGAACCAGCCTTTTCCAGTCTGTAAGTAGACTGGGGGATGCAGGCCCCCTCCCCAGAACACATGCACACATGCATATCCATGCATGTATAGATGTACATCATATGCCTTCTTGGCCCCCTCATGTCATATACCACAGCTTACAAAGCCAGGACCAATTCTAGCCTCTTAAGAACTCCAGGCCTCAGCTGCCCCATGTTTTCTAGGCCTCAGGAAAAGGCTTACTCTTGTTCTCCTTATTTTAGAGTCATTTAGTGAGTTCAGAGATAGGAAGTTGGGGATCTCCTTGTTGATTTCTAATTTGAGTATTTACTTTCTCCTTTTGCCTGTCTGACTATGCTGGGAAGGAATAGGTGGTATAGGTGTAGATAATATAGATCAACTTGGGACCTGGCATGTGTTTGATTAGGAGTTTAGTGGTATCAGGAGGGGTTCTATATTCCTGTCAGTAAATGAAGGACTATACTTATGTTTATTTTCCTCTGTAGATCTATGTATGCATATGTACATATATCCCCCCCTCACACACACACACATACACACACAGGCTCAATGCTGATTGTAAAATACATATTACTGTACAAGTACTATATACAGTCACACCAGTAGAACCCAATCATGAGGGAGAAATAAGCCCTAAAGAGACCAATGCTCAAGGACTTTGTTTGATATCCCTTTATCCCATCTTCCAGAAGTTCCATGAGAATACCTACTGGCTACTGATGTTCATCATTGCTGTGGTTTACAGAGAAGATGCTAGTTCAGCTGATTACTTGAAATTTTTCAGTTTATAGAGGGTTCTCTTTGTACCAGGATTTACAGATTTAGAAGGTGATCTGTATTTGTTATTAATCACTCTTTAAAAGCTTTAGTTCAGACAAGGTACGATTTAAATTCGTGAGTGTCCTTTACCTCTGCAGGAATGATTATTTATAATTATTTGCCTTCTATCATCATTTAATTATTAGTTACAATAATCAATTTATTTTCACATCGTCAGAATAGTTTTTGCTAGAGAATCGTAAACTGGAAATAATCCATGAAAGCAATGATGGGGTCCTGTTTTTATGTACCACAAAAGAAGTGTAGCCCTTGTGGGAGCTGTTCTAATGCATTGTTTGGTCTACTTTTCATGCCCTGACTGCCTTTAAGTGTGTGGGCAATTTCATTATGCCTTCAACATTTACTAGTGCGTTACAGCTCTTATTGTAATCTCACTTGAGTCAATTTCATTTCTAAAATTCTGTAGTGTCTTCTATAAGTCTGACACAGAAATGTTTTTGCCCTCTTACTCTATTTATCCATACAGTAAATATGCTCCTTTAGTCTTCCACAACTGAAAGAATTTTTTTCCTCTTTGTGTCAAGGACAAAGGCACATTACAGAGAAAGCATGCCCCATTAAGATTTTCTTCAAAAACAGAGAAACTAAATAAATAATTTCTGTGGTGTGTCCTGAGCTCAGTACAGGTTTATTCCATTCTGTACCTTCTCTGCCATTTCTGTGTTCAGACATCAACATCACAGGTGTTCAGAATGATGAAAATGAGGTAACAAAAAGTTATTTCTAGTACAAGAAATTTTAAGACATGAAGAGCCAATTGTTACATTTTAGAAAATATCTCAAACCAAAAAAGCGTTGAAGCATATAGTTTTCTGAATAATCCTCATTTGATTAGAAATTCAGTTAACCAGAATATTCCATATTTTGAGCCCACAATTTGTATTTTTCTTAGCTCTGTTATCAACTTATTCAATAACAATTTATTGAACCTCAGCTAGGTTTGAGGCATTTTTCCAGATGCTAAGGTAATAGAAATGAATTGAACAATAGTGGACAAAGAATTTGATAAGTTAAATCAACCACCAAAAAAAGAGAGGGAGACCTAATAAAATAATATGAAGATATTTTTAGAATAGTAAATCCAGAAGAAGGCAGAAAAAGAGGGAAAATGGCAACCAAGAACAGAGGAGTCAAGTGGAAAACAAACAGCAAGTTGATAGTTTAAACCTAACCATATCAATAATTGCATTAAATGTCAGTGGTCTAAACACCTTAGTTAAAAGGCAGAGATGATCAGATTGGATAAAAGAAACTGTAAGACTCAACTATATGCTGTCAACAAGACACCCACCTTAAATATAAAGACACAAATAGGTTACAAGTAAAAGATACACCATACTAACACTAATCAAAAATGCTGAAGTGGCTATATTAATATCAAAATGAATTTTGGAACTAAGAATACTACCAGTGATAAATATTATCATTCCATAATCAGAAAGGTGCCAATGAATCAAGAGAATATGACAGGGACTTCCCTGGTTGTCCAGTGGTAAAGAATCTGTCTTCCGATGCAGAAGACGTGGGTTCAATCCCTGGTTGGGGAACTAAGATCCCACATGCCGTGGGGCAACGAAGCCTGTGTGCCACAACTACTGAGCTCACCCTACTCAACGAGAGAGCCTGCGTGCCACAAACTACAGAGCCCACGTGCTCTGGAGCCCGCGCCACAGCTAGAGAGAGAAAACTCACACGCCACAACTAGAGAGAAGCCCGTGGACTGCAACAAAGAGCCCGTGCAGCCAAATAAATGAAAAAATATTTTAAAAAATAAAGAGAATATGACAATACTAAAAGATTACACATGTAATAATAGGACTTCAAAATATATTGTTGGAAATGAAAGGAGAAACAGATGAATCTACATTTATAGCCAGAGATTTCCACACCTTTTTCTCAGTAATAATTTAGAGAAGACTGTACCAGGAAGAAGAAAAGGTATATGCAAAGGTCCTGAGGTCAGGAAGAGTTTGCTTGTTGGAAGAACCCAAAGCAGTCCAGTGTGCTTAGAGCAGAGTGAGTTGAGGCATGGTCCATGGTAGGCCAGAGAGGCAGGCAGGGGCTTGATTGAATAAGACCTTGTGGACAATGGTAAGGGGTTTACAAAAACACAAAACAGGATTGGGGAGCAAAAATGTTTACTTCATACTGTAACTTTAATAGTTAATCATTAGGTGGCTCTTAGGTTTCTCCATGGCGTAAAATTGAAAACAATAGATGACAAAGAGCCCCACACATTGAAGAACAGGCTGGACCTGATAGGATACCATCAGGGAAACAGATTTGTTTCTCTTCCATCACCTCTTTCACACCTGTTCTGTTAGCTGTTTCTTCTGCGTCTCTGGATTATATCTCAAGGATCTGTCATAGATTTTGAGTCTCGTTTTCTGTTATTAAAAAGCCAAATCCGATCTTAATCAAAACTCCCATCCCCCATCATCCAATTCAGTGTTTCTATGCTTCCTTCAGCTCAAGGCTGACCTTGTCTTGAAAACCTGCAGCTGAGAAAAGCTGTGTGGCCTTTATCTCTGCTCTCCTTGCCCCACCCCCTCCTACACAGACTTCTGGTTCCTCAGGGTCTGGGCAGAGAGAATGAGAGGTAAAAAATGGGACATTGGGCCTTTTTGGGTTTTTTAACGTTCCCTTGGTTACTAAATACCTTCTCTCATGGAGTACCTTGGTTTCCCGCTGTCAAGTCTTCTGTAGATGAGCCTCTATAGTGTGGTGACTTTTATTTCAGCTTTCGGCTACTTAATATCCTGTTACACGTGCAAAAAAGTTCGAGTAGACGAATAAAGCTCTCATTTACACTTATTTATACAAATGAAATGTAAAAAAAAAGCTACTTTGTTTAAGAATCTTTTGAAAAGTTCTAATATGACTATAAAAATTTAAGAACTTGCTGAATTCAAAGTGTTTCTTGGAAATCAGCTCATCCGTTTACTATCTGGTTTGGAAAATAAGAGGTCTCTTTCTGTAAGGAGCATTTTTAAAAGTGACATTTAAAAATTAGCCACCATTTATGTAAATGCTTCTGAAAAATTTTTATATACAATTTAATGATTTGGTAAATTAAGAAATATTAAGTACCTCTATAGATATCAGTTTCCTAGGATTTGATTATTAATTAATTTCATAATAAAAAATATATTCTCAGGCATTTTATTAATGATTTCCACTGAGGCTCACTTCTTAATCAGTTGTTGGTCCACTTTCCCAAAGTACTCTGTTTCTTCATCAGAAAAGTGGTAAAAAAAAAAAAAATGAAATTATGACTGTTCTAATATTGACTAAAGATGGAGAAACAAATTAGGAACAACTGATCAAGACTGTTCTTTAGTTCTGTGGGGTTGTGAAGAAACCACTGATTGTCTGTTTCAAAGATAGCTGTATTTGGTTGCTTTTAAATATCTAGAAATTAAAATGGCCTGACATCTTTAAAGAGTTTAGAAAAAGTCTAAGGGCTTAAAAAAGTCAGAAGCCATCCTGTTAGAATTCTCCCAGGAAAGTAATAAAACCAGCCTGCAGTCCTTATGAAAAGAACTGGCCGTACAATACATGTAGATGCAATGGGGAGAATGTTGTCTCCATGGAGAGGGGAAAAGATAGCTCTAATCCCTTCAGATCTGCATGTAAGCTCAAGGCCTTCTGAGAGGTTGTTAAATATTTCTCTTTAATACGTGTTGGAAACCAAAATGAAGTTAAGCATTGATCGATAATGGTTCGGCACGACTCTGGGAACCACATTTATTTTTCTACATTTTCCTCTCACCTATGCCATTTTGTTTCTAATTAATCACTAGCATTTAAATAAAATAGTGTAATTGATGGCTATCAACTAGACTCTCAGTCCTCTCTTCACATTAGAGGGTATCTATCTGTTCATTGCCGGATACCCTTTCTGTCTCATGGGAGCCACCCAGATTTTCGCCCAGTGGGTTTGCTCCATACACTAGACTTGTAATGTGCTGGGTGATGCCTGAGTCGATTCCAGTAAGGTCCCTTGCAAGGGTGTGCAAGAGGGAGAAAGATTGTCCTCTTGGCCTCTGAATCCAGATGTTTGGCTGGGCCCTATGCCTAATTTTTAGAAATTTACCCCGACTTTGCTTTCAGCAGCAAAGAGGATTTTTCCATGTGTGGATTCACAGACGTGTCTTATGTTCACAGTGAAATCGTTTTTATTCCTATGTAACATTTGTTGGTATTCCTCTGCAGGTTGCTGACAGCCTCCTGTTTTCCATTTTTCCTCTCCACATCTTTGTTTAAGATAAAATAAGTCGGGCTACAATTTTTTGTACACAAAAAACTTTTTTTTTTAAATGAGGCTACTGTGCCTTAAAAGTAGTAGCAGGAAATGCATGTCTTTTTTACTTTATACAGTACACATAATAACAATATGCTCCATTTCTACACTGTGTCCAGTTAAGATGGAAAAATTCTGCCTGTGGGAATGGGGGTGGGGCTAGTGAAAGCATCTGGTGAGAAAAAAGATCAAAAAAGACAGAAAATGGAGAGAAACAGGAGGACAGATGAATAAAGAGCACACAGAGAAAAAGGGAGACACAGGAGACTCCATACGTTTTTTAACCTGTTTTTTAGTACTAAAACGGTCATTGATTAGCTTGTCCACAATCTCTCTATGTGGCTATTAAGCATAATCAGTATTATTTTGCAAAAATAGAACTGAGAGAGGAAAACAGGTGTCCGTCTCCTTTTTTTTTTTTTTTTTTTTTTTTTTTTTGTCCGTCTCCTTTTGAACCCCTACTGAAATATTGCAGAACTAATCTCTGCTGGAGGCATCACGCTGGTGTTCATTTTCAAAACACATGATTATGGAGGAGTGGAAAGTAACAGGGTTGATTACATACCCCTTACACGAAAATTGATTTCCATACTTTATAGTTATACCTTACCACATGTGGACACTGTGTATCTGTAAGCAGTATTTGTGTGCAAAATAAACTTCGATTTTATTTCATTTGGCGCCTCGTATTACCTTTCTTATTCCATGTCCAGAATTAGTTGTGCCCTATGGTTTCCTACTTCTGTCTTTACTATACTTGTTGTAACATACTGGGGTCGGTAACCCATGGCGACACATCCTACAGAGGAGGCCAGATGGACTGGAAGGAGACACATGATTTCTCTCCCCAGATCTGTTTTGCAAACCACAGGTGGAGGCTCTTCTCTGTTTAGGAGTGGGCGTCTGCTCCACCCACTTAGGCGCTTCCAACTGATTTCACAAGAATTAGTACTTGTCAGTTTTTCATTTCACTTGGCATGTGATATACTATCCTCAACAGAAGACTTCACTCTTTTTTTTTTTCTGATATAATGGTAATTTTTAAAGGCTCTCCTGGAGACTAATTGGAAAGGGCATGGGTGTCACTTCATAGAAATCGACCTAATTGACTCTAAGACATGTGCTGTAAACTTTCACCAAAATAGAAACAACATGGAGAAAACAAAGCAAAATGATTAGTGGATCATACAGACGCCATCAGGGAGAATTTTGGAGTGATTACTGGCAAGCAGAAAAGGGGGCAAAGACTCAGTGAGAGCTCAGTGGTGAGAGAAGAGGAAATGTTTGTCTTCATTGAGTTAACATCAATGTGAAATTTTATTCAAATGCTGGTCTTGCAGTAGGTTAAATAATATATTCTAATGTCACAGTGTGCTTTCTTGCAACATAGCGAAGTAAATAAAAACCTTTGTTCCTTGGATCATATTTAAGTGAATAAAGGTTTTTACTCTTTAGTACTCAGAGCTTTATGTTTCTGAAATGCTGTTTTAGATTCTGGTAAGTAGTTTTTCGTGGAAACAAATTTGATTCTTCTGTACTGAAAGAATAAATTACAGTAACCCATGATCCTGCTTCCCTCCTCCACCTATTGAAATAGGATGATTTGAAAATACGGTAATTAGCTTATCACTACTTTATGTCATTGCTAAAGGTGTCCAAGCCCCCTCTTCCCCATTGGTGTCTGAGTACCTCGTATTTGGTGCTGTGTAGAGTGACCATATAGCTAATTTCCTTATTGGGGTGGTTATTATTGTTATATTACTATTTGATTTATTATTCCTTTTCTAACAGCTTTATTGAGATATAATTCACCTACCATACAATTCAATCATTTAAAGTGGTTTTTAGTATATTCCCAGAGTTGTATAGCCATCACCATAATCAATTTTAGAATACTTCTGTCACTTCAAAAAGAAACCCCCTGTGCATCAGTGGTCATTACCTCACTTCCACCCCACCTCTGGCCCTGGAAAAACACAAGTCTACTTTCTGTCTCTATGAATTTACCAATTTGGGACATTTCATACAAATGGACTCATATAATGTGTGGCCCTTTCTGTCCGGCTTCTTTCATTTAGCATAATGTTTTCAAGGTTCATTCATGTGGTAGCAGGTATCAGAACTTCATTCCTTTTTATTGCTGAAAAATATTTCATTGTATGGATATCACACATTTTATTTATCTCTTCATCATTTTATGGACATTTGGGATGTTTACACTTTTTGGCTACTCTGAGTAATGATGGTATTAACATTCATGTACAAGCTTTATATAGACATGGGTTTTAGTTTCTCTTGAGTATATACCTAGGAGTGGAATTGCTGGGCTATATGGTAACTCTATGTTTAACCTTTTGAGGAACTGCCAGACTGTTTTGCAAAGCAGCTGTACAAATTTCCATTCCCGTTAGCAGTGTATGAGGGTTCCAATATCTCTACAGTTTTGTCAACACTTGTTACTGTCTTTTTTTTTTTTTTTTGTAGTGGGGACAATTTTAAGAATGGAAATGAGCACTTATTAATCACATCAGGTATGAACCAGGTGTGAATACTCTGACCACGAAGCTAGATTACCCTAGCACCCTGGGGAATGGGGCTGGGAGTGGGAACAGGGGTCTGCTAAGAGTAGCAGAAGAGGGGCATGTGGGGGACGTTTTGGGAAGTGTGGTGCCAAGTGCCAGAAAGTTAGATATATTCAACAAAGAGAACACGACCAGGTTTATCATGATGTCCTGTGCATAGTTGTTACTACTTTTAATCATCAAACCTACATTTATTTGGAAAAGAATCAAGGCCCTTAAAATCATTATTACAGGGTACAATTACGTTATCACTCTTAATAGTAAGATACAACAGTAGATCAGCTTTGCTCAATAGGTAAAACAACTCACCCAGGTGAACCGTAAGCTATTTTGTCCAAACTTGGTTCCCAGGAGCAAATATGTAATAAGAAAGAGAATCAGACCTTCAGCTTACTGTAGTTTGTTACCAGGGACATTCTTTTGGCGTTGAAATGCATCTTTGACGTTTGAAATGGGCCTCTCCTGGTTGCTTGCGCAGGTCACTAGATCTTCAAGTCTTACGGATTTTTGTCAACCGATTCTTTTTTTTTATACTGTTAGTGACCAGCTGGTAGTGTTTTTGTGAGATGTCTCATGAGGGGATCTCTAGCCCTCTACCTTATGTAGGAGTCCCTGTGGCAATTGACTCATCCATCTAGCACTAGCTCCTGGTACACTTGTGGACTGACTAGGGTGATGCCATATAGAACATCAACTGACCCAGAAACCAAGACGTCATAAATAATGGTGACTTGGGCACAATAAGTACCTGCTGGACTCTAATACCCACAAAACGTATTCTTCTGGGTGAGATGGTCTGGTGTGTTGGCTTTTATCTATTGATGAAACTTACGTATCAAAATGTTTTCCTGGGCTTCCCTGGTGGCGCAGTGGTTGAGAGTCTGCCTGCCGATGCAGGGGACATGGGTTCGTGCCCCGGTCCGGGAAGATCCCACATGCCGTGGAGTAGCTGGGCCCGTGAGCCATGGCCGCTGGGCCTGCGCGTCCGGAGCCTGTGCTCCGCAACGGGAGACGCCACAACAGTGAGAGGCCCATGTACCGCAAAAAAAAAAAAAAAAAAAAAAAGTTTTCCTTTCTTATTTGCTGCTAGAAAGCTCAGAGCTGAGTTTTTTGGTTCAACCATAGTAACTGCTTCATTAATATCTTTAATATCACAGTTTCTGAGCCTCATCAGTGTTTCTTAAACTGTATATATATATTTTAATTAATTAATTAATTAATTTTTGGCTGCGTTGGGTCTTCATTGCTGCACGTGGGCTTTCTCTAGTTGCGGCCAGTGGGGGCTACTCTTTGTTGCGGTGTGCGGGCTTCTCTTGTAGCGGAGCACGGGCTCTAGGCGCGCAGGCTCAGTAGTTGTGGCTCACGGGGTCTAGAGCACAGGCTCAGTAGTTGTGGCTCATGGGCTCTAGAGCACAGGCTCAGTAGTTGTGGCTCACAGGCTCTAGAGCGCAGGCTCAGTAGATGTGGTGCATGGGCTTAGTTGCTCTGCGGCATGTGGGATCTTCCTGGACCAGGGTTCAAACCCGTGTCCACTGCATTGGCAGGTGGATTCTTAACCACTGTGCCACCAGGGAAGTCCTGTATTTCTTATTGTCCTAAGCTTATGGGGTTTTTTTTTTAACACTGTCAGCCACCTTTGAATTTTTAAAAACTTCCACTTGTAAAATATCACTGTCTTTTCTCTCCAAAATTGTAGGCCTCTTGAAAAATCTCATGATTTGATTTAGTTAAGTGGCCCTTCTAAGTGGTGCCTTCTCTCTCAGGGATGTCTTCCATCTGGTTCATCCCGTGTTTGTTCATGCTCGGAAAGTATAAGGAGAGTAGCTCTTTGGGTGTTCTTCCAGAATTTAATGAGAAAAGGCAGAATGCTTGATAAAGAGGCACTCATCTCAAGATTAAATATCCTGCAGGGAAAGTGGGCTGAAGTTTACACTGCAAGCCCTTCTGAGATAATTCACATTGTCCTTGATTAAGATATATAGACATAGAATAGTCTCTCTACTTCCCCTTCTTTTCTGCGGAACAAAAGTACCTCCTCTGAAACTGGAGTGAGAACTGCTCCTCTCCCAAGGCCTTTCGGAGAGCCCACCTCAAACTCTGCCTGGACTGGGCTGCTCAGCGAATATGGGGACATCACCCCAGCATGGTGGGGGGCCTCAGAGGGGCCTTGTGCCTTTGAGTAGCTGCCACGTAGCAATAGTGTCCCTGAGGTGGAAGAGAGGTACAGTCAATCCTGACTACTTGTGCATTCTGTATTTGCCTACTCCCTAAAATATATTTGTAATCCCAAAGTCAATACTCGCACTGCTTTTGTGGTCATTTGTGGACATGGGCAGAGCAGTGAAAACTTTGGGTCCTCCAACGTGCATGTCCCCAGCTGAGGTTGAATGAGGGGCTCTCTGCCTTCTTGTTTCTGCTCGCAGAATGTAAGCAAGTGTCCGTGTCTCATAGTCTACTTAGTGTGATGTTTTCACATTTTGGTGCTTTTCATTGGTGATTTCACTTTTTAATCGGCGCCTAAACATCGTGCTGAAGTGCTGTCTAGTGTTCCTAAGTGCAAGAAAGCTGTGGTGTGCCTCATGAAGAAAATATGTGTGTTAGATAAGCTTCATTCAGACATAAGTTCCAGTGCTCTTGGCCGTGGGTCCAATGTTAATCAATCAACAACATATTAAACAAGATGTCTTTCATCAGAAACACACGTAAAACAAGGTTATGTATAGATGGGTTGACAAAAATGTTATGAGAAGAGGCTTGCAGGAACCTAACCCTGGCTTTCCCTTAGGAGCAGTGGTTCAGTATTTATTAATTCAGTGTTTGTGGTGACTTTATAGACCATAACTACTGTGAATGATGAAAATCAACTGCCTCTCTCTTCTTAACCTCATAATTCAAGTCTGTAGGACCCTGCCTTCAGCCCTCCAGGATGAAACATGGGCTTATTATTTCTTTTTTTTTTTTTTCCTCCTTTTTGCTTATTATTTCTTGGATCTCTTTCCTCTGGAGAATTCTGCTTGACAAATTACAAATATTATGTAATGTTGAAATAAGGTTTTGAAAGCCTAGTCAAAGTCATCAGCAAGGTTTTTGAACCACACATTAAATCAGTCTTTAGTCAGATGGAGAACTCGGCCTTTCCTTAGGCTTCTCTCCTTAGTATTTTCGCAGGATATAGTAAATGTGAGGCTGTGTTTTTTTTTTTTTTTAACATCTTTATTGGAGTATAATTGCTTTACAGTGGTGTGTTAGTTTCTGCTTTATAACAAAGTGAATCAGTTACACATATACATATGTCCCCATATCTCTTCCCTCTTGCGTCTCCCTCCCTCCCTATCCCACCCCTCTAGGTGGCCAAAAAGCACCGAGCTGATCTCCCTGTGCTATGTGGCTGCTTCCCACTAGCTATCTATTTTACACTTGGTAGTGCATGTATGTCCACGCCACTCTCTCACTTTGTCCCAGATTACCCTTCCCCCTCCCCGTATCCTCAAGTCCATTCTCTAGTAGGTCTGTGTCTTTAATCCCGTCTTGCCCCTAGGTTCTTCATGACCATTTCTTTCTTTCTTTCTTTCTTTTTCTTAGATTCCATTTATATGTGTTAGCATACAGCATTTGTTTTTCTCTTTCTGACTTACTTCACTCTGTATGACAGTCTCTAGGTCCATCCACCTCACTACAGATAACTCAGTTTTGTTCCTTTTTATGGCTGAGTAATATTCCATTGTATACATGTGCCAAATCTTTATCCATTCATTTGTTGATGGACACATAGGTTGCTTCCATGTCCTGACTATAGTAAATAGAGCTGCAATGAAAATTTTGGTACATGACTCTTTTTGAATGATGGTTTTCTCAGGGTATATGCCCAGTAGTGGGATTGCTGGGTCATATAGTAGTTCTATTTTTAGTTTTTTAAAAACGTCCATACTGTTCTCCATAGTGGCTGTACCAATTTACATTCCCACAAAGAGTGCAAGAGGGTTCCCTTTGCTCCACACCCTCTCCAGCATTTATTGTTTGTAGATTTTTTGATGGTGGCCATTCGGACCGATGTGAGATGATGTCTCTTTGTAGTTTTGATTTGCATTTCTCTAATGATTAACGATGTTGAGCATCCTTTCATGTGTTTGTTGGCAATCTATATATCTTCTTTGGAGAAATGTCTATTTAGGTCTTCTGTCCATTTTTGGATTGGGTTATTTGTTTTTTTGATATTGAGCTGCATGAGCTGCTTGTAAATTTTGGAGATTAATCCTTTGTCAGTTGCTTCATTGGCAAATATTTTCTCCCACTGTGAAGGGTAGTCTTTTCGTCTTGTTTATTGTTTCCTTTGCTGTGCAAAAGCTTATAAGTTTCATTAGGTCCCATTTGTTTATTTTTGTTTTTATTTCCATTTCTCTAGGAGGTGGGACAAAAAGGATCTTTCTGTGATTTATGTCATAAAGTGTTCTGCCTATGTTTTCCTCTAAGAGTTTGATAGCGTCAGGCCTTACATTTAGGTCTTTAATCCATTTTGAGTTTATTTTTGTGTATGGTGTTAGGGAGTGTTCTAATTTCATTCTTTTACACGTAACTGTCCAGTTTTCCCAGCACCACTTATTGAAGAGGCTGTCTTTTCTCCACTGTATATTCTTGCCTCCTTTATTAAAGATAAGGTGACCGTATTTGCGTGGGTTTATCTCTGGGCTTTTTATCCTGTTCCATTGATATATATTTCTGTTTTTGTGCCAGTACCATACTGTCTGGATTACTGTAGCTTTGTAGTATAGTCTGAAGTCAAGGAGCCTGATTCCTGTAGCTCCTTTTATCTTTCTCAAGATTGCTTTGGCTATTTGGGGTCTTTTGTGTTTCCATACAAATTGTGAAATTTTTTGCTCTAGTTCTGTGAAAAATGCCATTGGTAGTTTGATAGGGATTGCATTGAATCTGTAGATTGCTTTGGGTAGTAGAGTCATTTTCACAATGTTGATTCTTCCAATCCAAGAACATGGTATATCTCTCCATCTATTTGTATCATCTTTAATTTCTTTCATCAGTGTCTCATAATTTTCTGCATACAGGTCTTTTGTCTCTGTAGGTAGGTTTATTCCTAGATATTTTATTCTTTTTGTTGCAATGGTAAATTGGAGTGTTTTCTTGATTTCACTTTCAGATTTTTCATCATTAGTGTATAGGAATGCAAGAGATTTCTGTGCATTAATTTTGTACCTTGCTACATTACCAAATTCATTGATTAGCTCTAGTAGTTTTCTGGTAGCATCTTTAGGATTTTCTATGTATAGTATCATGTCATCTGCAAACAGTGACAGCTTTACTTCTTCTTTTCCAGTTTGGATTCCTTTTATTTCTTTTTCTTCTCTGATTGCTGTGGCTAACACTTCCAAAACTATGTTGAATAATAGTGGTGAGAATGGGCAACCTTGTCTTGCTCCTGATCTTAGTGGAAATGCTTTCAGTTTTTCATCATTGAGGACAATGTTGGCTGTGGTTTGTCATACATGGTCTTTATTATGTTGAGGAAAGTTCCCTCTATGCCTACTTCCTGGGTGGTTTTTATCATAAATGGGTATCGAATTTTGTCGAAAGCTTTCTCTGCATCTATTGAGATGACCATATGGTTTTTCTCCTTCAATTTGTTAATGTGGTGTATCACATTGATTGATATGCATATATTGAAGAATCCTTGCAATCCTGGGATAAACCCCACTTGATCATAGTGTATGATCCTTTTAATGTGCTGTTGGATTCTGTTTGCTAGTATTTTGTTGAGGATTTTTGCATCTGTGTTCATCAGTGATATTGGCCTGTAGTTTTATTTCTGTGTGACATCTTTCTCTGGTTTTGGTATCAGGGTGATGGCGGCCTCATTGAATGAGTTTGGGAGTGTTCCTCCCTCTGCTATATTTTGGAAGAGTTTGAGAAGGATAGGTGTTAGCTCTTCTCTAAATGTTTCATAGAATTTGCCTGTGAAGCCATCTGGTCCTGGGCTTTTGTTTGCTGGAAGATTTTTAATCACAGTCTCAATTTCAGTGCTTGTGATTGGTCTGTTCATATTTTCTATTTCTTCCTGGTTCAGTCTCAAAACGTTGTGCATTTCTAAGAATTTGTCCTTTCTTCTAGGTTGTCTATTTTATTGGCGTATACTTCTAGTAATCTCTCATGATCCTTTGTATTTCTACAGCTTCATTTGTTACTTCTCCTTTTTCATTTCTAATTCTGTTGATTTGAGTCTTCTCCCTTTTTTTCTTGATGAGTCTGGCTAATGGTTTATCAATTTTTTTTTTTATTTTCTCAAGGAATCAGCTTTTAGTTTTATTGATCTTTGCTATCATTTCCTTCATTTCTTTTTCATTTATTTCTGATCTGATCTTTATGATTTCTTTCCTTTTGGTAACTTTGGGTTTTTTCATTCTCTAATTGCTTTAGGTGTAAAGTTAGGTTGTTTATTTGAGATGTTTCTTGTTTCTTAAGGTTGGATTGTATTGTTATAAACTTCCATTTAGAACTGCTTTTGCTGCATTCCCATAGGTTCTGGGTCATCATGTTTTCGTTGTCATTTGTTTCTAGATATTTTTTGATTTCCTCTTTGATTTCTTCAGTGATCTCTTTGTTATTAAGTAGTGTATTGTTTAGCCTCCATGTGTTTGTATTTTTTACAAATTTTTCCTGTAATTGATATCTAGTCTCATAGTGTTGTGGTCAGAAAAGATACTTGATACGATTTCAATTTTCTTAAATGTACCAAGGCTTGATATGTGACCCAAGATATGATCTATCCTGGAGAATGTTCCATGAGCACTTGAAAAGAATGTGTATTCTGTTGTTTTTCGATGGAATGTCCTATAAATATCAATTAAGTCCATCTTGTTTAATGTATCATTTAAACCTTGTGTTTCCTTATTTATTTTCATTTAGGATGATCTGTCCATTGATGAGAGTGGGGTGTTAAAGTCCCCTACTATGATTGTGTTACTGTTGATTTCCCCTTTTATGGCTGTTAGTATTTGCCTTATATATTGAGGTGCTCCTATGTTGGGTGCATAAATACTTACAATTGTTATATCTTCTTCTTGGATTGATCCCTTGATCATTAGGTAATGTCCTTCTTTGTCTCTTGTAATAGTCTTTGTTTTAAAGTCTATTTTGAGAATTGCTACTCCAGCTTTCTTTTGATTTCCATTTGCATGGAATATCTTTTTCCATCCCCTCACTTTCAGTCTGTATATGTCCCTAGGTCTGAAGTGGGTCTCTTGTAGACAACATATATACAGGGTTTCTTTTTGTATCCATTGGGCCAGTCTATGTCTTTTGGTTGGAGCATTTAATCCATTTATATTTAAGGTAATTATCAATACGTATGTTCCTATTACCATTTTCTTAATTGTTTTCAGTTTGTTTTTGTAGGTCTTTTCCTTCTTTTGTGTTTTCTGCCTAGAGAAGTTCCTGTAGCATTTGTTGTAAAGCTGGTTTGGTAGTGCTGAATTCTCTTAGCTTTTGTTTGTCTGTAAAGGTTTTAATTTCTCTGTCAAATCTGAATGAATTCCTTGCTGGGGAGAGTAATCTTGGTTGTAGTTTTTTCTCCTTCATCACTTTAAATATGTCCTGCCAGTCCCTTCTGGCTTGCAGAGTTTCTGCTGAAAGATCAGCTGTTAACCTTATGGGGGTTCCCTTGTGTGTTATTTGTTGTCTTCCCCTTGCTGCTTTTAATTTTTTTTCTTTTTATTTAATTTTTGATAGTTTGATTCATATGTTTCTTGGCATGTTTCTCCTTGGCTTTATCCTGTATGGGACTCTTTGTGCTTCCTGGACTTGATTAACTATTTCCTTTCCAATATTAGGGAAGTTTTCAACTATAAGCTCTTCAAATATTTTCTCCGACCCTTTCTTTTTCTCTTCTTCTTCTGGGACCCCTATAATTCGAATGTTGGTGCGTTTAATATTGTCCCAGAGGTCTGTGAGGCTGTCCTCAATTCTTTTCATTCTCTTTTCTTTATTCTGCTCTGCAGTAGTTGTTTCCATTATTTTCTCTTCCAAGTCACTTATCCGTTCTTCTGCCTCAGTTATTCTGCTATTGATCCCTTCTGGAGAATTTTTAATTTCATTTATTGTGTTGTTCATCACTCTTTGTTTGCTCTTTAGTTCTTCCTGGTCTTTGTTAAACGTTTCTTGTATTTTCTTCATTCTATTTCCAGGAGTTTAGATCATCTTTACTATCATTATTCTGAATTCTTTTTCAGGTAGACTGCCTATTTCCTCTTCATTTGTTAGGTCTGGTGGGTTCTTACTTTGCTCCTTCATCTGCTGTGTGTTTCTCTGTCTTCTCGTTTTGCTTAACTTACTGTATTTGGGGGTCTCCTTTTCACCTGCTGCAGGTTCATAGTTCCCATTGTTTTGGTGTCTGTCCCCAGTGGCTAAGGTTGGTTTAGTGGGTTGGGTAGGCTTCCTGATGGAGGGGACTAGTGCCTGTGTTCTGGTGGATGAGGCTGGATATTGTCTTTCCGGTGGGCAGGCCCACGTCTGGTGGTGTGTTTTTGGGTGTCTGCGGACTTATTATGATTTTAGGCAGCCTCTCTGCTAATGGATGGGGTTGTGTTCCTGTCTTGCTAGTTGTTTGGCATAGGGTGTCCAGCACTGTAGCTTGCTGGTCGTTGAGCGGAGCTGGGTCTTGGCATTGAGATGGAGATCTGTGGGAGATTTTCGCCGTTTGATATTACGTGGAGCTGGGAGGTGACTGGTGGAACAGTGTCCTGAACTTGGCTCTCCCACTTCAGAGGCACAGCCCTGATGCCTGGCTGGAACACCAAGCATGTCATCCACATGTCTCAGAAGAAAAGGGAGAAAAAAAAGAAAGTACAAAAGAAGAAGATAAAATATAGTAAAATAAAATAAAATTAAGTTATTAAATAAAAATTAAAAAATAATTATTAAAAAAATTTTAAGTAATAAAAAAAAGAAAGAGGAGAGCAACCAAACCAAAAAACAAATCCACCAATGATAACAAGTGCTAAAAAACAGTATACTAAAAAAACAAAATGGACAGACAGAACCCTAGGACAAATGGTAAAAGCAAAGCTATACAGACAAAATCACACACAGAAGCATACACATACACACTCACAAAAAGAGGAAAAGGGAAAAATATATATATATTGTTTCTCCCAAAGTCCACCTCCTCAATTTGGGATGGTTCGTTGTCTATTCAGGTATTCCACAGATGCAGGGTACATCCAGTTGATTGTGGAGATTTAATCCACTGCTCCTGAGGCTGCTGGGAGAGATTTCCCTTTCTCTTCTTTGTCTCACAGCTGCCGGGGTTCAGTTTTGTATTTGGCCCTGCCTCTGCATGTAGGTCGCCTGAGGGCGTCTGTTCTTCACTCAGACAGGATGGGGTTAAAGTAGCAGCTGATTAGGGGGCTCTGGGTCACTCAGGCCGCGGGGGGGTGGGGGTGGAGGAGGGGTACGGATGTGCAGCGCGCCTGTGGCGGCAGAGGCCAGTGTGACGTTGCAGCAGCCTGAGGCACGCCATGCGTTCTCCCGGGGAAGTTGTCCCTGGATCACGGGACCCTGGCAGTGGCGGGCTGCACATGCTCCCGGGAGGGGAGGTTGTGGATAGTGACCTGTGTTTGCTCACAGGCTTCTTGATGGCGGCAGTAGCAGCCTTAGCGTCTCATGCCCGTCTCTGGGGTCCGCGCTTTTAGCCTCGGCTCGCGCCTGTCTCTGGAGCTCCTTTAAGCAGTGCTCTTAATCCCCTCTCCTCGCGCACCAGGAAACAAAGAGGCAAGAAAAAGTCTCTTCCTCTTCGGCAGCTCCAGACCTTTAACCGTACTTCCTCCCGGCTAGCCGTGGCGCGCTAGCCCCTTCAGGCGGTGTTCACGCCGCCAACCCCAGTCCTTTCCCTGTGCTCTGACCGAAGCCCGAGCCTCAGCTCCCAGCCCCGCCCGCCCCGGCAGGTGAGCAGACAAGCCTCTCGGGCTGGTGAGTTCTGGTCGGCGCCAATCCTCTGTGCTGGAATCTCTCCGCTTTGCCCACTGCACCCCAGTTGCTGCGCTCTCCTCCATGGCTCGGAAGCTTCCCGCCTCCGCCACCCGCAGTTTCCGCCCACAAAGGGTCTTCCTAGTGTGTGGAAACCTTTCCTCCTTCACATCTCCCTCCCACTGGTGCAGGTCCCGTCCCTATTCTTTTTCTCTGTTTATTCTTTTTTCTTTTGCCCTACCCAGGTACGTGGGGAGTTTCTTGCCTTTTGGGAAGTCTGAGGTCTTCTGCCAGCGTTCAGTAGGTGTTCTGTAGGAGTTGTTCCATATGTAGATGTATTTCTGATGTATTTGTGGGAAGGAAGGTGATCTCTGCGTCCAACTCTTCCGCCATCTTGAAGCTCCTCTCCTCTTTTTATTTACTAGGAATTCATAATGTGGAAAAATACATATTGCTGCAGAACTTATAGAATGGTTTATTGGGCATTGAATTACACAACATTATAAATCTAGAGAGAATTGTTAACAATAAAACTTTAAGAGATGAAGATCATATTTAGTGAACTAAGTTCATGCAACAAATCATTTCACAGTCTCCAATGCAGAAGCCTCTGAATGGGCTGAAAAAGAGAGTTCACTTACGAATTTCTGTAGGGCCGTTTATAGCCTTAGACCTTGTTTTCTTAGTTTTCTCTCTAAAGAGTCTTCCGGAGTAAGAAAGTTTGGTAGGAATTAAGTAATAATTATTGCAAAACATTGTTTAAAAATAAAACATCAAAATGTATATAGTCATCATGAGTTTTTAAAAGTTAACTATTTGGGCTTCCCCGGTGGTGCAGTGGTTAAGAATTCACCTGCCAATGCAGGGGACATGGGTTTGAGCCCTAGTCTGGGAAGATCCCACGTGCCATGGAGCAACTAAGCCCGTGTGCCACAACTACTGAGCCTGTTTGCCACAACTGCCAAAGCCTGCCCACCTAGAACCCATGCTCTGCAACAAGAAAAGCCACCACAATGAGAAGCCCACGCACCGCAATGAAGGGTAGCCCCCACTCACTGCAACTAGAGAAAAGCCCACACGCAGCAATGAAGACACAATGCAGCCAAAATTAAATAAGTAAAATACATAAATTTATTTAAAAAAAAAAGAATAGGTGGAAGGAAATGAAAGGAAAAGACACTAAGGCAGTGGCTGGACATCTCCAAAGGTACTCACTACTACTGGTAAGAACCACCATTTCCTTTTTTTTTTTTTTTGTAGTACGCGGGCCTCTCACTGCTGTGGCCTCTCCCGTTGCGGAGCACAGGCTCCAGAAGCACAGGCCCAGCGGCCACGGCTCACGGACCCAGCCGCTCCGCGGCATGTGGGATCTTCCCGGACCAGGGCAGGAACCCGCATCCCCTGCATCGGCAGGCAGACTCTCAACCACTGTGCCACCAGGGAAGCCCTCCTTTTTTTTTTTTAATTAATTTATTTGGCTGTGCCAGGTCTTATTTGCAGCACACAGGATCTTTGATCTTCGTTGCAGCACATGGGATCTTTAGTTGCGGCATGTGAACTCTTAGTTGCCGCATGCATGTGGGATCTAGTTCCCTGACCAGGGATCAAACCTGGGCCCCCTGCATTGGGAGCGCGGAGTCTTAGCCACTGGACCACCAGGGAAGTGCCAGAGCCACCATTTCTGGAAGGCTGACCAGGTACCACATGCTTCCTATACATTCTAACTGAATGTTCACAGCAGCCGCTTCACATTTTAAGATGAGAAAACTGGGGCTCAGAGCAGGTTATTCAGGTGGCATATGGGGGAGGGAGGTGTCACTCCAGTCAGTGTGACTTGCAGAATCTGCTCAACCGGAGTCTTGCTACTCAGAGTGTGGTCCTTGGAACGGCAGCACCTGGAAGCCTATTAGAAATGCAGACTCCTGGGCCCCATCCTTAGACCGAAGGAACCCGACCTGCATTTGAACAAGATCCCCCCATGGTGTGTATACAAGTTAAAATTTGAGAACCCTGGTCTGAACCTCGGCCCCCTGCTATCCATGAGTATGAGTTGTTGGCTCCCTGCTGAGGGGAGAGGTCAGGGGAGCATGGGACTAGTGGGGAGAGGCTGGAGGGAGGAGTGGAACAGTAGTCATAGGAATATGAAGGGCTGTATTAAGAGAAAACTTCTAAAATGTTATGATATGTATTAATTCACAGGTTAAGGCTAGACTGGGTAACGGCTTCAAATAAGTCCATGTAATTGTGCTTTCCAGAGAGAATACCCAAGTAACATCGGTTTACTCTGGTTGTTGTAATATTCTCAGCTATCCAGTCTCCTGGGAGTATCATAGCACAGCTGGCTGATTTATTACCAAAAGACATGCAGTGCCTTGAACGCGGCCTGTTTTTTCGTAGCTCAGTGCCCCAAGTACATGTGATTCCTTCTCTCTCTTCTTTGACTGACTTGTCCTTTAAAACCTCCTTCTGGAAAGACTTCCTTGCCCACCCGGGCCCCTGTGTGATTTGGGTTACCACTCTCTCTGGGCTCCCAATCACCATCTGCAAGGCCGTGGCTGGTACGTGATCTTTGAAGGGCTTAGGATGGTGCAGTAAGTGCTCAGTAAGCACTACGGTCTATTATTAGCCCGGGAGTAGGAATAAAGGTAGTTGAGAGTAGGACATGTGGTTGAGAGGGAGTGGCACCATATAAAGGGGGCAAAAATAACCAGAGATCCCAGCACGCGCCGTACTGAAGTGGTGACTAAGGATTTTCTGTGCTGGGAAGGAAAGCGTGAGAAGGCAAGACAGAGGCAGTGGAGTGGTTTTGAATGGCCTGCTTGCTATAAGGGTCGTTATAAGGTGGGGGAGAAAGAAGGCCTCATTTTAAGGAAACTAGCTCATCCAAATCATTCTACTTTAAGAAAGCTTTGTATTTGTTATAGCTGGTTGTAGGAGTTGGAACACATGTATGATAGGGCAGAGTTTTCTTTTTGTTTACAGATATGTCTCTGTGCTATGCTGAAGCCTGTGTGATCAATGTACTGTATAGCTCCCATTTTAACATACATTTTATGGAACCTGAAGCCTAATTTTACCATTTGTATAGTTATTTTTTGATATTTTTTATTTTATTAATGTGTGGTTATTTTCGTAGTTATTGAATCTTTGTTTCTATCCTGTTAATTTTATCTGTAATTTATTTCAAATCAGTTTCTTGAACAGGTATGTAATAGCCAATTATATCATTCTTCCTGTGAGAAAATAGCATCAAGTTTCTTACTTTAATTTTAAAAAATTTCCTAAACATCTGTTACCTGGAAAGCACTACAAACATTGCTTTTTGAGGGATGCAGTCATGAACCAGAAATGATCCTTGTCCTTGAGGGAGCTGACAGCCTAGGAGGGGAGACATCACAGGTAGAAATGATTATAAACTCAACAATGTAAGTCATGCTGTACGAGGTGAGATACTGTGCTCGTTGAGGGAGAATAACTCGCTTTTGGCTGGGAGTGGGAGTAGGGGATAAAAGCTTTGAGGCAAAGACAGTGGTTCAGCTTGACCTTGAGGTTCGGTTTGATAGGAAGAAATAGGACAAAAGGCATTCTAGGTGGACAAAATATTATAAAATAATAAATTTTGATTTTCATAAACACATTGTTGTGCTAGATGGTTTCATCTCTAGATAATAGTTTAAGTATCCACAAAAAGGAGGAACTACCATTTAATGAATGCTAATGTTTAGGTACATGTGTATTATCTCAATCGATCCTCACAAAAACCTGATGAAGTAGGGAGGTATTGTTATCCCCATTAACAGGTAAAGAAACTGATGTTCAGAGAAGTTAATCATTTGCTCAAGGTCATGTACATGGCAGGGCTGGGATTCAGACATAGATCTATCTCATTCCAAAGCTCATGCTCTTTCCACTACTTCCTGCTGCCTTCCTGTAGACATGTTCACAGATTGCCAATCATTCATTCATTCATTCCACAAAGAACAATTGAGTATTGAACATGTCCCAGGTGCCATGCTAGGCACTGGGTTTGCAGCTATGAGCTATGGTGGTAGTCCTCCCGGCAACACAGCCATGTTCCCTGCTAAATGTATGGGACACGTGGAGAAACAAATAGCACCTTGACATTTCTGGGACATTAAGATTTCCAATTAAGTGTAAATTTAGAGGATTAATTTGATTTTATCAAATATCTTAATTGATTACCCTCATCAAATAATTAGAAAAGGCACAGTGCTCACTGAGAAATAATAAATGGAAAAATAAAGAATATTTCGATGCCATAGTTGGAAGATCTACAACTTAAATATTTTATGAAAATATCGGTAGTTAGGATCTTAGCAGTTGATAGACCTGAGTGCCCCAAAGCATACCTTACCTAAGCCGTGCAGATTGTGATACCAATAAAAGTCCAATAAAAGTGTTTCAGGGAAGGGTGGGGGAGAGCGAGAGAGGAAGGGATGGGGGGCGGAGAGAGGGAGATTTTGTTGAGGACCAAATGAAATTAGGTGTTCAGAAATTTCATCTGCTGGCCTACTTTTAAACAAAATGTTTTCAAAAAACTGAGAAATGCAAACAGTAAAGTAAAAGTCACTCATACTATCATCAGTGAAATAGTATACATATATATAAAACATATATATCCATATACATACTTGTTTCCCCTTTTGTCCCATACATGCATATATATGGAGCCTCTCTCCCTGATAACCTACTCCTGCAGCCCCACCCTAGAGGTAACCACCATTAGCAATTTGGAATTTGTCCTTCCTGAATAGTGACTCCTTACTTACTCCTTATCCATAGTGACAGATCCATTTTCGTTTCTACATACAATCCTCATTTTATTCTTTTTACAAAAACAGGACCATTCCTCTGTTTTTATTTTTCTGCCATTTGCCCTTTTTAAACTTAAGGTAACTTTGGGCCCAGTAATTAACTTATCTTTGACTTTTAAGAGAACATCTATAAGTTTCTCCCACGAGGGTGCAAACATTGAGTTAACAGCAAGTTGTACGAAAGGCTGGGAAGGTGGCCTTATGGTCAGTTTGGGGGCAACATTCTTCAGTATGTGAAGCTTGAGAGTAAAAGAGAAGTATCTTGACTCAACTGAAATACTACCAGTGACTCTAAAGAAAAAGTTATGGATTTGCTTTTCATTGCTTTCATTGCTACACAATTCTCCTTAGTTACTCTGTGGACTTGTAAGAATCCACCCACGGTAAAAGTTGGATTTGACACATTGTGAGAATTGTTATGAGGATTACAATTCTTTGTGTCCCAAATGCAAAGTGCTTCCAAGGCATTTTATAAAATGTTGAGTTTCATTTAAGTATCTCAACAAGGGAAAAAAAAAATCTAACCACACAAGACTGGAAATCTTAAAAGCAAGCATTATCCTATGAAAACCCCAAAAGGTACTTAAAAACAATATAAAATGTAGTATAAGTATCTATACTATTATCTTTGGAACTGAAGCAAGTAGCATGTGCATGTTATCCTTTGCGCTGCATTAATTATGTAAAACAACGAAGTTCAAAATATGAGTATAGTTATTGTGTGATGAATTGCCCAAATTACTTAAGTGGTTAACTCAAGCCTCTACTTCATTTGTTTGTAGAGTTCTTCTGAAGAGCTTATTTCTTACGCAGACTATGCAGAACACACACCTGTCCTTATTGAGTCAAGGCCGGCCTGGTGAACCTCCATTACTGTCCAAGGCTGGAAAGCTATGGTTTAGAGGCTGCTGAGGTCACCAGAGCTGTTCGCCTGGGCACCAAATGCTCTTCTGTTTCTCTGTATCTCAGCTTACCACTCTAGCTGTCATCTCCTGGGACCATCACTGGGTCTTTGTGGCTTCTGAGTTTTTCCTCACTGTAAACACAATTGGCTGAGTTAAGGCCCAAGTCGACCGTCACCTCTTCTATAGAGGAAGTCCCCTGTGTGACCCTCTGTTTAAAACTTGGGCCCTTGTCTTGCACTTCTGTGCTCTGTTGCGGTTCTGGTAGGTAGGAAGCTGACCTCCCGACCTCCCTGACCCCGGGCTAAGAGGAAAGGGTGTTGTCATTCTAAGTTGTCATCCCACATCCCTTAGCCCTAGTGATGGTCTTGCTCAGGACTGTCCATTTTGGTTTTTCATCTCCTGTGTTCCCATGAGATGGAAATAATGGGGCCAAGTCTCTTTGAAAACTTCTACTTGAGATATAGCAAGACTTCATGTTATTTTAAAGAGAGAGAAGCTTTTCAAATATTTGAATAGATAGTTTGGCATATTAATACTGAAAACAGTGTAGGATCAATCTTCATCATTTTAATTTCTCTCTTTCCAATAAATACCTGTTTAATTTAAGTCGGTACTTCAAAAACTGCCCCATTCATACAGAGTATGAAATACGCACACCCTGAAATACATAATATGAAGATAAGAAGTGTGTGGCTTCTGTTACTCTTGACCGTGACAGTGCTTGGTTCTGTACTTTGATTACTGTAAACATCTGAAATCAAACAAATGTACTCCAGCTTGTGAAATCACTTTAATTGCTTTCTTAAATTGTTTTTGTTCCATCCGTAATTATATTTTAATGTCACATTTTGCTAAATACTGTTGATTGTGTGGAGCTCTGATGAGTGTGTATATGTAATAAAAATAAGAAGAGGGAATTTAGATTCAGGAGGGTCAAAAAAAAATAGACGAGCTTAAGTCTGAATTTCCAGCTCTTTGATGATTTGATTGTAAACAGGATAATTTTTTAAATTGCATTACAAAACGTGGTGCATGACTTGAGCCACAGTTGCTATTCTCATGTCAGTTACTTTTATTTTACTCTATATTTTTCCTTCTTGATGTTCTTGATGTTATGTTCTTTTAATCCCTGTCCTTAGAGCTTTTTCATGCCTTAGCTGTGGCTCCCGTCTCCCCTCCCCCCCCCCTTTTTTAAAGTCAGTGTTTATTGGGAACTTTGGGCCAGGTAGGTGCTAAGTGTCAGGTGTTTTCCAGACATTGCTCTAACTACTTAATTATGAGAACCCTGTGATGAAGGTATTAGTATCCATATTTTACAAATATGCAAACTCAAGCCCAGAAAGTTAAGTAACTGCAAGGTTACCCTGCTGGTTAGTGATGAGAATTGAATACAGGTCTGACTTCCAAAGCCTGCGCTTGACTCATTACCCTGTACATGCCTCTCTGAGCCCACTTTGGGTTTTCGGTAAAGCAAGAGTGACAATCTTAGTCTCATGGGGTTTTCTGGAGGCACGAGTGAGAAAAAGAATGCAGAACAGCCTTCTGCACCGTCCATGAGCAGCGTGGGTACTGCTTGTACAGCATGAGTAGTAAACTTCCCCTTTCTGGGTTATGGGTAGCAGTATCTCCCACTGGGCACCCTTTACCCTGCCACCCAGCATGCATCCCGGCTCTGGGTTGTTATGCGCTGAGGAAGTGCAGATAAACTGGAAACGCCTAATTAAGCAGGAAAGCGGTGGTGAGGAAAGGCATGCCCTTGAGAGCCTTATACTTCATGCTTTTTATCATCTGATAGATGGGACCATCCCTAAGGCTGTGGCAGGGCAGGTGATCGGGTGTTAAGCAGGGTGCCGAAGCGCTCGCCATGGAGCCCGTGCATCATATTGCCCTCTAGGCACCTGGCCTTCGTGTTTCAGGCAGTCATATGCAATCCCTCTGCTGGAAAAGCTGGCAGATCACACCTGGGTGTCCAGAAGCCTCCTCCCTGCCACCTGCACTGTGGTCCTCCAGAGCCCTATTGGTGGTAAACGACCAATGTTATGAGTATGTGTGTGTGTGTGTGTGTGTGTGTGTAATTTCCAATTTATTTCAAACAAGTACTCATAAAATACAATCAAAATGGATTACTAGAAAAATGACTTTTTAAAAAAGGCATATAAAACGCAAGCCAGAATATTTTATGAGAAGATTCAACAGTAATAAAACTACATTTCCAAAAATGTCAAGGCAATGCCAAATTGCTCTAAGTTTCTAAGCACTTATTCTCAATTTTCTGTCCTTATCTCATTGCTGTTGAGTAACAGTTTACAGACCAGTACCAGCCTGCAGAGGACACTTTGAGAAGCTGGCCCAGAGCTCACCCTGATTGAGGCTGGCAGTACATGTGTGGGTGCAGGTCCTCCTGCCAAGGTCTGGACTGGTGCCTGCTGCCGTCAGCCTGTGTGTGGAATGCTTGGGTGTGGAGGAGTGCCAGTCCCTTGCTGTCCTCCGTCACAGCTCTGCCCTTGAGGCTTGGTCCCTGCCTCAGCTCCCGGTTTCTTCCTGTTTTCTCTGGGTCCTAGAGCTCAGCCCTGAGCCCTGACTGATATGCTGTGGCACTGAGAGGGTCTTACCGGTATTCTCCCCCAAGGCCTCCATTCTGCTGTCTGGATGTACAGTCGTTGGCAGGATTCCAAGATAACTTACCAGTTTCTTATTGCTGCTGTAACAAATTACTACACATTTAGTGGGTTAAAACAACAGAACTTTATTCTCTTAGAGTTCTGGAAGCCAGAAGGTCCGAAATTAGTCTTGCAGAGTAAAATCTAGGCATTGGCAGAGCGGGTTCCTTCTGGATGCTCTAGGGGAGAATTCATTCTTGCCTTATCCAGCTTCTGTGACTGCCAGCATTCTTTAGCTTGTGGCCCCGTTAACCTCTGCTTTTCATTGTCATATTGCCTTTTCCTTTTCTGTGGTCAAATCTCCTTCTTAGGAAAACACTTGTGATTACATTCTGGCCGGCCCTGATATCCAAACTAATCTCTCTCACTGCTGTGGCCTCTCCCGTTGCGGAGCACAGGCTCCGGACGTGCAGGCTCAGCGGCCATGGCTCACGGGCCCAGCCGCTCCGCGGCATGTGGGATCTTCCCGGACCGGAGCACGAACCCGTGTCCCCTGCATCGGCAGGCGGACTCTCAACCACTGCGCCACCAGGGAAGCCCAAGATCTTTATCTTAATCACATCTGCAAAGACTCTTTTGCCATATAATAACATTCACAGGTTCCAGGGATGAGGACCTGGATTTCTTTGGAGGACGTTATTCACCATCTCCAGATTTGGGGATTCGTGTCATTGTCATCTGACCCACTGTATGTTTTCCTTCTGCTGTGTACCTCCTCCCCTCCCCCATACACACTGGGCCATCTACCGGGTAGAATCATTTCTAGGGTCTGAGGTTTTCAGAGTCTGGGGGCACTGGTGTGGCAGCTAATAATTATTGAGTAATTTGCGTTTTAGATATTCTGCTAAGGACTTTGTAGATTAGCCCATTTAATACTTGTGACAACCCAAGAGATTCTGTGGCATCCAACCTGGAGATGAAGAAATAGAACCTTAAGGAGGTTAGATAGTTAATTGCCCAAGGTCCCTCGGCAAGTAGATGGGGGAGCTGCACGCAGTCCCAGGCAGTGTGGCTCCACAGTTGGAGTTCTCACCCCTACGCCAGGCTGCCCTTGGCCAGCGGCAGACCCTGAGATGTGGGCTACAAGCATGTCTCCTCCCCGCAAGCACCAGCCATGTGGCAGAGCCAGCGCCCTAGCCTGGCCCTGTAGTCCCAGCTTCCTTCCTTTCCCCTCCGGGCTCTAGGATGTATCTTCCCAAGAAGGGACAGGCAGGAAGAACTCTTCCACTCTCTCCCAGAAGGACACCAGGAGCTCCAGGACCAAATGACTGACTGACTGTGAGAAGAGCCCCTACTCCTCCAGGTAGCCTGGCTGTCACCTGCCCTTTGGACAGGAATAGAGCTGGCAGTCAGCCACTGCTGGCTGAGTTTGAATTTGTTTGCAGGTCCTGTCATGATGTGTCGTTAAGCATTCCTGGCTAGAAGTCAGACAGGAGAGAGCCCTGGAGGGCATTCTCACACCCTGTGCTCCTGAGAGGCTGCCCTGCTTGCTGGCGGCCCTGGGACTCTCTGGGGCCTTTTGCTTCCATTTAGGAGGCAGTGCTGGCAACCCTCGCTGGTACAGCAGCAACTGGAGTTTGGGGAAAGGCTGTTAGGCTGTGAGTCATCTTCCCTGACAGCAAATTCTGAGTGCCGGTGGGGCAATGTCCAGCAGACTCAGGAAAGTTAGAAATCGAGAACTCTGCCTGGTAGCCAGAGGCAGGAGCCAGATGTGGCAGGAGAGCTACGCTTCCTCAGAAGGCTTCCTGGATCAGCCTGTTCTGAATCCCCAATTGGTGGAACCATAAAATGCCAAGCAAAGGGATGTGTCATGAGAATTAGGACCTAAACTGTAGACTGACCTTAGAAAATGCTCACTGTGGGTTCCTTTGCAGGACGTGCCTGCCGCAGAGCTATCCAAGCTGGGCCTGCAGCATCAGGAAGCCAGATAAACACTACATTCTCCCAGACTAGGAATTTATTAAATTCCATGTCATTTAAATGTGTTTTAATAATAAAAGTATGGATAGATTATTGATGAGAATACAAGTTTTTTGCATATCTTTTACATCATGTAAGTGGTTTATTTTTAAATAGAGTTTATTTTTTAAATAAATGTATTTATTTATTTTTGGCTGCGTTGAGTCTTTGTTGCTGCACGCGGGCTTTCTCTAGTTGTGGTGAGCAGGGGCTACTCTTCGTTGCGGTGCGCGGGCTTCTCATCACGGTGGCTTCTCTTGTTGCGGAGCACGGGCTTCCATAGCTGTGGCTGGCAGCCTCTAGAGTGCAGGCTCAATAGTTGTGGCACACGGACTTAGTTGCTCCATGACTTGTGGGATCTTCCCGGACCAGGGCTCGAACCCATGTCCCCTGCATTGGCAGGCGGATTCTCAACCACTGCGCCACCAGGGAAGCCCCCTCCTATTATTTTTTATTATTACTCAAGGACCCATACCTCCATCTCAGCTTTAGCAAGACAGCTCAGTGGTCCAGAGGATCCTTCTTAGTTTATGGAAATTGTCCTTGATTTACCTAACCGTATACAAGGGTCACCTCTTACTCACTTTCCCCTACCCTCCTTCATTGCTTTAGTTTTTCCTCTAGATTTTTACATTGCCACTTATATCTTTTCTTTGACTAATAGGTAAGTCCACACTGAAAGACATATCTTCTGGTACAGTGGCTTCAGAGACTGCTTAATTAGTCTGCCTTCTTTCATGGCTGGATATATATATTATGTCAGATTCTGCAAAAGGCTTTGGAGAAGAAGATATAGAGGAAAATGATAAAATGGGGCATTTGAGGAAATTTTTAAACTCATGATTAGCCCCTTTATTTAAAAATAAGTCAGAATCTCTTTCAGAATTTCTAACAAAGGCTTTTAACTTTTGTGGTTTATCTGCCGTTCTCTGAAGCACATGGTATATATTTATAAGTCCTTACGTTAAATTATAAGCAGAATCATGAGGTAGGGAATTAGAGATAAAGCTGACCACAAGTTAATCTATTCCAACACTTTTTTTTTTTTTTTTGTGGTACGCGGGTCTCTCACTGTTGTGGCCTCTCCCGTTGTGGAGCACAGGCTCCGGACGCGCAGGCTCAGCAGCCATGGCTCACGGGCCCAGCCGCTCCGCGGCATGTGGGATCTTCCCCGACCGGGGCACGAACTCCTGTCCCCTGCATCGGCAGGTGGACTCTCAACCACTGCGCCACCAGGGAAGCCCCAACATCTTCTCTTTAAAAGGCCTGCAAATGTGGTGTTCTGTGCTTCTGTTTTTGAAGGGAAAGCATTTTGGTGACTACCAGGAAGCAGCAGTGGGGGCAGGGTGGAAGTATCATTGACCGGGCAGCTTGGAGACCTTGATTTTATCCCACTTTGACATCTGACTTGTGTACGACCTTGAACATAACAGTACCCTCTTAGGCCTTATTTGGCAGTCTGTAAAATGAAAGAGTTAAAGAAGATGACCCCTTGGAAGCCTTCCAATTCGCAAATTGTTGGAAATCATCCTTCAGGAGGTCAATATCTAGGAGACTGTTGTAATAATGAAAGTGAGAATGTAAAGCAGTTCTTGGTTTTCTGTGATATTGGGGGGACAGGGGTGGTAAAGTTAGCTAATATAGAAGTAGACATTTGTGTTTTCATGTAAGGAATTCACATGTGGGAATACATTTTGATGCAAGCTAAAGAAAGAGCTTATGTTATGATGATCCAGCTTATTAAGTTAGATTACAAATGTTTCGTTTCTGGCTTACTGTGGGGCTCCGTAAGGATTTTTCAAAAGAATGAATGAGAAATGATCTTAATGATGTGTATCGTTTACCACCTGCCTGATGTGCCAAGGACTGGAGGTATATCCATGAATAGCGCAGAGCCGACATCTGCCCTCTGCAAGAGGCATGTGTTATTACCCCTTAGTTACATACGGGGAAAAGGAATTCCAGATTTGGCGTTACACTGAAAAATGAACAGCAACGCTGGCAGCTTTCGTTCTCCAGAAGCCCACATTTTGTGCCAAGGAGCAAAGTAATCTTCCATTTACCAAGGGCTTCTTCAGCTTTTTAATGACATATTAAACACCCAGTCACCAAATATCTGTGAGGTTTGGTTGTAGCAGATGGATTTGGGCGTTGGGTGCTGGAATGCATCCTGTCGCAGCTGATCATTTACTGGTTCTCTGACTGTGGTTGGATGGAGTTGGCATTTGTCTCCTAGGGTCCTCTTGCCCTCAACAGTTTGTAGTTATGGTGACAAAATTATAACATGATAAATACAGGCATACCTCTGATATATTGCAGATTCCTGTCCAGACCACTTCAATAAAGCGAATATCGCAATAGAGTCACTCAAACTTTTTTGTTTCCCAGTGCCTATTAAAGTTGTGTAAAAAGTTTAGACTAGGGCTTCCCTGGTGGCACAGTGGTTGAGAGTCTGCCTGCCGATGCAGGGGACACGGGTTCGTGCCCCGGTCCAGGAGGATCCCACATGCTGTGGAGCGGCTAGGCCCGTGAGCCATGGCCGCTGAGCCTGCGCGTCCGGAGCCTGTGCTCCGCAACGGGAGAGGCCACAGCAGTGAGAGGCCCGCGTACCGCAACAAAACAAAACAAAACAAAACAACAACAAAAAGAGTTTAGACTATACTGTAGTCTGTTAAGTGTGCAATAGCATTATGTCTTAAAAAACAAAGTGCATAGCTTAATCAAAATACTTTATTGCTAAAAAATACTAATCATTATCTGACAATGCAGGGCTGGCACAGACCTTCAATTTGTAAAAAACAAAACAAAACAAAACAATATCTGCGAAGCACAGTGAAGTGAAGTGCAGTAAAATGAGGTATGCCTGTATTATGGTAGATGTATAAACAGAGGAAAGAGGACAGCAATTTAAAGAGTCTCCAAAAATTTTAAGGTACCCAGATCCAGGAAGGCATTTGGTGTGTGTTATGGGATAAGAGTCACTGGGACAGTTTTTCTCTCCCTCCAGAAAGGAAAATACTGATTTCCCCAGACCTTTAACAGCAACTGGGGTTTATCATTGCAAAATCTTTGGAATTTGATGAGTAGAAATGGAATCTAGTTTTGAAATCAATCCAAAAAAATTGTTTTGGATTGCCAGAGAGGCTGAGCATTGTTGCATAATTTTTACAGCCTATTTTTGTGTGTTTGTTTTATGAATTGCCTGTCCTTTCTTTACTGTCACATTTTTAATTGGGATACTTGCCTTTTTTCTAATTGTCTTATTAGAGTTTTTACAAACTCTTATAAGGATGCCAACTCCTTTCCATCATATATTACTAATATTTTTTCTTTTTTTTGGTATTTTTATATTTATTATGCTTTTTATATATTTATTAGTAAAACTCTAACAATCATTCCTTCAGTGTTTATGTCTTTGATGTTATTCTTAGCAAGACCTTCCAGGCCCTTGAATGATATAAGTGTTCACTTACATATTTTGTCAATATTCTTATGGGTTTTTTTAATTTAAAATTTTAATCTGTCTGGAAGTAATTTGGATATATGTCATGATGCATGGAGCTAACTTGATTTTTTCCCACATGTTAACCAATTATACTATCGTTCTTGAAATTACTGAATTATCAACTTCTTCCCCACTAATATAAAATGACACTTTTACTATTTACTAAAATCATACTGCTAAAACGGCATGGTTGTAGCAGAGAGGTCAATGAAAGATAACAGAAAGCCTAGGAACTGAGAAAATATACATATATATTCATATATATATATATATATATATATATATATATTCTTGTGTGTGTGTGTTCCTAAGCTTTCTGTTACCTTTCATTGACCTCTCTGCTAGAACCACACTGTTTTGGTAGTTGTATCTTTGGAGTCTATTGGTACATCTTGCAGAGCAAAATAACTCTTCCTTCATAATTTTGTTAGCCAGTTGCTGCCATTTATTCTTCTACATGGGTTTGAGAATTTTACAAATTCAAGTTGGTGTCAGGATATCTATAGTAATTAATATATTGATTTAGGGGAGACGACACTTTTTAAATACTGACTTCCCATCCGGGAAGGCACATATCATTCCATTTATTTCAGTCTTCTTTGATGACACTCAGGTAGTCTGGTGTATGATATCTTACGTGAAAGCACAGGCTCTGAAGTCAGGGAGTCTGAGTTCAAATCCAAATTGAGCTGTGTATTTACTTGTTTAGTAATGAGCAATTTTTTCCCCCAGTGACTGGAATATAGTGGGAAGTCAGCAAACATTTGTTCAAGAAATTTTTTTTTGACAACCAGGGAGAATTAAGCGAGAGGGAGAGAAAGAGGGAGAAGGAGAGACACAGAGAGAGAGAGAGAGAGAGAGAGAGAGAGAGATACTGAGAGAGAGAAAACAGCCTTTTGTCAGCATTCCTAGCAAAATCCTGTGCTAAAACTTTGATTGGACCAGCCTAAGTCACTTAACTACCTCTAACCAGTCACTGTAGCCAGGGAAGTCAAATGCTTAGCAATATTCATATAAATTCACATTTTTTCTTTAGAACCACATAGGTCCCCAAACAGGAGTCAGTCAGTGAACCCTGGGAAGAGAGAAGGAAGGAGTGGATGTTGGGGAGGCTATCAAGAAAGAAATTTTAAAAATGAATGTTGAGGGCTTCCCTGGTGGCGCAGTGGTTGGGAGTCCGCCTGCCGATGCAGGGGACTCGGGTTCATGCCCCGGTCCGGGAAGATCCCACATGCCGCGGAGCGGCTGGGCCCATGAACCATGGCCTCTGAGCCTGTGAGTCCGGAGCCTGTGCTCCGCAACGGGAGAGGCCACAGCAGTGAGAGGCCCGCGTACCGCAAAAAAAAAAAAAAAAAAAAGTGAATGTTGAACTTTATCAAAGTGCCATCTAAACATCTCTTGAGATGACCAAGTATTGGTTTACTCTTACTGATGATGGTGAGTTATATAAATAGATACCCTAATATTAAGGTAGGAGAACAAAACCTACTTAGCTGTGCCCTGTGGCAATACCAGAGGTTCTGGGAGAACCAGCTTGTTTTCCTTTTCCTTCTCTTTTTCCTTCTTCTGGGGCTTCTGTGGACTTTCCTGCCTCTCCTCAGCCCTCTGATACTGGTGTCTCCAGAGCTCTGTGTTTGGTTTTGTGCTCCGAGTGGTGGCATGGTTTTCACTGCCTCTCCTCTGAGCTTCCTACTCATATATCCCACAGCCTGACAAGTTGCATGGCCCAGAGGCATCTCAAACTCTGCACGTCCAGCACGAAACTCATCAGCCCTCATAAGCCTGCTTGGCCTCTTGTATTCTTGACAGCTCCAACCAGTCACTCAAACCAAAATCCTTGAACTTCCTCTCTTTATCCTCCGTTGCCCACACATCTCTCAGTTGATTTTATGCCCTGTGTTAGCCTTGAACTCGTCCTCTTCTACCCCCCACGCTGCTCCTAGCACAGGCGCCCATCAACTCTTGCCTTTACCAGTTGTTCTCAAATTTTAGCGAGCATTGCAGTCACCTGGAGGGCCGATCAGCTCACACATTGCTGCTCCCACCCCGCAGAGTTTCTGACTCAGCAGGTCTGGGATGGGCCTGAGGGTTTCCATTTCTGGTAAGTTCCAGTGCTGCTGCTGCTGGTTCAGGGACCACACTTTGAGAACCACAGGCCCGGATCATGGCAGCGGCAGCTCCTTTCTGGTCTCTGGTCTTCCAGTCTATCCACACTTAATCTATCCACACTTCAGCCAGAATGATCCAGCTCAATACTGATCCAGCAGTGCTACGGTAAGCCTAAGCTTCTCACCAGGGCAAGGCTGCGAGCCGGCCCCTTCCTCCCTGGTCAGCCTCACCATCCCCATCCCCAGACCCACACTGCGCGGGGCTGTCCACAGGAACTCTGTTCTTTGCCTTTCCTCGTGGTATTCCGTAGGCCAAAATGTCCCTTCCATGGTTTTCACCTGCCTCAGCCTCACTCCTCCTTCATCATTGAGCTTTCCTGTGATCTCCTGGAAATTTGCATGAGTTTCCAGAGGGAGCTTAATGCATCTTGCCTGAGTTCCCATAGCACCCTGCAGGTACCTCTGGCTTATTTCTTACCACCATTATTGAATTGTTTGCAGAGCGCTGTGTTCTCAGATGAAGGTATTTAATGCCTTGAGTACGCAGAGGTTCATCAAAAGACGCAAGTGGGCGGAGCTTTAGAGCAAGAACAAAAGGGAGCCTTTCGCTTCCATTCCACTGTCAGACAAGAGTGTGTTATTCAGCCTGTTCTCCAGCCAAGAGAAGAGGGACATGTACGGGAATCCAAGATAGGTTGTGAGTTGGAACCACCTTTTTAAAGAAATGTACTTTGATTGAATAGAAAATGGTCTTTGTGGACTTAAGTAATCTTTTGCTGTGTTTGGGAGCTCTCTGGGTGTTTTCCTCCCCAGTGGACACATTCACTGGCTCCCCCTTTCTGACTCTCTGGGTTTCTGGGAGAAGGAGGAAGATGCTGCCCTAGGCGCCCTTCCTCAGCTCAGCCACACGCCCATAAACAGGCCACTTCCACCCTCACGGTGCTCCCCTGTCCTCCTCCCTAACTCTTAAAAAACACTTTTTTTTTTTTTTTTTGTGGTACGCGGGCCTCTCACTGTTGTGGCCTCTCCCGTTGCGGAGCACAGGCTCTGGATGCGCAGGCCCAGCAGCCATTGCTCACGGGCCCAGCCTCTCCGCGGCATGTGGGATCCTCCCGGACTGGGGCATGAACCCGTGTCCCCTGCATCGGCAGGCAGACTCCCAGCCACTGCGCCACCAGGGAAGCCCCAAAAAATACTATTTTTTAAAAAGAAGTAAGGTTGTGGGGTGTTGACACCTTAGCTTTTCACGGAAGCCACGGTGGACCCAGAGGGCCAAGCACAGAGACCCAGAGACCTGCCCCCCCATACGTGTGCACCTTCGTTAGATAAAGGGGAGGGGCACAGGGCTCGGGGGTGGGGAGTGGGGGGACCTTCAAGGTATGCCCTGCTGGTGTCGGGGGCGGCTGTCCATATGCTAAGCTTCTAAAAATGTTGAGGTTCTAATTGTATAGTGCTTCACTTAGGTTTTACGTCTTTAGGATGGGAACTGTGCATATGATGAATAACTGTTTGGAAATCATTGTTTTTGCCAGCTAAGTAAAATTCCTTTTCAAAAAAGTGGGCATTTGCATTTTGCGGGTTACTTCTCATGAGTTTGTTACTTTTACATGGGATTCGTTGAAATGGGATTAGCTTTTAAGTGGAGTCAACATTCCACGCGGATTCATCACCCCTGACGTCCACACGGTCCATGGACTCAGGGTCTGACGGTGACAGTTCACCCAGTGTGAGTGGCCTCGATACGCTAGAGTCAGGAAAGCGAGCGTGGTTCAGTTCTGGTGTGGTGCCAGCTGTGGCTAAAAATCCAGTGTTGCTTCAGGGTCACCCGGGCTCTAGTGTGAGATTCTCCTGGAGTCAAACAGGGAAGACATTTGGCTACTGGTTCTCTAAGGCGGTTCTAGCTTTTCAGTGATAAAACCGAGGACAGAGGCAGCATAGATAATTGAAATCCACAGGATATCTCTAAAACTCATTTTCAGCAGGTGGTTTCTGTTTTCTTGCCCATCAAATCTATTTACCAGAACTGCTGACCATGTAACAGAACTGACGGATTTGCATATCATCCTTCCCCACTTTGTCCCATCTTCATTTAATGTTAAAGGAGAAGGCATATAGCAGGGTGGAAGGGCATCAGAAATGCATGGGTTTTTCCACAGTCCGGGTAATTGCCTTCTGAATAATCAGAGATCGACATTCTTTGCTCATCCTCTGTTACACAATGTAATTTTGAGTGCTTGAAGTCATCTAGCTGTTTCTAGTATCAGCAATATTCCCAATAAAAGGAAGGAAGTTAGTTGAGGGATGTCACGTTTTCCAGTTGCCTTTAAATTCTTCTGTTCTCCAGGTCACGCCCTGGGTTTGACCTTTGGAATCTGGGAATGGTTATGTTGACACACATGCCTGGCCCAGTGACACTGCAGCTGAGTTGCTAGGTTAATGAAGCTTGATGCCTTGATTCTTGCATGGCATGTATGATGTAAAGCTTTTTGACATAATCATAATATTGAAGTGCAATTAGGGTTTCCCCCGCCCAAAGCTAATTCTCTCTAGGGCTTTCTTGTGCTAGCCTCCTTCAGGTGCACTCACCATTTCATGGATTGTATTCTAGACCTTCCCCCCGCCCCCATTTTAACACAGTCTGTTTCAGACAGTTCTTTTCTGATGGCTGTAGATGAAATGACTCCAGTGTTTAAATAATTTCTCTCTTTCATCTGATATTTATGGGGAGTGGGATGGTTTCTCCATTAGACTATGCTGGCCACATTTTCTGTGCATGGGTCTGTTGGCATCTTGGATGTCTTCTGCCTTTTATTTATTTTTTTAAAATAAATTTATTTATTTTTTGGCTGCTTTGGGTCTTCATTGCTGCATGCAGGCTTTCTTCTAGTTGTGACGAGCAGGGGCTACTCTTCATTGTGGTACGCAGGCCTCTCATTGTGGTGGCTTCTCTTGTTGTGGAGCACAGGCTCTAGGCGCATGGGCTTCAGTAGTTGTGGCATGCAGGCTCAGTAGTTGTGGCTCATGGGCTCAGTAGTTGTGGCTCATGGGCTTAGTTGCTCCACGGTATGTGGGATCTTCCCAGACCAGGGCTTGAACTCGTTTCCCCAGCATTAGCAGGTGGATTCTTAACCACTGCGCCACCAGGGAAGCCCTTTATTTTCAAGTTTATTTTTAATTACCATTTCAGCGCTAACCAGAGGGTGGATCTGTCCTTTGTCACTGTGGTGTTTTCCAGGCATGGTGGGATATATCATCCTCTTCTCCACTCGCCCAGTAAGAGTCACTGAGTGTAATGACAATACTTCTTAAGAAAGAACAGCCTTGTCCCCAACAGCGACAGTAGAGAATGGGAGAGGGCAGGGGGCATCATAAGACACCGTGCTGGAAAGCCCATCACGGCATCTGGTCCAGCGCCTCAGGGCGCCTCTGGGTCGCATCTTGCTTTCACTGGCTCTGACTGCGTCGCCTGTGACACACGTGGTATGTACTGATCTCCCTACTTGCTTCACCTTCCCCAAGCTCAGCCAGATCTTCCACATCTTATGTGTAAGTTTTTTACAACTTAGAGTCTCTTTGTGTACCATCTTAAGACCTTTCTGGAACAAATCAAGATATAAGTTAATATGTAAATAAGAACATGGCCTTCCTTCCAAGAAAGGCAGGTCTGGGCTTAAATCTCAACTCCTGCCCTCAGGTGAGTTGAGTAACATTTCTGGAGCTTTAACTTCTTTAGCGTTAAGTTTGTGGGTTTGCTGTGCCTGTTACATGGGATGATGCACATGGGGGGGGGGGTCCTCAATCCCCTCTTGTCTTACTGGGGCACAGAGCAATTAGTTACCTTGAGCAAGGTCCCCCGAGTCCCAGCCCCATTTCCTAGGGTTTCATTTTACCAAGTTTCAGGGAAACTCCGTCTGTATTCTGAGGAATTTTAAATACAGCATCTTATTTTACCAAATAAAGATCTTACTGGGGGAAAAAAAAAAGTATATGTAGAATATTTATATAGTGACTACTTGCTAATTAATGTGAACCCCAAAATAGGAAATAGGCTTTTCCCATAAAACTAAATATATCATAAATTTATTTTGTGATATTTAAGATATCAACAAACTGGAACGTATAATCCAGTAAACACCTATGGGCTCAGTATTCACTGCTTAAAAAAAAAAATCAACGATGAACAATACTTGAAGCCCTTGAATACATCTCCTTCTCCACCAGTAGGACCACTTGCCTCCATAGGGAATTTATACGCATTTCTTTGTACCGTTATAATATACTCTTACACTATATTCAATATTATTTTAAATACTTTAAAACCTCTAAGGTGTGTGTTCTTCTGAGACTTATTTTTTTTACTTGATGTTTGTGAGATTCGTCCATTTGGAATGGGTAGCTCGAGTTGTTTCATTTTCATTGTTGTATAATTTCCGTTGTATGGATATTCCTTGATATAAATTTTTTTGGTGATGGATGTTAATGGATTGTGGATAAGGCTGTTTCCAAATCTTGGTTCTAAATCTGCTGCAATTGTTCTTGTAAGTGCTTCCTCATCTACCCCAGGGGTCCATTCACCTAGGAGGTGGATTGTAGGTCCTACGGAAACTTCATCTTTACTAGAAATCCCCAGAATGTTTTCAAAGTGGCTGAGCCAATTTACGCTCCCAACAACAATGTACGAGTTCCTGTGGGCCTACTTCTTGCCCATGCTAGGTAGTGTTTGACTTCTTAATTCTACTGTTCTGTTGATCAAAAAACAGCTGGTTGTGACATGGTATCTCATTGTAATTTGAAATTTTTATATTCCTGATGACTAAATATTGAGCGTCTCTTCATACGCATATTTCCTATTCTGTGAATTTCTTTTTCACATCTTTTGCCCAGCTTTCTTTCTGGTTGTCTTTTTATTGTTTTTAAGGATTTTGTTATGTTCTGGTTACCAATACTTGCTGGTCTCCTATACTGTAGATGTCATTTCTTGGGCTAGCACCTACCTTTTTTTCCCTTTTATTGGAGTGTTTTTTGCTTTTGCTTTTGGTGAATAGGAGTTTTAAAATTTAAAGTCAAAGTGATCTTTTCTTTTATGGTTGTATATTTTGATGAGTAGACATTTATATGTCTGTATTTTTGTGATAAAACCTCATGCTGCCAAATTAATATTCTAACCAGCAGAGCATAAAACACGGAGTTGGTAGATCTGTCGCCCACTGTGAGTATCTCATGACTATGAGTAATCTTCCATATATATAATGTGTGTGTATGTAACAAGAAAGACTATAAAAATTTTTATTTTGATCCTAGTTTAGGGATACTGTTTGGGGGGAATAACTCATCAAATGTGAAGGACTGTATCTTCCTCTTGCCTAAATGATCATCTTGGGTTTCTGGAGTGGCTTATCTGGAAAAAATCCTGTGGGTATCTGGGTTCGGGTATGATGGTTGAGTCTGGGTGGGTTTTGGTGACTTCCACCAGGTAAGTGCTCCGTTGATATCTGTTGCATAAATGAATATGTAATAGCGTCTGAAGTTGACAACAGACATGTCTGCTCAAAGAATAGACTAGTGGTTCTCAACCCCGGTTGCACCTTAGAGATACCAGTTCTCTTGCTTTGAAGTAGGACCCAAGCATTCATATAATTAAAAAGTCCTTCAGGTCATTCTAATAAGAAGCCCAGGTTGAGAACTTCTAGGTAAGATAATTGGAAGCAGGAAGGGGAGGGGAGGATTGGGACCACCTTTTGGGCTCTGAAAGGTCCAGGGGGCAGTGGAACATGGCGAGAATCAAAGTGAGGTGAAGGCTGGAGGCTGGTGTGAGGTCAGAGCTGACCACTGGGGCCTGTGGCTGATCAGACACAGGAGGAGGAAGGAAGCATTCTGGGTGCTCGGTGGACAGTGGGCCTGGGAGGTGAGGCAGGACGAGTCAGTGGTTCCCAGTCCAGAGCAGCGATGCCCAGCAGCCTCATGGTGGGGCACGTGGAGGCTGCACTGCTGGTGCCTTTCTGACCAGAAGCCAGGGGGCAGGCGTGGGCTCATTTAAAAGGGACAAGTCAAATACCACCTTTGCTTACACAGAGCTCAGAGGAATAAAGAAAGTAGTTTGGCCTGGGAATGGAGGGTAGACAGGGGACCCCTTGAGAGATGTAACTACTGTTTTAAAATCAGAGCCAACAGGGCAGCAGTCAGGGTTGATTAAGGATATTTAAAAATAAGAATGATCTTTACAATGGGGTACCCCTTTTCATGAAGTGAAGTTGGCTTGGCCCTGAGCTGTGCGTGTGTATACACCTGGGTGTGAACACTCAGTACTGCAGGTCGTGGGGAGTAATGGATTCCCAAGGAATTGTTGAAGTGGGGAGGATTCAGTCTCTGAGCTTGTTTTTGGAAGGTAGAAGTTATGGCAACTCCCTACCCACCCCGACAGAGAGAGACACACACATACAGAACTTTTCCTTCTGGTGGCAGCCCCGTTAGCAGCAGCACAGACTACTAGGGTGTGAGCAGAGATTGCCAGGTGCTGAATCCATCTGCAAAATTGGAATAGAGTCCAGAAACCCATAAGAGAAATATGGGGAGTGCAGTCAGAATTAATGCTTTAAAATTTGGAGCATAATGAAAGAGCAGTGCACTGGGAGTCGGGAAAAATGCAGTCTCAGTCCTGAGTCTGTTACTTAAAATCTGTGTGGTCTTAGGCCGTTTCATTCAACTCCATTTCTTTATTGAGCACCAGCATGTACTGAGCACCTTCTAGAGCCTGCGGACAAAATAGTGAAAAAAGACGGTATCTGTGTCCCTCAGGACACTCACAACCTTGCCCAGGGGAAAGATATTTAAATGGGTAGTAAAGTAAATGCTAAGAAGCACACAGGAGGAGTACTGAGCAGAGAGAGTGGTGAGTCCTGTCTGGGTGCAACTGGACCTGGACAGCCTTCAGAGAGTGGGGGGCACTTGAGCGGCCCTCCAAGCCCGAGTCAGCTCTGCTGAGCAGATGCAGGAGGAAGGCCTTCCAGCTCAGTCACTTTGCCTGAATTCTCACCACCTTCATATTTGAGGGAAGCTCTAAAACCGGAGTCCAAGTTATTTAGCACAATTCCTGAAGCTACCGAGAGCTGTGGCCACCACCACCAGAGAGTATGCTGCAGTTACAGGTGGACCAGCTGCCTGAACTGCTGTGATTTCTCTCAAGACTTAGTCTCTTTCATCTGGTTCCCCTGCACCAGCTGGTTTTCATCTTGGAGTTCCCTCTCCTTGGATATGAAACCAAGCTGGCGGGTGGGGGGGGGGGGGTGTAATTTTTTTTTTTTCCTTGATTGTTGTGGTGTGTTTTACCCACTTGCTTTCACTGCTGTAGTTCCTACTCATAGCAGTGTCTTTGTTTTGTTTTTGCAAAATTTCTGTTCTTGACTATCCAGAAAGTAGGCAAACCAAATGGTTTTTCTCCCTGAGTCATAAATCTGATCTTGTTAATCCTCCGCTCAAAAACCTGCAATGTGGTTGGTACCTACAGAATCAAAAGGGATTTCCTTTCCAGAATCCTCTAAGGAACTGACCACAACCTAGTCTTCCCTTTCATGCTCTGTAATCTACCTTCCCTAGATTCCTGTCTTCTCCCTGACGAGCATCTTTGCATTCTTGCCTCTGTGCCTTTGCTTCTGTTTCCTATGCCTGGAATTTCCTCTCCCAGCCCAGTCTCTTCTTCTTCCCATCCATGACCCACTTGTCTTCATAAAGCCTTCCTTGATCTCCCCACCTTCAAAACCAGAAAGATGGTCTCCTTTCTCTCAGCCTCAAAGTCTGAGGGGAAATGTCTATCGATCAGAATTCTATATCTCACTGAATTCTCAAACAAAAGCAAGTGATAGAAATTTGCCTATCAAACAAGTCTGAATGAGTTTGCCTCTCATAGACCCTCTCAGAATGAAAAGATATACTCCCAGTTGCATGTTCAGGGACCTAGGTTGCTACCTTGAGATCAGCCAAGGTGAAAGTATTTACACCGTAGAATCAGTAAATGATACAAAATAGGACATTTCTTTTTTCCTGAAGAGCCAACTCATCTGAGTGTGAATTGGTGACCCTGCTATATGTATATATGTATGTGTGTGTGTGTAGGTGACCATGCACACACATGTGTGTACACATAAATATTCGACACACTATTAATGTTGGACAGTTAAAACTGCACTGTCAGCCAGCAGTGCTTCCTCATTTGGCTGCCGGAGAGAGCCATGAGGGTCGGAGTCACTAGGAAGCGTGTCTCTCTTCACACTCTCAACTTATCCTCCTCTCCTCTCCAGAGCTGGAATTGTAATACCTATGACCCCACCTCCTTCTCGCTTCTGTGTCCTTGGCAAATGTGGTCGCATCCTGGAATCAGAGCTAACACACTAATTGAGGAGCTGTGTATCTGCAGTTGCTCCAAGTTCACTCTTTGTAGTAGAGAATCTTGGCTTGACTACACAGACATCAGTAAACGGTCTCCTGTTTCTGTTCATAATTTGTTCTCTTAGAAATGGGTGAAATGCAGGCAATAAGACTCCCATGTTAGAAGGAGAGCTCTGCAGGCCGCTGCTGCTGTCTGTGCCCACACCTGCTGCCGGTCAGGCCTTGGGCCATCCCTCATAGGCCAGGAGGAGAGGTTCCAGTTCTGCTGGGATAGTTGACCTCTGTTGGACACCGAAGCCAAAGTCTGATGACTGGAGCGCAGACCAAGAAGGAGAAGGCACACCAAGAGACAAGAAGTGACGTGTAGGTCAGGACTAGGGGAGCTGGGAAACCGAGGCTCCCAGGCTGGTGGTGAAGTTGACCTGTGCTCTCTGGGAGGCAGCACAGGGACGTGGGGCTGGGGGGGATGGGAGAGGATGGCAGAGGCTGGGGTCTTGGAGAGAGCTCAGCGACCTTGCAGTTCCTCTCCTGGGCTCTGCCTCAGGTGGCAGCTTCCTGCTGACGTGGGTCCGGAGGAGGTTAAAATGCTGGATGCGGGCAGGGAACTCTTGTGCTGCAGGGGAAAGTTGGAGGGTGTTTCCTGTCTGTCAGCAGGAGAAGGATCTTCTAGATTGAGGCTTGCTTCTAAAACTGCATGCCGTCACTCGGTGCCTGTTGCTTTTCTCCTGCCAAGGTCGCTCGTGTGAGAGTGCCTAGCACAGGGCTGGAGACAGGAGGGCCTCCGCAGTCATCAGCGGCTTTGCTGGCAGAGTTGAACATGGCCTGTTTAACAACGTCGTGCATACGTTCGTTCCTTCAAAGTACACAGGAATGCGTCGGTTAGGAGGGAATTATCACTTTGGGGGCAGTCTCTGCCCTTGCCCTAGTCCATTAGCCTTCCAAAGCGAGCCACTTTTTATTTGATTGCTTTTAAACTTTTATTGATTTCTTGTTTCATTTGTCTTCTGCCCCTGGGTGCCCCTGTGCAGGGCCAGTTTTGCTGGAGAAAGTGCAGGAGGCCCTGTCGCAGGGGCTTCTGTGGGTGGTGCAGGCACTCTGCCAGGAGAGACCAGAGAGCACAAAGATACCTCAGATTTTCAGTCACATTTCTCTTTCTGAACCAAACTGGTTTCACTTCTCAGTCGTTAACTTTGTAGCAGAATTCTGGCGGTTGCACTGGTTTTGAGGGAGGGTGTCTATTTCAGACTATAAAAACTGCTTTTAGGGTGAAGCTGTGTGGTGGCCAGAGTCCCAGTGATGCAGGAGACCTGGTGATGTTCTCCTTCCAGGGGAATTCTTGGGGCTGTGCACGTATCAGTACAGACCCCTCACAGGGCATTGTTTTGCTTAGAGAAAAGCAACTGGAGTGTGTCACTTAGGCCTGAGGACCGCAGTGCAACACTGAAGGGACTTGTCGCAGATCCACAGGCTCAGGGACCCAAGGAGTCATTCCAGCCCTGCTGGAAGGACTCACCGTGGGGAGGCTGCTTCCCCAAGCAGGGCAGGAGAGCCCAGCTTTGCTCTCCTGAGAGCTCACCGCAGAGCGGGCTGGAGGAATCCGCCTGACAGAGGAAAAGGACATCGGCGACTCGTGGTTATGTTTCGGAGAAGCTTCACACCATGCCCACCTGCAGTTAAAGGGCAAGAAAGGAGAAAGGGAAATTAGTAGTCTTCGAGTCTAATGTAAAGAAAGTTCTGCCTTTCTTGTTTAACTGATAAAGCCTCCTCTGACCCTTGGGTCACTGAAATGTCTCTGGTCCTGTGAACTCCGATGCTTGCTGAAGCTGTCCTGTCTGACTCATGGGGGCCAACCTAGTGTGTTGAATGCAGGATAAGCTGCTAAGTAGAGGCAAAATGATTGCAGCCTCTTAGAGAAAAACAAACCTGGATCCATGGAGGTGAGGCCAAGACCTTCAATCCGATTGTCTAGAGAAAAGTTATTTTTAGAAATCCAAGTAAAGTAATTAAAAATAAAGAGAAAAATTTTCTCTCTGCTTGCAGCCAAAGGCAGTTAGATGGTGTTGGCCAGTGAACACCTAAGCTCATTCCTAGAGTTATGGGACAGAGTTCAGCTTCCTGTGGTCCTGGTGTGAGGTTACTCAGTTTATTTCAGGAGGTACAACTGAAATGAATAATTTAGTCATGGTCAACACGGGTAAAAGTAAGCTGTTTATTCCTCATACTAAAACATGAAGATAAAAAAGATCTAAATATAGGAACACTCTTAAACCATCAAAATGCTTTAGCTTCCACATATGAGAGGAATTTTTACTCTTTGGAAATTTCGGAATAGTAACAGCCTGGCATCATGCCCAGAATAGTAGGTGCTCAGTAAATAATTATTGAGTTGTTTTCTCCCATAAAGAGAGAGTAAAGAATAATATGTGCTTATTATAAAAATCCATGCACTTAAGGTAAAAATAACCTGAAATCCTACCACTTAGCCTTGAGGATATATCCTCCCAGACATTTCAATGCACATAAATGTATATCTTCTTTTACAAAACCAGAATTGTACTGTATGTGATATTTTATAAACTGTCTCCATGTCAATAAATTGGATCTTTTATTTAGCTGCAAAGGGGCATGACATAATATCCAGTGTAAGGAAGAATTTGTCAATTCCTGTCGTTTATGACTTGACACATCTCATGTGCTGTTTTTGTTTGTTTGTTTTAGCAGGTCTCTTCTGCAGAGGTACGCATCGGGCCCATGAGACTGACGCAGGATCCTATCCAGGTACACCTCCGTTCCTCTGTAGGGACTTGGTTTGCAGAGCAAGTGGTTATAGAAGCACTACGCGAGGGGCTCTTTCATATACAGCAGATGGCCATCCTTGCCCTGACGTGCATGCCCACATATCCATACGTGGTGTGTGTGTATATGCCTGTGTGCAAAGGCTTGTTTTTATTAATGTCAAATGAGGAATCAGATTGCTTTCTTGAAGACAAATATTGCCCCATTTTGAGTATAAATAATATAATAGGTAGAGCGGTTGCATGGTAGGTTGTGAGGGAGAACAACTCTTCACCAAAAAACGCGTCTGTTCTACATGCTGCTTCCGCAGCTGGAAAGGGAAGAAGCTGTGTGTGGTAAAGGGCAGGGCTTTGCCACGAGCCACGGCTGGGTGGGAATCCTGGCTCTGCCTTTACCAGCTCTGTGTCCTTGCATGTATTGCTTCACTTCTCTACCCAGTGCCTTGTCTGTAAAGTGGAGATGGTAATGTCTCTCTCTTAGGAAATTATGAGCTCAAGGAAATAGAATCAGGTGCTTGGGACACTGCCTGGCAGTAGAAGGTGCTCAGTGATGGTAACTGTTGTCCTGTGTGACTAGAGGCAGGCAGCCTACTGGGCTCTGAAGCACCAAGGCTCCTAGTTCCAGGGAGAGAAGGGGCCAGTGCCTGCAGCCTTGACCACCCTCTAACATCAGCAGTACCCATGTGCTCCCCACCACCCCTCCAGCTTCCTGTGTGCCCTGTGAGGAAATAGGTATGAGAAGTGTTTGTTAAGTCCTCATCTGCATCTGCATCTTCCTGGTAGACCTAGATGAGCCACCTTCCTCCTTGTAAAACTGTAGCTTGTTAGCACCTGGAAACTTGTGCTGCACTTTGGACAAGTGAAGATGTAGAGAAGATGTAAATAAACCAATTAACATGTAGATGAAAGTGAAAAACCAACCAAAGAAATGTACTGTTTGATTTAAGAGCGGTTGGAAAAGAAAATAATTTACTGTTGCTCGGAAAAGGAAATGCAAATCTAGGGAAAGGAAAAAAACAAGAGATTTAAGCTTGGGAAAATTGGATGAAAACATATTTGGGAGCAGAGAGAGAGAGGAAGAGAGAATTTATTAAAATAAACATAAGCCACAACTATTTATATAGAATACAAACAAGTGGAAAATTCCAGTATTCATTCTGGGGGCATGGACTTTGTAGGCCATTTTGAATAAAGGCAGTGACAAAGGTTCTGATATCAGTATTTATTCCCAAAGTAATTTCCAGAATTTTTCTTGGGATTAGTGTGGTTTTAGATCAGTTACTTTAATTTACCTTCATTTTTCACCCTGTGTTGTACTGGCAATGAATGCTCATGATAAGGGCATCTCATTCTTAAATCTTTTTTTTTTTTGAGATTTTTTTTTTTTGATGTGGACCATTTTTAAAGTCTTTATTGAATTTGTTACAATACTGCTTCTGTTTTATGTTTTGGTTTTTTGGCTGCGAGGCATGTGGGATCCTAGCTCCCCGACCAGGGATTAAACCCACAACCCCTGCATTGGAAGGCAAAGTCTTAACCACTGGACCACCAGGGACGTCCCCAAGGATGTCTCATTTTTATAAAATATAATTTGTTAAATTGTAAAGTATTTTAAATACTCATAAAAGTACATGTGTATACCCATATCCACTTTTATGAAATATGCTAATTTTATTTTATCAAACATGACATTTATTTTGTCAAGGATGTCCTATTTGTCTCAGAGTTCTTTTTAGAAACAAGAGATTACAGATACTTTAAGCCCTATTTATCCCTTTGCCCTCCTCTCTCTTCCCTAAAAGTAACCACTGTTTGGAGATTGATTATGATAGGTATTTGCATATTTCTTCTACATATTTATGTATCCATTTTAAAAAATTATTTATTTATTTTTGGCTGCATTGGGTCTTGGTTGCGGCACACGGGATCTTTTGTTGCAGCACGTGGGATCTTTCGTTGCAGTACACGGGCTTCTCTCTAGTTGTGGTGCACAGGCTTCAGAGTGTGCGGGCTCAGTAGTCATGGCGCATGGGCTCTCTAGTTGTGGTGCATGGGCTCTGTAGTTGTGGCGTGTAGGCTCTGTAGTTGCGGCACGCGGGCTCTGTAGTTGTGGCACACAGGCTTAGTTGCCCTGCGGCATGTGGGATCTTAGTTCCCCGACCAGGGATTGAACCCGTGTCCCCTGCATTGGAAGGCAGATTCTTAACCACTGGACCACCAGGGAAGTCCCATGTATCCATTAATATTTACTTTGTCTTGAATATTTTAAACTTTATTTGAAAGGTGTCAGGCAGCAGGCATCATTCTGAAATTTTTCTTTATCATTTAGTGTCGTACCTAAGAATCTATCGCCTAATCTAAGGTCACAAAGTGTTACTCCTTTGTTTTCTTCTAAGAGTTTTATAGTTGTAGCTCTTATATTTAGCTCTATGATCCATTTTGATTTAACTTTTGTATGTGGTGTGAGGTAGGGCTTCATTCTTTTGTTATGTGGATATCTAGTTGTGCAGCAGCATTTGTTAAAAAGAATATTCTTTCCCCATTGAATTGTCTTGGCATGTTTTTCTAAAATCAGCTGACCATGATTGTGAGCGTTTATTTCTGGATTCTTATTTCTATTCCATTGATATATGTCTGTCCTATGCCAGTACCACACTATCTTGATTTCTGTAGCTTTGAAGTGTGAGTCTCCCAACTTTCTTATCTTTCAAGGTTGTTTTTGCTGTCTGGGTCCCTTGAATCTTCATATGAATTTCAGGACCAGCTTGTTAATTTGGGGAGTGAGGGGGACCAGCTGGGATTTTGATAGTGATTGCATTAAACCTGTGGATCAATTTGGGAATATTACTGTGTTAACCATTTTGTCTTCCAATCCATTAACATAAGATGTCTTTCCATTTATTTAGATTTTCTTTAACTTCTTTCACCAATGTCTTGTAGTTTTTAGTGTAGTGTTTTATATTTTTGTTAAATTTATTCCTGAAATATTTTATTCTTTTTGATGCTATGACAAATGGAATTGTTTCCTTACTTTCAGTTTTGGGTTGTTCATTGCTAGTGTATAGAAATATATTTACTTTTGTATATTGATTGAACTCATTTATTAGCTTTTACATTTTTGTGTGAATTCTTTAGGATTTTCTATATACAGGATCATAACATTACTACTTTCTTCCTAATCTGAATGCCTTTTATTTCGTTAGCCTGATTGTCCTGCTAGAACCTTCAAAACAATAGTGTGTTTAGATACTATTTATAAGATATATCCAGATCTTTTCTCAAAGTGGTTGTACAATTTTACACTCCTACAAGCAATGTGAGTTCTTATTACTTCAAATCCTTGGTAATGTTTGTTTCAGTCTCTTAATTTTAGCTCATCTAGTAGGTGAGTAGTTCTATCTTACGGTAAGTTAAATTTGCATTTCTCCATGACTAATAATGTGAGCACTTTTTTGTTCGCTGATTGGCCATTTTTAAAATCTTCTGTGAATGTTTAGTTAAGTCTTCCGCCCATTTTTAGTTGGGTTGACTTTGAAAAAACTACTGAGTTGTGGGAATTCTGTATATATTCTTGTCCCGAGTCCTTTATCAGATTTTGAAAATATTTTCTTCCAATGTGTGGCTCCTGTCTTCATTTTCACAAACTTGGATTTTGAGCAAAAATTTTAGTTTTGATATAGTCTAATTTATCACTCCTTTTATGGTTATTACTTTCTGTGGTCTATGAATCCTTAATCCCAGGTTGAAGATTATTTCTCGTTTTCTTCTAGAAACTTTATTGTTAAATTTTAATTTTAGATCTATAATCTATCTCAAGTTCATTTTTATGTATGGTGGAATAAAGAGGTCAAGGCTCTTTTTCCTTCCATGTTGAATGAGCAGCTCCATTTGTTGAAATGACTGTGTATTCCTTGCTCCATTGAATTACCTGATGCCTGATTCTTTCATACTTGTTGCAACTTGTTTGGTAGCCAATAATGTAGCCAGTTTTGAAATTTTCCACAAAAACTTTTAAAAAAGTGTATCTCTATTTCTGGAATACAGGTTTCTATATCTGTGAAATTAATTCAACTTTATTAATGATGCTATTCAAATCATCTCTATCTTAATTTTTTTTTTGTGTTCTGTTAGTTTCTATTGTAATGGATATGTCAGTATCCTCAATATTTCTTAATATTTTCTTATGTTTTGAGTCTGTCATGTTAATGTACATCCAAGTTCTAGATTGTTGTATGTTCTTGGTGACTGATCCTTTTATTATTATGTAGTGTCCCTCTTTAAACTTCTGCCTTAATTTCTATTTTATTTGTTGGTAATATGGCTGGACAAGCTTTCTTTGGTTAATATTTTCCTGGTATATCTTTTTCTATCTTTTCATTTTCGCTTTTATTTATAACTTTATGTTAAATATCCCTCTTATAAGGAGCACATAGTTTTATTTTTCTAAAACCTATTCTGATAATCTGACACTAATAAGTGAGTGTAATCTTGTTACACTGAGTGTGATTACTGATACAATTAGTCTTGATTTTCTATTTGTTACCCTTTTTCTTTTTCTCATATTTCTACTTTTTGTTAAGTTGACATAGTTTTCAGAATTACCTTTTATTTTCTCTGTTTTAGAAACTGTAGGTTACGCTTCTATTTTAGTGGTTACCCTTAGCTTGTTTTTAATGTTTGTTTAGCAGTCAAATTTTATAACGAAGTCTCAAGTGTACTGTATTTCTATCCCCTCAAATACGATATAGTCCTTTGCAGTATTTAAATATCCCATAACGGACTCACTCCCTCATCACAAAAACAATTGTCTGTAATTTTGGACTTATTATATTTGGTATGTTAAAACATAACAAACATTTTAAATTCGTGCTCATAAGCTATGAAATATAATAGTAAAACTAATGCCGTGAACCCACCCAGCATAAGAGGTGGAGTGTTTCCACTGCTACCGTGTACCCTGCCTGGTTCCTGTCACATGAGTTTGGCCCCCATGACAGCAGATACAAGTGGTCAAGAGTCCCTCTCTGAATAAGGGACAGAATAATTAAGAGACTCTTTTTTAAAAAAATAATAAGCTCAACTTAGAACCAAGGATGTCTTTACTCCTGGATCTCATTCAAATGTAATTTCACTCACTGATCCATCCAGTTCGAGTCTGTGGAGTACCTATGTGCTCAAGGCTCTGCACCAGGTGCTGCAGGGGAAGGGGGCCGAACAATGACCCCTGACCACCCAGGGAGTCTGGCGGGTTGGTTTTATTGTCTACTACATTCTAACTTGAAAGGCAGAGATATCTAGTCAAGTGTTCTTGTGCTTCTGATACTGCCATTGCAACTGTCTTCGAAATGGCCTAGAACCTTAGTTTTTAATTTTTTTTTTCTTTCTTGGAGCAAAATTCTGTAATTTTCTTTTTCTTGGAGAAAAATATCTACTCTGTAACTTCACTGCCATGCCGAAAATGTTAACTACATCAACCGGAACGCTTAGGACTCGGGAGGAACTTACTTGACAAGCACATTCCAGGATGTGGTTGCTTTTGACGGTGCACTTCTGAGGTCACCAGGGGAAATTTGCTCCCGTGTAGAGACCAGGAGGTGTGATGTGGCCTGGTGGGAGTGCTGTTGGGAGTGGAGCGGGTGGACGTGCCTCGTCGTATTGTAGAGGACAGCTCTCCTGGGTGAGTGCCTGTGACTCACAGCAGGGCATGTTTTCCAGTCTTAGCAAAAAAAAAAAAAAAAAAAAAAAAGGGGGTAATATTATGAGGCAATAGATTTTTATCAGCATGATACCATCTGAAAATCAAGAGGTCTTTTCTTCATCAGTGCCTGGAACATATTTACTTCCCCGTGTGTGGAATTGTCTCTGCTTAGAGTGCTGTCGCCCCTGCCCCTCACAGAGCTTTCCGACTGGACTTGGAAACAGATCTTCACTGCTCTGGCCTAAGCGTTTTCCCAGCAAGACAGCACTTTCCTTTAAAACTTAAACTTCTATGTTGTGTGGACATGGATTTTTTTTCTGGAACCATTATATATTGGAGACTTTATGTTGGAGATCCTTTGGCCTTGTGGGAAGCTGTTCTTCACATAGTAAATGAAATGACCGAGTGATGGAGGTGTTCAGACTCAGTAACTTGCTGTGGTCAGCATCTCCCCTCCTGTCTGTCCTTACTGCTGGTACCAAGTCAGGTCCTGTACCTGGCCCAGCCAATTTCATGGAACCACAGAGTTGTTAGGGGTTTTGGGCCAATATTTTGGGGGTAAAATAGAGTACGTTACTTAATGATTGCCCAGGCTCAGGGGTCCAACCAACCTCAGTTCAAATCTTGTTAGTTGTGTGGCTGTGGGCGTGTCTCTTAATCATCCCATATCTCAGTCTCCACGTCTGGAAGTGGGGATGATGCCCAACTCGAAAGAGTTGTGAAGGGTTATTAAATGAGATAGTATGTTTAAAGTCCTTTCAGTGTCATGGCTGGCCCTTAAATTCTCATTAAACTGTAGCTGCTCGACAAAGCCCTTACTTTGCATAGTTCCAGTGTGTGCAAATTTCAGAGTTTAGTTAACATCAGATCACCAAAAAGATGTATTAAACAAGACGTATTAGCATTACTTTCTTAGGGACATTTGAGGAAAGCTCCCAAACCATTTTTTTCCAACTGAATCGACCCCACCTATGATCAGATTGGCCAGCTGTTTAGTATGATGTAGATATATATGTGATCTACTCTAGAAGCTACTTGTTAACCTGGCTTTTGCTTAAAGCCAAACCAAGTATTCTGAAAGTTAGATGTTTAATAGTAGACGTTGATGATCCATTTGGAGACATGTAGACACACACTTTCTAGAAAGAACACTAATAATAACGAACACTTACATTGTCTTCAAGTTAAGGAAAAGCTAGGGTTTTATTTTTTCATCTTTTTCATAATTAGCCTTCACCAGAGAATATAGTTTCATACTCACTTAGCTATCAAAGACCGCTTATTGCTGTCCTCAAAAAGATAGTTTTCAGTACTTTCTTGAAAAAACATGTCAAAGGAATGGTTACAGTACTTGTAGCACAGCAAGAGGACATCAGGAAAGATTACTGAAGGAGGAGCTGGGAATTGTGGGTCCAGCTGTGCTGCTGCTCTGCTTAGGGAAGTTGCTGAACTCATCTGTTGATTGGGGGTTGATGGATCACCCCCAGAGTCCCTTCCTGCTCTGAGAACTCCTGAGAGTCATGGTCCCTGTCCTTGTCATGGCCACTAGGACCGCCCGCCCCAAGTCCCCCGGGATCTGAGTGCTACCCCCTGCAGCCTCTTACACTTCATTCTCTGGGTCATCCCTTACTTCATTATTCTGGCTTGGGTTGAAAGATGAATTAAACTTTGTGGTTCCGGACTTCCCTGGTGGCGCAGTGGTTAAGAATCCACCTGCCAATGCAGGGGATGCAGGTTCAAGCCCTAGTCCAGGAAGATCCCACATGCCACGGAGCAACTAAGGCGATGTGCCACAACTACTGCGCCTGGGCTCTAGAGCCTGCGAGCCACAGCTACTGAGCCCACGTGCCACAACTACTGAAGCCCGCGCGCCTAGGGCCTGTGCTCCACAACAAAGAGAAGCCATGACAATGAGAAGCCTGCGCACTGCAACAAAGAGTAGCCCCTGCTCACCGCAACTAGAGAAAGTCCTCGCACAGCAACAAAGACCCAACACAGCCAAAAATAAAAACAAATAAATAAATAAACTTTGTGGTTCTAAGAAGGTGTAGGTAGAAATAGAGGGAGACCCTGCATGGTAGTTTGAGGTATTCATAGCTACGTTTGAAAAGCTGTACAGGTAGCCCTGGCTTTGCACAGTTCCAGGACTAAATAACACCAGGCCCAAAGATTGCAGTCACATTGGTGTTTTAATTGTGATGATTGCATCAAGTGCAAACTTTGCTGCTAGTTCTTCAGTCCACAAGTCCTTACATAAATAACAAATGTGCAGCCTGTGCAGTGACGAACCACATCACTTTTTTTGAAGTCTCTACCTGTTCTAGCACAGACAGCAGAGTGTGCAGTTGTGTCACCCCTTTATCTCTCCGTGATAACTCACACGGCATTACAAAATATATATAAGTGTATCATTGAAAGAAGGAGCTAGCCCACAAAGACGAAAGTGTAGCAAAGGAATGGAAAGCAATAATGCTGGAAGTGAAACAGCAATGTAAATGGAGTTAGAGAAGAAAGCGGACTGGCAATGTTGACACTGCTGCCTGTGAGAGAGGGTTGCCAGAGGAAGTTAATCAATGCAAGTTTATTGAGCTAAATGAAGAAGTGGTTGTGACGAAAAAGATGAAGTGATGCCAACAAAAAACTGCACAGTAATTAAAGGAACTCTGGGGACATTTCATGACATTGAAAGTACAGAGGATAAAATGTTGGAAGCTGATCCAAACTTAAGAGTTTATAATTCACCAAGGCGTAGAAAAGAGGCTCATTCTGTATCATCATTTATACAACTGGAAGAAGGCAAGGGCTGTTCAAACTACTCAATCAGCTTAAACATTTTTTTTAATTCACAGTTTCTAATGTTTTAAAGTAAGTGCACTGAATAAATATTAATTTTACATTTTTCATTTCGCTATACATTTATAACCAACAATAAAAGTTTTTTATGTTTTGACAAAATTTCGAAATGTCATGGAACCGCCGTTTTTACCATCCTTCATTAAGATTGTTTGCATGGTCATTTATATGGTCTGACACTGCCATGCAAAGTGAGCACTGCCTGTGTTTGTGTTCTGATCCTGGACAAAGCCCAAACTGGCCAAGATCTGCTCCAGAAGGAGATGTTTCCTCATTGCCCCAGGCTTCACCCCAGATCTGCTTTTAATCTTCTCTTTCGCTGTGTTTACAACAGTACAGTGAGGTTGATATAACAAAACCACTTCCTTCTTCCCGTTCTCCTGTGCCTAGATTCTTTCCCTGGATGCCATGTCCTTGCTCTGTCTTTGGTCACTGCTTATTAGAGCGTCTCTTGTACTTATCTGCTTACCTGAACCTCTCCCCTGCTTGCGTCCTAGGGGTAGAGACTGGACTATGGTTGTCTCTGTCAGCTTCTTACTCTCAGTTCTTAACATCGTGCATGATAGGTCATCAAAAAGTATTCTTTGAAGGAATGTTCCACATACTATTTAGAGCAAGTAAGAGTCAGTTTTTACTCTTTATAAATTACGTTCAGCTATTTATTAATTATTTTTTAAAATATATTTTACAAAATCATTTTATGGGATTTGCCTCAGTGAATGGTCAATAAACATTTACAAACTGACATGTTTGACAAAGAAGCTAAATATTGATACATGGAATGATAAATCTGAAGAGGGACTATATCACAAAAGGCTTTTGAGGGGTTATGTTCTTTGGTTTTAAGTAACAGCTGTCTTACACAAAATAGTAAATGAGTAAGAAATAGATAGTGTGTTTTCTTTTTCAGAATCCAAGGAAGAGTTGAAAAGCCATGGCTTAGAAAGGGTGACAATGAGCCATCTCTGAGTATTTTGACAGAAGGGATTTAAGCTTCTTCCTTCAGTATCTCTACTATTAATGAGCCACGGGTCCTAATTCCCAGCCTCTGTGTCTCTCTGTTCACATTTCAAATTCCCGGAAACAACATTATTAGTCCAGCTGTGGCCTAGGAGATGGGGACAGAGAGTACAGCTTTGGTTACTTGGGTGGGTTCCTTTCCTAAAGAAGATAGAATTTTCCAGAGATAGGCAGACCTTAAAAAAACTGATTACTATAGTACTTTACTCTAAATATATATATATAGTTTTTTAATTCCCATAGATTTTCACTTTGCTTAGGAGTTGGATTACTGAAAAGTAGTCTTTCTGAATTATTTTTTTATAAATGGAAAAAATTTTGAATACTACCTAGAGAGATTTTCTAATGAGTACTCTTGTAATGTAAATACTCTTGTTTCAATATGTAGATTTTAATTTTTATTCAGGTAGGGGGAGGCCAACAGATTAGGAGAGACTGTCACTGAAAGATAGTTTGTTACAGTTTCTGAGAGGAAGGGCGGTCAGTGCAGGACCACAGAGGGAAGCACTAAGGTTGATTGGAGGCAGGGAGCCTAAAGGGGCAAATGTGGGCCAGAGCCTTGACTGTGGTTTCTGTGGGAAGCTGTGAGGCAGGGAAAGCAGGGTAGACAGGTTTAGCTAGTTTGAATCATTCCAGAAGAGTGTTGGGCAGAAGGGCTGTCCCTAGTTGTCTGGTGCCTGGCGCTGCAGTGATTAGAGCAGGTAGATAGTGGTCCAGAGGGTTAGCAAGTGATAGAGGTGGTAGGAGTACGGACTGGATTGGTTTGCATAGGAAAAGTGCGTTCCTAGGCAAGTCATTTGCTTTCTCTAGGGGTTGGAGAATTGGTTATCCCTCTGGGGCATCCCTCCAGGGTCATCAAGGCTCCAGATGTCAAAGCATCAGAAATATCAAAATTAACGAGGCATAATTAATACAACTCCCCACTTTGAATTGGTTTTTAAGTTTCCAAGTGAAATCTGGTGTAAGTTCCTAAACCAGGCATTACCAAGATCGAGCCCTCTGCTGTGAGCTCCACTTCCTCTCCCACCAGCTCACACTCCTCTCTGTCACACTGGCTTCCTTGAGTTCCTTGAACACATCAGGCATGAGTCCCACTATAGGAACCAGTGGATCTGGTCCCTCTTTGTGGAATGCTTTTTCTTCAGTTATCAACTTGACTTTTTCATTTCCTTCAGGCATTTGCTCACATGTCACTTTCTCGGTGAGGCTTACCCTAACCACCTGACTTAATACTGGTCCCAGCACCCGCTCTGGATCCCTCTTACTCAACCCTACTGTCTTTACCTAGCACTTACCACTTTTACCATTCCATATCATTTGCTTATTTCTCATGCCTGTTGTTTGTTTCTTTACCCCTACAATGCAAGAGGTCTTTATTTTGTTCATCAGCGTACTCCAAGCAATTAAAAACAGAGTAGGTACATAGTAGGTGCTCAGGAAATACTTGAATAATGACTTTATTTTTCCCAAAGTGGAGCACTCCCGTCTTTTAAGGACATCTAAGACATGAGATTAATAACTGTAGCAATGTCCAATATGGGAATACAGTTAGGTTCTTATTGCATTCGTCAAATGTTGAGGCATAAATGGTATAAAGGAAATATAAAGTGTTGAGGTTCTTGCTTAGCAATCATAGTTCAGCCAGACAGATGAGAGAAGTTCTGTCACCTTTTCTGACTTCTAGGCTTTGCTTATTGAGTTTCTCATGCTAATGCCACAGCTACATCAAGTAAAGGGCTAGTGACTTTTTGTACAAGCCAGTTTATTCTACCTGATTTTTTTCATTGTAGCTCCATTGTTAACAGTTCTGTTTGAAGGCTTTCTTTTCACTCTCAAGATCCACAAGGCTGAGCCCCTCACTTCTCTTGGAAGAACCACGTCCTGTTTCTTCCTAGAAGTAGCTCTGTAGCTGAGGTTTTGGGGGATAGACTGACCTGAGGAGTGACAGACCCGTGCCCGGAGTGAGCCGTTAATAAGTGTGGCTGCCTCATGTGTTACTGGCATGTGATTTCAAGCCATGTGCTAAGAAGTAAATGTCAAAATCATACTGAAAAATATTATTTCTCTTCTGGAAACATGGCATTTGAGAAAACAGGAACTGATTCAAACAGTGTAGAACAAATGACATTTATCATACATTCAGATGTTTAACGGTAAGGAATTATTGGAGAGGTTTAGGTATGAAATGGTGGTGTGGTTTCTTTTTTTGTTTTTAGAAAAGAGTCTTTAATAGATGCATATGGATGAAATATGTGGGATTTACTGCAAGCTGATACAGGAGTTGGAAAGTGGCTAGGGAGAGAATTGAAGCTAGATTGGCCAGGAGTTGGTTATTGCTGAAGCCGGGTGATGGGTACATGAGGGTAATTATACTGTTGTTTCTGTTTTTCTATGTATTGTCAATTAATGAAGCATTTTTAAAATGTAGTGGTAATTATTGGACAGTTTGTCTTGTTTCTGACTTTAAATGAAAGACATTCAGAATTTCATCATGAAGAATGGCATTGGCTATGGACTTAAAGGACCAGAAACTTCCCTTCTGTTCCTAACTGTTTAAACCAGAAGTGGTTGGTGAAGAATATTAAATGCCTTATCAATATCTTGAGATTATTATATGTATTTCTTATTAGACCTATTGCTGTGACGTAGTTTTATTCCAATTGACAGTAAAAACCCTCTTACATTTTGCAGAAACCCTCCTTTCACTCAGATAGTAAGTGCTGACCGGCAGGGGGTCACAGCAGGAACAAGACAGGCAGGTCCTTGCTGTCCTGGAGCTCAATTCTAGTGGGGAAGATAGACCACAAACAAATAAATGAACAAGTTCAGGTGGTGGTATCGCCATCTCTGGCTTTCTGGCCACCAGGGAATCTGGGTCCCAGAGCCCAGGGAATGAAGAGGGTAACATGGTGGGAAGTATGGCTACCTTCTTTCCAGGGAGCGGGGCTTCACTTTTCAATGAAGAAAAAAGAGGCACATTTCCTCACCTGAGCTCCAATAGCTTCACATTTCACAATTGTTCTTTCTAGATTTGGCAAACGCTAGGTGTTGGAATTAGTTTTTGAGATTGTTTTGAGTTCCCCTCCCTTCTGTGTCTGGATAAGGATTTAAGTGCTAAGTTTAGAGAGGTGGCCAGGTACCTTGAGACGAACACCAGCTGCCCTGGCCCCAAATATGTGTGTATGTGAATCATAGTCTAACTTGTGTTGATTAGCCTATTTTCATAGTGCTCAGTCTATTTAAAAACAAAGCCAGTTAGGAAATTACAAATGGGTAACAACCACCAGCAGAGCGATGGACCATGTATTCTGTGCTCACTCAGGCCTCATAGCTAGCTTACAGGGCACTGTTCTTAGCACATCTGACATTGGAGAAGCTGTAGGCTGAAGAGATGAACTACCTTGTTCAAAGACACCCTAGAATCAGTGGACCAGCCGGGATTTGAACCCAGGTAGCTTCTCTCCAGAGGCTGCATTTTAAACCAGTATCTTGTAGGCCCGCTTTTTTTTTTTTGGCTGTTTATTTATTTTTTTATTTTCTTTAATTTTTTAAAAAAATTTATTTTCTATTTTTTTTTACATCTTTATTGGCGTGTAATTACTTTACAATGGTGTGTTAGTTTCTGCTTTATAACAAAGTGAATCAGTTATGCATATACATATGTCCCCATATCTCTTCCGTCTTGCATCTCGCTCCCTCCCACCCTCCCTAACCCACCCCTCTAGGTGGTCACAAAGCACCGAGCTGATCTCCCTGTGGTATGCGGCTGCTTCCCACTAGCTATCTATTTTACGCTTGGTAGTGTACATATGTCCATGCCACTCTCTCGCTTTGTCACAACTCACCCTTCCCCCTCCCCATATCCTCAAGCCCATTCTCTAGTAGGTCTGTGTCTTTATTCCTGTCTTACCCCTAGGTTCCTCATGACATGTTTTTTTCTTAAATTCCATATATATGTTTTAGCATACAGTACTACTCTCTAAGGATGATGATTACTGTCAAGATTCTCTTTTCTTTGTGTTCCAGGTTTTGCTGATCTTTGCAAAGGAAGACAGTCAGAGTGATGGATTCTGGTGGGCCTGTGACAGAGCCGGTTACAGATGTAATATTGCTCGGACTCCGGAGTCAGCCCTGGAATGCTTTCTAGATAAACATCATGAGATTATTGTGATCGACCACAGACAAACTCGAAACTTTGATGCAGAAGCAGTGTGCAGGTACCTTAGATATGTTAATATGTGAGTAAATGTCCACTTAACAGCTTCAAATGAAATTCATTTAAAGATGTCTTCAGTTCTAGCCCACATATTTCTAAAATATGTGTTGATGTTTCTAAGTAGTATATACAGGTTTCTGTGGTGAAGGCGGTAGCTCCTCCTATGGCCTTTTCTATTTCTCCACATTTGAGTTCCGATGAATTTAGAGGTGTGAGCTAGTCTCCACTGAAAACTTCAGGGTGTTTTCTCCCCTTGAGTATGGCTCATGTTTCACCCAAAAGAAAAATTGAAATTCACACAGTTCTTGTTACAGAGATAGAGTTTGGATTTACACCAGATATTTTAATCTTAATTATTCTGTCCCAAAATGAACATCAGAAATGTGTGAAATAGACCATTTTTCTCTGCCTGACACAGATGGGTGGATTCTACAGCAGTCGTGGAGGGAAGGCAGCTACTTTGCAGCAGCAGCAAATCTTCCAGGGATCCAAACCCCCTGCTTGTTTACAGAAATGTGCTCTGGGGAGGAAATGCTTGCCTGTTCATAAACAAATGCAGTCATCAGAGTTCGCTCTGGATGAACTGATCCATTTAGCACAAGTGGAATGCTTTGAAGCTGGATGGGAAGAGGTCACTAATTAAATGCTAGACCAGGACAAACTCCAAATACGTATGGAGCTGGAATTGCCTTGAATATTAGCAAGTGAAATGAAAGGTAGGGAGATGGTTCCTTAGACCCTTTGGTACCCTGACAAGGAATTAGTGCGTTAAGAGAAGTTTCTTGTCACGGCACCACCTTGCTATTCTTGGACCATTTTCAGTTTTCCAAAGAAGAAACTTTCTTAAGGAACCTTTTTTAAAATGTCTTACTGGTCCCAAATAATCCTATCTTCCTGCATAGAAACGTTTGCCTATTTAAGTATATAATACTAAAATGTGTCACAAAATATTTGGGTATTTTTAGTGTTAAGAAATAGATACATGTGTATGTATATATATATATATGTGTGCGTGTGTATGTGTGCATGTGTGATTTTCAGGCTAGAATGGGGTCTCTTATAATTAAGCAGGTCTGCTTTTTCTTGGTCTCCACTTACTCTTCTTACATGATTTTGTAGTAGAAATAGCACAATCCTTTGTGCATATATAGAATGATTTAAGACAGGCTTCAGATGTAAAAAGAAGAAATGAACAGGAAGAATTCTTTTAATTCAGGCAAAGGCCCCCGTTAGCAGTTAAGCTTCGTAATCTTCCTTGAATATAAAGAAATGTAGTCTTGTTTCCTGATGAGTGAATGTTTGTCTTAGCTGCACAGAAAAACAGTGGGGCATCAGTGCAGTTCAGAAGCCAGGTTATGTGTCTGCTGGTGCGTTTACTGACTGTTACCAGTCACATTGAGGATGGTGAGATTCCTGAATGCTGGACTGCCAGCACACCTTCCCTAAGATGTGTGGGGATGCATTCCCAGCAGATGTGCCTTCTTCATTGTCATCTATGGCCCAAGATCTCTGGTTTTTGAGCTGGACTGGACCTTAGCTTAGCATGCTTCCTTGGACCCTGGCCTCACCTGTGCCCAGCTCCCCCTTAGTCCTCTCAACCAGGAAGAGGTCCAGGTCTCTCTGGCCACACCAGTTCCTTTGGAGGAATGAGAGAGAAGAGGTCAGCAGCAGGAAGGGACCTAAAACACAGAAGCCAATCTCAAAAGAAGCTAAGCAAGCGTGAGCTCCAGCCCAGTTACGTTCATAACGTGTTTTCTCTTGCCTAAGCCCCACCCCTTAGAATGCAGCCCAGCAGTGTACCCATGACACCTCCTGGGGGTGGAAGAGGCTGAAGGAAGGTGAGAGGTGTTTAGCATCTCCCTAGAGATGAGAGCGCACCTCTGAAACTGTACATTTTTTTTCATTAGGTGCACCTGGTATTTCTGCTGAGATTTCAGTAGGCTCCTAAGTAGGAGATAAGTGTAGCTTCATGTTACCAGGACGTGGTAGGGGGTAGGGTGGCTGAGTGGGAAGTGGTCTGGGCTGGCATTACCCCTGCTGCCCATAGTGAGTTCAGGCGTCTCTCCAAAGGAGCTCGTTCAAATACCATTTATCCGCAAGGGGAACCTTCATTTCCCAGGAAGACAGCAGCTGGTCTTTTCTTGAGCCTTCTACTCACATAGAGTGAGGTCTCAAGGAATAGGACATGGGGAAGGTACATTTTTAGAGAAAGGTGAAGAAATTTAGTCAAAGAGGATGAAGCAGTATGAGCTGGCTGTCCCTGGGGGAGCAGTAATGCATACACCTTAAAATGGAGAGAGGGGCTTCCCTGGTGGCGCAGTGGTTGAGAGTCCACCTGCCAACGCAGGGGACACGGGTTTGTGCCCCAGTCTGGGAGGATCCCACATGCCACGGAGCGGCTGGGCCCGTGAGCCATGGCCGCTGAGCCTGCGCGTCCAGAGCCTGTGCTCCGCAACGGGAGAGGCCACAACGGTGAGAGGCCCGCGTACCGCCAAAAAAAAAAAAAAATGGGAGAGGGGCAGAAATGCCAGTAGCTAGAAAGAAACAAATACGGGTTGTTTCACGAATTCCTCAGCCTTCTGTTCTTAGAGGTGTTGGTTCCCTTCTGAAGGATCCCGAAATAAAGGGAGGTCAGACCAAGGAGATGGATGGAAACAAGCATGCTTATTTGTACTAAGACTCAAGCATGTGGCCCTTTATTAAGAGTTCATCCAACTCATGACCCCTGACCAAAATAATCCAGAATCTGAGCTGCAGCATAGCACATTTTCTGGCATCATGGACCTCAAAATTCTATATCCTTACATATTTTAACCCTGTTAAATTCCTAGGGAATAAACAAATTATAGACAGGTGGTCATGGTACAACAAATATCATTATAGTGACAGTTACTGTGTTGACCATTTCTCAGCCCTAGTTGATGACTCAGTTGTTTAAAGTATTTGAGCACAAATAACAGTACAACTGAAAAATTGAGATGGCTCTTTGTGAAATTTTTAAAAGACCTAAACCTGCACGTGTACATCCATCTGCCAGCAGTCCTTCTAAGGGCAACTTTCTGAACTATCTACTATTTTAAAAGATCCATCCCAGTTAGCTCCCCAAGTACAAATTGATAACTAGAGAATTGTAGGACTGCCAATTTTCTTGCAGCGTGGAATTTCAATCAGAAAACATGGAAGTTAAGTGGAATTTGCCAGTTTTTGAAGTGGAAAATTGGCAGGTCTGACCTACTGGAGAATTGCCTGGGAGTTAAAAAATTTTTTTTTTTTTTTTTTTTTTTTTAGTAAAAGAAAGAGATTGTCCTAATCCACAAGGGCATCTTTTTTTGTTGTTTTCCATGTGTTTTCAGACTTCTTCTTTACAGGGACATTTGATTTTGTGCCATTTTCACTGTGAAGAAGTCCTGTATTCTGGTAACGGAACAAGGCGTAATCACTGGTTTGACTTGGAGCTTTCTCCTTGCAGGTCGATCCGGGCCACAAATCCCTCGGAGCACACGGTGATTCTTGCGGTGGTTTCACAAGCGTAAGCTCACCTCCCGTTCCCAGCTGGGAATACTACTCTTCCTCCTGAAACATTGGTCTGTTGTAATTCAGCCTTTGAGCTGGCAAAGCAAGGGGGAGGTCTTTGGCCTCACAGCAACAACCTTAGATCTTACTTGGGATTTTCTTTGTTTTGCAAGTTTCTAGAAATATTTGGATTTTTCTCTTTACCCTCTCTAATTTCTGTCAGCACATACACACTTCAAGAAAAAGATGGTTACTCATCATATGCTGGAAATGAGTAGAGAATCTGGGGAGGAGGAGGTCTGGAGAGAACATCGTTCCAGCTTATCTTTTCTCTTTGAAGAAAAGAGATAGGAGAATGCTTATTTTTTTCACTTAAGAAGAAACAGATTATAGCATGAGAGCAGGCGCTAAAGCCACCGCAAGAAAAGGATGGTGCAGTTTATGTTGGGACTGTTACGTGGCTAGAAGCAGGACAGCAGGATGGCCCCACTATGGTGATTGGCACAGATTCTGCCCTGAAGGAGCTGACAGGCCAGCAACTCAGAGTTTCAGCCTCCCTCAGGCAGGCCCCGCCCAGGGGAGATTTGAAATATCCATTCCAAAGCCATATTGGAACAGTGGGAAATCCTGGCTTCCAAGTCTTGCCCTAACCAAAGACTTCTCCTCACCTGCTCCTCCTTGAGTCTCTTGATAGGAGCTGTGTCTCTTCACTTGGACACCTACCACAGGCTCTTGGCCCAGGAAAGTGAAGAAACTGTCCCATTGGTTTCTTACCATCTTGCCATCTTGGTGGGGGATGGGATCTCAGCAAGAAAGAGCGAGGGGAACCGAGATGTGAGACCAGCCTTCTTCAGCCCTCTTGCTTATATTTTATCTTCTGGGGATGTGAGCTCTTAACAGGGTCTTAGGGTCTTGACATGGGTACCAGAAGGGTACCAAGCCACACAGCATTTCCCCAAGCCTGGCTGATTCCATGGGCCCAAGACAAAACATTCATTTTTTTTCTTATTCATGTGTACGTGTCCTTGACAAGTAATGGCTTGCTGTGTCTTGTTATTATTTTTCACTTTTTTCCCCCTATTTTTTAAGTATTTCATTTATAGAGGAAGTTAATAATAAAATTAATGCTGCGTGTGCCACCCAGCTTATGAAATAGAACATTATTAATACCCTTGGAGCCCTTTTGTGCCCCTACTGATTATTGTTCAGAGAGGGTAGAACCTTGAGTTCCTAATGAGGAAAGGGGGTAGGGAGGACAGCTTTTCCCTGCTGGGAAAATGCCACAGGTAATGCCACAAATAGACACTGGGATTTCTCTTCCTGTTCTCATTCTGCTTCTCCACCCAGTCCCCATTGTCCCATTTTTCTTCCCTGTTTTCTAAGGTATGTACGCCATGCTACTTGCTCGCTGTCTTGGGGACACCGTTTCTCATAAAGGTGGCAGCAGAGCTACAGCATGACTTCATGACCAGCTGACCCCCACCCCGTCCTTGTATTCAAACTAAAGTTCTGAGACCCAACTGCAGGCTCAGTGTAGGAAACCGCCCCTGAGATGAGTGCCAGTAATCAATTTCTGTCTTCTTCCCTTCTCACTTGGCTTTCCTGATGACACTTCTTCCCCATTGGCCCTGGGGTGCTGCAGCCTCTAATGCCAGTTGTCTTCCTGAGAGTTGGACCCACCTAAGTCTTGGGGTGGGAGTCATGCTTCCAGAAGGTTTGGGGATCTCAAAGAGGACAGTGGTCTCTGGGATGAGCGTTGCACCTTCCTTGTCCCTTTATGGGAACTGCTCCGGTACATTTGCTCCAACTCCCAAGGAGCCCAGAGTTGGAGAGGGCCTGTCGTGTGCACCTTTCACACACACTGCTGGAGTTCCTTCTACTGTCTGTGTTCTTTCTGCACCTGAAGGCGGACGTGGGAGTCTGGGTTCTTACAAGGCAGGTGCACCCTGCGGGCATGTGCTGGGCAGGAAGTCACCCTCACAGCCATCTCCCTGCTTGCCTTGCGCTCTCCGAGTTTCAGTGTGAGGAATCCCGGTTTTTATATCTGCTGAGTGACCACATTTTCTGCTTTGCTACAGATCCGGCGACTATGAAGAGGCCTCGGTCCTCCCTCTTCTGCACGCAGGCTTCAACCGGGTATGTAAAAGATGAACTAGCACCTCTCTCAGATACAGATACCTAACCTTAGCCAAACAGCTAAGCATACTGTTATAGGCATTCAGCCCCAGAACTGTGAGGGAAAGGAAGCAGTTGTTCTCATGGGATGGTGACGAGCACCTGCTGGTCAGGCTTTTTTCCTTTTTCTCTCATAACTTCATATATCTTAGCTACAGATATGTAATGATGTAAAAAACCTGTCTTCTTATATCAGGTCGAAATTCTCTAGTCCCAAAGTAATCTCATTTAAATCAGTCCGGTCAGTTAGCGTGTATGTGTGTGATTACATATAGTTAGTCCACCAGATCGGCACCCAGGGCTCTGTGCTCATCAAGGGCCCAGCCACAGCTTACACCCTGGGGACAGGCCCATGACAGCAATAGCATCTTGGGAACTCCTCATTGAAGCCATAAATGTCAGCAAAGAAAAATTCTGAGTGACAACTACATGAATAACACTGATATTCAACTTGGGGATGAAGACTGATTACTCCAAGGAAACTTAACAAACTAAATACCTAGGCTTACCCAGTATCTCAGGGTAAGGGCAGTCTGAAGGTTTGGTTGGAGGTGAGGCCGTGTGCATGCAAACAGAAAACAACATGATGGATTTGAAAGAGAGAAGAAAAGGAGTGGAGAAAGATAATCAAAACATGACTGTTTAAAGGAAATGTATTTCATAATATTAAAATATTACAAACCCTTACGGAGAAATTGTGGAGGACCTCACTTTATATGCTTGAATTTTTTAAATAACAAGCGTATATTTCTTCTATTAAAAAAATAAAAGATTACCCTTTGGAAAAAATAAGGTAGAGGTCACAGTTGACTTGGGCAACTTTTGCGGGTAATTTAAACTCAAGCAAGTGACTTGTGGCATCTTGTGAACTCCTGGTTTAAACCAAAAACATCAGCAAAGAAAAGTTCTTTGACCCTGCTACTCAACTAGAAGATTGAGATTGATTAAGGAGACTTACCAACAACCTAAATAACTAGGTTTACCTGGTATCTCAAGGTCTTTTGATAGGAGTAATCTGAATCTCAAATAGATGGTGTGATGCGTCCTTTTCCTTCAAAACTAGGAGACTGCCAGTGCCTTGTGAATTATGAAAATTCCTTTGGGTGCTTTAAGCAATGGTGGTTGGCTACTCTGGATTCAAGAAGATCCCTTGTTTATTGTCAATCACAGAGAAGCAGAAATTGCCCACGGGATGCAGTTGTTTTGTGCTTTGGTGTGCTTCTGTGGAGAAGCAGCAGTGCTGTATAAAACGTTGAAGGCAGTGCTGCGGTTCACAAGTGTGATAGAAATGAATGTTTCCGGTCAGCAGTATCACTCACTCCCTTCACTCTTCCCTCCTGTCCGTCATCGCATCTCTCAGAGGCTGGCACTCGGTTCCAGACGCCATTCTGGCGTGCTTGCCACAGCTTAACGAGACAATGCTTCTGAGTTTCGGAATGGAGAGTTGCAAAAGGAAAGTCATCCAAGAAGTCGTGTGGCTGGGACGTCTTTTCTTTACTTACTCATTTTCTGAGGAATGACTTAAAATTACTCAGTTTTCATAAATCTTCCATGTAACGTTGACCACCCATGCACCTCAGCCCAAGGCTGTCCTTCACATCTGAGGCAGGGCCTCTCAGAATGTGAGCATGGAGGTTCTCCACATGACCTGTGGAGGGGCTGGGGCAGGCAAGACACGCCGTGGGTTATGGCCATGAGCCCCCGTTGCCATAGGTGCTGTTGAGTGCCCTTTTGGAATTCAGCTTTTAGTTCACCAATCCTGCCTCTGACCAACTGGTGTGGAGATTGGTGTCATTAGGAGGGATAGCGTCTTGTCTGGGGGGCTAAGATTGCACGTCTACTCACAGAAAAGCTTAGGAGAGACATCTGCCCTGTTTGGGTGCAAACGCTATTAAGTGAATTTAGGAGGGAAAATACCATTGTTCCTTTTTATTCTTTTTTGTAACCTGTCTGTGCTGCTCTGGAAGGTTTCGTTTCTCTGTCTTGATATGATGCTGCTTTTTGCAGGCAGCCATGGTGAGTAAAGCCCTTTGTGGAAGCATGAAAAACAGTACCTGTCAGGGGCCACCTGGTAGTCTTTAGTGCTGGGTCTGATCAAGGCCCTTTGCTAGCCAGGTCAGGTTGCCCCCAAGGAGTTGGGGCTCTTTCTGAGAGAAGCTGCCACACCTAACAGGCTTTCCCTCCTGAGTTACAGTGGCACAGAATCGGCCGAGGCTGCTCTCCAGGTGGCTGGTCTCCTTTTTTGGGGGCAAAATCTTGTCTCTGGCAACTTTCTACCCAAACACCCTTCCAAATATGCCAGCTATTCTTCTTGCCTTCTGTGAAGTTGTTTCCCATCTCTGAGTTGTTGTGATTGTATTAAATCATCTGCTGAAACTCGGCTCTGTGTTACTAGCTAATTGACCAGTGCCTCAGTTGATGGGTCCCTGAGTGGGGATCCAGGAACACATCGTACCATCAAATATCCCAGAGCAGCTCCTCTTGAAGCCGCTATAGCTGTGCGTGAGTGGCCGACTACACGGTGCTCAGCCCACTCTGAGTTTTTAGAAAGAGCATCTTAGCAAAGGGCGATTGCAGCTTGTTTTTGTATGAGCCTTTGTGTACCCCTTTGCTATTTGGAATGATGTTTACAAGTTCATTCAGCAAGTCTTTATGGAGCACTTACTCTGTGCAAGGTGGTGTGCTAGGCGTGTCGGGGATATGGCAGTCCGACACAGTTCCTCCCTGGAGAGACGTTGTGTGGAGGAAGAAGTGGAGAACCAAGGTTTATTATTTGTCGGGCTCCATTCTAGGGGACTGACTTGATCCTCATCTACAGATGAGAGGTTTGGTATTTTCTCCATTTCTGCAGAGGAGGAAACAGGCTCAAAATGACTACCTTGCAGAGCTCATACTCATAATAAGTCAAGATGCAAATACTTGGTGTTTAACTCCCAACTTCATGCCGGGTCCACCAAAGTCACGTTTCCCAAAGTGTTCCATGGAATGCTAGTGTCCCAAAGCTTTTAATAGGTGTCCATGACAAAAGGCTTCTGTGGTCGAGTAAGTGTGGAAAATCAGTGAAGACTCTGATTCTCCTCCTCTTGCCCCTGAGAAGGTACAGTGCATGTTAGCAGCATCGCACCCAAGCATATGGAGAAATCCTGTACTAAAGACACCTGCCTACGTTTCTGGAAGTGGGGCCCGGGAAGCTGCATTTTAAACCAAACACCCAGGTTATTCTTAGCATGTTGAAGTTTGAAGATCACTGTTCTTGGTTCACTCAATTTATTTCAGATTTCGGGGTTAATGATAGTCTAAAAACTTCCCAAAATATTTTCCCACTGCCCTTAGTCTACAAAACACTTACTGACTGCCACTTATGTGCAAACAAAGTGCTCCAATGTTTAGAAACCATCACCTAACAGAAGGCTGATCTTCACCACACTGGAAGTTCTTAGGAGACCTAAAGAAAAATAAGAATTATAAAAAATTACGGTAGGACCTTCAAGATGGCAGAGGAGTAAGACGTGGAGATCACCTTCCTCCCCACAAATACATCAAAAATACATCTACAGGGCTTCCCTGGTGGCGCAGTGGTTGAGAGTCCGCCTGCTGATGCAGGGGACATGGGTTCGTGCCCCGGTCCGGGAAGATCCCACATGCCATGGAGCGGCTGGGCCTGTGAGCCTGCGCGTCCGGAGCCTGTGCTCCACAACGGGAGAGGCCACAACAGTGAGAGGCCCACGTATGCAAAAAACAAACAAACAAACAAAATACATCTACATGTGGAACAACTCCTACAGAACACCTACTGAACACTGGCAGAAGACCTCAGACTTCCCAAAAGGGTCTTGGTGCTCCGGCTGGCTGTCAGGCCTGAGCCTCTGAGGTGGGAGAGCCGAGTTCAGGACATTGGACCACGAGAGACCTCCCGGCACCACGTAATAGCAGTCGACGAGAGCTGTCCCAGAGATCTCCATCTCAACGCTAAGACCCAGCTCCATCCAACAACCAGCAAACTCCAGTGCTGAACACCCCATGCCGAACAACTAGCAAGACAGGAACACAACCCCACCCACTAGCAGAGATGCTGCCTAAAATCATAATATGTTCACAGACACCCCAAAACACACCACCAGACATGGTCCTGCCTACCAGAAAGCCAAGATCCAGCCTCATTCACCAGAACACAGGTACCAGTACCTCCCACCAGGAAGCCTACATGAGCCACTGAACCAACCTTACCCACTGGGGACAGACACCAAAAAAAATGGGAACTACGAACCTGCACCCTGTGAAAAGGAGACCCCAGACACAGTAAGCTAAGCAAAATGAGAAGACAGAGAAATATGCAGCAGATGAAGGAGCAAGATAAAAACCCACCAGACCAAACAAATGGAGAGGAAATAGGCAGTCTACCTGAGAAAGAATTCAGAGCAATGATTGTAAAGATGATCCAAAATCTTGGAAATAGAATGGAGAAAATACAAGAAACATTTAACAAGACCTAGAAGAGCTAAACGACAAACAAACAATGATGAACAACACAATAAATGAAATTAAAAATTCTCTAGAAGGAATCAATAGCAGAATAACCAAGGCAGAAGAACAGATAAGTGACCTGGAAGATAAAATAATGGAATCAACTACTGCAGAGCAGAATAAAGAAAAAAGAATGAAAAGAATTGAGGACAGTCTCAGAGACCACTGGGAAAACATTAAACGCACCAACATTCGAATTATAGGGGTCCCAGAAGACGAAGAGAAAAAGAAAGGGACTGAGAAAATATTTGAATAGATTATAGTTGAAAACTTGCCTAATATTGGTAAGGAAATAGTCAATCAAGTCCAGGAAGCTCAGAGAGTCCCATACAGGATAAATCCAAGGAGAAACATGCCAAGACACATATTAATCAAACTATCAAAATTAAATACAAAGAAAAAATATTTAAAGCAGCAAGGGAAAAGCAACAATTAACATACATGGAATCCCCATAAGGTTAACAGCTGATCTTCAGCAGAAACTCTGCAAGCCAGAATGGAGTGGCAGGACATATTTAAAGTGATGAAAGGGAAAAACCTACAACCACGATTACTCTACCCAGCAAGGATCTCATTCAGATTTGATGGAGAAATTAAAAGGTTTACAGACAAGCAAAAGCTTAAGAATTCAGCACCACCAAACCAGCTTTACAACAAATGCTAAAGGAACTTCTCTAGGCAGGAAACAGGAGAAGGAAAGGACCTACAATAACAAACCCCAAACAATTAAGAAAAAGGTAATACGAACATACATATCGATAACTACCTTACATGTAAATGGATTAAATGCTCCAACCAAAAGACACACACTGGCTGAATGAATACAAAAACAAGTCGGGTATATATGCTGTTTACAAGAGACTCACTTCAGACTGAGGGACACATACAGACTGAAAGTGAGGGGATGGAAAAAGATAGTCCATGCAAATGGAAATCATAAGAAAGCTGGAGTAGCAATTCTCATATCAGACAAAATAGACTTTAAAATAAAGACTATTACAAGAGACAAAGAAGGATACTACATAATGATTAAGGGATCAATCCAAGAAGAAAATATAACACTTGTAAATATTTATGCACCCAACATAGGAAAACCTCAATACATAAGGCAAATGCTAACAGCCAAAGGGGAAATCTCCAGTAACACAATAATAGTAGGGTACTTTAACACCCCCTTTCACCAATGGACAGATCATCCAAAATGAAAATAAATAAGGAAACACAAGCTTTAAATGACACATTAAACAAGATGGAATTAATTGATATTTATAGGACATTCCATCCAAAAACAACAGAATACACTTTCAAGTGCTCATGCAACATTCTCCAGGATAGATCATATCTTGGGTCACAAATCAAGCCTTGGTAAATATAAGAAAATTGAAATCGTATCAAGTATCTTTTCCAACCACAATGCTATGAGACTAGGTACCAATTACAGGAAAAAATCTGTAAAAAAATACAAACACGGAGGTGAAACAGTACACTACTAAATACCCAAGAGATCACTGAAGAAATCAAATAGGAAATCATAAATACCTAGAAAGAAATGAAAACACGACAACCCAACACCTACGAGATGCAGCAAAAGCAGTCCTAAGAGGGAAGTTTATAGCAATACAATCCTACCCTAAGAAACAAGAAACATCTCAAATAAACAATCTCACCTTACACCTAAAGCAATTGGAGAAAGAAGAACAAAAAAACTCCAAAGTTAGCAGAAGGAAAGAAATCATGAAGATGAGCTCAGAAATAAATGAAAAAGAAATGAAGGAAACAATAGCAAAGATCAATAAAAGTAAAAGCTGTTTCTTTGAGAAGATAAACAAAATTGATAAACCATTAACCAGACTCATCAAGAAAAAAAGGGAGAAGACTCAAATCAATAGAATTAGAAATGAAAAAGGAGAAGTAACAACTGACACTGCAGAAATACAAAGGACCACAAGAGATTACTACAAGCAACTATATGCCAATAAAATGGACAACCTGGAAGCAATGGACAAATTCTTAGCACAACCTTCTGAGACTGAACCAGGAAGAAATTGAAAATATAAACAGACCAATCACAGGCACTGAAATTAAAAATCACAAGCACTGTGATTAAAAATCTTCCAATGAACAAAAGCCCAGGACCAGATGGCTTCACAGGCAAATTCTATCAAACATTTAGAGGAGAGCTAACACCAAAACTTCTCAAAGTCTTCCAAAATATAGCAGAGGGAGGAACACTCCCAAACTCATTCCATGAGGCCGCCATCATCCTGATACCCAAACCAGACAAAGGTGTTCACAAAAAAAGAAAACTATAGGCCAATATCACTGATGAACACAGATGCAAAAATACTCAACAAAATACTAGCAAACAGAATCCAACAGCACATTAGAAGGATCATACACCATGATCAAGTGGGGTTTATCCCAGGAATGCAAGGATTCTTCAATATATGCAGATCAATCAATGTGATAAACAATATTAACAAACTGAAGGAGAAAAGCCATATGATCATCTCAATAGATGCAGAAAAAGCTGTTGACAAAATTCAACACAGTTTTGGAAGTTTTAGCCACAGCAATCAGAGAAGAAAAAGAAAGAAAAGGAATCCAAATAAAAAAAGAAGTAGGGATTCCCTGGTGGCGCAGTGGTTGAGAGTCCGCCTGCTGATGCAGGGGACACGGGTTCGTGTCCTGGTCTGGGAAGATCCCACAGGCCGCTGAGCGGCTGGGCCCGTGAGCCATGGCCGCTGAGCCTGCGCATCCAGAGCCTGTGCTCCGCAATGGGAGAGGCCACAACAGTGAGAGGCCCGTGTCCTGCAAAAAAGAAAAAAAAAAGTCATGTACCACAGTGTTCATTGCATCTCTACTTACAACAGCCAGGTCATGGAAGCAACCTAAGTGTCCATCGGCAGATGAATGGATGAAGAAGATGTAGCACATATATGTAATGGAATATTACTCAGCCATAAAAAGAAACGAAATTGAGTCATTTGTAGTGAGGTGGATGGACCTAGAGTCTGTCATACAGAGTGAAGTAAGTCAGAAAGAGAAAAACAAATACCGTGTGCTAACACATATATATGGAATCTAAAAAAAAAAATTGGTTCTGACGAACCTAGGGGCCGGACAGGAATAAAGACGCAGATGTAGGGAATGGACTCGAGGACACGGGGAGGGGGAAGGATAAGCTGGGATGAAGTGAAAGAGTGGCATTGACATACATACACTACCAAATGTAAAATAGCTAGTGGGAAGCAGCCGCATAGCATAGGGAGATCAGCTCAGTGCTTTGTGACCACCTAGAGTGGTGGGATAGGGAGGGTGGGAGGGAGACGCTACAGGGAGGGGTTACAGGGATATATGTATATGTATAGCTGATTCACTTTTTTATACAGCAGAAACTAACACAACATTGTAAAACAATTATAGTCCAATAAAGATGTTAAATAAACAAATAAATAAAAAGGAAAAAAGGAAAAACGTTACTACGTAAATATGAAAGTGAAAATATAGAATGATTTTATATATATATAAATATATACATATAAAATATATACCTAGACACAGAGGCATAATAAAAGCCTAAGGCAAATAAATTAGACTTAGTCAACAAAAGTTTACTTCTGAGGTTTTCGTTTTAAAACAAAGGAAACTGTTTATCCCAACCTTTTCAAAGACTTATTTTATCACAGATCCTTTTTTGTACTTCATGAAGCATCAGCTAACACCACTCAGAGCTCAGTTACAGACTGACACATCATCTCCACCCGTCCAGAAGCTGAACCAGAAGCTCACCATGTTTAACTTTGCTTTGTAAATAGAAAGCATTTCCCTCTGTGTGTGTTCATGGTTCCCCCTCTGTCCTTAGCCCTTCCCAGCTTCCTCCTGGGCTGGTGGGGACCAGAGGCACAGGGAAAGTCAGGGAGCTTCTCAGATATTCCACAGGGAGAAGCCATCCATGCTAGATGTGTGGAAGAGAGTGTGTGTGTGTGTATGTGAGAGAGACAGACAGACAGACAGTCAGACAGACATGAGAAGAGGCAGGATGCGTTAGGCACTCAGAAGATGAGGAAGGAAGCAAAGACTGCCTCTCCCCACCAGAAGACATCACTCGTAGCGTGGTATGCCGTGAACACATCTAGGCTCAGGTTTTAGAAGACTTTCCTTAGTGCAACAGAAGCACAGGTGTTTCAGTAATTAGCAAGGCTGGGGGAGGTGTTCTATCCCTCGTGTGTTTATTTTCCTGTGAGTGTTAATAATGTTTTGTTATAAATAACTATGTAATGTTTCTGCTGTCTTGTTTGTTATACATTTAAACAAGCATTTCAAACACTTGACAACTGTTTTATTTAATCTCATCCTACCTACTAGTTGTCTTATATAACAGAGTTACCTGAGGTTGGAGAAACTGTTAAGCTTCTTTGACTATTTAAGAAGTAATTGTATATGTCTTATGTATTACCTTTGCTTTTTTTCCAGAGATTTATGGAGAATAGCAGCATAATTGCTTGCTATAATGAACTGATTCAAATAGAACATGGGGAAGTTCGCTCACAGTTCAAGTTAAGGTATGTAGCAAAATAGGATGAATACAAGGTTAACCATTCTGTAGCAAAGCTTGTCTGTCCTCAGGCTGAGGTTCACTGGTTCTTAGCGGAATCCCAGGGATTCTGAAGCTGTTGAACAAGTAACCGTAGCTGGTAAATGGCAGAGTCTAAACTGGGAGCCCATTGGTGTAATGAAATAAGTTGGAGGCGTTTCTTCTTTTGACAGTATTTTCCACTATTTACAGCAGTTTTAAAATTATACACTAGGAAAAGTACTGTTTGACTTCTGTACAATTAGATCGAGATTAAGAATAGCCTTTGAGGATGACTTTGTACTTGCAACATTTATACATTCCTACTTGGATTGTTATAGATAGGGGCAAACCCGTGGGAATATTTATTATGCTAACTATGGCAATTGCTACGTATCCATGATAGCAATTGCATGAGGCCTGCTTGTGGCCTCAATATGCATGAAGTATCTTCAAGAGACTGATTTTAAGTCTCTTTACGCATGCCTAGTGCTTTAAGAACTTCTCTCTGGTGCTTACTTCTGAGACGAACAGATTCTCTCAGCGTCTCGGTGCTAGGATGCTCTGCTTCTGGGACGTCTTGGAGTATCAGAGTTGTAGCCCATGCCTGGTTTTGTTCAGGCTCTACTCCAGCACACTCTTAGGACCCTGATTTCTTCAACCTGCCCCGCTTCAGCAGAGAGAGCAGGGGAAAGAAGAGGCTCTTCATAGCCCGCGGCCTCTGGGAGACCAGTCCCAAGTGGCTCCAGGCTATGGGATGCCAGAAGGGCTCTGGCTTCTCTCTCTGGCCCACTGAGGGGTCACAAGGCTTTCAGGCTCGGTGAAAAATAAGGATAGCATCTCATTGAAATGGTTACACTTCTTACCTTGATTACTGAATTTGCATTCAAAGAGAACAGAACCCTTTCTAAACTTAACTTTTCAGAGCCCTCCTCTGTCCCTTGGAAGAAAATGGATTGGCATGAACCCCCAGAGGCAGGCCCTTCTGGGGTTCACCCTGCTCAGGGAAGTCAACTGTTTGGTGGATAGAGAGCTCTAAGAAATTAAGTGTGGGGATAAACAGTCCCTTTTGAGGTGGGAAAGTATTAAAAAAAGAATCTCAAACCAGTGGAAATTCGTTGGTAAGGAAGATTGCCAAAGATTTTTGAGTGTCAGTTAAATCCCTTGGTTTCTTTGTATCCATATATTTATTACCTGCAGAGAACTTCATAGAATTTCGTAAGAAAACCGCATTGCCTTTACTATAGCAATTTATGAGTTTTAATTGTACATTAATTGTTTTTATTCCTGGGGCTCTCTTCTGTTTTTATTTAGGGTAAAAAGACTTTGTACTTTTATTTTAGATGTTTTCACAGTAAATAGGATTAGGAAAAGAGAGATTTCATTTTGGTTTAATTCTTCAACCGTGCGTTTTCTACAACAAAAATGAACAGCAGACGCCTTATTGCTTTGATAGGTAATTCCCTCATTTTATTTACTTATTTATTTTAGTATCTCATTTTTTATAAAAATATGGAACGCTTCACGAATTTGCTTGTCATCCTGGCGCAGGGGCCATGCTAATCTCCTCTGTATCGTCCCAGTGTTAGTACATGTGCTGCCGAAGCAAGCACTCCTCATTTTATTTTAAATGACTGCTTGAGTTTTCTTAGGCAGCATTCAATGTGATGGCACATGTAAGAGGTCCGAAGGCGCCTTGCCCATGGGGGGCGTGGCAAAGGCAGGTCTGGCCGTTTGAAATAAACATCCCCAGGCAGCACCAGGGCTAAATGAAAGAGCTTCAAGTTATCGTGCTCTAAGCAGGGCACTGAAAACTTTTCAAGGACTCATTAGGTTCAGAACTCAGCAAGGTTCTAACTACACAACACTCTGTGAGCGCCATAACTTCTCACCCCTCCTTGATGAGCTGTTTGGGAGCGTTGGGCTCGTTGAGAAGGCTCAGGTTCTTAATACAAACCAACGCAAAGCTGATGAATGGACCTCGCCCAGGCAGCAGCGGTCCCAGGAAGGTGGGTTTGCCCAGAAGCCCAGTCCCCTCACCTTCCGCATCAGCTTCAGCTTGGCTGGTTGGAACGTCCCCAAGCAACGAGCACAAGAGCAACCCCTGCAGAGGGGGAGGGAAGGCAAGAGTTCTCCATAGGAGAAGACAGAGGAGGACTAAATGGTCAGTTTCTTTTGATGCCTTTCGGCTGGTTGTACCTCAACTGTCTCCAGCTTCTTTTCTGTCTTTTGGAGGAGTACGGTGTGTGTGTGTGGTTTGACTCTCCCTGGGTGTATGATATCTGGGCCCAGCGGATGGGGGTGGACAGTGACCCTCCGTGGCCTTCCCAGCTCCTTAGGGCATTCAAGGATGTCTAAAGCATCTACCTGCACCCCAGAGGCTGGCAGGCAACTTTGTCACTTGCTGCAGACGGGGAAAATGAGGCTCTTTGTTATACAATGCCAGAATAATTATAGTCTAATTATATCATACTGTTCCCTGCAATTCCACCCCCAGCTGCAGCTAAATATGTGACATTACTAGCATTCTGCAAGGACAGTCTGTACTGCAAGGATGATGTTGAATGTTGAAGGCAGACGCTTCTGTCCAGTCTTCATGTATGGTAACCGTATTTACTTAACCAAGAAAAAAAAGATCGTGTGATCAAACATAACATACCTGATTTAAAAATTCCATTATATAGGAATAACTTTTAAAGACAGAACAAAATCACATTTCTGTGTGCATGTGATGAATTACTTTATTGAACAGAACTCATGAAAGGGGGAATGTCTAGGGAAGTATGGGCTAACTGATGACCATTTATTGTTTATGTTCTTATGCTTCTTTATCATGAAAAGAACTATGTTAACCAAAATACAGATAGGATTTGGCTATTTATTGAGAGTGTAAGCTGATGAGTTTACACTAATCAAGTACGAGCTATTATTTCATCATTAGGCAGTCTGATATCTGTTACCTAGGGGTTACACCCAAATCATCATGTTTATTTTACTCCAAATCTTAAGACAGTAGCAGTTCTTCATTTTAGAATCAGTTTCTGATGGGCAAACCTTAGTATTCCGTGGAACACTACATCTCTCATTATTAACTGATATTTATAGAGCACTTTATCCTCACGTGGGCTCTGCGTGACAGCCCCGTTGTGTTACGGAAGTAGAAACTGATCTGTGATGGATTAAAGTAACCGGCCCCTGCTGCGTCACTGCCCAGGAGTGGTGCTGGTGGATAGCAAGTCCACAGCCCGCTCCCTGCTGCTCCCGAACCCCTGCTGGGATGTGGCTTTGTGTTCAGAGTCTTCTCCCTGCACGCTACCACCTTGCCCAGTCCTACCCTTGTATGTGTGTGTCTGTCTGCGGTGGGGTGTTTGTGTTTTGTTTGAGTAGATTCCGGGGTGCCTTTGTTAGGGACACAGGAGGTCATGTAACCCAACCGCCCCAGACAACTGACAGAGGAACGCTGAGAGCCGGGAAGACTCTGGGCACGATCACAGCTACTCAACATGTGGGTGGCAGCGCTGGAGTAGAATCCAGGCACCCTGCTTTAAGTCGGATGCACCCTGCACCCCATCAGAGCACTATGTTCTTTGTAGACTTTCTACCTGGGTCCCTGTAATATTTACTTTTTCCCTGCAGACCTTCACGGACTTTTAAGAAGATGAAGGGGAAATGGTTACATCACTAGTGCTACATGGGCTCTGGTACCCTTGTGCTTTTTCCAATTTTCCAGCTTCTCAAACTGAAGGCTACTAAAATACAGTTGAGGTGCAGAGTTACGTGGTTTCCCAAGAACAGAAAATTAATAAAGCTAAGGTTCTTCTGCATGAAGAATATTAATAATTAATACAAGCAATTAAATTCCCAAACTTTAGGAACATGATTCAAATTGATTACCTCATTTTGCTGCAGGTTTATTTAAATAGAACCATCAACCAAATTGGCTTAAAGCCTAGATCTACACATGGCAGTCCAGTAGCGTTTGTCACCGAGGCAATAATCTACTTGTCCTGCCAATATACTTTCACTGTCAATAAGGATCTGCTTTGTCCCATTGGGCATTATACTCTCACAGGATAGTGTATAGCTTTGCAGTGAACATCTAATAGATACATTTTGGCAGTTGGAGCTAACATCTTGTATGAGGCAGCCTGTTGAATTGACGAGAACAGTCATACTCTGAAGTAGCTGTTTACATACTTAATTGAGCCACATAGGTACTTTAAGAAAATACCTGGGCAAGAGGGGAATTTATCATTTGATCAAATGTTTTAACACTTAATTATCCAGCTCCCAAAGCTAAGGAACTAGCCCACACAGATTGTGCTTTTCCACATCAGACTTCTGGAGGACAGGGAACGCTTTCCCGTTGTGCCGAGTTGGGTTCTGGACCCAAGTGCCTGGAGCAGACTTGGGATAAGACTAGCTCTTGCTTCCCTCTTCATGAGAGGTGATGCAGTAGTGACTTTGGTAACAATTTTAAAGTCCTCTTTGAATTCTTTTTCACATTTTAAATGATCATGTTTACAAATGCAGCAATGCTAATAGGACGGTATACAGTTCACATTAGGTAGACTGGAACAATTTATTTTATTTTATTTTATTTACTTTTTTAATTGAAGTATAGTTTCTGTACAATATTATAGGTTACAATACAGTGATTTACAATTTTTAAAGGTTATGCTCCATTTATAGTTATTATAAAATATTGTTATACAATATATCCTTATAGCTTATTTTATACCTAATAGTTTGTACCTCTTAATCCCTTACCCCTTATTGCCCCTCCCTCCTTCCCTCTCCCCCCTGGTAACCACCAGTTTGTACTCTATATCTGTGAGTCTGCTTTTTGGTTATGTTCACTAGTTTGGGGGTTTTTTGTTTTTTTTTTTTTAGATTCCACATGTAAGTGATATCATACAGTATTTGTCTTTCTCTGTCTACTTATTTCACTTAGCATAATACCCTCCAAGTCCATCCATGTTGCTGCAAATGGCAAAATTTTGTTCTTTTTTATGGCTGAGTAGTATTCCATTGTATATATATATCACACCTTTATCCATTCATCTGTCGATGGACACCTGGTTTGCTTCCATATCTTGGCTATTGTGACCAATGCTGCTATGAATATTGGGGTATATATATGGTTTTGAATTAGTGTGTTTGTTTTTTTCGGATGTATACCCAGGAGTGAAATTGCTGGGTCATATGGTAGTTCTATTTTTAGTTTTTTGAGAACCCTAGACTGGAGCCATTTAAATAAGAAAACATCCCACACCCATCAGAAATATCAGTGGGGTTAGGGTTATGTTCTCCTCCACTCACCTGCATCATGATTACTTACTTTACTTACCCTCCCACACCTGTGTCTTCATCTCTGCAGCGACAGGAGCACTACCCGTCAATGGGCTAAAATCCTTCCCTTTCTGTGCAGGCTGCCTTGCTATTATTGAAAGCAGTTCTTGGTTTGATATTTCAGATACACTCATGGGAAAAGATAGGTTATAATTCACTTTTCTTCTCACCAACAGCCTTTGAAAGCTTTAGAGAACAAAAAATATTATTCTGAGATCTTACAAGTAACAAGTACTATGTCTTGAATTCTTATATCATCCCAAGTATTTTGAGACACGCCTCACATAAACTGTTTTGATTCTTACAACAACCTGTAAGATGTGTTATCTTCATTTTATAGATGAGGAAACTGAGGGCCAGCAGAGAGAAAACATTGCCCAAGGTCCCATAACTGGCCAAATACCGAACCAAGTTTCACCCAGTTTCTTCTGCCCTCTCCCTTGTAAACAGTTCAAAATAGAATGGCAAAGTTACATGCCTTCTGAGAGGGAAAAATGAATAACATTATAAGAGTTCGTTTTACAAGAAGAAACATCAATCCAGTAGATTAACATTTTTTCGGTAATGTATAAGAAAGCCTTCACTGGGATTCTTTAAACAGCCAGTACAAATAACAAAGCTCTAGAAACTAGCCACATACTTGCTGGGTTAGATAGTAAATAACTTACTGTATTTGGAGTTGCTCTAAATTTGGAAGGTAGTTAAAATGTTGCCCAAGAAATTGAGATATTGAAATGATTTCAAATATTCCAGATATACAAGGAAGGTCATCAAGAATAGTGCCCACCAGGAGAGCTGTAAAATGAACCAGGCAAGGGGAATTCAGCCATATTTGCCTTTCATCAGGCTGGTGGGTGTAGCAAGTACCGTAAAGGCTTGCTTATCTAGGTCATAAAAGTAAGAAAAGAAAAAAATATTTCTGTGTCTGTTGCAAAAGGCCAGAATACCTCAGATCTAATTTGGGCTTAATTAGATTTTTCTAATTGATGGGGATGGGACTTCTCCATGACTGCCGCCGTGAATGGAACAGAAGAATGTCATTGACATAGAACATAGGGGCCTACGAGACCATCTCCTGCATCTTTGTTCTCTTGTGTCAGTGTGAAGGTTTCATCCAGCACATACGGAGCTCATTCCACAATCCATGATGATTTTGCCAGATTACATTCTTCTCTCTGTATGATATGCATAGAAATGCATGCTGTTGTTTATTCATTTAGTTTGAAAGGCTAGGTTTCTTTTTTTTTCCCCAAAACATATCGGAAGGTATTTGGTTTTAATGAACCCGAGGAACTGTTTACTTTGATAAATGAACAGATGAAATGCTCATGGTTTTCCAGCAGAACTAACATCAATCTTTTGCAACTTTCAGGGCCTGTAATTCAGTGTTTACAGCATTAGACCACTGTCATGAAGCCATAGAAATCACAAGCGATGACCACGTGATTCAGGTATGGGGACACTTTTTATCTTTAGGTGTCAAAATAAAGCCTTTCTAGTTTGCGCCATCCTTTTTCAAGCACTTTGCTGTAATTCTTACATTTCAGCACATTTTCTTTGGAGAAAGGAACATCAAAGTATGCAAGGAAAACTGATATTCTTAAGCTAAGAATTAGATACTCAAGAAGAATAAAAATTAGTTCAGATTGGAGCCTGCGGTTTCTTTCACAGAGATGAGGTAAATTCTTTAGACTATGCAGGAAGGCACTGTTTATACAGAAGTATGTCAGAATTGTAGAGTAACTGCTTACACACGCCTTGGGAACAAAATGTTGTGAACAGTCCTCAGTTATCTGCCTACAGTTGGTATTCCAGTTATAAAGCACTCTTATATAATACTAAAGTCATCTTCCTAAGGAAATGTGTATAGCAGACAAACCTTTATTGAATTAAAGTTGTCTTATTATTTGTTGGAAGGTAAGACGTTTACACTTTAAAAATACTCTGAAATGTAGACCTTCCACTGATGGGCACTGACTTGACTGCCCTTGGTTTGCATAGTGGCACCGAGCGTGAGGACCATTTGCTACCATCGGAAGAGACCAAAGACAGTGTCCAACACAAAGTGGCCCCATAACAGGGCCTCACACATGCGCTCCTGTGAAACCCCCATTGCACACACAGACACCCTGCCCTCACACGGGGTCAATGACATCAGTAGCCCACCGTGCCCAGGCCCTGTCATCAGCACGCTCATGAGATTATCTCATTTGCATTCAGGAACGCTATGAAAGAGACATAGGGCCTGATAATACAGAGGCCCAGGAAGGCCAAGGAACTTATCCAAGGAAAGCCTCAATAATAAATACTGGAACCAAAACATCCAGCCATGTCTTTCTGACTCCAAAGCCTTCCTACCTGGTTCCGTGTTGGGCTATATTGTTAGAATTTGTTTTTCTGGCTGTCCCATGACCTGGGTCTGAAGGCTTCCTCATGTTGCTGCCTATTACTGGCCCACCTGCCCACAGATCTGCCCTGAACCACAGTGAAATCAGACATGTTTCTGTTACAGACTGAGCACAAACCCCACAGCTCTCCCACTTCTACCTGGACTTGAACAGTCAATTCTGTTCTTGAAACACGTTTGCTTTGCACTTCTCTCTCTCTCTTTTTTTTTTAACAAGAAAAACCCAGAAATTTATTCATATGTACTTGTATACCAGGGAGATATCCAGGGAAAAGGAGATAATTCGCACCTCCCTCTTTTACGGGGAAGCCGGGTTGTGATTTTAGTGATGAGGAGAGGGGCGTCTCTGCTCTCTACCAGCCTTGTAATCTTGCATACAGTCCTTTAACAGGCAACTGAGTCCTTCCTTCTACAGTTAGCTCCTGGTGGTTAGGAAACCTGTATCTCTAGGAGACGTGATGTGGCGATGGTGTCACATGAATCACCTGCCAGCCTTTACCTTGAAGAGGAAGAAGCAGGGATTGAGGACAGTGGGTGCCTGGGAAGGGGAATCCCTGTATTAAAAGGGAAACTGACCTGACTGCAGGCTTTTTCTTGGGGCGCCCTCTCAGACCCCTTTAAAAACCTACCTGCATTCTGAATATAAAACTCAAGAACAAGGAGGAAGAACTTGAATAGAGGATATTATATGTAAGGGGGAAATTTAAAAGGCCTTTGTGCTATAGATTTTAAGATGGGTCATCATGAATGAGATACATCATGTACGTTCCTACTCAATACCAGAGTCCTTCTCGGGGCAGTGCCGCTTCACAGGGAATGTGCCCCTTAGTGCAGATGGTCAGAGGTCGGGCAGTAGCACTTAACATTTAGGAACAATAGCTACCTACCCATCCATCCATTGAAACTACCTATCTGTTTGCTTTAAAACACTTACATGGTGCTTACCATGTGCCAGAGGCAGTACTAAGCATTTTTTTAATTAAAAAATTTTTTTTTATTTTGGCTGCCTTAGGTCTTCGTTGCTGCACACAGGCTTTCTCCAGTTGCGGTTGAGCGGGGCTGCTCTTTGTTGCAGTGCGCGGGATTCTCATTGCGATGGCATGTCTTTGTTGCAGAGCATGGGCTTTAGGTGCACAGACTCAGTAGTTGTGGTGCACAAGCTTAGTTGCTCCGCGGCATGTGGGATCTTCCTGGACTAGGGCTCGAACCCATGTCCTCTGCATTGGCAGGCGGATTCTTTTTTTTACTTTTCTATTTTTTAATTTATTTTTTTAACATCTTTATTGGAGTATAATTGCTTTACAACAGTGTGTTAGTTTCTGCTGTATAACAAAGTGAATCAGCTATACATGTACCTATATCCCCATACCTCTTCACTCTTGCATCTCCCTCCCTCCAACCCTCCCTTTCCCACCCCTCTAGGTGGTCACAAAGCACCGAGCTGACCTATATCCCTGTGCTATGTGGCTGCTTCCCACTAACTATTGATTTTACATTTGGTAGTGTATATATGTCCATGCCACTCTCTCACTTTGTCCCAGCTTACCCTTCCCCCTCCCTGTGTCCTCAAGTCCATTCTCTAGTAGGTCTGCGTATTTATTCTCATCCTGCTCCTAGGGCCTTCACAACCATTTTTTTTTCTGATTCCATATGTATGTGTTAGCATATGGTATTTGTTTTTCTCTTTCTGACTTACTTCACTCTGTATGACAGACTCAAAGTCCATCCACCTCACTATATATAACTCAATTCCGTTTCTTTTATGAATGAGTAATACTCCATTGTATATATGTGCCACAATTTCTTTATCCATTCATCTGTTGAAGGACACTTATGTTGCTTCCATGTCCTGGCTATTGTAAATAGCGCTGCAATGAACATTGTGGTACATGACTCTTTTAGAATTATGGTTTTCTCACGGTATATGCCCAGTAGTGGGATTGCTAGGTCATATGGCAGTTCTATTTTTAGTTTTTTAAGGAACCTCCATACTGTTCTCCATAGTGGCTGTATCAGTTTACATTCCCACCAACAGTGCAAGAGGATTCCCTTTTCTCCACACCCTCTCCAGCATTTATTGTTTGTAGATTTTTTGATGATGGCCATTCTGACTGGTGTGAGGTGATACCTCATTGTAGTTTTGATTTGCATTTCTCTAATGATTAATGATGTTGAGCATCCTTTCATGTGTTTGTTGGCAATCTGTATATCTTCTTTGGAGAAATGTCTGTTTAGGTCTTCTGCCCATTTTTGGATTGGGTTGTTTGTGTTTTTGATACTGAGCTGCATGAGCTGCTTGTATATTTTGGAGATTAATCCTTTGTCAGTTGCTTTATTTGCAAATATTTTCTCCCATCCTGAGGGTTGTCTTTTCATCTTGTTTATGGTTTTCTTTGCTCTAAAAAGCTTTTAAGTTTCATTAAGTCCCATTTTTTAATTTTTGTTTTTATTTCCACTTCTCTAGGAGGTAGGTCAAAAAGGATTTTGCTGTGATTTATGTCATAGAGTGTTCTGCCTATGTTTTCCTCTAAGAGTTTGATGGTGTCTGACCTTACATGTAGGTCTTTAATCCATTTTGAGTTTATTTTTGTGTATGGTGTTAGGGAGTTCTAATTTCATTCTTTTACATGTAACTGTCCAGTTTTCCCAGCACCACTTAGTGAAGAGGCTGTCTTTTCTCCATTGTATATTCTTCCCTCCTTTATCAAAAATAAGGTGACCATATGTGCATGGGTTTTTTCTCTGGGCTTTCTATCCTGTTTCATTGATCTGTATTTCTGTTTTTGTGGCAGTACCATACTGTCTTAATTACTGTAGCTCTGTAGTGTAGTCTGAAGTCCGGGAGCCTGATTCCTCCAGCTCCATTTTTCTTTCTCAAGATTGCTTTGGCTATTCGGGGTCTTTTGTGTTTCCATACAAATTGTGAAATTTTTTGTTCTAGTTCTGTGAAAAATGCCGGTGGTACTTTGATAGGAATTGCATTGAATCTGTAGATTGCTTTGGGTAGTATAGTCATTTTCACAATGTTGATTCTTCCAATCCAAGAACATGGCATATCTCTCCATCTGATTGTATCATCATTAATTTCTTTCATCAGTGTCTTATAGTTTTCTGCATACAGGGCTTTGTCTCCTTTGGTAGGTTTATTCCAAGATATTTTATTCTTTTAGTTGCAATAGTAAATGGGAGTATTTCCTTAATTTCTCTTTTCAGATTTTTCATCATTAGTGTATAGGAACGCAAGAGATTTCTGTGCATTAATTTTGTACCCTGCTACATTACCAAATTCATTGATTAGCTCTAGTAGTTTTCTGGTAGCATCTTTCGGATTCTCTCTATATAGTATCATGTCATCTACAAGCAGTGATAGCTTTACTTCTACTTTTCTGATTTGGGTTCCTTTTATTTCTTTTTCTTCTCTGATTGCTGTGGCTAACACTTCAAAACAATGTTGAATTATAGTGGTGAGAGTGGGCAACCTTGTCTTGTTCCTGATCTTAGTGGAAATGGTTTCAGGTTTTCACCATTGAGGACAACGTTGGCTGTGGGTTTGTCATATATGAGCTTTATGATGTTGAGGTAAGTTCCCTCTATGCCTACTTTCTGGATGGTTTTTATCATAAATGGGTGTTGAATTTTCTCAAAAGCTTTCGCTGCATCTGTTGAGATGATCATATGGTTTTTCTCCTTCAATTTGTTAATATGGTGTATCACATTGATTGATTTGTGTATATTGAAGAATCCTTGCATTCCTGCGATAAACCCCACTCGATCATGGTGTATGATCCTTTTACTGTGCTGTTGGATTCTGTTTGCTAGTATTTTGTTGAGGATTTTGCATCTGTGCTCATCAATGATATTGGCCTATAGTTTTCTTTCTTTGTGACATCTTTGTCTGGTTTTGGTATCGGGGTGATGGCGGCCTCGTCGAATGAGTTTGGCAGTGTTCCTCCCTCTGCTATACTTTGGAAGAGTTTGAGGATAGGTGTTAGCTCTTCTCTAAATGTTTGATAGAATTCGCCCGTGAAGCCATCTGGTCCTGGGCTTTTGTTTCTTGGAAGATTTTTAATCACAGTCTCAATTTCAGTGCTTGTGATTGGTCTGCTTATATTTTCTATTTCTTCCTGGTTCAGTCTCGGAAGGTTTTGCTTTCCTAAGTATTTGACAATTTCTTCCATGTTGTCCATTTTATTGGCATATCGTTGCTTGTAGTAATCTCTTGTGGTCCTTTGTATTTCTGCAGTGTCAGTTGTTACTTCCTTTTTCATTTCTAATTCTATTGATTTGAGTCTTCTCCCTTTTTTTCTTGATGAGTCTGGTTAATGGTTTATCAATTTTGTTTATTTTCTCAAAGAACCAGCTTTTAGTTTCATTGATCTTTGCTATTGCTTCCTTCATTTCTTTTTCATTTATTCCTGATCCAATCTTTATGATTTCTTTCCCTCTGCTAACTTTGGGGTTTTTTTGTTCTTCTTTCTCCAGTTGCTTTTGGTGTAAGGTTAGATTGTTTATTTGAGATGTTTCTTGTTTCATAGGGTAGGAAGTATTGCTATAAACTTCCCTCTTAGAACTGCTTTTGATGCATCCCATAGGTTTTGGGTCGTGGTGTTTGTGTTGTCATTTGTTTCTAGGTATTTTTTGATTTCCTCTTTGATTTCTTCAGTGACCTCTTGATTATTAAGTAGTGTATTGTTTAGCCTCGATGTGTTTGTATTTTTTACAGATATTTTCCTGTAATTGATATCTAGTCTCATAGCGTTGTGGTTGGAAAAGATACTTGATACGTTTTCAATTTTCTTAAATTTACCAAGGCTTGATTTGTGACCCAAGATATGATCTATCCTGGAGAATGTTCCATGAGCACTTGAGAAGAAAGTGTATTCTGTTCTTTTTAGATGGAATGTCCTATAAATGTCATTAAGTCCATCTTGTGTAATGTATCATTTAAAGCTTGTGTTTCCTTATTTATTTTCTTTTTGGGTGATCTGTCCATTGGTGAAAGTGGGGTATTAAAGTCCCCTACTATGATTGTGTTACTGTCGATTTCCCCTTTTATGGCTTTTAGCACTTGCCTTATGTATTGAGGTGCTCCTCTGTTGGGTGCATAAATATTTACAATTGTTATATCTTAATCTAGGATTGATCCCTCAATCATTATGTAATGTCCTTCTTTGTCTCTTATAATAGTCTTTGTTTTAAAGTCTATTTTGTCTGATATGAGAATTGCTACTCCAGTTTTCTTTTGATTTCCATTTGCATGGAATATCTTTTTCCATCCCCCCACTTTCAGTCTGTATGTGTCCGTATGTCTGAAGTGGGTCTCTCGTAGACAGCATATATATGGGTCTTGTTTTTGTACCCATTCAGCCAGTCTGTGTCTTTTGGTTGGAGCATTTAATCCATTTACATTTAAGGTAATTATCGATATCTATGTTCCTATTACCATTTTCTTAATTGTTTTTTTATGCAGTACGCGGGCCTCTCACTGCCGCGGCCTCTCCCATTGTGGAGCACAGGCTCCAGACGTGCAGGTCCAGCGGCCACGGCTCACGGGCCCAGCCGCTCCGTGGAATGTGGGATCCTCCCAGACTGGGGCACGAACCCGTGTCCCCTGCATTGGCAGACAGACTCTCTTTTCCCTTGCTGCTTGTAACATTTTTTCTTTTTATTTAATTTTTGATAGTTTGATTAATATGTTTCTTGGGGTGTTTCTCCTTGGATTTATCCTGTATGGGACTCTTTGTGCTTCCTGGATTTGATTAACTATTTCCTTTCCCATAATAGGGAAGTTTTCAACTATAATCTATTCAAATATTTTCTCAGTCCCTTTCTTTTTCTCTTCTTCTTCTGAGACCCCTATAATTCGAATGTTGGTGCATTTAGTGTTGTCCCAGAGGTCTCTGAGACTGTCCTCAGTTCTTTTCATTCTTTTTTCTTTATTCTGCTCTGTGGTAGTTATTTCCACTGTTTTATCCTCTAGGTCACTTATCCGTTCTTCTGCCCTGGTTATTCTGCTATTTATTCCTTTTAGAGAATTTTTAATTTCATTTATTGTGTTGTTCATCATTGTTTGCTCTTTAGTTCTTCTAGGTCCTTGTTAAATGTTTCTTGTATTTTTCCATTCTATTTCCAAGATTTTGGATCATCTTTACAATCATTACTCTGAATTCTTTTTCAGGTAAACTGCCTATTTCTTCTTCATTTGTTTGATCTGGTAGGTTTTTACCTTGCTCCTTCATCTGCTGTGTTTTTCTCTGTCTTCTTATTTTGCTTAATTTACTGTGTTTGGGGTCTCCATTTTGCAGGCTGTAGGTTTGTAGTTCCCGTTGTTTTCGGTGTCTGCCCCCAGTGGGTGAGGTTTTTTCAGTGGGTTCTGTAGGCGTCCTGGTGGAAGGAACTAGTGCCTGTGTTCTGATGGATGAGGCTGGATCTTGTCTTTCTGGTGGGCAGGCCACGTCCAGTGGTGTGTTTTGGAGTGTCTGTGACCTTATTATGACTTTAGACAGCCTTTCTGCTAGTGGGTTGGGTAGTTTTCCTGTCCTGCTAATTGTTTGGCGTAGGGTGTCCAGCACTGTAGCTTGCTGGTTGTTGAGTGGATCTGGGTCTTAGCATTGACATGGAGATCTCTGGGAGATTTTCTCCATTTAATATTAAGTCGAGCTGGTAGGCCTCTGGTGGACCTGAACTCAGCTCTGCCACCTTCGAGGCACAGGCCTGACACCCGGCTGGAGCACCAAGACCCTGTAATCCAGACGGCTCAGAATAAAAGGGATAAATAAATAGATTAATTAATTAAATAAAGTTATTAAAATAATTATTAAAAATAAAAAAGAATTTTAAAGTAGTAAAAAAAAAAAAAAAAAAGAAGTAACAAAGAGCACAACCAAACCAAAAAAACAAATTCACCAATGATAACAAGCGCTAAAAATTATACTAAAAAAAAAAAAAAAGAAAAAACGGACAGAGAGAACCCTAGGACAAATGGTAAAAGCAAAGCTATACAGAAAAAATCACACACAGAAACATACACATACACACTCATAAAAAGAGCAAAAGGAGAAAAACATATATATCGTTTCTCCCAAAGAGAGGAGGAACTCAAATAAACAGGCTAATCTTACACCTAAAGCAATTGGAGAAAGAGGAAGAAAAAACCCAAAGTTAGCAGAAGGAAAGAAATCATAAAGATCAAATCAGAAATAAATGAAAAAGAAGATGGCAGAGTAGAAGGATGTGCTCTCACTCCAACTTGTGAGAACACCAGAATCACAACTAGCTGCTGGACAATCATCGACAGGAAGACACTGGAACTCACTAAAAAAGATACCCCACATCGAAAGACAAAGGAGAAGCCACAATGAGAAGGTAGGAGGGTCGCAATCACAGCAAAATCAAATCCCATAACTGCTGGGTGGGTGACTCACAGACTGGAGAACACTTATACCACAGAAGTCCACCCACTGGAGTGAAGGTTCTGAGCCCCACGTCAGGCTTCCCAACCTGGGGGTCCGGCAACGGGAGGAGGAATTCCTAGAGAATCAGACTTTGAAGCCTAGTGGGAATTGATTGCAACACTTCGACAGGACTGGGGGAAACAGAGACTCCATGCTTGGGGGGCACACACAAAGTAGTGTGCACATCGGGACCCAGGGGAAGGAGCAGTGACACCAGGGGAGACCGAAGCAGACCTACCTGCTAGTGTTGGAGGGTCTCCTGAAGAGGCAGGGAAGGGGGGGCTGTGGCTCACCGTGGGGACAAGGACACTGGCAGCAGAAGTTCTGGGAAGTACTCCTTGGAGAGAGCCCTCCCAGAGTCTGTCATTAGCCCCACCAAAGAGCCCAGGTAGGCTCCAGTATTGGGTTGCCTCAGGCCAAACAACCAACAGGGAGGGAACCCAGCCCCACCCATCAACAGTCAAGCGGATTAAAGTTTTACTGAGCTCTGCCCACCAGAGCAACAGTCTGCTCTGCCCACCACCAGTCCCTCCGATCAGGAAACTTACACAAGCCTCTTAGAGAGCCTCATCCACCAGAGGCAGACAGCAGAAGCAAGAAGAACTACAATCCTGCAGCCTGTGGAACAAAAACCACATTCACAGAAAGATAGACAAGATGAAAAGGCAGAGGGCTATGTACCAGATGAAGGAACAAGATAAAACCCCAGGAAAACAACTAAATGAAGTGGAGATAAGCAATCTTCCAGAAAAAGAATTCAGAATAACGATAGTGAAGATGTTCCAGGACCTCGAAAAAAGAATGGAGGCAAAGATTGAGAAGATGCAAGAAATGTTTAAGAAAGATCTACAAGAATTAAAGAACAAACAGAGATAAACAATACAATAACTGAAATGAAAAATACACTAGAAGGAATCAGTAGAATAACTGAGGCAGAAGAACGGATAAGTGACCTGGAAGACAGAATGGTGGAATTCACTGCTGCAGAACAGAATAAAGAAAAAAGAATGAAAAGAAATGAAGACAGCCTAAGAGACCTCTGGGACAACATTAAACGCAACAAAATTCATGTTATAGGGGTCCCAGAAGGGGAAGAGAGAGAGAAAGGACCCAAGAAAATATTTGGAGAGATTATAGTCAAAAACTTCCCTAACATGGGAAAGGAAATAGCCCCCCAAGTCCATGAAGCGGAGAGAGTCCCATACAGGATAAACCCAAGGAGCAACACAGCAAGACACAAAGTAATCAAATTGGCAAAAATTAAAGACAAAGAAATATTATTGAAAGCAGCAAGGGAAAAATGACAAATAACATGCAAGGGAACTCCCATAAGGTTAACAGCTGATTTCTCAGCAGAAACTCTACAAGCCAGAGGGAGTGGCATGATATACTTAAAGTGATGAAAGGGAAGAACCTACAACCAAGATTACTCTACCAGGTAAGGATCTCATTCAGATTCGATGGAGAAATCAAAAGCTTTACAGACAAGCAAAAGCTAAGAGAATTCAGCACCACCAAACCAGCTCTACAGCAAATGCTAAAGGAACTTCTCTAAGTGGGAAACACAAGAGAAGAAAAGGACCTACAAAAACAAACCCAAAACAATTAAGAAAATGGTCACAGGAACATACATATCGATAGTTACCTTAAACGTGAATGGCTTAAATCCTCCAACCAAAAGACACATGCTTGCTGAATGGATACAAAAACAAGACCCATCTATATGCTGTCTACAAGAGACCCACCTCAGAACTAGGGACACATACAGACTGAAAGTGAGGGGATGGAAAAAGATATTCCATGCAAATGGAAACCAAAAGAAAGCTGGAGTAGCTATACTCATATCAGATAAAATAGACTTTAAAATAAAGAATGTTACAAGAGACAAGGAAGGACACTACATAATGATCAAGGGATCAATCCAAGAAGAAGATATAACAATTATAAATACATATGCACCCAACATAGGAGCACCTCAATACATAAGGCAACTGCTAACAGTTATAAAGGAGGAAATCGATAGTGACACAATAATAGTGGGGGACTTTAACACCTCACTGACACCAATGGACTGATCTTCCAAAATGAAAATAAATAAAGAAACACAAACTTTAAATGACAGAATAGATTTAATTGGTATTTATAGGACATTCCATCCAAAAACAGCAGATTGCACTTTCTTCTCAAGTGCGCAGAGAACATTTTCCAGAACAGATCACATCTTGGGTCACAAATCAAGCCTCAGTAAATTTAAAAAAATTGAAATCATATCAAGCATCTTTTCTGACCACAACGCTGTGAGATTAGAAATGAATTACAGGGGAAAAAACGTTAAAAAAAGAAACACATGGAGGCTAAACAATACGTTACTAAATAACCAAGAGATTACTGAGGAAATCAAAGAGGAAATCAAAAAATACCTAGAAACAAATGACAGTGAAAACACAACGATCCAAAACCTATGGAAGGCAGCAAAAGCAGTTCTAAGAGGGAAGTTTATAGCGATATAAGCCTACCTCAAGAAACAAGAAAAATCTCAAATAAACAATCTAACCTGACACCTAAAGGAACTAGAGAAAGAAGAACAAACAAAACCCAAAGCTAGCAGAAGGAAAGAAATCATAAAGATCAGAGCAGAAATAAATGAAATAGAAACAAAGAAAACAATAGCAAAGATCAATAAAACCAAAAGCTCGTTCTTTGAGAAGATAAACAAAATTGATAAACCATTAGCCAGACTCATCAAGAAAAAAGGGAGAAGACTCAAATCAATAGAATTAGAAATGAAAAAGGAGAAGTAACAACTGACTGCAGAAATACAAAGCATCCTAAGAGAGTACTACAAGCAAGTCTATGCCAATAAAATGGACAAGCTGTAATAAATGGACAAATTCTTAGAAAGGTGTAACCTTCCAAGACTGAACCAGGAAGAAATAGAAAATGTGAACAGAGCAATCACAAGTAATGAAATTGAAACTGTGATTAAAAATCTTCCAGCAAACAAAAGTCCAGGACCAGATGGCTTCACAGAGGATTCTGTCAAACAAGTAGAGAAGAGCTAACACCCATCCTTCTCAAACTTTTCCAAAAAATTGCAGAGGAGGAAGCACTCCCAAACTGATTCTATGAAGACACCATCACCATGATACCCAAAGCAGACAAAGATACTATAAAAAAAGAAAATTGCAGACCAATATCACTGATGAATATAGATGCAATAATCCTCAACCAAATACTGGCAAACAGAATCCAACAGCACATTAAAAGGATCATACACCATGAGCAAGTGGGATTTATCCCAGGGATGCAAGGATTCTTCAATATACGGAAGTGAATCAATGTGATAAACCCTGTTAACAAATTGAACAACAACCAAATGATCATCTCAATAGACGCAGAAAAGCCTTTTGAGAAAATTCAACACCAATTTATGATAAAAACTCTCCAGAAAGTGGGCATAGAGGGAACCTACCTCAACATAATAAAGGCCATATACGACAAACCCACAGCAAACATCATTCTCAATGGTGAAACACTGAAAGCATTTCCCCTAAGATCAGGAACAAGACAAGGATGTCCACTCTCACCACTATTATTCAACATAGTTTTGGAAGTCCTAGCCATGGCAGTCAGAGAAGAAAAAAAAATAAAAGGAATACAAGTCGGAAAAGAAGAAGGAAAACTGTCACTGTTTTCAGATGACATGATGCTCTACATAGAGAATCGTAAAATGCCACCAGAAAACTACTAGAGCTACTCAATGAATTTGGTAAAGTTGCAGGATACAAAATTAATGCACAGAAATCTCTTGCAATCCTATACACTAATGATGAAAAATCTGAAAGAGAAATTAAGGAAACACTCCCATTTACCATTGCAGCAAAAGGAATAAAATACCTAGAAATAAACCTACCTAGGGAGACAAAAGTCCTGTATGCAGAAAAGTATAAGACACTGATGAAAGAAATTAAAGATGATACAAATAGATGGAGAGATATACCACGTTCTTGGATTGGAAGAATCAATATTGTGAAAGTGACTCTACTACCCAAAGCAATCTACAGATTCAAAGCAATCCCTATCAAATTACCAATGGCATTTTTTATGGAACTAGAACAAAAAGCCTTAAAATTTGTATGGAGACACAGAAGACCCCGAATAGCCAAAGCAGTCTTGAGGGAGAAAAACGGAGCTGGAAGAATCAGATTCCCTGACTTCAGACTATACTACAGAGTAATCAAGACAGTATGGTACTGGCACAAAAACAGAAACATAGATGAATAGAGCAAGATAGAAATCCCAGAGATAAACCCACGCACCTATGGTCAACTAATGTATGAGAAAGGAGGCAAGGGTATACAATGGATAAAACATAGTCTCTTCCATAAGTGGTGCTGGGAAAACTGGACAGCTACATGTAAAAGAATGCAATTAGAACACTCCCTAACACCATACACAAAAATAAACTCAAAATGGATTCAAGACCTAAATGTAAGACTGGACACTATAAAACTCTTAGAGGAAAACATAGGCAGAACACTCTTTGACATGAATCACAGCAAGATCTTTTTTGATCCACCTCCTAGAGTAATGGAAATAAAAACAAAAATAAACAAATGGGATCTAATGAAACTTAAAAGCCTCAGCTCCCCGCCTCCGCCTTCCCCAGTGGCTGAGCAGACAAGCCTCTTGGGCTGGTGAGTGCTGGTCGGCACCGATCCTCTGTGTGGGAATCTCTCAGCTTTGCCCTCTGCACCCCTGTTGCTGTGCTCCCCTCTGTGGCTCCGAAGCTTCCCCCCCCCCGCCCGCCGCTCCCTGTCTCCACCAGTGAAGGGGCTTCCTAGTGTGTGGAAACCTTTCCTTCACAGCTTCCTCCCACTGGTGCAGGTCCCGTCCCTATTCTTTTGTCTCTGTTTTTTCTTTTTTCTTTTGCCCTACCCAGGTAGTTTCTTGCCTTTTGGGAGGTCTGAGGTCTTCTGCCAGCGTTCAGTAGGTGTTCTGTAGGAGTTGTTCCACATGTAGATATATCTGATGTATCTGTGGGGAGGAAGGTGATCTCCACGTCTTACTCTTCTGCCATCTTGATGGTCTCCCGGCAGGTGGATTCTTAACCACCGTGCCACCAGGGAAGTCCCAGTACTAAACATTTTATACATACTCATTTATTTGTTAAAACAATTCTATGAACCAGGTACCACTGTCGTAGTCATTTTACACATGAGGAAATTGAGGACCAGGGAAGGTAAGCAACCTGCCCACAAGTCATGTAACTAGTAATGGGCAGAGCCAGGATTTGAACTTGGGTGCCTTGGCTCCATAATCCATGTCCTGGAGTATCTGCTGCATTGTGAGGTCACCTGGCATGAAAGTAGAGCTATGATTTCTACCCATATTTGCAACCTAGTAGCAAAAGCAGAATAAACACATGTGAAAATGTATGAGAATTTAGCCAACAAATAAGGAAAATAATACATTCTCAAGTTATCCATTCCTCAGATATTTACTAAACAGTTCTGAGTATCCAAAGAAAATCCAAAGTAGCCTTTGCCCTTGAGGATTTTCATGTCTCGTGGGGGAGAGAGAGAGAGAAAAATATAGATTCAGTGTAATAAGCCACCAGAAGCCTGCACAGGAGAGAGTGGGAGTTGTAGGAGTGGCACAAACTCAGACTGGGCAGGGGCTCAAGGACAGCTTGCTGGAGGAGGGGAGGGAAAAATTGGAGTTGACGTGACCAGCAGATGGGGAAGGGCTTTCTAAGCAGAGAGCAACTGGGCGGATGCCCACACGTGGGAGACAAGCACGCACTGCTCAGCTGCGTGCAGGGCTGGGCCAGGGCGCTGTGGGGCTGAACTGGTGAGCAGGGGTCCTGCTGCCCAGCCCAGGGAGGACAGTGACCACCACGTGAAGTGGTAGGAGATCAGTGAAGACAGTGTCACCGCCTCCTCCTCTTCAGCGACCTCCATAAGGCCTGGTGCCAAGGGCCCCAGAGCAACTTCCCGACTCGTCCACTTCCCAGGGGTAATTGTACTAGCAGCAGCTGTGTTCGCCAGAGAGTAGCTCCCCAGATGTCGCTGCATCACTCAGTTCCTCACTGCTGTCATCCCCGTGGAGGGCAAGAGTGATTACAGTTTGCAAGACCGTTTCTGAAACGGCAGATGGATATCAATTATGCCCAAAGAAATCTGTGACCTAGATACAGTGCGCTCATGTTTTCCCCATATTCATCGTCACTTGTCCCCTCCACTCAGCTGCTCATCTGGTGACTCTGTTCTTTGAGAAGAAATTGGAGGGTGGGGATAGCAGCCAGGAACCAGCCAAGGTGATAGCTCTAAATTCCAGGGCCCTGGGCAGAATTTTGGAAAGAAAACTCTGAGTCTGCTGGTCCCAGCATGTACCAAGCTGGGGGGCCGGGGCGGGGAGGTTTTTGCGGTACGCAGGCCTCTCACTGTTGTGGCCTCTCCCATTGCGGAGCACAGGCTCCGGACGCGCAGGCTCAGCGGCCATGGCTCACGGACCCAGCCGCTCCGCGGCATGTGGGATCTTCCCAGACTGGGGCACGAACCCGTGTCCCCTGCATCGGCAGGCGGACTCTCAACCACTGCACCACCAGGGAAGCCGCTGCCCAAGGCTTTTAACTTAATTTATTCTTCAGTTAGACTAGAAGCGGCCCCAAGCTAGAGCATTGGTTAATAGACAGTGGCAATTATCTATTAATAGTATCTAGATGCGAGAGATCGAATTGCTTCTTTGTAGAGAGGTGACTAATAGAAGCCACAATCTGTTGAATGGAGTTCTAGTTAATTTTTATTCTTTTTTTCAGAGTTTTTTCTTATTTCATGGGTGGTAGGTGATGAATAAGGCCCACTGGAGGCTGGCACTAGCAGATAAAAGCTTCTTGCTCTTTTTCTGCTGAAGAATGTCTTCCGATTTCCCAGAGGGCCCGGGGTGCTGGGATGGCAGTTGAATGAACGCATTGCTGCTCAGGAGGGAAGCACCTATTCCGGGGGCATTTGGGGCTGGGGGGTCGGGTCAGCACCCCCATCGGAGAGCGCTCGCCCAGGGCACGTTTCCTCTGTGTCCCAACAAGCGTTCCTGCGAGGCACACAGCACCCTGCCCTGACCTTTAACCGCTTCCCGTTCACAGTATGTCAACCCAGCCTTCGAAAGGATGATGGGCTACCACAAAGGTGAGCTCCTGGGGAAAGAACTCGCCGAGCTGCCCAAAAGTGACAAGAACCGGGCGGACCTTCTTGACACCATCAACACCTGCATCAAGAAGGGCAAGGTAAAAAAAAAAAAAAAAAAAATAGAGAAGGGCAAGGTGGGTGAAACCGAAGCAGTCCACAAACCCTTCCCCAATGCATTTTTTCTTCTGTGAGTTTTTATGTCACGTCTTTAACGTTGGCTTCTTTAATAACGTTGCAATTAAGTGAAAAATCCTTTATGTTTGCAAGATGAGTTAACTTTTGAGTTGATTTTGGATAGCAAGCGAACCTCGTGCTTATCCCGATGGTATAGAATCTGGTGATCTTGTGTAAGGAAAGTTCTTCCTTCACATGAATGAATCTCACCTGTCATGGCTGGAATTTCATACCTATCTCTGAGGAGAGCTGTTCTATATTTTTTAGTTTATCCAGTGTTTGGGGGACCAAGAGCGTTTAATATCAGTATTTACGTGTCTTACAGGCCCAGTTTTCGGTCAGTTTTCCTTTTTCTGCTCTCTTTACCCATCACAGTTCAGTTTGTCCAGCAACCTCCACTGCATCCCAGCAGATGAAGGCAGTGGTGCAGGTGCAGTGGGCATCTCTCCACAAGCCTTCCTTCCCAGAGGAGCATTGCTCTCATAGCTGGAACTGCCTTTCTTTTCATCATTCAGATGCTTTCTCTGATGTGAAGTAGTTAGATAAGCATTGTATTTATTTAATGGTGGACCATTTTATAGAAATAAAATGTTTGGCTTATATATCATGGCCAAAATTAGTCAAAGAAAAGAACATTGGGGCAGTGAGACTGAAAAGGAAACAGGACATTGTCAAGTCCTCCAAAAAATCTGCCTGGAGAGTACTGCCACACATCTAGTGACCCCAACATGCATACCAGTTAGCCATCCTTTGTGAGTGTGCAGGCAGAAATAGGCTGCAAAGAGTCTCAGGTCTAATTCAACCGCTTCCTCCCAGAAATAGTGGAGGTGCCACAGGCCCCCCCTTGAGGTCACCGGGCTCTTTATCCTAGCCGGTTCCTCAGGGTCGGGCCACAGCAAGTCTTCACACTCCCCTTCACACTCCCCATCCATGGAAACTGCCAGGAGCCAGATTAAGCCCAGAGAAGGCTTGGCTGGAGGCCCGATAGGATAGTAGAAGGATGATGGGCTTCAAGGAAAGTTAAGAGATAAATTTATAACCACATTTTTCACTTTCTCACGTGGGCACATTAGTCAGCATCTCTGAGCCTCTGTTTACCTATCTGCAAATGAAGGGTGATAATATCAAGCTCACAGGTTGCTGTAAAGATCTCGAGAAAGACCTCAGAAGAACCCCTTGACCTGGTGCCCCTACACCCACAGGGCTGAGAGCAGGAATGGCATCCACTGCTCAAGTGTCCCAGAACCAGGAGGGGCAGCCCCTGGTGGTGGGCTCATTGCTCTGGTGGGCTCCGTGCACTGTGACGATGAGCCTTACGTAGTCACTGTCGTGGTGGGTGCAACTCTGGAGCGGTATTTTGTGGAATGTAACAAAAGCATGTGGGAACTTCATGGCTGAACTTGATGAGACCCTCTGTAGGAGCCACCGAATGCCTGGACGGAAGGATTTTAAGAGTTCTCTTTATGTAGGAGTGGCAGGGGGTTTACTATGCCAGACGGAAATCCGGCGACAGCATCCAACAGCATGTGAAGATCACTCCGGTGATTGGCCAAGGAGGGTGAGCGCCAACTCTTAAACTCTATTGTTTTGAGGGGCCCCTGTGGGCGTTGGGTTTGTATATGGAAATGCAAGTGTGTTAGACCCACAAATAGTAGGATTGGGTCTGTACGTAGTACCTGCCGAGGACACCTCCGTGTGGCCGGCAGCAGCCCCAAAACAACACAGGCTCTTCTTATGCTTGTGGGCTTTATGAAGCATCGCCCCGACTGTCCACTTCCGCCTGATGGTCTGTGGGTCCACTGTCCCCACGCCGCAAGGAGCTCAGTTTCTAGGCCTTTCCCTGTCATCACAAAGACCACAGAACAGCAGGGCTCGCTGCCTCAGCCCCACCTGGGAGCCGAGCTTGTCCTTGAGGCACCGGCTCTGTGATGATTCTCTCCAGTCCTCGGGGCTTGTTCCACAAGGAAGACAGAACCCTGGGGGTCATGGTTAGGAGAAAAAGGTGTCTGACCAGAAGCTGAGACATCTGATTCCATGTGAATCTCAGGTTACCGGAGGAGCCTGTTCATTTGCAGAGAGATAAGGAAAATGCTCGATTCCATTTCCTTCTCCCAGTTACATTTTGTGAGAAGGTTTATGGAGCCAGACAGGACCCCCTAACAGTACATCACTGAGGAGCCTTCGTAAACAAGCCTGAAGGTCAACCAGCCAGCGTCATGGTACAGGTTCACAAGGGACACACGCTGTTGGGTGATGTTTTGGAAATAGAAAAGGAGCAGTTATGGTGCGAATAACCAGCAAAGACAGCCCTGTCTGTGACTCTTATTGTGTGGCTAGAAAACGTTCTGTAGTCAGCAAAGCGTAGGTTGTTTCCGCTCCAATTTTACTTATTTGTTAGTTTCAAAATTGTTCCCCCTCCGTTCAGAATCCACTGTCTCATGTTTCCTGCTACTTTGCTTCACTCCGCATGGTGGGGACGCTGGTAGCCCTGACCAGGGGTTTCGAGCGCACAGAGAGAGGCCCCCAGATCCCTCCTGAGCGCACAGGCTTCCGTGTGGCCATTTCCACCAGCGGTCAGAGCTCTGAGGCCACGATGGCCATCACATTATTGTTTCCAACCATCATCCTTAGACCGTCTTCTCAAGCTAAGATTCACTGTGTGTGTGTGTGACCAGAATTATTAGGTAACAAGGTGCAGGAGACCAAGTTATTGTTTGGTTATTTCTGTCAGAATGAGTTTTTCTGATTTTTCTGATGTGACAGATAAGAGCAAGAAGTTCTAGAGCCCAGAGACAGTGTTATTTTTTCCCCCAATATTTTCCCCCAGTGAGCTGTCAAAGGAAATTCTTAACTAAAAGTAGGAAAATTTTACCTCTTCCTATTTAGTGATGCTCACTACAGAATAACCAGGACTCTTCAGAGTCCTCCAGAGAAAACTGAACCAAAGAGGAAGACAGACAGAGACAGAGAGACAGAAGCAGAGACACAGAGAGAAGAGATTCATTACTATAAAATCTAACATAGTCCTCTGTAATTCTAGCTTCACTCAGTAGAAAATCTACCTTGAGCTGATCGTTGTGCAGGACTAAGGCACCTGTTGTCTTTCCCTGGTGTCCTTGTGGCAATGAGCAACACCACAGGCTGTTTGGGGATTCTGTCCATGATCTTAAAACAAGAGGGTTTTTCTGTGCCTGAAAAATGCCATCATTTATGATGACCGGGCTGTGAAAGAATGTGGAATATTAAATGTAAAAACAACAACCATGAACTTTGGTCATTGTCCAAATGAGTCTTTGCCTTCTATATAAGCTATAAAAGTATGAGTGTCGGCAGAATTAAATCCCATTTTAACTTAAAGTCTGGAGTAGCGTTTCATCCTGTTACTGATGCTATCTAGGAGCCAGGCCTCAGGAGTTGGTTAGAAAATGAAGTACCCATTCGGAAAGTGTTTCTGAGCCAGCTGTGATTAAAAGGGAAGCCCAGTTTCTGAAGGCATGTGTGGGCTGTGTGTGAAAAAAAAATGCATCTTTTATAGACTGTGTTTTGTCAGAATTTAAAATCTGCCCTAGAATGGACCCTGGAGTTTTACTTGAAGAAGATTCTGTTGACGTTTTCATTTGCTAATTTGTTGAATCATCTCATATCTGACTCACTAATAACTGATTATTTATGTTATTAGGAAAATTAGGCATTTTGTCTCCCTCAAGAAACTGTGTTGTACCACTGACAAAAATAAGCAGGTATGGTATTGAGTTTGCTTCATTTACTCTGTCGGCTTGACCATGCATTCGTTACATTCTCACCACGGTTCTCTACTTGTCTTTCTCCGTATCTTACTGTAGTTGCCAATTAAGAAACTTTATGGCAAAATTAGGCCCTTAGACAAATAGTAAAAGAAAAAATTCCCCAGCGAGCCTATACACTTTATTAGTAACGCATGTCAGTTATGATTTAGCTTGTGACTGTGCAGCTCAGGACCAATATATTTTATGAGAGCATAAAATTTTTCCTCCAAATAAAAAATGTTCTAATTTGCTACCTTAATTTCTTAAGTGAAAATTATATGTGCATTTGAGCATTTCACCCCTATAAATTCATGTCAAAAACAAAAATCATTTATAATTAGTACTATGATTTTTTTAACCCATTATATCATGTAGAACAATATATTTGAGTGTTTTCTGAAGTAACAGAATTTTAGTAAGTTGCTGTATTTAAGAACTTTTTTAGGTAGTTTTATCACAGAGAACAACGGTATTGATATTTTTCTTTTTTTTTTTTCACATCCTTATTGGAGTATAATTGCTTTACAATGTTGTTAGTTTCTGCTGTATAACAAAGTGAATCAGCTAAATGTATACATATATCTCCATATCCCCTCTCTCTTGCGGCTCCCTCCCACCCTCCCTATCCCACCCCTCTAGGTGGTCACAAAGCTGATCTCCCTGTGCTCTGCAGCAGCTTCCCACTAGCTATCTATTTTACATTTGGTAGTGTATATATGTCAATGCTACTCTCTCACTTCATCCCAGATTCCCCTTCCCCCTCCCCATGTCCTCAAGTCCATTATCTACGTCTGTGTCTTTATTCCAATCCTGCACCTAGGTTCATCAGAACCTTTTTTTTTTTAGATTCCATATATGTGTGTTAGCATACGGTATTTGTTTTTCTCTTTCTGACTTACTTCACTCTGTGTGACAGACTCTAGGTCCAACCACCTCACTACAAATAACTCAATTTCGTTTCTTTTTAAGGCTGAATAATATTTCATTGTATATATGTGCCACATCTCCTTTATCCATTCATCTGTCGATGGACACTTAGGTTGCTTCCATCTCCTGGCTATTGTAAATAGAGCTGCAGTGAACATTGTGATACATGACTCTTTGAATTATGGTTTTCTCGGGATATATGCCCAGTAGTGGGATTGCTGGGTCACATGGTAGTTCTATTTTTAGTTTTTTAAGGAACCTCCATACTGTTCTCCATAGTGGCTGTATCAATTTACATTCCCACCAATAGTGCAAGAGGGTTCCCTTTTCCCCACACCTTCTCCAGCATTTATTGTTTGTAGATTTTTTGATGATGGCCATTCTGACCAGTGTGAGGTGATACCTCATTGTAGTTTTGATTTGCATTTCTCTAATGATTAGTGATGTTGAGCATCCTTTCATGTGTTTGTTGGCAATCTGTATATCTTCTTTGGAGAAATGTCTGTTTAGGTCTTCTGCCCATTTTTGGATTGGGTTGTTTGTCTTTTTGATATTGAGCTGCATGAGCTGCTTATATATTTTGGAGATTAATCCTTTGTCCGTTGATTCGTTTGCAAATGTTTTCTCCCATTCTGAGGGTTGTCTTTTCATCTTGTTTATGGTTTCCTTTGCTGTGCAAAAGCTTTTAAGTTTCATTAGGTCCCATTTGTTTATTTTTATTTCCATTTCTCTAGGAGGTGGGTCAAAAAGGATCTGTGATATTTTTTCTTTTTGGTTTATACTTTAGTACTGGATTGTGTGTATTGTCACTTCATGCTGTAAAGTTTGTTGATTAAAAAGTATTCAACAAACATAATTACCAATGATCTATTTTTAATACAAATCTATTTATTTTATTTAGGTATTATTGATGTGCTATATTATATGTTTCAGAAGTGCAACATAGTTATTCGCAATTTTTAAAGGTTATAGTCCATTTATAGTTATTATAAAATATTGTCTATATTCCCTGTGTTATACTATATATCTGTGTAGCTTATTCATTTTAGACATAGTAGTTTACACCTCTTAATTCCCTACCCAATTTTTCCTCTCCCCCTTTCCCTCTCCCCTCTGGTAACCACTAGTTCTCTATATCTGAATCTGTTTCTTTTTTGTTCATTCATTTGTTTTATTTTTTAGATTCCACATATAAGTGATATCATAGAGTCTTTCTCTGTCTGACTTATTTCACTGAGCATGATACCCTCCAAGTCCATCCATGTTGTTGCAAATGGCAAAATGTCATTCTTTCTTATGGCTGAGTAGTATTCCATTGTGTGTGTGTGTGTGTGTGTGTGTGTGTGTACCTCCAGTGATCTATTTTTGAATATCAAACATGGCCTTTGACTTAGATGAAGATTTTAAAAGAAGGGACAGTGTCTCTCAGGGACATGAAGGGCTTCAGGGCATAATCCATTTTAGTGTAACATGTCAGAGGCTTGGGAAGTGGTGTGGGATCAGGAGGAAGCCTGGCCAGGCAAGGAAGTAAGCTGGGGCATGGCAGACCCAAGATGCCTGGGCTCCTCCCAGTGAGAAGGCAGCTCCAGAGGGGAGGAGACTCAGTGCAGTGAGCTTCCAGCTGGTGCCTCAGCCCGTCGAAGGTATCCATGTCCATCTGCTTTTTTAAAAAATAATGACTCAGTATTTGTATAGACTGTGAAATGATCACCACGGTAAGTCTAGTTAACATCCATCACCATATGTAGTTACAAATTTTTTTTCGAGAACTTTTAATATCTACTCTTAGCAAATTTCAAATATGCAGCATAGCATTATTGACTATAGTCCATGCTGTACAGTACATCCTCAGGACTTATTCATTATAACTGGAAGTTTGTACTTTTTGACCTCCTGCATCCCGTTTTTAAAATTAATTAATTTATTTATTTATTTATTTTTGGCTGCCTTGGGTCTTTGTTGCTGTGCGCGGGCTTTCTCTAGTCGTGGCGAGCGGGGGCTACTCTTTGTTGCGGTGCGTGGGTTTCTCATTGTGGTGGCTTCTCTTGTTGCAGAGCATGGGCTCTAGGCATGCGGGCTTCAGTAGTTGTGGCTCGCAGGCTCTAGAGCGCAGGCTTAGCAGTTGTGGCGCACGGGCTTAGTTGCTCCACGGCATGTGGGATCTTCCCGGACCAGGGCTCGAACCCGTGTCCCCTGCGTTGGCAAGCGGATTCTTAACCACTGCACCACCAGGGAAGTCTCCTGCATCCCTTTTACCTAACCCCCCCACCCCCACCTCTGGCAACCACCGATCTGTTGTCTGTGTGTATGAGTTTGAGGGTTTTTTTAGATTCCACATATTAGTGATAACATATGGTATTTGCCTTTCTCTATCTGATTTATTTCACTTACCGTAATGTCCTCAAGGGCCATCCATGTTGTTGCAAATGGCAAGATTTCCTTCTTTCTTATGGCTAAATAATATTTCATTGTATGTGTATATACCACATTTTCTTTATCCATTCAACCATCCATGGTTGTTTCCATGTCTTGGCTATTGTAAATAATGCTGCAGTGAGTATGGGGTTGCATATATATTTTAGAGTTAGTGATTTTATTTCCTTTCGATAAATACCCCAAAGTGGAATTTCTGGATCATATGGTAGTTCCATTTTTAACTTTTTGAAGAACTTCCATGCTGTTTCCCATAGTGGCTGCACCAGTTTACATTCCCACCAACAGTGCACAAGGGTTCCCTTTTGTCTACATCCTTGACAACACTTGTTATTTTTTTTACTTTTTGGTAATCGCCATGTTAACAGGTGTGAGTTTATATCTCACTGTGGTTTTGATTTGTATTTCCCTGAAAACTAATGATGTTGAACACCTATATGTATACCTGTTGGCCATCTGTTTGTCTTCTTTAGAAAACTATCTATTTAGATCCTCCACCCATTTTTTTATTGTGTTTGTTTTTTTGCTGTTGAGTTGTATGAGTTCTTTGTATTTTTTTAGATGCTAACTCCCTTATCAGACATATGATATGCAAATATTTTCTCCTATTTGGTAGGATATCCTTTCATTTTGTTGGTGGTTTTCTTTGCTATGCAAAGCATTTTAGTTTTATGTAGTCCCAGTTGTTTATATTTGGTTTCATTGCCTTTGCTTTTGGTGTCAGAAAATCACTGCAAGACCAACATCAAGGAGCTTATCCCCTATGGTTTCTTCTAGGAATTTCATGATTTCAGATTTTAAGTTCAAGACTTTAATCCATTTTGAGTAGATTTTTGTGTATAGTGTAAGATAGTGATCCAGTTTCATTCTTTTCCATGTGGCTATTTTTTTAAAATTTATTTATTTTTGGCTACATCAGGTCTTCGTTGCTGCACACGGGCTTTCTCTAGTTGCGGTAGTTGCGGCGAGTGGGGGCTACTCTTTGTTGTGGTGCGCGGGCTTCTCATTGCGGTGGCTTCTCTTGTTGTGGAGCACGGGCTCTAGGCGTGCAGGCTTCAGTAGTTGTGGCCCGTGGGCTCAGTAGTTGTGACTTGCAGGCTCTAGAGTGCAGGATCAGTAGTTGTGGCACACGGGCTTAGTTGCTCTGCGGCATGTGGGATCTTCCCGGACCAAGGATGGAACCTGTGTCCTCTGCATTGGTAGGTGGACTCCCAACCACTGCACCACCAGGGAAACCCTCCATGTAGCTATTTAATCCAACACCATTTACTGAAGAAACTATGCTTTCCACCTTACATATTCTTGGCTCCTTTGTCATAAATTAATTGACCATATATATATGAGTTTATGTCTGGACTCTCTATTGATCTACATCATTAGATACATTGAACTATCTATGCAGATAAATATGTCTGTTTTTATGCCAATACCATACTGTCTTGATTACTATAGATTTGTAACATAGTTTGAAATTGGGGAGTGTGATACCTCCAGCTTTGTTCTTCTTTCTTAAGAATATTGGAAAAATATTCTAGAATAGCAAAAGGAATCATGTACTTTTTTGTAAGATTTAGTTCAACATAAAACGCCTCCTTCAGCACTGAGTGTTTCGTCTGGAATCAGGAAATTTTCACTTAATAACATAAACTCATGCAGAGAGGCAAGTCCTTGGAGACCTCTGGGAAAGGAGGGGAACTGACTTTCACAGGAAAAAAATTCTCCCAACAGCAAAGTTTAGACATCACAGGAGGAAGAATGAAGTCCATGTGAGAGGTGGCATGGGTAGCGGGAGAATCACATGACATTCTGATTGCTTTTTAGAGACAAACTAGTGAACCCAAGCAGTGCAAACCAACTGCTATGAGCTGTGAAGCCACAATGCAGGACCCAGGCCCACTTGGGCTTGTTCACGCCCATCCAGAAATGAGTCGAGTATAGTCCACGTCCAAAACCAAGCAGAGCCTCCCCCACCAGCCTAGCCTTCCTCCTTCTCCTGCCCCGCTTTGCTGTTTAGTGAATGGACCCCGTCTCCTGTCACCATTTCCCTGCAGCTCCATGTGCCCAAATTCTAGCAGCCCTCCATGGTCCAGCCCAAGAAACATCAAGTTCCATCTCCCTCCTCGAGCCTCCAAAGTACCTTCTTTGCTGTGTATCACACCCACCATCGTGATGGCTACTTGTGGGCCTCACTGCCGTCTCCTCTCCAGCAGGGTCCCTGGGCTGTGCTTGTCTTTGTGTGCCCATGCTGCCTGGTGCGTAGTAGGCCCTCAAGCTGTTGGTGAGCTGGAGTGGACTTGAATGTCTCGGTCCTGGCCTCCTGCCACCTGTACACTCTTCCTGCTTCACAGGGAGAGCGGGCAAGTCCTTAGCACAGGACTCAGGGATGCAGAAGAAGAGGGGCCACCTCCTCTTTTCTGGGGCTCTAAATAGAAATGTCTTTATTGCCGTAAATTAGCTGCTGTTCTGAGAAGGGTGGAAATGCAGGGCTCAGATATCCTGAGCCATTGACGTCACCTAATCGTGCTGCACTGGCCTAGAGAGACACTTAGATTTTCCAATAACAAAGAATTTTTATATCTCTGGCCAGACACACTGTTTTTCCTTCTCATTAAAGGAGGCTGAAGTAAATGGTGATGGGTCTGTGATGGGAAGCGCTCCCTAGAGGGTGGGAGCAGCCCGTCTGCAGGTGGTTGTAGTGGCGCGGCTTTGGGGTTTAGCCCTGAAGTCAAAATCCACCCATGGGTTTGCATTTTAACAAGGAATGAAATTGGAAGCCAGGCTGCTGTCTGCTGGTGGTGCTTTTCATCAGCAAAGATCTTTTTTCCTATGTGAACCCTGTAGCTTTTTGCCAAAAGGCTGGAAATGCCCTGCGAGGTTAGTCTGCTGTAAACACTGTCACCCCCTGCAGCACTCACACATTTTCTCCCCAGATATGCATTAAACACCTGTTCTGTGCTGGCGCCAGGGACACGAAGTCTCTGCCCCAGAAGCTATGGGGCCACAGACAAATAAACAGGACACATTTCTAGAGCACAGTGTTGGGAGGTGTGAAACAGGTGCTGCAGAAGCACAGAACGCAGGACTGAAGGAGGCTGGCGAGGATTTTTTTAGGTGTCATCTAGGACAAAGGGCAACAAGCTACAACCTACAGGCCAAATGTGGTCTGTTTTTGTAAATAAAGTTTTATTGGCTCACAGCCACATTCTTTTTTACGTAGCACCTGAGGCTGCTTTCATTCTACAACAGCAGGGTTGAGCAGGTACAACAGAGACCATGGGGCCAGCAAAGCCTAAAATATGTACTCTGGCCCTTTACAGAAAAAATTGCCAACCTCATTTCTAAAAGATAATTTTCTTTCTTGAATTTCCCACTTTCTTAGGTCAGAGACCATCTGCCCCGCCCTCTGGAAGGCCTCCCCCGCCTCCATGCATGCACATACTTCTTTGAACACCCTTTGCCTTCCTGGCATCCCCCGCACCCTGGTTCAGAGCCTGTCACAACCCCTTTATACCAGTGTGAGAACTTAGTTCCCCTGAGGCTTTGCCTTTTCATGAGGTCCAGGTCGAAATCCAAATGCATGGCTGAAACTCGAATTTCAGACATCTGCAAGCACGGTCCAGGAGTTGGACTCACACAGGGGAAGGAGGCTTCCAGGATCCCAGCTTTAAACCAGCTCCTCCTAAGCTGGCCTGGTCCAAGGAGAGGGGATCTCCCCACTGCCACCCCCATAGTGCCCATCCCCAGCCCAGTTGCAGTACGGCCCCCATTCTCACTTCTCCAAGCCTTGGCCATTAGAATATGGGGAGCACAGCACTCTCAAAAGCCAGCAGCCAGTGGCAGGCTTGGAGCCCTGGAGCGAGTGTGGGGTTGCAGCTGGTGGTGTCCATCGTACTGTATCATCTGGTCTCTGTTCTCATGGTGGGGGGTGGGGGGTGACACACAGGCCACGGAGAAGCCTCAGGGAGATGCACGTGTCTCGTGTCCAGTAAGAGGAAGTCGTTCTCTTGTGAAGTCAGGAAGCACAGCCCACCCAATGAGCAGCTCCCGAAAATATTCCCTTGGTCAATGGGGCTATAGCAGGAGAAGGTCATAGCCAGGCTCAGAGGAAGTGGTCTGCTTTCTGACTAATCAGCGTTCCAGGACAAAAGCTGGTTGAGAGCAGACTGAGACGAATCTGACCTGGATTTTGCACAGGGCTTTCCAGAGCTAGACAACAGGGGTTCCTGTCTTTGGAATTTCATTGACCACCACCTCACCCTCATGACAGGAAGGTTGTTTCAGCCCTGAGAAACAGGAAGGACATAATCTCTGAATGAAGAATAGCTATTTAACATGAATCAGTTTGCCTTAGTTGAAACCTTGTTTCTATCAGTGAAAACCTACATAAGCGTCGTCACAGCCTGACATCAGTATGGGGACAGGCATTTGGAAGTCACTGCTTTAAAAGCAGTTTCACGCTTGTAACTTATTTGGGGATAGAAGAGGCAGAAATAGGGGCTGAGTTGGCCAAATTTGCAGTAATGAAACTTTGCTTTGAGATAAGCTTTTTAGGGTTCATACTACTATGCCATTTTGTACAGGGGACTTGGGTGCGTGGATTTTGATATCCATGAGAGCAGAGGACAACTAGGAGGGTGGTCCTAGAACCAATCCCCCATGAATAACAAGGAATGACTGTATTTTGTTTTATAGTAAACTATTTAATCTTGAAATTGTTGTAAAGATTAGGGGAAAATAGAACTTTACTGTAATAATAATGCTTAAGACAAAACCTGTCAGAAGTGCCTAAAACAAGATACAAGGACATAGAGTGTCAGGGAATAAGAAAGGGGAAGGAACAGGTCTTTAGTTTTGTGAAGGCTTCAAGTAGAGAAGGAGGGACTGGGTCCTGAAGGCAAAAGCAGTAGAAAGTTTTAAGGGATCCGATTAGGCTCAATATAGGAAAGAATTATTAGAATTGACCAAAGTTTGTAGCCTTATCAGGTAGTGAGTTCACCACCATGGGAGGTAATCAAATAGCAGTAGCGTGAGCTTTCAGTGGGAAAAGCTGTCTAGGGAGGTCACTCATTGGCCAGAGGTTAGACTAGATCAGTGGTTCTCCAAGTGTGGTTCCCTGGAGCAGCAGTGGCCCCAGGAATTTGTTAGAATTACAAAACCAGACTACAGAATCAGAAATTTGGGGGGTGGTCCTGGGCAGTCTGTTTAATAAGCCTTCCAGGTGCTTCTAATTCACTCTGAAGTTTACGAGATACTGGATAAGATGAATGACTTCAAGACCCTGATAATGTGAATTTGGAATATTGGTTCATGAGCAGAGGCTGTTCCTGGTTTAATATAGTCAGGAATGCTTGTTTTCACTTCTGGCCCTCCAGCTTTCCCCTCCTGAGCATGAGGCCCCTGACCCAGGCTGCTCAGAATGTTGTGTTGCAGAGGACCCCCAGCTCTGCCCCAGGCATGCCCAGCTTGTGCCCTAGACCTGCACGTCCCAGATGGAAATGTGGCTCAACAAATGGCGATGTGCTCCAAGCGTGAACCACGTGCTAGATCTCAGAGACTTAGTCTGAAAAAGAATGTAAATTAGCTTATTAAAAACATCTCAGTCTCATGTTGATAACATGTTGAAATGATAACATCTCGCACATATTGTACTTAAAATATTAATTTCACCTGTTTCTTGTCACCTTAATGCAGCTACTAGAATACTTAAAATTACGTATGTGGCTTGCATTTGTGGCTCTCACATTATTTCTGTTGGGGGTCTAGCCCTTGCCTTCCAGGCCAAATCTTACCCCGAATCCAGCTCTTTGCACCCTTTCGCAGGCAATAGAGGGGCTCAAAGAGCTACACACACAGTCTAGCTTCTGTCAGTGAGTCGGTTGCAGACTTACTGAGCCTCCCAGGAGAGGAGGCTGTAACCCAGGCCCGTAGGAGTGCTTTCCTCTTCCATGACGGGTGCTTAAGCAGACGTTCAGGGACCATTTTTGTTCAGGGAGGTGTGGGGGGCGCCTTCCATTAGTTCTCCAGCTGACAGCAGAAAGTTAGCTGTCACTTTCTAGAGCTATCGGGTGGACAGTGGGAGCTCTGGGCACCACGCCCTCCCACCCACTGCCCCTGTGGCCCTTGCAGTCCCGCCCCAGACCGGCCTTCTCTTGTGTGAGTCTCGCCCCTCGCTGCCCCTAGGCTTCGACTCTCCCCACGTTTGCCAGGGTCAGCTCCCCCTCATCTTTTCCTTCCCAGCAGGTGGCTTGGCTGATAGCCCTCTTCATGATTTGGGGGCCTCCCCCCAGCGTGCACAGAATAGGGGCCTTAATGCTCAGAGAGCCTCATCCCACTGCATTCTCGGTAAAACAGGAAGAGCATGGCTGTTGCAGGCAACCAGGAGAGAAAGATGGGTAGAATCACTTGCTGGTTTCTTTTCATTGCTGATCCCTGGTGATAAAAACAAGTTTCAGTGTATCCTAAATTCCCAATATTTGAGATGTGTCCCATGGGGGTTTTGTTTCGTTTTGTTTTTTTATTTCTTGTGTTAACATATAAAAAGTATCCATAGAAACAAGGTGGGGAGAATTTTTTCTGTAGCCTCAATACATTTATTACTGATGCCACTTTGTATTTCTAACACCATTATAATTCTGCATCCTAAAAATACATTCTGCAGGTTTCTGGTCTATCTAGAACCTCAGCATCTAACTAATTCAACTTGGATTTTGTTAGCGTGTCAATTTTATCCTCACTTTTACTTAATATTGCATTACATGGAAAATATATCAAATGATCCAAATGTGCTCAAAGATGTGCTTCTCCTGCCCATAAGTACACATAATTACAGAGTCGTTGGGAAGATTGTCTAGCCCATTTCTCCCCCCAAAATATGTAATATATGTCATCTTAAAATGATTATTGTCTAGATTATCTATGTCGCATGTTTTTGAATAATGTAGACCCTTTGCAGCTTCCTCGTCCTTCAGGACTCAGTCCAGCTTCTTTTCCCTCCAAGAATCTCCCCAAGCCTGCCCGCCATCTCTCTCCCCACCAGTGAAGGTGACGGTGACACTGTTTTTCTGCATCGTCCATTCCACTGTTAATCTTATGCTGCTTTGGGTAAGTTCTCACTTCCGGCCACTGTGTGTACCCAGTAGATAACAGGAAAATATTTTGAAAGCTAATTTTTATTCCCTAATACAGTAACCTTTGGAAGGCATAAGAAATCAAAGATACAGCTCTGTCTAGTCCCAAATTATTATGACATGTAGAGTTTTCATCTGTATGTAGCCAATATACATATCACATGCCATTGCAAAGAGTATTTGCTGTGTTCTCCCAGGGCGCATATCCAAGTGTGACTTCCTGAAGTGGGAGAAAAAGGACACTGCCACTGAAAACATGACTTCAGTTTGCACTGAAAGTGGCTGTTCATGTTTAGAGATGTATTTTATCTAATCAGTGTACTACCACGGTACGGAGTTTGTACATATGTACCTTACTCACAGTAGGTGCCCCAAATATTTGTTGATAGATTTGGTGAAACCACTAAGTAAACAACATTTTTCCATTTAGCTTTAGTACATATTTACACGGAGCTATTTAAAGAAAGGGCTCCGATATTGCAAAACCACAGTTTTTCCTGAGAAACCATGTTTGAACAGCCAAACCCCGAGCAGATGGGAATGGAGTACCTGCGGGGTGTCTGAGCGTAAGACAACTAGGAGGTCCCAGCAGGGAACAGGCCCGCACGCTGAGAATTCAGCGATGCGATTACATGTGTGAGAAAGTCTCGGCTCACAGGAGAGAGAGGCGACCGCAGGCCTGGCGCTGCTGGCAGCTGTTGTAGCTGGGCACGACAAACTTCATGAGACCCCACACGTCTGAAGCTGAGAGAGCCACCTAGCCGACAAGGGAGGGGACTGACTGAGAACATTCTGGGCGCGTGTACCTACCCTGAGCCCCGTGGGAAAGGAGGCTGCCTCGTTTCAGGTAGACACACGTGCTCTGCCGCTCGTGGCTAGTGGGGCAGCAGACCTGGGGTTGTCTGCCCTGCACAGGGGTGGGATTCCTCTGTCCCGGCTGGTCTCTTCTCCTGTTCTCTCCGCCACGGTGTAGGTATTTGTAAGGCACCTGACCTGTGGTGGGGACAGCTAGGAGGCAGAGAATGGGAAAAACAGAGGGGAAGGCACTCAAAGTCCTGAGCCGGAAATCACGTTTCCCTCTGTGTGAAACCTTTCCTGCCTGCTCACCTGTAACAGGCTGCCCCGATGGCGAGGCCCCACTCAGGTGAGCCTCAGGACGGGAGGCCTAAACGTGAAGAAAAATTCGTTTGACTTAAGAAAAGTAAAATAGGTTTGCTGATGAACGGTAAACAGACATAGCTGAGCTGTTTCTTAAAAATTAACGTTAGCTCTTTATCTCTGACACGTTTAAGACAACTAGGATTTAAGGAGGAGACTCTATGTTGGCCTTTGGGAAGGAGGAGTTCCCCACCCCCCAAATTTAACTAAAATTCCAAAGGTTGTATTTTTGTATGATTTGTGTCATTCAGACTATTGAAAGATATTCTGTTCACCGTGGAGACTTAAAATAATTCAGCACAAGAAGATTTTATCTTACCTTAGAGCTGATTTAGGTTAAAGTTTTACTTATTTACCTATTTTTATGCAATTTATGGGAATTAGCAATTGATAGGAAAGTTTTCTTTTTCCAAAGCAGCAGTTGGTGTCTGTCTCCTCAGAAGGCATTAATTCAGTTCACATTGAGAACTTTTCAGGCTGGGACACGTGCTCAGCGTAAGCTGGGCATTCGTTCCTCTATTCATTAAGCAGCAATTCCCTTCCAGCACTTTGGCCCAGTGGAAGACACAAGGGTGGATGAGAATGAGGTCACCACGTTTTACCCCATATCGGCAGAAATCCGTGGCTTGGCTAATGGGACCACCCATTCCACTTAACCTCGCCCCGCGCCCCCCAAACCTGGGAACCACCTTCAGCAACCTTGCTTTCCTGATCCCCCTGCATCCTCAGAGCCACTTAGTTCTGAAGATTGTGTCTTCCTAACAACGCTTGACTTCATGGCCTTTTCTCCAGCCCCGTCCCACTTCATTTCATCCCATGGCGGCCTCTGGTTGTCCTGCACTAGCCTCCTAACTGCTGCAGGCTCTTGAGAGCTGACTGTTTAATTTTCTGGAGTTTTGTGAGGCATTATTAAAATTAAATTATAGAAGCACGCAATTATATAAATTTTTAAATAGGTAATAAGGACTCAAAATCTACAACTTACCGTGTTACTACATTTTACTGTTAACTATGCTGTTGAGGTTACTTAACATTTGTTTTATCTGCATGGTGGAAATACGATATAAAGTTGTGCTGCACACGCATCTTCCCAACCCCGCATGTTCAGTGACATGTTGGTAGCTTCAAAGAGCCATGGTGGAAATCAGATCGAGGAAATCAGCAAATGCTACAAATTCGGACTTTTTTTTTTTTTTCCCGGTACGCAGCCCTCTCACCGTTGTGGCCCCTCCCGTTGCGGAGCACAGGCTCCGGACGCGCAGGCTCAGCGGCCATGGCTCACGGGCCCAGCCGCTCTGCGGCATGTGGGATCCTCCCAGACCGGGGCACGAACCCGTGTCCCCTGCATCGGCAGGCGGACTCTCAACCACTGCACCACCAGGGAAGCCCTGAACTTTTTTTTTTTTTTTTTTTAGTAAAACACAGTTTATTATTTTAAGCGCTCTTAATATTATTGTAGTGAAAACAGAGAACCCCCTCCCCCTCCAAACATTGTTTAATTTAATATTTACGTATCTGTTAGCTGCTCACATCTTAAAATTCTTTCTACAATATCATAAACCCATAGAAAATTCTGAACAGAGAAATTCATTGTAGGAAAAATGTTCAGGCAAGGCATGGTTTACATGGATAAAAATCAAAAAATTTAAATCCACATTTGTGACTTAGTCTAGATCACAATTTACCTGCGTTGGCTCAATTATTTTTGGCTCAGACTTTTTAAAACTGGGGAATTATTGACATAGAACACAGTATTCGTTTTAAATGTACAGCATAGTGATTTGATACATGTCCACTGCAAAGTGATCAACACAGTAAGTTTAGTTAACATCCATCTCGACACAGTTAGAAATATTTTTTTCTTTTGCTGAGAAAATTTAAGCTCTACAATCTTAGCACCTTTCAAATACACAATACAGTATTGTTAATTATAGTCACCATGCTGTAATACATCCCCAGGACTTATTTATCTCATAACTGAAAGCTTGTATCTTTTGATCACCTTTACCCATTTCATCCACCTCTCAATCCCCCACCTCTGGCAACCACCAATATGTTCTCTGTATCTATGAGCTCGGGTTTTTTGTTTTTAGATTCCACATATAAGTGATATCTTATAGTATTTGTCTTTCTCTGACTTATTTCACCTATCATGAAACACCATCAAGGTCCGTGTTATTGCAAATGGCAGGATTTCCTTTTTTATAGCTGAATAATAATCCATTGTATATATAAACCGCATTTTCTTTATCCATTCATTCATCAATGGACACATAGGTTGCTTCTATGTCTTGACTATTGTAAATAATGCTGCAGTGAACATGAGGGTGCATCTCTCTTTTCAAGATAGTGATTTCATTTCCTTTGGATAAATACCCAGAAGTGGAATTGCTGGATCATATGATAGTTCCATTTTTAATATTTTGAGGAGTCTCCATACTGTTTTCCACAGTGGTTGTACCAGTTTACACTCTCACCAGCAGTGCACAAGGGTTCCCTTTTCATCCTTGCCAACACTTGATGTTTCTTGTAGTTTTGATAATAGCCATTCTAATAGGTATGAGTTGATATCTTGTTGTGGTTTTGATTTGCATTTACCTGATGATTAGTGATGTTGAGCACCTCTTTGTGTACTGGTTGGCCATCTGTGAGTATTCTTTGGAAAAAATGTCTATTCATATCTTCCGCTCATTTTTTAATCAGGTTTTGTGGGGGGGATTTTTGCTATTGAGTTGTATGAGTTCTTTATGTATTTGTAGATATTAACTCCCTTATCAGAATCATGATTTGCAAATATTTTCTCCCATTCAATACGTTGCCTTTTCATTTTGTTGATGGTTTCCTTTGCTATGCAGAAGCTTTTTAGTTTGATGTAGTTCTACTTGTTTTTTTTTTTGCTTGTTGCTTTTGCTTTTGGTGTCAAATTCAAAACGTCATTCCTAGGATCAAGGAGCTTGTCCCCTATGTTTTCTTTTAGGAATTCTGTCATTTCAGATCTTACGTTCAAGTATTTAATCTATTTTGATTTGATTTTTATGTGTGGTGTAAGACAGTGGTCTAGTTTCATTCTTTTGTATGTGACTATCCAGTTTTCCAGTACCATTTATTGAAGAGACTATCTTTTCCCCATTGTGTGTTCTTGGATCCCTTGTTGTACATAAATTGCCCATATATGTATAGGTTTATTTCTGGGCTTTCTGCTCCATTTATCTATGTGTCTGTTTTTATGCCAATACCATACTGTTTTGAATACTCTAGCTTTGTAATACAGTTTGAAATCAGGAAGCATGATGCCTCCAGCATTGTTCTTCTTTCTCAAGGTTTCTCTGGCTACTCAGGGTCTTTTGTGGTTCAATACAAATTTTAGAATTGTTTGTTATATTTCTGTGAAAAATGCCGTTGGAATTTTATAGGGATCGCATTGAATCTGTAGATTGCTTTGGGTACAAAGGACATTTTAACAGTATTAAGTCTTCCAGTTCATGAGCATGGAATATCTTTCCACTTAATTGTGCCTTCCTCAATCTCTTTCATCAGTGTTTTATAGTTCTCAGGGTACAAGCCTTCTAACTCCTTGGTTTAATTTATTTCTTTGTATTTTAATGCAACAGTAAATGGGATTTTTAAATTTTTCTCTTTCTGATAGTTCATCATTAATGTACAGAAACACAACTGATTTTGTATATTGATTTTGTATCCTTCAACTTTACTGAATTTGTTTATTCTAACAAATTAGATTAGAAATCTTTTAGGCTTTTCTACATATAAGATCATGTCATCTGAAAATGGAGACCGTTTTACTTCTTTCTTTCCAATTTGATGACTTTTCTTTTTCTTTGCTAATTTGTCTGGCTTGAACTTCCAGTAGTGTGTTGAATAAAAGTGGCAAGTGTGGACATCCTTGTCTTGTTTCCAGTCATAGAGGAAAAGCTTTCAGTTTCTCGCCACTGAGTATGATGTTTGCTGTGGGCTTGTCATATATGGCCTATATTATGTTGAGGTACATTCCCTCTATACCCACTTTTTTAAGAGTTTTTCCGTGGTGAAAAATTTTATATTTAGAATTAGTCTGGATTCAGTTTAGATGATCCCAGTTTTGTTGGCAACAAAAGTTCGGAGCCAGTCAAACAAATGCCTTCTTCGCTTCATCAGGCCAGATCAGGGCGTTGATCTTGGCTATGTCAGTGTCATGGAATTTCTTCACAGCCTGTTTGATCTGGTGTTTTTCGGCCTTGAAAACTGCAATAAACACGAATGTGGTGTTGTCTTCTATCTTCCTCATGGCTCACTGGGTGGTCAGGGGGAAGTTGATAATGATATAGTAAAAGCTTGTTTCTCCTGGAGGTGTTCTTCCAAGGATATCTGAGCTGCTTTCAGAGCTACAGTGTTTTAGGCACTGGAAGCTGGGTGACGTGTGTTGTTCTTTTGTGGCTGGGAATGACTTTTAGCACTGCTTTCTTAGCCTTCAGAGTCTTGGCTTTGGCAGAGACCGGGTCTTCCTTCTTCACTTCTGGTGTCATCTTTCTGAAAAGTTATCGAGAGCTTTTATCATGAATGGATGTTGAATTTTGTCAGGCACTTTTTCTGCATCTATTGAGATGATCATATGATTTTTATCTTTTGTTTATGTGGTGTATCACATTCATTGATTTGCACATGTTGAACCATCCTTGCATCCCAGTGATAAATTTCACTTTATCATGGTATGTAATCCTTTAAATATACTGTGGAATTTGGTTTGATAATATTTTGAGAATTTTTGCATCTATGTTCATCACAGGTGTTGGCCTGTAGTTTTTTTGTTAGTGTCTTTGTCTGGCTTTGGTATCAGGGTAGTGATGGCCTCATAAAATGAGTTCGGGAGTGTTCCTTCCTCCTCGAATTTTTGGAAGTTTGAGAAGGGCTGGCACTAAATTTTATCTCTTTAAAAAGCAAACAGTTCTTAGTTTCATTGATCTTTTCTATTGTCATAGTCTCTCTTTCATTTATTTCTGCTCAGATCTTTATTTCCTTCCTTCTACTAACTTTGAGCTTAGTTTGTTCTATTTCCTTGAGGTATAAAGATAAGTTGTTTGAGATTTTTCTAGTTTCTTAATGTAGGTGTTTATCTCTATGAACTTCCCTCTTAGAAGTGCTTTTTCTGCATCCCGTGAGTTTTGGTATGTTGTATTTCCACTTTTATTTGTCTCAAGATATTTTTAAATTCCCTTTTTTTCTTTGACCATTGGTTGTTCAGTAGATGGTATTTAATCTCCATATATTCGTGAATTTTCCAGTTTTCTTTTTTTTTCTTTTTTTTTTTGCGGTACGCGGGCCTCTCACTGTTGTGGCCTCTCCCGTTGTGGAGCACGGACGCGCAGGCTCAGCAGCCATGGCTCACGGGCCCAGCCGCTCCGTGGCACATGGGATCCTCCTGGACCGGGGCACGAACCCGTGTCTCCTGCATCGGCAGGCAGACTCTCAACCACTGCACCACCAGGGAAGCCCTCAATTTTTTTTGTAATTAATTTCTAGTTTCATACAATTATGGTTGGAAAAGATGCTTGATTTGATTTCAGTCATCTTAAATGTATTAAGACTTGTTTTGTAGCCTAATATATGATATGTCCTGGAGAATGTTCTACGTGCACTTAAAAAGAATATGTATCCTGCTGCTTTTGGATGGAATGTTCTGTGAATATCTGAAGTCCATCTGGCCTAATGCATAGTTTAAGTCTATTGTTTCCTTATTGATTATCTGGGTGATCTATCCATTGATGAAAGTGTGGTATTCAAGTCCCCTACTATTCTTGTATTGCTGTCAATTTCTCCCTTTAGGTCTGTTAATATTTGCCTTATGTATTTACGTGCTCCTTCTTAGGTGCACAAATATTTACAAATGTTATATCCTCTTGTTGGATTGACCCCTTTATCATTATATAATGACCTTCTTTGTCTCCTATTACACTTTTTGTCTTAAAGTCTATTTTGTCAGATATAAGTATAGCTACCCCAGGTTTCTTTTGGTTTCCATTTGCATGGAATATCTTTTTCCATCCTTTCACTTTCAGTCTGTGTTCTTAAAACTGAAGTGAACCTTTTGTAGACAGTGTATAGTTGGGTCTTGTTTTTTATCCATTCAGCCACTTTGTCTTTTGATTGGAGAATTTAGTCCATTACATTTAAAGTGATTATTGATAAGTATGGACCTACCACTATTTTGTTCATTGTTTTTGGGCTGTTTTATTATTCCTTTGTTTCTTCTTCTTTTGGTCTCTTCCTTTGTGCATTGTTGCTTTTCATGGTGGTATAAGTAGATTCCTTTCTGTTTATCTTTTGTGTATCTACTGTTAGGTTAGCCTTGTGGTTACCATGAGGCTTGCATAAAGCATCTTATAACAGTCTGTTTTAAGTTGATACACTGAAGTTTAAATGCATTCTGAAGCCCTAAGTTTTTAATTTTATGTTTTTGATGTCACAGTTTGCATCTTTTAAAAATATTACTATCTTTATGTATTCTTTCTATCCCCCTCTACCCCTTTTTTGGGTCTCATCCAATCTCCACTTTCCAAGTCAAATCTTTTACCTGTCCGCTTAATTCTATCCCATGACCAAATACCCCAACCACTCTTTCCCATATTTTTATTTTTAGTTCATAGTTTCTTCTGAAAGCCTACCAAACATGGTGTGGGTTCTCCATATGCCCCCAATATTTCATTGTTTAAATCTTGCAAAACTATCTCACTTCTGCCTTTCCTTGAAAAACTTCTTTGCTGCCTTTACCCCTGATATCCAACATCTCATCACTTGACTTCTGCCTCAGACTCTATGGACGATGCCCTCTCAGAGCTCACCAGTGACCTCCCAAAGATCAGGTCCAAAGACTTTTTCATTGTACTTCCTTACCTTGGTGAACCCCTGCTCTCTGTGAAACTCCTCCTTTGGTTTGCACAGCATGCTACTGCCCCAGTCATCCCTCCCAACCCTTTCCTTGTTTGCCTTCTTCTTCCTCCTTGTACATCCCCTAAATTCTTCTTCAGAGGTATCACCCATTCCTTCCATTTTGGCCAAGGAAGGGGAGTTTGGGAAGGCTGTTGGGACCTCAGCAAATGACAGGGTAGACAGCTGTTGCATACTCAAGCTTGATCCAGACTCGCAGAGACATTCTGGGGGAGATATGGTGGGTGGGGCAGGTCAGCCTATATTTGCAGATAGTAAAGATACTTAGAGTCAGGTGGCTGCTAACTTTGGGGCTCTGGGTGCCCCACCCATTTCTGAACAAGACCCAGCCGCTAGGTAGAAATTCTGGAGAGCAGGGTTTGGGTGCTTCAGTGGGTATAGGGGCCTGGCTACAGCTGGGAAGTGTTTCCAAGTTCTAGTCAAGCAGGCTGTGGGCTGAGCAGGTAAATAGAGGGGAAACAAGAATCCACTGTAGAATTATGCTCCTAGTATATGCATCATGGTCTTAATCAGGATTAGCTTAGAGACTGGGCAGGATGGCTTAGGCAGTTCCTGGACTCAGCAGCATCGCTTATACCATGAACTTCAGTGCTGTCAACTTCATATAGGTGATCCTAGCCCTGGTCTGCCTGCCTGTCTGTCTCTTTCTCTTTCCTTCCATCTCTCTTTCTCAAACTTGCAGAAAAGTTGTAAGAATGGTAAAAAGAACCTCTTTTTTTCCTTGACTATTTGAAAGTAAGTTGGTAACATGATGCACCATTGACTCTGAATACCTTTATTTGTATTTTCTACAAACAAAGACCCTTTTATACATAACCAGAAGACCGTCATCAGAACCGGGAAATTAACAGCCATACATTACTACCATTTAACTCTCAGACTCCATTTGAGTTTTACTTATTTCCCCACTAAAGTCTTTTGTAGAAAGAGAGTCTAGTTTAGAATCCGTCATGTCTCTTGATCTCCTTCAGACTGGAGTAGTTCCTCAGTCTCCTTAACTTTCACAATCTTGACCGTTTTGAGGATAACGAGTCCAACTATTTGTATAATATCCCTCAGTTTGGGTTTACTAATGTTTCCTCGTGATTAGATTTAAGTTATACATCTTTGCTAAGAATATTCCAGAAGTGATGTTGACTACTGAAAGGCATGAGATTTGAATTTGCTCCATTACTGATGATGTTAATTTTGATCACTAGATTCAGATAGTATCTCTCAGGCTTCTCCACGGTAAAGTTACTTTTCTCCTCTTTATAGTTAATGAATATTTTATGGGAAGTTACTTTGGGATTTTGTAAATATCATGTTAATCATCAGACTTTCAATTTATTTGTTAGTTTATGTGAGTATGGACTCACGGATTCCTATTTTATTCAATGGGTTTTAATATATTTTTTAATGATCTCATTGACTCTATTTTCTTTCCCATATTCTATAATCACCAATACATTATTATTATTATTATTACTTTAAGCAAAAAGTTATGTTTTGTTTTATTTTATTTATTTTTGTATTCCAAATGTCAGAGATAGAAAGGGCTTAAATAAAGTCCATGCTTTCCAACATCCTCATTTACAAGCAAACAACAATAAAACCCTGAAACCCAGAGATATTGGATGACTTCCAAGGTCATAGAATTAATGAGATAATCGAGGTTGGAATCCAAGGCTCTGATCCCAAACCAGTGCCTATCCTATTACACTGTGGTCACTTTGGCTCTACCACTCACTGTCTGGGCATCCATGAGTAACCTAATCACATTCTCTGTACCCCAATTTTCTCATCTGTTTAACAAGGACATAATGAGCCCCTCACTCTTTGGGCTTATATGAGGATCAAATGAGATAATTCATGGGAAGTGCCTAGTGCAGTGTCTGGCTCACAGTAAATGTTCAATAAATAAGAACTCTCATTATTATTGCAGATCTTCCTTGACTTACGGTGGGGTTACGTCCCAATAAATCCATCGTAAGTTGAAAAGACATTTAATACTCCTAGCCTACCAAACATTGTCGCTTACCCTAGCTTATCTTAAACATGCTCAGAACACTTATATTAGCCTACAGTTGGGCAAAATTATCCAACACAAAGCATAATTTATAATCAGGTATTGAATATCTCATGTAACTTCTTGAATACGTACTGAAACTGAGAAACAAAATGGTTTTATGGGTACAGAATGGTTCTCAGAGTATCGGTTGTTTACCATGATGATTGTGAGGCTCACTGCTGCCTGCAGCATCACAAGAGAGTATCATACCATGTATTGCTAGCCTGGGAAAAGATCAAACTTCAAAATTCGAACTACAGCTTCTACTGAAAGTGTATCACTTTTGCACCATTGTAAAGTTGAAAAATCATAAGTCAAACCATAATAAGTCAGGTACCATCTGTACTAACGTTATGATTAACATTTCTGTCTTACATGTGAAGAAACTAGGTATAGGACCCTCGAATATACTTGACAAAGAGAACAAGATTTTTTTTCCTCTTTATTTTCTTTTTACTTTTTGACCCCCAACCCCCACCACTGGCTCTGTAGTATAAGCTTGTTTTGTTTTGTTTTTTAAATTCCACATAGAAGAGAGATCTTACAGTATTTCTCTTTCTCTGTCTGACTTATTTCACTTAGTATAATGCCCTCAAAGCCCATCCGTGTTGTTGAAAATGGCAAGATTTCATTCCTTTTTCTCGCTGAATAATATTCCATTGTGTATATATACCACAATTTTTTATCCATTCATCCATCGGTGGACACTTAGGTTGTTTCCATGTACTGCTATTGTAGCTAATGCTGCAATGGACGTGGAGATGCATATATATTTTCTAGTTAGTGATTTCATTTCCTTTGGGTAAATACCCAGAAGTGGAATTGTTAGATTATATGGTAGTTCTATTTTTAACTTTTTGAGAACTCTCCATACTGTTTTCCGTACTGGCTGTACCTATTTACATTCCCATCAACAGTACATAAGTGTTCCCTTTTCTCCATATTCTCACCAACACTTGTTGTTTCGTTACTTTTTGATAACAGCCATCCCTACAGATGTGAGATTATATCTCGTAGTGGTTTTGATTTGCATTTCCCTGATGATTAGTGATGTTGAGCACCTATTTGTGTACCTGTTGGCCATCTGTATATCTTCTTTGCAAAAATGTCTAGTCAGATCCTCTGCCCATTTTTTTTTTCTTTTGCGGTACGCGGGCCTCTCACTGTTGTGGCCTCTCCTGTTGTGGAGCACAGGCTCCGGACGCGCAGGCTCAGCGGCCATGGCTCACTGGCCCAGCCGCTCCACGGCATGTGGGATCCTCCCGGACCGGGGCACAAACCCGTGTCCCCTGCATCGGCAGGTGGATTCTCAACCACTGCGCCACCAGGGAAGCCCTCTGCCCATTTTTAAATTGGATTATTTGGGGTTTTGCTATTAAGTTATATGTGTTCTTTATCTATTTTGGATATTAGCCTTTTATCAGATATGACTTGCAAATATTTTCTCCCACACAGTAGATTGTCATTTCATTTTGTTGGTGGTTTCCTTTGCTGTGCAGAAGCTTTTAGTTTGCTGCAGTCCATCTTGTTTACTTAATGCTTTTGTTGCTTTTGCTTTTGGTGTCAGATTTTTAAAAAATCATCACCAAGGCCGGTGTCAAGGCGCTTACTTCCTATGTTTTCTTCTAGGAGTTTTATGGTTTCAGGTCTGAAGTTCAAGTCCTCAGTCCATTTTGAGTTGACTTTTGTGTATGGTGTAAAATAGTGGTCAAGGTTTATCCTTTTGCATGTGGCTGTTTAGCGTCCTTTTATCTTGTGTATTTATTAATGAATTATTGTATTATAGTTATTTTTACTACTTTTGTCTTTTATAAGTGATTAATCTATCACCTTTACAACATTAGTTTTTTTGAGATTTATACTTTGTTTTCCTGTTACTAATTAGTGATTTTTTTGTTTCACCTTAAAGAAGTGTCTTTAACATTTATTCTAAGCCCAGTCTAGTGGTTATGAACTCCTTCAACTTTTGCTTGTGTGTAAAACTCTTTATGTCTCCTTCAATTCTGAAGGACAGCTTTGCCAGGTAGAGAATTCTCGATTGACACTTCTTTTCTTTCAGCACTTTGAATATATCATGCCTCTCCCTTTTGGCCTGCAAAGTTTCTGATGAAAAATTTGCTTTCAGTCTTATGGGAGTTCCCCTGTACCAAATGAGTTGTTTTTCTCTTGCTACTTTTAAGATTGACCCCTTGTCTTTAACTTTTGACAATTTAATTATAATGGGTCTTGGTGTAGGTCTGTTTGGATTCATCTTCTTTGGAACTTTCGTGGCTTCATGGATCTGGATATCTGTTTCCTTCTCTAAGTTAGTGAAGTTTTCAGCCATTATTTCTTCAACTAAGATTTCTGCCCCTTTCTCTCTTCTCTTTCTGGGATTCCTATAATGCAAATATTGGTTGTGCCTTAAGTCCCTTAAACTATCTTCACTCCTTTTCATTCTTTTTTCTTTTTGCTGCTCTGAGTGGGTGAAGTCCACTGCCCTCTCTTTGAGTTCACTGATCCTTTCTTCTGCTCCATCTAGGCTGCTGTTGAAACTCCTCTTTTGGACTTTTCAGTGCAGTTATCTATTCTTCAGCTCTGTGATTTCTGTTTGGTACTTATTTATATTCTCTCTTTCTTGAAATTCTCACTGTGTTCAGACATTGTTCTCCTGATCTCAGTAAACACATTTATGACTGTTATTTTGAAATCTTTGTTAGGTAAATCACTTATCTCCACTAAATTAAGGTCTTTTTCTGAGGTTTTATCTTGTTCTTTCATTTGGAACATGTTCCTCTGTTTCTTCATTTTACTTGATTCTCTGTATTGGTTTCTGTGTGTTAGAAAAAAAAGTTTGATGAAACTTATTATTCTGCCCTGCCCTAGCTCTTGGTTGTCTCTCATACCTTTGTGCTTGTCCAGGCAGCCTACTTTGTTTTAGTGGCTCCTGGTAGTTGAAGGTGTGCCAAGACCTGTCAGTGTCCCAAAGGAGAGGATCCCGTCAGCACCTGGATGGAGGCTGACTGGAAGCGGGACCCTCAGGCAGCAGCTCTTAAAGTATGGAAATATAGCTCTTAAAGGGTAGGACTGGGTATTGCTCTGTGCTGCCTCTGTGCTGTGCCCTTGGGGGATAGCCTATTGAGAACTATCTTTCTGTTTGTTGCAGTCCTGTGGAATCTGGGAAAGAAGCCCTGCTGGCCACCAGAGCCAGGCAATCAAGGGGTGACTCCTAGCTGGCAGCCACAAAAATCAGGGTGCCATGTATGTGCACAAGCTCCTTTCAGGGAGCTACCAGCAGCATGAGGCAAAGGGAGAGTGCAGAAATGGCATCTGTGGCCTCGCAATCTATGCATAGTATTGTAGTTTGTCCCTAGATGTGTGTTAAATTAGAAGCCTGCCCTTCAGGTCAAAGCTTTAAGGTAGGGCTTCCCTGGTGGTGCAGTGGTTGAGAGTCCGCCTGCTGATGCCAGGGACATGGGTTCGTGCCCCGGTCCGGGAAGATCCCACATGCCGCGGAGCGGCTGGGTCCGTGAGCCATGGCCGCTAAGCCTGCGCGTCCGGAGCCTGTGCTCCGCAATGGGAGAGGCCACAACAGTGAGAGGCCCGCGTACAGCAAAAAAAAAAAAAAAAAAAAGCTTTAAGGTAAACAAATAGGCCTCTTTCACAGAAAGCCTGGGTGAATTTCAGTTTGCTGTCTCTGCACTGGGCCCTGGGGTTTAGCCATGGTGAGTCCACATGAGCCCTTTAAGAACCATTAGCTTCCTGTAGCCTTCAGCTCTCATGGACGCAAGCCGTGTTAGCTTTCAAAGCTACATGTTTGGGGGTTCCATATCTCAGGTGGAAATCTTAAGAGTTGGGGTGCCAGATGTGTCCAAACCCTTCTTAAGAGAAGCTGGGAACTTCCACCTGATTGTGTGTTGCCATGCTGTGGTGGGGTTTATGACAAGATGGTTTCTCAGCCTCTCCTCCCCACTTCAGTGTGGGATTTTTCTCATTCACTGTTTGTGTAGGAGTTGCTCAGCTAGCTTCTGGATTTCTTTCAGAGGGAATTGTTTCCTATGTTGTTGTAGATTTGGTGTGTCTGTGATTTCAGGACCCTCCTATGTCACCATCTTGAACCTAAAAATTTCCAGGATTTATTTTTTGGATGATTTTCTAGATTTAAGAAAGTAAGAGAGAAAATGTTAATAATACAGAGTAAATTTAAATATGCATCAAGTCTGTAGCAGTTTCATTGTGAATAGCTCAAAAAAAATTGAAGAAATATCCCTCCAGTATTCAAAAACTATTACATGCATCAACGAAGAAGTTACTCACATCACTGATGAGTAAGCGGGATTCCTATGCACCTGGTATTTTACTTTCATCTTCCTGCTCAATGTGAAAGTATCCACTCCCATTCGTGTCGAAACTCCACTCATTTATCCATTGCAACCATAGTTAGGCTACCCAGACAAGAATTCAGCAAAAAAGTCAACAGAAGTATTTTGTGAGGACTTCCCTGGTGGCGCAGTGGTTAATAACCCACCTGCCAATGCAGGGGACATGGGTTCGAGCCCTGGTCCGGGAAGATCCCACATGCCGCGGAGCAACTAAGCCCGTGCACCACAACTTCTGAGCCTGCGCTCTAGAGCCCACGAGCCACAACTACTGAACCCTCACACCTAGAGCCAGTGCTCCGCAGCAAGAGAAGCCACCGCAATGAGAAGCCTGTGCACCACAATGAAGAGTAGCCCCGCTCACAGCAACCAGAGAAAGCCCCGCTCAGCAACGAAGACCCAACGCAACCAAAGATAGATAGATAGATATATTAATTAATTAATTTTTAAAAAGTATTTTGTGAGAATCAACTGACTAAAAGAACTTATGGAGAAGAGTATTTCATATTTTAGTATTATTTAGAAACTGTGTGCTGCACATCCTTTATAGAAAGTTGGCAATTTTTTTCTTAAAGGGCCAGATGGTAAATATTTTAGACCCTACAGTCTCTGTTGCCACTACTCATTCTCAGCTCTGCCACTGGAAAACAGCCATAGTTGATACGTAAATGAATGGGCAAGGCTGTGCTATAAGATTATATTTACAAAACCAGATGACTAGCCCCTGGACCAGTTTACTTACCTCTGCTTTTTATCAGTAAAATTTATAATAAACGTAGGTATGGATAGGTATACATTTTTCAGCAAGCCAGTTGTCAAACCTTTACCACACGCCATGGTTATCATCCCAACCAGTCCACAGTCCTCATTCTAAACGGCTCCCTAGTGGCTTCTCATGGTCTAAAATACAATCATCAAGAATCTCTTAGGAGCAAACAAAGCCCTCTGTGCTCCTGCGTGCTCTCCACCTCTTTCACCGCCACTTTGTTCCCGCCACACCAGGCTCTCGTTAGTTCCCTAAGCACACCAGGCTTTTTCATGCCACTGGGCGTGGCACTCACTGCTCTCTCTGTTTAGCCTGCTCTTCCTTTCTCCTGTCCTCCTGAAGGACTCTTGCTCACCTGGCCCAGGTCAAGTTTTTCCTCTGTGCTCTTCGCCCGGCCATTTTCTCCTCCTCTCACCTACTCAGTGCATTTAGCACTTCCCACGCTAGACCCCGCTTATCAAGGGCAGCTCCCGTCCCAGTGTCCTGCATTCCGATCTCCCGCTGAACTGAACTGAACTGAACTCACTCATTAAATTCTTCATCAGTGGAGCTTGTCAAGGATCTTATGTTTTAAGAGTCATAATAAGGTATATCGTGTATGGAAGACTTTGTATCCCTTACTCTGCCAGTGTTTTTCATACATTAACTCCTGTAATCCTCACTGCAACTCATGAAGGTAGATATGATGATCCCCATTTTACAAACGAGGAAACTGAGACTTGGAGTGGTTGCACATAGGTGATATGTGACAGAACCAGGATGCACACCCTAGCGGAGTCAGCAATAAGGTTATAAAAGAAATACAAGTGCATAATATGGGCAGTCACACGAGAGAAAGGCTACTCTTACCTGGTAACCTGGGGGGACAGCTTCATGGAGGAGGTGTTGACTGCGACTGGATAGAATTTATCCTTGTGGGAGAAGCAGCCCATGCAGAAGCAAAAAGATAACCAGAGGCAAGAGAAGCGAGAATGGTCAGGTTTGGCCTGCCCCCTTGATGTGCTGTAGGCCAGGGCAGGTGGTGCTGAGGCAGCCTCTCAGCTGCCCACCTGTCTTTGTGTGGCTTCATCTGACAGTCCATACCCTCTTCTAGGTGCTTCAGGGTCTGGAGCCATCCTGATGGGTGTTTAGATCGAAGTAAATTATACCATGTGTTCTGTGCCGCAATCCACCTGCCGTGTACCGATGAAATCAAGTTTATGTGTGCATTTGATGTGTCATGAAAGGAAGTTACATCAGGGCAGTTTGGGGGTCCGTGTAGAATAAGAAGGTAAGGTAGCAAATTGTCCACGGAGGTGCCTTGGGACTCTCTTAGGAAAAGCTGGAACCTGGTATCTCCACTGCTTGTGAAGGTTATTGGAGCTCCAGGACTGGATACTTGTTAGGCATGTGGTAATGTTGTCAGTTCTAACTGCAGTGCTTCAGAATTCATTTTCCCATCATATTTTGGACGTATGCAGCCAATCAAAACTTAATACCCGGGACTTCCCTGGTGGTCCGGTGTCTAAGACTCCGTGTTCCCAGTGCAGGGGGCCTGGGTTCAATCCCTGGTCAGGGAACTGGATCCCGCGTGCCACAACTAAGAGTTGACATGCCACAACTAAAAGATCCCACATGGCAACAATGATCCTGCATGCCGCAACTAAGACCAGCGCAGCCAAATAAATTAAAAACAAAAACAAACTTAATACCCGACCATAATGCCATCAGCTCCTTTGCCTAAAAGATCATTTGTTTCAACTATAGTCAAAGCAGAGTTTTTCTCTGAGGATTTTATTCCAGCTTCTGGACCTTCACGGCTGTGGTGCCTCTTTTAAGTAATTTCTAAGAAGAAGATTCCAGTGAGTATGCCCTCCTGTAGTGCCATTGCTGGAAAGAGAAGCAAGGAGGAGGAAGAATTTGGCCTGTTTTCCATTAGATTTGCTCTGCCCCATTTTGGAGAAATCTGACTCTTGCAGAAATCGACTCTGGTTTGCTGAAGGCTGAGCTTCTGGTTGTGATTTCAGAGCCCAGCTCCAGGAGACTGAAGAAAGCATGCATTTACTCATCTTCTTCATGACCACCCCATCCCGAAACTTAGAATCACAATGTGAGGAGTGGGGTAAATAAAACTTTTCCTTATTACTTTCATCAAACAAGATGGCTGTGGACGGGGGACTGAACAGGTATGACATACGTACCCAGGGGCAAGAGAGGAGGAAGTGAACGGCCCCTCTCAGCCCGGTGCCATTTATATACCACAGGTGCTAGGTGAGTTCTTTCATTCTGAGCACGAACCAGAGCTACGGTACGATGCAGAAGAACCACGGGTGCAGCCTGCTCCCAGGCGGCTTTGAGTCTAGGAGAGGTTGGTCAGGTTTCTGATCATTAGAACTATCAAAGTGAATTTAAGTGCCTAAGCACAGAGCATTGGCAGGTTCAGAACAAGCAGAGGGTAATCCGTAAGGAACGCCGGACCATGGACATCCCTACAGGAGGAATGTTACAGCTACCCACCAGCACTGGAGAACGGCAGCACCTGTAAGCACTCATACTAAACGGTGAGGAACGTGGAAAAGTGAGATTAATGCAGTGGTTCTCAGCCTTGGCTGCATGTTGGAATTACCTGCAGAGTTAAAAAAACAAAATACAGTGATGCCTGAACCCCAGGGGCTCTGATGGAATGGGTCTGGGGTATAGACTGGGCATGAGGGTTTCTAAGAGCTCTGCAGGGAACTTTAACGTACTTGTCAAGGTCAAGAACCACCAGGCTACAGAGTGGTTTGGATCTGGTGTGACTGGTTAGGTGCATCTAGGGAAGTTTCCTGCTGGACGTTTTATAGGGGGATAGGAGTGTGGTTTGACCAGAGGATCATGGAAGGGCAGGCGAAGAGGATGGCCTCTGTGTAATTCACACAGGGAGGGCCAGGCCACAGTGGAACTGCCAGGGGTGGGACCAAGTCTTCATCATCTTTGTATGTCCCTCCTGGGCCTGGGCACACAGAAAATGTCTGTGGAATGGCTGTTTGCATCCTGTGGGAAGGAAGCCTCGGTGTCTGGGTTGCAGTGAGGTTCCTGCGTGGGCTCGTCCACAGGCTTCAGATGGACTAGGGAGCGCAGGGCACAGCACCGATGCTGAGTTCCAGCAAGTCAGCAGGAAGAGCTTCTCAGACAGGCATTGACCCTAGAGAAGGCTGATGGAGAAAATCACTGTCCCTGCTGGCTTGAGAGCACTATGGAGGTAGAGACCCTACCTGTCTTCACAGCAAGCACCTGTTCTAGAGCCTGGTACACGGAGCAGGGACAGGGGTCCTCCCAGAATGGACAGGTGATGTTCTGGGCAGTAGTCCCCCCACCGAGGGTTGGTCCCAGGCACAGGAGCTTCTCTTTCTGCAGGGCCTGCCCCAAAGGCACTTGACTTCCTTATTATAGGCAGACTTGGGACATACGCAATAGAAATTAATTCCGCGGTCTATGTCCCAAGCCCTGTTATCTGTTTCAACTGATAGTATTCTTTTTTTCCCATTTCTCTTCCACATTAATGTTTCATGGCTAGGAGATCTGGTAGGGGAAGTAATGGTGTGTATGGGATTCATTTAGTTTTCTGTTTCAATGTAAATGTGAGAAATTCACCCAGTACCCTTTAGGCCATGACAATGACTATTGTTTTAAAAAGTCGTTTTCAGTAGCTCGTGGATCTTATGGCTCTACAGGGCTGAAACTCCAAGTCTTGTTTCCTGGTCACTGTGGGCCCCCTGCTGAGGCTGCCCCCGTTAGCCACAGAGCACAGGGCTCCACGTAAGCGTCCAAGTAAGGGGTACCGTGCAGATCACGTTCCAGGATCACACAGTGGTGCTGAAGGTCTCGTGCTCCCCCGGGAGGAGCCTGAGACACGTGCTACAGGGTGGGTCTCAGCTCTCAGGAGCTGCTGCCCCAGGGAGGTGACCTGTGCCGATGGGCAAGGCTCAGGCGGGGAGCTTTCTGCTTCAGAGGAGGTCGTTACCCCTCACCGCGGTCCTGCCTCTCCTTCTGGGCCTGAGAACCTCAGCACCTGTGCTTGGGGACCGTATTGCTGCAGAAACACAGCCTTTCCAGGCCAGTTGGTGGGAAGTGGGGAGGCTGGGCCAGCACCTGTACACGTTGCCTTACCTTACCTTTAGATAAATCAGTTAATACTCAGAGGGAATTGTTTCAGTGATTGCTCCAGAGTTGTTTTCTGTATTAGGAATTTAAAGTGATGTTAAAACTATATCATCTTTCAAATATCTAATCAAGACTTGGGGGCTTCAGGGTTCTAGGCTTTGCTCGCGACTGGCAGTCTCCTGGTGGCCAGCAAGGGTCCTTCAGTGCAGGCGTGCAGCGTCAGGCCCAGAGCAGGCCGGAAGCTGCTGGGGACCAGGGGAATCCAGGCCCTCTGGGGCCTCCTGACTCATCAGCTTCTATTGGAGCAGGAGGGTAAACTGCTAGGAAAAAAAGACCTTTCAAAAGTGGTTTTTTAGACAATATTGACTGCTTTTTGTGAACTTACAAAGAAGAGGGGGTGTTGAAATTTGACTTCCCAGGAAAACACAAAACAAGTGTCTTTCCTAAAAAGGGAAGGGAAAGGAGGACAGGAAAAGAACTTGCCTCATTTTGTTCAGAATGAATCTCCTCCTTATGCAGCTGCTGAAGGTGAGCCAGAGTTCTGATGGACTTTCTGGGCTGAGGTCTGTGTTCCTCTTGGTTCAGTGGTGCAGAGACTGGGTGTCACCCCTTGTGGAGTGCACTGTGCAGAAGAGCTACCCTGTCTGTGGTTGATTTCATCTCTGGCCCAAAGCACACTTTCCAGCTAGTCTTGTTGGCAGCACCCTGACCTTTAATTCTGGAAGTACCAGTGGTAGCCTAGGGAGTTTTACGTTTTGCTAAGGTTGTAACAACACTGAGTCACAGACCTAAGTGGGTCATCCGTGTGTCTTTTCATTCATGAGCTGGCCCCCTTGGCTGTCCCTCTACAACGCGATTGTCACCTCCAACTCATCGGCAGAGGCCAGTGAAGCTGGTGTGGCCTTTGCGACTAATATTCCCCCACGGGAGGATAGGGTTCCTCACGTGTGAAAATAATTTGATTCCCTGAAGAAGTCTTGACCTTTAGCCTGCCATCTTCTGCAGCAGCCTTTAGAGAAGAAAGCACAATTTCAGGATGGTCTTTCAGGTCCAGCTCTCTTCTTCCTCCAAAAGGACATTCACTTTCTCCACTGAGTTGAAGCTACTCCTTCTCTCCCTAACCATCCTGCACCCCCTGCCAGATTCATCTTCCCAAGATGCCACTCGGATCATTCAATTCTACCTTAAAAACTTCCAGTGGCTCTCTGTTGCCTGTAAGGGCTGCCAAGGTGATACCGTTCCAGAACTTGGCCCCTTGTCACTCCTGTGACATGATTTCCCCCTAGAGCCTACACTCTAGAAGGCTCAGCTTCTTGGCACCCTTTTTTGTTCTGGTTCCAACGTGCCACTTACATATTCAAAGGCAGATATAGGAATCTAGTTGTCCCCTTCATAGTGGCCTCTGGCCTTTCTGGGCCGTGGCTGTACTTCCTGATGCATCACACAGCCCAGCCCTGGTCAGGTTCTGTCCAGCTACACTTATCACCCCAAGCAGCTTTCAGTTTCTTCTCCATCCTGATTCCTCCTTCCTTGAAGGGCTTTATGCAGTGCAAGGTAGGTGACTGATACATTCAGATTAAATTAGGTTATCTGAAGTTATTCATACTTAAGTTACCAGCATCATATCTTAACAAGTTAATCACTGGAAAGGGACTTGATGAGATACCCAGAAGGAAAAAGACACCCTCTGTTCTATTCTAGTTTTATTAAGTCAAGTAAACAATACTCAGATATAGGAAAACAAAGAAAAGTAAAGGGGCATGGGTAGACTCCATCTTAAAGACGCATGGAGAAAAGATGGGCATAAGAGTTGTTTTGACCAAAGAATTATCCGTATTCTCTGACAAATGAGGTATTGTGGGGGGTGAGACAGAAAGGGGAGCAAAAGATGGCTCCAAATAGGTGGCCAGGGCTTTGGCCCGGGCATTCATGGACAATCACAAATTCAGAGGTGGGAAGGGAGGTCATGGGGCACCAGATGGAGGCCTCTGCTGGACAAGAGAAGCAAGGAGGATGGGGTGTGCTGGGCTGAGGATCTGGGGGCTGGTAGATATGCAGAGGAGAGAGGAATCCAGGGTGATTCCACAGTGACCCACTACACCTGAAAATGATGAAGCACAATACAGTAGTCCCCCCTTATCCATGGTTTCACTTACCATGGTTACAGTTACCTGCAGTCAACCATAGTCCAAAAATATTAAATGGAAAATTTCAGAAATAAACAATTCGTAAATTTCTCTTTTTTTTTGCATTGAATTATGGTTGATTTACAATGTTTTATTAGTTTCTGGTATACAGCAAAGTGATACATATATATATGTATACATTTATATATTCAGTTATATATATATATATTCTTTTTCATCTTCTTTTTCATTATGGTTTATTACAGGATATTGAATAGAGTTCCCTGTGCTATACAGTAGGACTTTGTTGTTTATCTATTTTATATAAAGTAGTTTGTATCTCCTAATCCCAAACTCCTAATTTATCCCTCCCCCACTCCCTTTCCCCTTTGGTAAACAGAACTTTGTTTTCTACGTCTGTGAGTCTGTTTCTGTTTCATAAATGAGTTTATTTGTGTCATATTTTAGATTTCACATATAAGTGATATATACTATTTGTCTTTCTCTTTCTGACTTACATCACTTAGTATGATAATCTCTAGGCCCATCCATGTTGCTGCAGATGACATTATCTCATTCTTTTTAATGGCTGAGTAATATTCCTTTGTATATACGTACCACATCTTCTCTATCCATTCATCTCTTGATGGACGTTTAGGTTCCTTCCATGTCTTGGATACTGTGAATAGTGCTGCTGTGAACATAGGGGTGCATGTCTCTTTTCGAATTAGAGTTTTCTCTGGATATATGCCCAGGAGTAGGATTTGAAGAAACTCCATACTGTTTTCCATAGTGGCTGCACCAATTTACATTCCCACCAACAGTGTAGGAGGGTTCCCTTTTCTCTACACCCTCTTCGGCATTTGTTGTTTATAGACTTTTTAATGATGGCCATTCTGACCGGTGTGAGGTGGTACCTCATTGTAGTTTTGATTTTCATTTCTCTAATAACTAGAAATGTTGAGCACCTTTTCATGTCCCTGTTGGCCATCTGTATGTCTTCTTTGGAGAAATGTCTATCTAAGTCCTCTGTCCATTTTTTGATTGCGTTGTTTTTTTTTTTTTTTTTGCGTTGTTTTTTTATTATTGAGTTGTATGAGTTGTTTGTGTATTTTGGAAATTAAGCCCTTGTTGGTTGCATCATTTGCAAATATTTTCTCCCAGTCCGTAGGTTGTTTTTTCATTTTGTTTACGGTTTCCTTTGCTGTGCAAAAGCTTTTATTGTGACTATATAGTATCCAGTCTTACATTTAGGTTTTTCATCCATTTTGAATTTATTTTTGTATATAGTGTTAGAGAATGTTCTAGTTTGATTCTTTTACATGTAGTAGTCCAGTTTTCCCAGAACCACTTATTGAAGACACTGTCTTTTCTCCATTGTATATTCTTGCATCCTTTGTCATAGATTGACCATAAGCGTGTGGATTTATTTCTGGGTTCTCTGTCCTATTGCATTGATCTATATGTCTGTTCTTGTGCCAGTACCATACTGTTTTGATGACTATAGCTTTGTAGTATAGTCTGAAGTCTGGAAGCAAGCTTTCTCCAGCTCTGTTCTTTTTTCTCAAAATTGTTTTGGCTTATTTGGGGTCTCTTGTGTTTCCATACAGATTTTTAAAATTTTGGTTCCAGTTCTGTGAAAAATCCCATTGTTAATTTGATAGGGATTGCATTGAATCTGTAGAATGCCTTGCATAGCATGGTCATTTTAATGATATTAATTCTTCCAATCCAAGAACCTGTTGTATCTTTCCATCTGTTTGTGTCACCTTCAATTTCTTTCAGCGGCATCTTATAGTTTTCAGAGTACAGGTCTTTTGCCTCCTTAGGTAGGTTTATTTCTAGGTATTTTATTCTTTTTGATGTGATGGTAAATGGGATTGTTTCCTTAATTTCTCTTTCTGTTAGTTCATGGTTAGTGTATAGAAATGCAACAGATCCTGTATATTAATTTTGTAGCCAGTGACTTTATCAAATTCGTTGATGAGCTCTAGTAGTTTTCTGGTAGCATCTTTAGGATTTTCTATGTAGAGCATCATGTCATCTGCAAACAGTGACAGTTTTATTTCTTTTCCAATTTGGATTCCCTTTATTTCCTTTTTTTTCTCCGATTGCTATGGCTAGGACTTCCAAAACTATGTTGACTAAAAGTGATGAGAGTGGGCATCCTTGTCTTGTTCCTGATCATAGACAGAATATTTTCAGCTTTTCACCATTGAGTATGATGTTAACTGTGGATCTGTCATGTACGGCCTTTATTATGTTGAGGTATGATCCCTCTGTGCCTACTTTCTGGAGAGTTTTTATCATCAGTCGATGTGGGATTTTATCAAAAGCTTTTTCTGCATCTATTGAGATGATCACATGGTTTTTATTCTTCAGTTGGTTAATATGGTGTATCACATTGATTGCTTTGCGGATATTGAAGAATCCTTGCATCCCTGGGATAAATCCTGCTTGATCATGGAGTATGATCCTTTTAATGTATTGTTGGATTTGTTTTGCTACTATTTTGTTGAGGATTTTTGCATCTATGTTCATCAGGGATATTGGCTTGTACTTTTCTTTTTTGTGATATCTCTGTCTGTTTTTGGTATCAGGGTGATGGTGGCCTCATAGAATGAGTTTGGAAGTATTCCTCCCTCTGCAATTTTTTGGAATGGTTTTAGAAGGATAGATGTTAACTCTTCTCTAAATGTTTGGTAGAATTCACCTGTGAAGCCATCTGGTCCTGGACTTTTGTTTGCTGGGAGTTTTAAAATTATTAATTCAATTCCAGTATGGGTAATTGGTCTGTTCATATTTTCTATGTTTTCCTGATTTGGTCTTGGGAGATTATACCTTTCTAAGAATTTGTCCACTTCTTCTAGATTGTCCATTTTATTGGTGTATATTTGCTCATAGTAGTCTCTTATGATCCTTTGTATTTCTGTGGTGTCAGTTATAATTTCTTTTTTATTTCTGATTTTATTGATTTGGGCCCTTTGCCTTTTTTTCTTGATGGCTCTGGCTAGAGGTTTATCAGTTTTGTTTATCTTTTCAGAGAAACAGCTTTTAGTTTCATTGACCTTTTCTATTATTTCCTATTATTTTTTTAGTCTCTATTTCATTTATTTTTGCTCTGATCTTTATGATGTCTTTCCTTCTACTAACTTTGGGTTTTGTTTGTTCTTCTTTTTCTGGTTGCTTTAGGTGTGAGGTCAAATGGTTTATTTGAGATTTTTCTTGTTTCCTGAGGTAAGCTTGTATCACTATAAACTTCCCTCTTAGAACTGATTTTGCTGCATTCCACAGGTTTTGGATAGTTGTGTTTTCATTATCATTTGTCTCTAGGTATTTTTTTATTTCCTCTTTGACTTCTTCAGTGATCCATTAGTTGTTTAGTAGCATATTGTTTAGACTCCACATGTTTGTGTTTTTATGCAGTGTTTTTCTTGTAGTTCATTTCTAACCTCATAGTGTTGTGGGTGGAAAAGATGCTTGATGTGATTTCAGTTTTCTTAAATTTACTGAGGCTTGCTTTGTGGCCCAGGATGTGATCTATCCTGCAGAATGTCCCATGTGCACCTGAAAAGAATGTGTATTCTGCTGCTTTCGGATGGAAGCAATATCAATTAAGTCCATCTGGTCCAATGTGTCATTTAAGGCCTGTGTTTCCTTATTGATTTTCTGTCTGGATGACCCATTCATTGAGGTAAGTGGGGTGTTAAAAGTCCCCCACTATTATTGTGTTACTGTCAATTTCTCCTTTTTTAAAAAAAAATTTCTCCTTTTATATCTGTTAACAATTGCCTTGTATATTGAGGTGCTCCTTTGTTGGGTTGCATATATATTTACATTTGTATTACCTTCTTCTTGGATTGATCCTTTGATCATTATGTAGTGTCCTTCTTTGGCTCTTGTGACAGTCTTTATTTTCAAGTATATTTTGTCTGATATAAGTATTGCTACTCCAGCTTTCTTTTGATTTCCATTTGTGTGGAATACCTGAAACCCTCAGTTTCAGTCTGTATGGGTCTCTAGATCTGAAGTGAATCTCTTGTAGGCAGCATATATACGGGTCCTGTTTTTGTATCCATTCAGGAAGTCTCTGTCTTTGGGTTGGAGCATTTAGTCTGTTTACATTTCAGGTAATTATCAATATGTATGTTTCTATTGCTATTTTATTGATTGTTTTGGATTTGTTTTTATAGAGTGTTTTTCCCCCTTTCTTCCTTTGTTCTCTTGTGATTTGATGACTATCTTTACTGTTATGTTTGGATTCCTTTTTCTCTTTTGTGTGTATGTCTATTATAGATTTTATTTTGCAGTTACCGTGAGGTTTTTATATAGCAGTATATATATGTATGCTTGTTTCAAGTTGCTGATCTCTTAGTTTCAAATGCATTTTAGATACCCTGTATTTGTACTCTCCTCCCCTCATGATTACTGTTTTTGATATCATATTTTACATCTAATTGTTAACTGCTTATTGTGGATACAAATGATTTTACTACTTTTGTCTTTTAACCTCCCTACTAACTTTGTATGTGGATGATTTCCTACCTTTATTGTATATTTGCCTTTACCAGTAAGCTTTCCCATTTTGTAATTTTCTTGTTTCTAGTTGTGGCCTTTTCTTTTCCACCTAGAGAAGTTCTTTAGCATTTGTTGTAGAGCTGGTTTGGTACTGTTGAATTCTTTTAGCTTTTGCTTGTCTGTAAAGCTTTTGATTTCTCCATCAAATCTGAATAAGAGCCTTGCTAGGTCGAGTATTCTTTTTTTTTTTTAATGATAATATAGTTTTAATAATAATAACCCAAAATAGAAAGTCTATATGTGGCTTTTTACTCAAAATTTGTTTTCATGAAATTAGTTCTGTAACTAGAATGGTTTTATATACATACGGATTGGAATTTTACAAATGCAAGGATATATCATATTTGAAATCTGTAAGTTTTCTAGACTCTTGTTTATACACTTAGACAATATATGTTCACCATTACCTTGTGCAATATAATATTCATCCAAATTATAATTAAAAGATCATAAAATCACCTTTTATTGATTAAAAAGGGGTCTTAACACTGCAAATACCAATCAGAAAAGCTGAGTAAAAATGTTTGTTAGTCATGCCAGGGTTTCTACCACGGGTTGTGTTGTGCACATGGCAGTACAAGGATACCCCCTCTAAGAACAATGAGAGAAGCCAGATAAAACACAAAGTTCTAAGTTTGAAGTCATCACAGAGCTGCTGAGACAACCAGGAATTGAAAGGCCAAGAGGCTGGGGAGAAGGGAACTCAGGAGAGATGAGCCTACTTCTTTGACCTGTTTTTCGCCTTGGGGAATTTGCTGGTTTCTTTTTTTTTTTTTTCCACACACACACACACACACTGTATTTTATTTTTACAAGAGATAAATAAACTGACACCAAGCATTGTAAATGGATGTAGGTCGAGTGTTCTTGTTTGTAGATTTTTCTCTTTCATCAGTTTAAGTGTATCATGCCACTCTCTTCTGGCCTGCAGAGTTTTTGCTGAAAAGTCAGCTGATAGCCTTATGGGAGTTCTCTTGTATGTTTTTTGTTGCTTTTCCCTTGTTGCTTTTATTTTTTTTTAATATTTATTTATTTAGGCTGCGCCAGGTCTTAGTTGGGGCATGCGGGATCTTTGTTGCGGCATGAGGGATCTTTAGTTGCAGCATGTGGGCTCATAGTTGTGGCTAGGGATCAAACCTGGGCCCCCTGCATTGGGAGTGTGGAGTCTTACCCACTGGACCACCAGGGAAGTCCCTCCCTTGTTGCTTTTAATGTTCTCTCTTTGTCTTTGTCATTTTGATTACGGTGTGTCTTGGTGTGTTCCTCTGTGGGTTAATCTTGTATGGGACTCTACACTTCCTGGACTTGGGTGACTGTTTCCTTTCACAGGTTAGGGAAGTTTTCAGCTATTATCTCTTAAAATATTTCCTCAGGCCCTTTCTCTCTCTCTTCTCCTTCTGGGGCCCCTATAATGTGGATGTTAGGGCACTTGATGTCATCCCAGAGGTCTCTTAAACTGTCCTCATTTCTTTTCATTCTTTTTTCCTTTTTCTGCTCTGTGGTAGTGATTTCTACTCTTCTGTCTTCCAGCTCACTGATTCGTTCTTCTGCTTCATTTAACCAACTATTGATTCCATCTTGTGTATTTTTCATTTCTGGTATTGTATTCTTCAATTCTGTTTGGTTGTTCTTTATATTTTCTAATTCTTTGTTAAAAATTTCAGATTTCTCACTCTGTGTATCCATTCTTCTCCCAAGTTCTCTGATCATCTTTACTGTCATTACTCTGAACTCTTTCATGGAAAGATTGCCTCATCTTTACTGTCATTATTCTGAACTCTTTCTTGGATAGATTGCCTATCTCCATGTCACTTTCTTCTGGGGTTTTGTCTTGTTCCTTCATCTGAAACATATTCCTCTGTTGTCTCATTTTGTTTAAATTTTTATTTCTATTTTTGTGTATGTGGTAGGTTGGTTACATTTCTCGACCCCAGAGAAGCGTCCCTCTGTAGGAGACATCCTGTGCATCCCCGCAGTGCACTCTCCTCTCATCACCAAGGCCAGGGGCCAGCTGGTCCCAGGGTAGTGTCTGGCCTGCATTTGCAGATTCGTCTGCAGGCTGTAGGACCATAGTTTTATTGCTTCTGATGTCTGCCCCCTCATGGGTGAGACTGGTCTAGAGGCTTGTGCAGGCTTCCTTGTGAGAGGGGCTGGTGCCTGCCCACTGGTGGCTGGAGCTGGTTCTTGGCCCTCTGGTGGGCAGGGCCATGTCTAGGGGCATGTCTAGAGGGCTCAGAAGTCTTTAGGCAGCCTGCCTGCTTATGGGTGGGGCTGTGTCCCCACCCAGTTAGTTGTTTGTCCCGAGGCATCCCAACACTGGAGCCTACATGCTGTTGGGTTGGGCCATGACTTGGTGCTAATGACACAAGCAAGATGAGTCTATGCAGATGAATACTCCCAATATACCTACCACCAGTATCTATGTCCCCTGGGTGAGCCACAGCTGTCCCCTGCCTCCCCAGGAGACCCTCCAAGACCAGCAGGTAGGTCTGGCCCAGGCCTCTATGAAATTACTGCTTTTGCCCTTGGTCCTGGTGCAACATGAGATTTTGTGTGCACTCTTTAAGAGTGGAGTCGCTATTTCCCCTGATCCTGTGTAGCTCCTGCAATCAAGCCCTGCTGGCCTTCAAGGCCAAATGCTCTGGGGGCTCCTCTTCCCAGTACCGGACTCCTGGGCTCGGGGGCATGACATGGGACTCAGAACTCTCACTTCTGTGGGAGAACCTGTCTAATATAATCATTCTCCAGTCTGTGGGTCACCACGCAGGGCGGGGGCAGGGGGAGGTGAGGTATGGGACTTGATTATCCCGAGTCCACCCCTCCTATTGGTCTCACTGTGGTTCCTTCTCTTGTCTTTAGTTGTGGAAGATGTTTTCTGGTAGGTTTCAGACTTTTTCAATGATGGTTATTATGCAGATTGTTGTGATTTTGGTGTGCTTGTAGAGGAGGGGTGAGCTCAGGATCCTTCTATTCCACCATCTTGGCTGCTCTCTCTCTGTTTCTGTTTTGTTATATTCATTCGTTTTGCTTTTTAGATTCCGTGTATAAGTGATTACATACAGTATTTTTCTCTGACTTATTTCACTAAGCATAATGCCCTCCAAATCCATCCATATTTTTGCAAATGGCAGAATTTCATTCTTTTTATGACTAATATTCCATAGTAGGTATGTGTATGTATGTATATGTGTGTGTGTGTGTGTATATATATATATACCCCATTTTCTTTATCCATTCATCTGTTGATGGACATAGACTGCTTCCATATCTTGACTGTTATAAATAAAGCTGCTATGAACATTGGGGTGCATATATCTCTTCAAATTAGTGTTTTTGTTTTCTTCAGGTAAATACACAGGAGTGGAATTGCTGGATCATATGATAGTTCTATTTTTAATTTTTTGATGAATCTCCATACTGTTTTCCAAGTGGCTGCACTAATTTACGTTCCCACTGACAACCCTAGCATACTAGGGTTCATTCCATTTTCTCCACATCCTTACCAACATTTGTTGTTTGCAGGCTTTTTGATGATTAACCATTCTGACAGGTGTAAAGTGTTATCTCACTGTGGTTTTGATTTGCATTTCCTTGATGATTAGTGATGTTGAGCATCTTTTCATATGCCTGTTGGCCATCTGTGTATCTTCTTTGGAAAAATGTTTGTTCAGGTCTTTTGCCCGCTAAATTGGATTGTTTATATTTGTCATATTGAGTTGTATGAGCTGTTTATATATTTTGGATATTAACCTCTTACCAGTCATATTATTTGCAATTATTTTCTCCCATTCAGTCTTTTCATTTTGTCAGTGGTTTCTTTTGCTGCACAAAAGCTTTTACGTTTAATTAGGTTCCATTTGTTTATTTTTCCTTTTGTTTTCTTTGCCCAAGGAGACAGGGATTAAAAAATATTGCTACAACTTACATCAGAGGGTGTTCTGGATACATTTCATTTCTTTTTCTTGCCTTATAGCAGTGAATCGAGCCCTCATCACAGTGTTGAATAGAAGTGATAAAGCAGACATTATTGCCTCATAGCTAATTCTGGGGGGAGAGCATCATTAAATATGATGTTAACTATAAGTTTTTTGTATCTAATACTTACTAGATCAAGGAAATTTCTTTCTATTATTAGTCTGCTGAGAGTTGTTTTTTTTTTAATCAGGAGTGGATATTGGGTTTTGTCAAGTGTTTTGCTTTTTTAATCTATTGAGATGCCTTTTTTTCCCATTTAGTCTGTTAATATGGTGAATTTTATTGACTTTCAAATGTTAAATCAACCTTCACTTCTTGGCATAAATGCCATTTCCTGTATTATCCTTTTTACACATTGTTAGATTTGATTTGCTAACATGTTAAGAATTTTTGCATCTATGTTCATGTGGGATATTAGTTTCTAGTTTTCTTTTCTTGTAATGTCTTTGTCTAGTTTTGGAACCAGTGTAATGTTGGCCTCATAGAATAAGTGGGGAAATATTTCCTCCTCTTTGTTTTTCTGGAAGAGGTTGAGAATTGGCGTTATTTATTCCCTAAATATTTCATAGAATTCCTCATCTGGGCCTGAAACTTTTGGTTTCACTGATTTTATCTATTTGTGTGTGTGTGTGTGTTCTATTCTATTGATTGCTGCTTTGATCTTTATTATTTCCTTTCTTCTGCTTACTTCAGGTTTACTTGCTGTTCTTTTTCTGATTTTTTAAGATAGAAGCTGAGGTTATTTTTTCTAACATAAATATTTACTGCTATAAATTTCCCTCTAAGTATTGCTTTAGTGCATCCCCAAATTTTGATATGTTGTTGTTTGGGAGGTCCCAAGACCACCCATATGTTTGGAGATTCACTAAAAAGACTCAGGGACACAGAGGCAGTTGTACTCATGGCTATAGTTTATTACAACAATCATAAAAGGGAAAAGATATCAGGCAGAGTCTGGAGGAAAACAGGCATATGCTTCCAGTGTTCTGCCCTTCCTTTCCCCAGATGATGTCACACAGAATAAGCTCCTTTCTGTAGCAGCAGAATGCAACAATGTGTGTGCAGTATTTTCACCCCTGTACTCAAAGTCCAAGGCTTTTACTGGGAGCTGGTCCCAGTAACACGAGAGCCAGCCACAAATATCAAAATTCCTATCTCCCAGAAGGAAAGCAGGTGTCATACCCCAAATGGGCTAAACAGTCTTATCATTGTAGGGAACATTCCAAAAGTCAAGTTCACAGACACCAGCCAACGGCCAACCCTGAAAACAGACTCCTCTGAAGATTACAACCTCAGACCTGCTCTCTAAACTCTTTCTTGCACTGCATATTTTCATTTTCATTTAGTTCAAAATGCTTTCCAATTTCCCTTTTGATTTCTACTTTGGTCCATGGGCTATCCAGAAGTATGATTTTTAGTTTCCAAATATTTGGGGATTTTACAGATACTTTTCTATTATTCGTTTTTAATTTAACTCTATGTGGTCAGAGAATATACTTTTTGTGATTTGAATCCATTTAAGTTGTTTAAAACTTGTTTTTATGGTCAGATAAATGTCCATCTTAGTCAACATTTCAAGTTCATTTGAAAACAATGTGTATTCTTTTGTTGGGTAGTGTTCTACAAATGCCAATTAGGTCAAAGAGGTTGATTGTTTTCTTCATATTTTATATATTTTTACTAATTTTGTCTAGTTCTATCAGGTTCTGAAAGAACAGTGTTAAGATCCTCAACTGTCATTATGGGCTCGTCTCTTTCTTTAATTCTATCAATTCTTATTTCATGTGTTTTGAAGCTCCATTGTTAAGTAATATACATTTATGATTATTATATCTTTCTGATGAATTGACCCTTTTATCATTATGAAAAGTTCCTCTTTATATCTTTTTTAATAAATTTATTTATTTATTTATTTCTGGCTGTGTTGGGTCTTCATTGCTGTGCTCAGGCTTTCTCTAGTTGGCATGAGCGGGGGCTACTCTTCGTTGTGGTGCACAGGCTTCTCGTTGCGGTGGCTTCTCTTGTTGCAGAGATTGGGCTCTAGGCGTGCAGGCTTCAGTAGTTGTGGTGCGAGGGCTCAGTAGTTGTGGCTTGTGGGCTCTAGAGCACAAGCTCAGTAGTTGTGGCACACGGGCTTAGTTGCTCTGCAGCATGTGGGATCTTCCCAGACCAGTGCTTGAACCCATGTCCCCTGCATTGGTAGGCGGATTCTTAACCACTGTGCCACCAGGGAAGTTCCTCCTCTTTATATCTGATAATACTCTTTATCTTCAAATCTATTATATTTTTTATATTAATAGAGTCACTCCAGCCTTACGTTTATTAGTTTGAATGATGTATCTTTTCCCATCCATTTACTTTCAATGTGTATGTCTATTTAAGGTACATTTCTTATAGACAGCATATAGTTAGATTTTGACTTTTTATCAATTCTGACAATCTCTATTTTAATTGGAGTGTTTAATCCATTAACATTTGATGTAATTATTCATATGGTTGGATTCAGGTCTACCATTTTATCATTTTCTTTTTGTTTGTCCTTTTGTTTTTATTTCTCTGTTCCTTATACAGGTCTTCTTTTAGATTATTTGGATAATTTTTTAAGTGCTGTTTTATCTATTGGCTTTTTGTTAAATCTCTCTTCATTTTTTGATAGTTGCTCTAGGAATTATCGTATATATCCTTAACTTTACACAAGCTACTTAAGCTAATATTGTACCATTCATGAGAAACATAGCAACCTAGCAACTATAAGTTCCACGTACCCCTCTCCTTCCTATTCTATATGCTGTAGTTTTCATATATATTACATCTATATACATTATAAACCCCATAAGACAATGGTATGATTTTGCCTTAAACACGCGTACTAAAGAAATTAAGAGAAACTTTTCTCTAGTATTTACCTAAGTATTTGCCATTTCTGAGTGCTGAAGATTGATGAGAAGGCAGCGTGCACAGTTGTTCTGTCCTTCACCCTATCTCTTTCCAGTTCTGTGCCCTTGGGTAAACCTCACCACTTGGCCTGAGTGCCTCCCTCTATGACATGTCAATAGCTGTTTTAACTGCCTACAGGCTGTGGACTGAACCAGACAGTCTCTCCCACATACACCTCAACTCTAGGTGTCTTATTCTTGAGAGGTTGCTCTCTTGATATGGATTTTTTGACACTGAAACTGTTCTCAGTGGACAAAGCTGTTTCCTTACTAGGAGCTTTCAAAATAGTTGCCACATACGTGACGTTTTAGATGCTGTGCTGTTGCCTCTGATGTAGTCACTAAGGAAGCTCCAGCTGTGTCTCTAGGCCCCTCTACTGACAGATTTCTTGATAGGGTGATGAACAGTCCCCTACACTTGGACTGCAGTGCCTTCTGTCCTGAAGCAGACCCACCTGCACAGTGAGTGTCACGGTGGGTAGTTTCATCTCTTGAGGAAGCCTGGGGACCCAAGGGTATGTGTACTGCTGTGAGAACCTTCTGGTGATGAAGGTTCCACATGAACAGCCCCAGGCACAGAGGGTCAGGTTAGACAGGTAGACCAGTCCGAATGATCCCAAATAATTTGTTACCTGGACAGGACCAAGACTGTAACAAAAAGTATTTAAAATTTAAATCTATGTGGGTGTCCAGCTGCTTTTCAGACAGGAATTTCAGATATGTTTTTCTTGTACATTTTAAGCATTAATAGTACTGGAGTCTGTAAAACTGAAAGCTAGGATAGAGGAAATAACACTCTGTTTAGAGTGAGAATGTATCTCATGACTCGATTTGATGCCATCTGTTCCTATCTCCCTTCCATCAGCGAGGCCACCCCAGAAAATGAAATCTCTCTGTAATATCCTCCTGCAGCTGGCCTGTCATCACAGAACTCCACTCACAGCCACTACTGACTCGAAGGAAAAGTTACAATTACAGCCTTCCAGTAATGTTGCTCCTGCTTGGATTTAATTGGCGTTTTTATTGTGTTTGGAAGGGAGAAAACTGTCCATGCCATATGGAAGTTGTATACTTTTTAAAAATTATAAACGCTGCTTGATTCATCCATCTGGTTACCCTTTATCAGGGTGGAGAGGTGGTGTTTAATACCCCTCTGTGCCTTCATTCCTAAAGAAGCATTTCCAGACCAAATTAAGTTAATGGTCTCACTTACTAGTATTTCTTAACAGGTGGCATCAGCCCCTAGACGTGCAGCTTAGGACCAGAAATGGCTGTAGTGTTCCATGCAGTGACACAGAAGTGGGAGACGTAGGCCGTGCAGAGCTGTACAGAGAATTAGGAGACAGCAATGGCTGCTGGGAACTGTGTCACACTCTGCTGAGCATAGGCCCACCCATCTGACACACGAGGAAACTACACTCAGAAGGGGACTGGCCTGCCAGATCCACTAGCTGCTCGCTGGTCAGTGTGACCCCTACAGCCTCTCCCGCTGGCGCAGTGCTGCCTACCCCCTTCCCCAGCACCATCGGCCTGAGTAGCAGATCACTCACCTCTAAAACCAGGGTTTTGTCTGGGTCTGCTTTCATTCTCTGTTAAAGGAAGTCCTCAGCTTCTTCAGCAGAAGAAAGGGGCCAGGTATGAGGAGCTCCAGACCTCTACCCACCCCCTGCTGTTCCACTGAAGTCACTCTGCTTTACCTGTTTTATATTTTGGGAGAGTTAATTCAAAGAAAGCCTTCTGCAGCTAAACCCTGGTGTGGCGCTACCCCTGTCCAGTGTGATCAGTGCCAGAGCCGGAGGTGATTGAGTCATTATCATTGTCAGTGTGTGCTACTTACCTGCCCTGTCCGCATCCACAAGCCCTACCCATGCTTCTCAATCTCCCCCACCAAACCTCATCCTCCAACCAGGCCTGATTCCTCCCTGCTGAAGCCAGGGCATTTCAGGGGCCGAGGATGGGCACATCACTTATGACTGTTTCCCCTACTTCACTCCTAGACTTTGATTATTTCCATATTCAGGCACCACCTGACCTATTCATATTTAATTTTTCTTGAGAAGGAGTCACTTTAAAAAAGATTTTTTTTTATTGAAGTCTAGTTGATTTACAGTGCTGTGCCAATCTCTGCTGTACAGCAAAGTGACTCAGTTATACACATAGAGACATTCTTTTTTATCTTCTTTTCCATTATGGTTTATCACAGGATATTGAATATAGTTCCCTGTGCTATCCAGTAGGACCTTGTTGTTTATCCATACTATATATAATAGTTTACATCTGCTAATCCCACACTCCCAATCCATCCCTCCCCCACCCCCACCTTGGCAACCACAGGTCTGTTCTCTATGTCTGTGAGTCTGTTTCTGTTTTGTAGATAGGTTCATCTGTACCATATTTTAGATTCCACATGTAAGTAATATCATATGGTATTTGTCTTTCTGACTTACTTCACTTAGTATGATAATCTCTAGTTGCATCCATGTTGCTGCAAATGGCATTATTTCATTCTTTTTTATGGCTGAGTAGTATTCCATTGTATATATGTGCCACATCTTCTTTATCCATTCATCTGTCGATGGACATTTAGGTTGTTTCCACGTTTCGGCTATCGTGAATAGTGCTTCTATTAAAATAGGGGTGCATGTATCTTTTTGAATTAAAGTTTTCTCTGGGTATATGCCCAGGAGCAGGATTGCTGGGTCATATGGTAATTCTATTTTTAGTTTTCTGAGGAACCTCCATACTGTTTTCCACAGTGGCTGCACCAACTTACATTCCCACCAACAGTGTAGGAGGGTTCCCTTTTCTCCACACCCTCTCCAGCGTTTGTTATTTGCAGACTTTTTAATGATGGCCATTCTGACCACTGTGAGGTGGTACCTCATTGTAGTTTTTGATTTTCATTTCTCTAATAATTAGTGATGTTGAGCATTTTTCATGTACCTACTGGCCATCTGTATGTCTTCTTGGGAGAAATGTCTATTAAGGTCTTCTGCCCATTTATCAATTGGGTTGTTTGTTTTTTTGTTGTTGAGTTGTATGAGCTGTTTGTATATTTTGGAGTTAAGCCTTTGTCAGTCACATCATTTGCAAATATTTTCTTCCATTCCGTGGGTTGTCTTTTCTTTCTTTTTTTTTTTTTTTAAGGTTTCCTTTGCTGTGTAAAAGCTTGTAAATTTGATTAGGTCCCATTTGATTATTTTTGTTTTTATTTCTGTTGCCTTAGGAGTTGACCTAAGAAAACATTGGTACAATTTATGTCAGAGAATATTTTGCCTATGCTCTCTTCTAGGAGTTTATGGTGTCATGTCTTATGTTTAAGTCTTTAAGCCATTTTGAGTTTATTTTTGTGCGTGGTGTGAGGGTGTGTTCTAACTTTACTGATTTACATGCATCTGTCCAACTTTCCCAGCACCACTTGCTGAAGAGACGATTTTTTTCCCCCATTTTATATTCTTGCCTCCTTTTTCAAAGATTAATTGACCATAGGCGTGTGGGTGTATTTCTGAGCTTTGTATTCTGCTCCATTGATTCATATGTCTCTTTTTATACCAGTATCACACTGTTTTGATTACTGTAGCTTTGTAGTATTGTCTGAAGTCCAGGAGAGTTATGCCTCCTGCTTTGTTTTTTTCCTCAGGATTGCTTTGGCAATTCTGGGTCTTTTATGATTCCATATAAATTTTTGGATTATTTGTTCTAGTTCTGTGAAAAATGCCATGGGTAATTTGATAGGGATCATATTAAATCTGTAAGTTGCTTTGGGTAGTGTGGCCATTTTAACAATGTTAATTCTTCCAATCCAAGAGCATGGAATATCTTTCCATTTCTTTGAATTGTCTTTAATTTCCTTTATTAATGTTTTATGGTTCTCAGCATATAAGTGTTTCACCTTTTGGTTAGGTTTATTCCTAGGTATTTTATTTTTTGGTGCTATTTTAAAAGGTATTTTTTTTTTACATTCCCTTTCTGACATTTCATTGTTAGTGTAAAGAAATGCAACTGATTTTTTCATGTTAATCTTGTATCCTGCTACTTTGCTGAATTCATTTATTAGATCTAGTAGTTTTTGTGTGGAGTCCTTAGGGTTTTCTATATATAGTATCGTGTCATCTGCATAGAGTGACAGTTTTACCTCTTCCAAGAAGGAGTCACTTCTAAAACTTTATATCACCACAGTAATTGCTACCATAAAATGGAATACCACAATAGTTAGCCATAATGAAAGGTTAACAGTAAAATAGATGTAGTAGAAAAAAACCCCACAGTGTTAGTAAATCTAGAAAGCTATGGCTGTTGGTTGAAAGTTTGGAGACTGAGCCCCCTCTCCTTGGAAAGTGGTAGGTGTTAAAGACCCACCAACCTGAGGCTTTCTCCTTGATAAACCCAGAAGGCTTGGAAAAACATTAAAGGACAAACGACTTGAATATATGATTCCAGGTTATTTAGCATCAAGTTTTGGAATGCCCTTAACTTACCTTTTAACCCCTCAGCATCATACCCTTTGTGAAATGCTATCTTGGCACTTTTGAACCAGCTTCCTGAAACTATCTGTTTTGTTTTCTGTCACATCCCCAGTGTCTGGAACATTACCTAGGCACATAGTACACGCTCAACACAGAGTGAATAAGTTCATTGTGACAGGACTTGTTTTTTGTCCCCTATTAGTAAATCCCTTGAGAGCAGGGACTAGGTCCTAACCACCTTTGTCTCACAGGCCCAATAAATATTTCTTGAATTGAATTAGAAGATGAGGTACCAATTAGAGATACCCTTTTTCTCCTGGGAGTGATTGTTCACAAAATGTAAGCAAAGATTCTAATGAACAGCATTTTCAGAACCTCAGGACACACAATGATAACGCTGTTTTACAATTCTGTCCTCTCATTGCTAATTTTTCCTTTGTGCTGTCCCACCTCTGGGTAGCTTTCAAAGGGCCTGATTTATTAAGCAAAGGTCCTGCTGATTGCTTCTATCTTATGCTAATCTCAGTGCAAGCAAAGTCTGGGTGTCATTAAGCAGTTTAACGAATCTCTGTTGAGTGCTGGGGTAACAGGAGTGAGAAAGTGTTAGATCATTGCAGTTCCCTCATTCTCTTGACCAAACCTGGCAGGCCTCTGAGTTTACACAATAGAATATTTAGCAAAAGTGCCATCAGTCATGGATAGTTCTTTGAGAGCAAGAAACGTTAAGCAAAATGAAATTTCTTTCATATAAGTTTATATATAAGTTTGATCTATGTTTTCCTTTGTCACTGAGCAGTGAGGGGACACAGGCTAGAGGCATGATGGCATAGAAGTGAGAAACACAAGTGTGCTGCTTATGTGTCTACCTTAAAGGAAATGATTTCTGTAAACTAAACTCCATCCTGAAATAGCAAGCGCGCTGCATCCATATTCTCAACAAACAGGATACATCTACGAAAGAGCAGGCCGAGGGGACCAGCACTATCTGGGCACCCACCATTGGCTAGGCCAGTGGTTCTCAAAGTACGGCCACTGGATCAGCAGCCTCTGCCTTACAGAACTTGTTAGAAATGCAACTTCTCAGGCCCTGACCTACACCTACTGAAACAGAAATTATGGGGGCCCAGCACGACAGATGTGTGGTTTTGTGTGTGTGTGTGTGTGTGTGTGTGTGTGTGTGTGTGTGTGTGTGTGTGTGTGTGATTTTTCTTCTTTTTTGGCTGCACCTCACGGCATGTGGGATTTTAGTTCTCCAACCAGGGATCAAACCCGTACCCCCTGCAGCGGAAGCACGGAGTCTTAACCACTGGACCGCCAGGGAAGTCCCAGCAGTGTGGTTTTAACCAGCCTTCTATGTGACTCTGACATAAAAGACCAGCCTGAGAGCTAGTAGGCTAGGCATTTTGTACACATTCATTTAATCCTCTTAGATCCTAAAAAGTAGGCATTGGTCCCCATTTACCCATAAGGAAACTGAGACTCAGTGAAGTTCATACGTTTACACAACTAAAAATGGAGATATCAGAAGATCTGTTGGCAATCCTATGATTTTTCAGCTTGAATCAGTGTTTCTCAAACTGTAATGTGTAATCAAATCACTTAGAGATTACATGTTAAAATGCAGATTCTGATTCAGAGTCTGGAGTGAGCCTGGGAGTGGGTGGAGTTAACAAGCTCCAGGTGTTGCCAGTGCTGCTCGTGCAGAGCATTCTGAGTGGGGAGGCATCAGGAATGGCAGCGTGGTCCCCAGACCTGCAGCCCTGGCCTCACCTGGGAAATTGTTAGAGATCCAATTCTAGGCAGAAGTTTGAGAATCACTATCATATTTCCATATTAGAAAACTCAGTATTTGCCAGGTATGAAGCAAAGTGGTGCTTACGTGGTAGGTATCTGAAAGCAATTAAAAGAGAAGTTGGACAAGGGATAAAAGATAAAACATCTAAGCCTGAATGGTCGCTTGCATTAAGTGTTTTCCCATGAGATAAGCATGGAAAAATGATTATCACTGGGCTACATCATGAGAGTCCTTCTCTGTGTAAAGGCTTTTGCAAGCGCATGTTGAATGTAGGGCCAGTGGACACTAGTGAGAGAAGTAAGAGAAGTTTTGACCAAGCGATACCAGCCATATCTGAACATGCTAGATCGGAGACTGCACAAAAGGTTGTTTAAGTTTTTCCAAGAAAATACCTAACAGCACAGGAGATATTTATTTTCAGCAAATTAACAAAAAAAAAAAAAAAGCAGCTTGAGATCCTTCTTTTTAATCTTGTGTAATCTTAAATATTCATATGCATTTTCATTTATATCAAACCAATGCATGTTGCTTTGATATAAGTAACATTTTAAATTACCATCAAGATAAAAGAGCAGAGATGATGTTACTTTGAGTCTGTAAGGCTCATAAAATTAACCGAAGTGTGGAGATCTGACACGGAGCATCAATTGGTATCCAGGCAATTTCTCCTCTGTCTCGGTGCTATAGTATTTTGAGAAACCAGACTCAGAGTACGTGAGAACAACGACAACAACTTGTCCATGGCTTTGGGAGCTTATGTAAAGGTAACCATTGAGGACAGGGATCCAGAATGTTGCATGAGGCGTTTTCTTTCAGTGTTTAGAGAACACTGTTGGTGTTTGTTTGCTGTTTGGGAATTTTGAGAAGTGTATCTTCAAGTGGTTTTTGAAAATAGAGCAGATAGAAAGGATCTTTGATCTATGCATCAGATATTCATACCTTCTGAGGAAATACTCATCAGAGTATCTTCAGTAAAGAAAGATGATCAAAGAAATTCTGTATTAGACCACTCACACTATCATTTTCCTTGCATGTAAATGAAGGGAGGGTCTCGAATGATTCAGTTCCCATAATCAAGTTTCTCATTCAGCGTTCAAACTCCACTGCATTACTGAAGTCATATCATTATACGTGAAAGCGTTGTTTTGTCATGAAGTTTTTGGTCAAGAATGTTCACCCTTAAAGATTTCTTACACTGATTATTTAAGAGAATAGTGCTTTTCTTCATCTTAACCAGGTTTTTACCCCTTTTCATCATATTTGGGGTGGGGAAGACGCAAAAAACAAGCAAACAACACAAAGCCAAAGGTTGAAAACTCTGATCAAAGCCAGCATTCTTCTGTATAATCAAGAAATACTTCAAAGTCACTTATCATTCCTTTACAAATGTATGTACAGATATGAACAATCATTTTGTTTTTTAAATAATATCTACTGGGTTTTATCACTGCATTGATTACGATGAGAAACTTAACAAAGAATCTCTCAGAGGCGCAGCAACTGGTTCAGGGACGAGGGTGCACTCAGGTGTTTGATAGCCTTGATTTCTCACCATCACACCAGCTCTTTTGCTTGTCATAGATTTGACGCTATCAGAGCACATGGATTTTTTTTTAAATCACTACTGTATTTGCTTTTTAAAAAAAAAACACTCATTTTATGGAAAACTTCCTTATCAGTATTCTACCATGAAATGCTTTAGAGCCATCCGTATTAAGTATAATCAACAAAGACCAATATGATGGTCAAATCATTAACAACAGTGTTTTCACCACAAGCTATAAGGTAAAGAACCTGGTTAACCTCAGTTCTTATGGACTCATATTTACTGAACTTCTATGTGCAAGTAGTATGTTAGCACTCAGTATACAAAGGTAATCAAGTGAGACACAGCTCCTGCTAAAAGTAGGACTTACAGTTGGGAAGGATAACAAACAATCAAATAAGTACAAAGTTATGAACTGTAAAAAAAACGCAATAAAGGAAAAGTCCATTGAGAACATAGGACACTAGGACTTAACCTCGTGAGGGACTGGGATGGGCAGGAAATACCCGGGAAGGCTTCCCTGAGAAACCACCGTTCAGCTAAGATCTGCAGGATAAATAGGCAAAAGGAAGAGAATGGGTTGGGAAGCTTTCTGGGCAAGAGTCACATGTGCAAAGGCTCTGAGGTAGTAAAGAACATGGAAAAATGAGAGGGATGGCAGTGTGGCCTGCAAGCTGAAAGCCCAGGACAGAGTAGCAGGGGTCAGTGGTGCATCTGGGGAGCTGGCAGGGGCCAGGGTGAGCACAGCCTCATAGCCAGGTTGTCAAATGGGGCTGACCCTGAGACCGATTGGGAAGTGTGAGTTTTAAGCAGGAGAATGACAGGATTAAATGTACAGTTTTGCAAGATTACACTCATTGAACAGTTGAGAATGGGTTAGGTTGTGAGGGTTATTGCTGAGGTTAGAGTTAGACGAGAGCTGATGGTAGCCTTGTACTCTGACAGAGGAGAGAAATGGGTAATCCCAGAGGTGTTTAGAAGTGAGATTTTACAGGATTTGATGATGGACTAGTCATGAGGATGAGAGAAAAGAAAGCATCACGGATGACCCCCAGGCTCACATACTGGGAACCTGGTGATTTTAATTACGACTGATGCCTCGTATGACTGTCATTCCGTAATGACAAAAGCAGATTCAGATATTTCTACCAAATGCTTTTCACACTCTCCCAAGGTGATTCTGAAATGAATGTTGAAGGAGGTATCTAGTATTTATTTGCTTGTTAGCTTGTTATTGTTGTGATCCTTGCCTTGACTCATTATTTTTTTAACATCTTTACTGGAGTATAATTGCTTTACAATGGTGGTTAGTTTCTGCTTTATAACAAATTGAATCAGCTATACATATATCACCATATCTCCTCCCTCTTGCGTCTCCCTCCCACCCTCCCTATCCCACCCCTCTAGGTGGACACAAAGCACCGAGCTGATCTCCCTGTGCTATGTGGCTGCTTCCCACTAGCTACCTATTTTACATTTGGTAGTGTATATATAAGTCCATGCCACTCTCTCACTACATCCCAGCTTACCCTTCCCCCTCCCTGTGTCCTCAAGTCCATTCGCAACGTCTGCGTCTTTATTCCTGTCCTGCCCCTAGGTTCTTCAGAACCAATTTTTTTTTTTTATTCCATATATATGTGTGAGCATACGGGATTTGTTTTTCTCTTTCTGACTTACTTCACTCTGTATAACAGACTCTAGGTCCATCTACCTCACTACAAATAACTCAATTTCATTTCTTTTTATAGCTGAGTAATATTCCATTGTATATATGTGCCACATCTTCTTTATCATCTGTCGATGGACACTTGGGTTGCTTCCATGTCCTGGCTATTGTAAATAGTGCTTCAGTGAACATTGTGGTACATGACTCTTTTTGAATTATGGTTTTCTCAGGGTATATGCCCAGTAGTGGGATTACTGGGTCGTATAGTAGTTCTATTTTTAGTTTTGTAAGGAACCACCATATGGTTCTCCATAGTGCCTGTATCAATTTACATTCCCACCAACAGAGCAAGAGGGTTCCCTTTTCTCCACACCCTCTCCAGAATTTATTATTTGTAGATTTTTTGATGATGGCCATTCTGACTGGTGTGAGGTGATACCTCATTATAGTTTTGATTTGCATTTCTCTAATGATTAGTGATGTTGAGCACCCTTTCATGTGTTTGTTGGCAATCTGTATATCTTATTTGGAGAAATGTCTATTTAGGTCTTCTGCCCATTTTTGGATTGGGTTGTTTTTTTGATATTGAGCTGCATGAACTGCTTGTATATTTTGGAGATTAATCCTTTGTCAGTTGCTTCACTTGCAAATATTTTCTCCCATTCTGAGGGTTGTCTCTTCATCTTGTTTATAGTTTCCTTTGCTGTGCAAAAGCTTTTAAGCTTCATTAGGTCCCATTTGTTTATTTTTGTTTTTATTTCCACTTCTCTAGGAGGTAGGTCAAAAAGGATCTTGCTGTGATTTATGTCAGAGTGTTCTGCCTATGTTTTCTTTTAAGAGTTTTATAGTGTGTGGCCTTACATTTAGGCCTTTAATCCATTTTGAGTTTATTTTTGTGTATGGTGTTAGGGAGTGTTCTAATTTCATTCTTTTACATGTAGCTGTCCAGTTTTCCCAGCACCACTTATTGAAGAGGCTGTCTTTTCTCTGTTGTGTATTCTTGCCTCCTTTATCAAAGATGAGGTGAACATATATGCATAGGTTTCTCTCTGGGCTTTCTATCCTGTTCCATTGATCTATCTTTCTGTTTTTGTGCCAGTACCATAATGTCTTGATTACTGTAGCTTTGTAGTATGGTCTGAAGTCCGGGAGCCTGATTCCAACAGCTCCATTTTTCTTTCTCATGATTGCTTTGGCTATTTGGGGTCTTTTGTGTTTCCATACAAATTGTGAAATTTTTTGTTCTAGTTCTGTGAAAAATGCCATTGTTTAGTTTGATGAGGATTGCATTGAATCTGTAGATTGCTTTGGGTACTGTAGTCATTTTCACAATGTTGATTCTTCCAATCCAAGAACATGGTATATCTCTCCATCTGTATTTATCATCTTTAATATCTTTCATCAGTGTCTTATAGTTTTCTGCATAGAGGTCTTTTGTCTCCTTAGGTAGGTTTATTCCTAGGTATTTTATTCTTTTTGTTGCAATAGTAAATGGGAGTGTTTCCTTAATTTATCTTTCAGATTTTTCATCATTAGTGTAGAGGAATGCAAGAGATTTCTGTGCATTAATTTTGTATCCTGCTACTTTACCAAATTCATTGATGAGCTCTAGCAGTTTTCTGGTAACATCTTTAGGATTCTCTATGTATAGTATCAGGTCATCTGCAAACAGTGACAGCTTTACTTCTTCTTTTCCAATTTGGATTTCTTTTTTTTTTTTTCTTCTCTGATTGCCATGGCTAAAACTTCCAAAACTATGTTGAATATTAGTGGTGAGAGTGGGCAACCTTGTCTTGTTCCTGGTCTTAGTGGAAATGGTTTCTGTTTTTCACCATTGAGAATGATGTTGGTTGTGGGTTTGTAAAATATGGCCTTTATTATGTTGAGGTAAGTTCCCTCTATGCCTACTTTCTCGAGGATTATCATAAATTGGTGTTGAATTTTGTTGAAAGCTTTTTCTGCATCTATTGAGATGATCATATGGGTTTTATCCTTCAGTTTGTTAATATGGTGTATCACATTAATTGATTTGCATATATTGAAGAATTCTTGCATTCCTGGGATAAACCCCACTTGATCATGGTGTATGATCCTTTTAATGTGCTGTTGGATTCTGTTTGCTAGTATTTTGTTGAGGCTATTTGCATCTATGTCCATCAGTGATATTGGACTGTAGTTCTCTTCTTTTGTGAACATCTTTCTCTGGTTTTGGTATCAGAGTGATGGTGGCCTCGTTGAATGAGTTTGGCAGTATTCCTCCCTCTGCTATATTTTGGAAGAGTTTGAGAAGGATAGGTGTTAGCTCTTCTCTAAATGTTTGATAGTATTCGCCTGTGAAGCCATCTGGTTCTGGGCTTTTGTTTGCTGGAAGATTTTTGATCACAGTCTCAATTTCAGTGCTTGTGATTGGTCTGTTTATATTTTCTATTTCTTCTTGGTTCAGTCTCGAAAGGTTGTACTTTTCTAAGAATTTGTCCATTTCTTCCAGTTTGTCCATTTTATTGGCATATAGTTGCTTGTAGTAATCTCTCATGATCCTTTGTATTTCTGCAGTATCAGTTGTTACTTCTGCTTTTTCATCTAATTCTATTGATTTGAGTCTTCTCCATTTTTTTCTTGATGAGTCTGGCTAATGGTTTATCAATTTTGTTTATCTTCTCAAAGAACCAGCTTTTAGTTTTATTGATCTTTGCTATTGTTTCCTTCATTTCTTTTTCATTTATTTCTGATCTGATCTTTATGATTTCTTTCCTTCTGCTAACTTTAGGGGTTCTTTTGTTCTTGCTTCTCTAATTGCTTTAGGTGTAAGGTTAGGTTGTTTATTTGAGACATTTCTTGTTTCTTGAGGTAGGGTTGTATTGCTATAAACTTCCCTCTTAGAACTGCTTTTGCTACATCCCATAGGTTTTGGGTTGTTGTGTCTCCATTGTCATTTGTTTCTAGGTATTTTTTTATGTCCTCAGTTATCTCTTGCTTATTAAGTAGTGTATTGTTTAGCCTCCGTGTGTTTGTATTTTTTCCAGATTCTTTCCTGTAACTGATATCTAGTCTCATAGCATTGTGGTCAGAAAAGATACTTGATACGATTTCAATTTTCTTAAATTTACCAAGGCTTGATTTGTGACCCAGGATATGATCTATCCTGGAGAATGTTCCATGAGCACTTGAGAAGAAAGTGTATTCTGTTGTTTTTGGATGGAATGTCCCATAAATATCTATTAAGTCCATCTTGTTTAATGTATCATTTAAAGCTTGTGTTTCCTTATTTATTTTCATTTTGGATGATCTGTCCATTGGTGAAAGTGGGGTGTTAAAGTCTCATACTATGATTGTGTTACTCTTGATTTCCCCTTTTATGGCTGTTAGCATTCGCCTTATTTATCGTGTGCTATGTTGGGTGCATAAATATTTACAATTGTTATATCTTCTTCTTGGATTGATTCCCTTCATCATTATGTAGTGTCCTTCTTTGTCTCTTGTAATAGTCTTTGTTTTAAAGTCTATTTTGGCTGATATGAGAATTGCTACTCCAGCTTTCTTTTGATTTCCATTTGCATGAATATCTTTTTCATCCCCTCACTTTCAGTCTGTATGTGTCCCTAGGTCTGAAGTGGGTCTCTTGTAGACAGCATATATACAGGTCTTGTTTTTGTATCCATTCAGCCAGTGTGTGTCTTTTGGTTGGAGCATTTAATCCATTTATGTTTAAGGTAGTTATTGATATGTGTCTTCCAATGTTACCATTTTCTTAATTGTTTGGGGTTTGTTATTGTAGGTCTTTTCCTTCTCTTGTGTTTCCTGCCTAGAGACGTTCCTTTAGCATTTGTTGTAAAGCTGGTTTGGTGCTGCTGAACTCTCTTAACTTTTGCTTGTCTGTAAAGGTTTTAATTTCTCCTCGAATCTGAATGAGATCCTTGCTCGGTAGAGTAATCTTGGTTGTAGGTTTTTCTCTTTCATCACTTTAAATATGTCCTGCCAGTCTCTTCTGCCTTGCAGAGTTTCTGCTGAAAGATCAGCTGTTAACCTTATGGGGATTCCCTTGTATGTTATTTGTTGGGTCATAGTGTAGGCATATGTTTAATTTTGTAAGAAACTACCAGACCTTTTTCGTAGTGTCTGTACCACTTTATACACCCTCCAACATGTGAGAGTTCTACTTGTTCCACATACTTGACAGAATTTCCTTTTTAGACATTCTGGTGGATGTGTAAAGAAAATATCGTCTTAAAATGATTATTCTTTAAGAGGAAAACAATCAAATGACCCTGAAATCACACATACACGCACGTGTACACACACACACCCAGAATTCGTAGTGCTTTTGAGCCAAGCATAATCAGGTATCTGTACACAAAGCATTTAGCACAAGGACAGTAACACTTGTGGGAACCTATAGTATTTTAAGGAATTAAAAGATTGGAATTATGATTTTTTTTTTCCCCAAAAACAGGCTATAAGCTTCCAAGGCCTTGCTAAGAAATTCCAGCTTTGAGCTCTGGCAAGAGTGGCACAGGCAAGGCCAGCAGTATTCACATTGCAGAACCTTAGTGCTGAAGCCTGGGGGACACATGATATCAGAATTCTTAGTCATTACTGTATGCATTTCCATTACAAAAGGGAAAACAAAAACACTACACTCTGGAGAGATTGGCTGACGTGTAACCATTGAATTACGATTTCTTTTCTTTGCTTTAGCATGCATGTGACAAAACCTATCGATAGCAGAGATTGAAACCCTCCCCAAAATTACACAGAAAATTGTATTCAGACACATGCCCTTCACTGAACCCAGGGATATTGTCCTCAGACCCCAGTTTAACAAGCTTGCGCCAGGGCTTCCCTTCTGGGGCCTGACTGTAGAGAGCAACGTGACAAAGAGAAGTGGTTTTAGATGGAGAGAGCTGGGTTTGAAATTGGGATCTGCTGCGTGCTAGCTGTGTGGTTCAGACAAGCCCCTCAACTTCTCGAAACCTCAGCTTCTGCATCTGTCAGAAGGAATGACCACCTTTCCTCCTTTCAAGGGTGCTGTAATGACTAGATTGTAAATGTAGAGCTGCTAGCACCGTGCAAACATGTAAGAGATGGCTGCTTTGGTCACAGGAGAAGTGGTTCCTCCTCTCTTCCTGCCCACAGGCCTCTCCTGGCTGCCCACCAGAGAGTGCCAAACTACAGGACCACTCGTTCTCTGTATTTCTTCAGTGAACCTGACTGAGAATTATGAGGAAATAATTTTGGGTTTTTTTGTTTTGTTTTTTTTTTGCGGTAAAAAAACACTGCTGTGGCCTCTCCCATTGCGGATGGAGCGCAGGCTCCGGACGCGCAGGCTCAGCGGCCATGGCTCACGGGCCCAGCCGCTCCACGCCATGTGGGATCTTCCCGGACCGGGGCACGAACCCGTGTCCCCTGCATCGGCAGGCGGACTCTCAACCACTGCGCCACCAGGGAAGCCCTGAGGAAATAATTTTAATAAAAGCATTCATACCAAGTTATAAATGATGGGTGGGTTTAGCCTTCCAAGAAGAAAATTGTAATTCTAAAAGAATTGTTTTCATTCACATGAATCTTTGGTTGTAAAAGGAGGTATCTGGGAGAGGCAGGAAGATAACCTGAGTTGGAAGCTTCAGTAAAAACCTAGCACTGCTGGGGTGTGATGGGCAAACTGTCCTCAGGCACTGCTCTTACCACAGAGGATTGTGAAGGGAATTATGACCTGACACAGCCCTGCAGAACCTCTGCGTGCAAAGCAAGTGGTGATTGGTTGTTTGAGGAGTACTTCCAGTTTCTGCTGCTGTCCCTAACGAAGAGCCCATCAGAGACAGATGAGCCAATTGAGGGCCACAGGTTTATGGGGATGCAGCGTGCTCAGCTCAGAAATCGCTGAATGCAACATCCTGTGTGGAGAAAGTCCAGAGCCACCTCAGCAGACAGACCCGGTACCTCTCCTCTCCCCTCCTCCCTGTCCCCTCTTCTCCCTTCAGGGGCAGGTGCACATTTCCGACCCAAAGGCAGGGTTGGACTGTGCATCTGCTGGACTTTGGGCTTCATCTAGTTCCGTCGAGACTAGATGGAGCACAAAGCCTACACTGACCTCCTAGGAGGCCCACAGTTCAATCAGCTGGCCTGCAGAAGTCAACGAAAGACAAGAAAGTGGCCATGGGGCTTTGTTCCTAAAGGAGAGATGTATTGTGAGTCAAAGAGAAAAGCTAAGCATTTAAAGATCACTTGCTTTTGAGCTGAAGCTGACTGAGAAAAAGTTGTATTCATTTGGTTATCAGAAATTCATACTGCACTCAGTAGCTTTGTAGCAAATGATCTTTATTTGTAAAGAAAAAACATAAAACAGTTGTTCACAGAAGAAATAAAAAGTTCCCATAGTTACGGGATAAATAAGCCACAGCCCTTAGTCACATATAAGGCCAAGATCTCACACAGGCTGGCTGTGTAATTTTTTCTGTAATTATGTGGAATGAACTGTGCAGAATAATTCATACAAAACCCCTATTTTAACACTTCAGTTTTACATGATGATTTTTCAATGGTTCAATCAAGCTGGAACATTTTACTGTATCTGAAATATATGGGACTTCTGGCTGTTACAGCTGATGCTGCTAAACATACTAATCTTCCCCCCATAAACAGTCCTACATACTCATCTGTCTTGTTTTTCAGGTTAATTTATTCCATTCATTCAGTGCTTACAAATGTGTGATGGTTTGAGAAACTGGAAGTAGGTGGATTTAGCAGCAAAGCAGCATGATTATAATCATGATAAAGCTAGGTGTGCCCCAGTAACAGTGTCTTAGTTATAAACACCAGAAATACAGAACCCCCAAAGAAAGCATATTTATTATTTCTAATGTTAATAACTGCACTAAACATTTGACAGATATGTACTGAGCATTAGCCCAAAAAAATTGATACCGAGAAAGAACTAGGTGCAAAATTGAATCTAAAGTTCAGACTTTATGAAGAAACATTTAGTAAATTGACTGTCTATAACTGAAGTGCATTTGAAGAGCTTTGGGGGAAAGTTTTTTAATATCCTAGGCTTAAATTTAGATTGCTTTTATATTACAGGAAAAATGTATAGCATGTCTGAAATATAAACAGAGTACATATAAAAATCTTAAATTTTGTTTTAAATTTTGGTTTTTTGTCTTTCTGCATTTCTGCAGACTGTCAAAATGAGAACAGCTGACTGGAGATCTAGACGTCTTGCTTAGAAAGTGTATCCCTTGGGTATCTCCCTGCTGTCAGGCTCAAGCATTCTATAAGTGTCTGGATGTAACAGAATTTGTAGTATTATCAGCTGGTGTCCATCTTTCATCTGTTCATATTATCTGTGCAACTTCTTGTTTTCTTGAATTTTTCAGAGTTTTTAATGAATTTGTTTGGCTGGAAATGTAACTAATACCATATTTTAAATCTCTTTTTCTTGCTTTACCAAACTTCTGAACAACTTTAGATTCACAAGGTTCATCGTGACTCAGGAGATAATTCTCAAACAGGTGAGAATACTTCAATTTCACTCATACATACTCAGGTGGAATTTGTGGGTTCAAGTCTATGAATCACTCTGAAGAAGTCTAGATTGACAGTCACCACCCCAGAACTTGGATTGCTGATATCTGAGTGCTGATACTGAAAGGTCTGAGAGCGAGGTTAAAAGCAGGATCCCTTAAAAAGCTTTGAATCTTCATTCACGGCAACCTTTTCTACTGAATGCCTTCTTCATCCTGGTTTCTTTTGCTGACTAGAAACCATGGAGAGCAAGATAAACTGAAAATAGAGAGTGGCCTGAAAGTCCAGGGGACACACATTATTATACCATAGTTAGTCTTCGCTTTCTTTGCAGCAGTCAGTGACTACATACAATTAGAAGATGTGAATGGGCCCTCGCCAGGCAGTCAGGAGCAGCAAATCACCATTTCAGCTGCCCACATCCTCACATCATACCTTGAGCAAGACTCTCACTGCCTGACTCCTGGTTTCCTCTGCCATAAAAAGAGGAGGCTGCTAATGACTTCTACATTTGAAAGGTCTAGAATTCTTTGATCATTAGAGGGGAAAATCAGTCTGCTACCAAAGATTTAAAATTCTCGTTCCTGCACACACACCACACATTCTCTCCCTTGTTGGTGGCTTTCCCAGCCACTGAGGCATAAAGTTGGACCCTGGGCTACTTACTTTAGTGCCTTTCCTGGATTCTAAAATGGACCATATTTTTACCTACTCAGAAAGATTTCATTTGCTCTTTCTGAGCTTCAGTTTCTTCATTTGTAAAATGAATTAACAATGCCTATGAGAATTAAAGGAGAAAATGTATATAATGTCTAGCAGTACCTGGCGTTTAACTGTTTGGTATCCTTCTCCTCTTCCCTCTACACTTTTTCTCTGTCTCTCTCTTTCACAGATGTTTTAGTTTATTTCTTTAACCTAGTGAGAGTATTATTTTAACTTACTTAAGAGCTTCTGAGTGTCAAAAACTGTTATAAGCATTTTCATATCCTTTACAGTGCCCAGTATTGCCTTGCACATAATAGACACTCAATAAATACAGAACATTGATTAACTGAAACCATCCCATCTTGGAAAGCATAAGTTCCACCATTTATTAACTCTTGGACCTTAAGCTACCCACATAATCTCTCCAAGTTTAAATTTCCTCATCAGTAAAATGGGGATTGCACTATGTAGCTTTCAGAATTGTAATGATTATGTAAGATAATTACTATATTTAAAATAAATAGTAAGGCACAATGTCTGGTGCATAGTAGATGCTCAGTAAGTGGTAGCTATTTTTTTTTTAATTGATGACACTGTATCCTTTTTTGCCATTGAGTATAGCTATTTGAATCTCTCTTATCCTTCTTTTCTCTGGTTTTAAAGTTCATTCCACAACATCTTTTGAGAGAATGAATAAATGAATTCTTTGATTTAAATGGCCTTTATTGAATAAATAATTTCTCCAAACTTTTAGTCTTTTCTATTGCTATAGATTTTCTTAATTTTAGCTGAGATAAAAGAAAGAATAAGCATTATCCATCTTTGAATAATTATTTCTAGTGAATGATTTAGAATTCAACCAGCCAGCCTGGGCTATAGCCTCCCTAGTTTAGTTTTATTTGGAAACTACATTTTGAGGAATTCTTGTGCTCTTTAATCCTGAATTTAATCTTAAATATTTAATAAGTTAGATTTAATTTGTTATCTGGTAAACAACTGTTAGGAATGTGTATGATTATTACATTCCTAAATGTAATAGGCTAAATCCAATGTCTTGCAAGTGACCACTATTATTTCCTCAGGGTTTGAAAGATGTAATATGATCTTAACAATATAATTTTATAGGTATCTTATAAAGAAGTACTGAAACTCAAATCCAAGGCTAGGAAAATTATTAAGGCAGGGTCTGAAAGAAAATTAGGCAAAGGGGTAGTAAAATAGTTTAAGTTAGGTATTTAAGACAAGGTCTTATGGCTGGCTATGTTGTTCAGATTAACTTTATAATAGTTCTGCCTTCCACTTTATGCTATATAAATATAATTCAAGTTTCATTACTGATTTAACCTTTTTAAAATTGAATCAGATGTTTAATGACATTAAAGTAAATGGTTAAAAAGGTGAGCTAAAGAAATATCTAAGACATACTATAAAGTGATAGCAAGTAGTAGAATAATATTATAACATGATCCTACATTTGCTTAAAAAGAGGTATACATGCAGATGAACAAATGTAATTAATAATAGGCAAACATGAACTTTATATTTACTATGTAGCAGGCACTGTTCTAAGTGCTATCTATGAATTAACTTGTTTACATCTCACAACAGCCTATGAATGCGGTGCTATAACTATCCCCACTTTGCAGGTGTGGATACTGAGACACAGAGAAGGAACGTTCCCAAAGTTGCACAGTATTAGATGGCATAGTGGAGATTGGAGTTTTGGCAATTTGGCTCTGGAACTGGTTATCTTAGTTACTATGCTCTCTTGCACTTTTTTTGGTGTCAGTAGACAGTTCTTTAAAAAGCATTGCATCTTCTTTTCTTTCTTGGAATATGATCATTTATCAGTGTCTAAGAAAAGCATCCCCCTGCTGAAACCTGCACATCTGCCTCCTTTCTGCACAGTGAGGAGAAATTCTGTGTTATGGCTGAGTTTCTCTCCTTGCTCATGGGTTACTCCTACAAGAAGCAAATGCCCTGAAAATGCAATTTTCTGAAGCCACCTCTGCTGCCCTGACATTTTTATCCTTTGGTCCTCACTGGTAGCATGCACCGTTTGATTAGATCTCACATTAATGTGACAGCACATTTTAAGCATTAAATTCAAAGTCTGCAAAGACTTACACAGATTTTTTTTCCCTCAGAAAACAAGGACAAAAGTGAGAGTTAAATTGTTGGAATTTGTTCGGATTAGAAAACTGCTTTTTCTTCTCTTCATTCCTGGGATCAACAGTCTGCATCATTTGATGAAATCATATCCTCAGGAGAACCTAGAAAACCATCAAGAGGTCTTTTACAGAGGGACCTAAACTTGGTCCAAATTAGTTTCTCAAACTCTACTCTCTGTGAACTTGACTAGTATTTTATTTCCTCAAATATCCCCATAGAAGCCTTCCCCACCCATGGAAATGTATTGTCCTTCATGTCAAAATGAATTCCTCAAAATTTCCCCCCGTTTGTTTTTTTGTTTTTTGTTTTTGTTTTTTTCCCGTACGCGGGCCTCTTCACTATTGTGGCCTCTCCCGCTGCGGAGCACAGGCTCCGGACGCGCAGGCTCAGCGGCCATGGCTCACGGGCCCAGCCGCTCCGCGGCATGTGGGATCTTCCCGGACCGGGGCACGAACCCACGTCCCCTGCATCGGCAGGCGGACTCTCAACCACTGCGCCACCAGGGAAGCCTTCCCCCAAGTTTTAATGTTTATTTTCAAGAAGATATTTATTAATGGGACTAAGTAACCCTTAATAATAAGCTCCATTACAATGTAATGTGGTACCACAAGGAAAAGATGTCATTTTACAATTAATATGACTGATAATTCTGTGTGTGTTGATGATTTGAAGAGACAGTGGCTCACTATTTCTTAAAAATATTTTACAGTGCTTAAAAAGTAACCTCGTTTTCTTTGGAGAATGAGGGAAAAAATATGTCTAAACTTTGCCTGTGAATAAGCTTGAAAACTAATCACTCTCAATTACTACTCTGAAATCCTTAGAGTCTCATTCATTCAGACACAAGAACAGGAGGAAAGAGTCCATTGATGTGAAATCAATATCATCTCGAGGCAGTGATGGTAAGTTTTTCAGATTTCCTTGACTTTAAAGTGTAGAAAATGACACAGGAATATATTTAAGAATTCCTCAGCATATAAACAAAACCCCAAGGAATAGGATTACAACTAAACTGGCTTTTTTCCTGTAGATGGAAAAAATTTTAGGCCTTTTTATTCTTTTTTTACTTTTTATATAGTCTTTGCGTTTTCTGTGAAATGACTCCATGCTTGTTCCTATATGGCCTAACGTGTGTTAGGCCACATAACCACTAGAGCAGCTCAGTTTCAATAGCTAGGTCACTCTTAGCTGCTATCCTTCAGGTCCTTCAGGTCACAATGGGAAACCTGAGCCTGAGAGAAGTGGCTGAACTAGCAAGGACCAAAGACTCTAGGGATAAGATGTATAATTCATAGAGGAAGATGGATAGACCACAAGGCATGCAAGGGATTGGGACCAAGAACGTGAAGGAAGAAAATGGACTGAAATTTTTCCCGATGGGCTGAGGGTGTAGATAGATGAAGAGGGTATCCATTTTAGAGGATAATGGATGAGGGCATTTCAACTGGATTAGTTCAGTTTTCAGAATAGAGTTTGAGATGGGATCATCCATTCTCTCTCCAGAGCATGGGAGAAGTGAAGGCTGAAGAGTATAGAAGGGCAGCAATGGTGGCTGCTATGGCAGTGGAGATGGCTACAAAGATGGCTGACCGGCAGGCAGGCTCTGCTGACATCAGCTACATTAAGTTATCAGCTCTATAACATGCAAGTTCTATTCCCTCCTGCCTGCCTCTCAGGGAGGGGTAGGAAGATCTGAGGATGCTTTTCAAATAAAGCTTCTACCTTTTGGATTTTGAACCACATGTAAAGATAGGACATTTTAGATGGAGAGGATAATGGGTGAAGGAATTTCAACGGGATTAGCTCAGTTTTTACAGATGAGAGCTAGACCCACCGTGGGCTCCTGGTGCTAAGAACCTAAAGTCTTAGGAGTGCCCGGCCCTAACTCAGAATAAGAGGGGCTCATTCTTCTGCCCACCCCACCCTGGCCACGGATCGTGCCTCCCCTCCTACACTACAGTCATCCAGTTACCCGGCCTGTGGCTGAGGACTGAAAGTGACGGAACTGCCCAAGTTGGGCTTTAGTGACTTACAGGAAAGTAACTCCTGGGGGATCATTAGGCTGTTGGGATGAGGCCTCCGGATCCCATCAACCTTCTCTGAAATCCCCCTGTGGACCTGAGACTCATAAAGCCTTCCTGTCATCAATGTTCCAGGCCAGACCACCCTTTCCAGTCCCTGGCAAGTAGTGGCTGAGCTCTCAGCCTTTTAGGACTAAGAGATGGGTGAATTCATTGCTTTATGGGGAGCAGTGGAGGACAGCAGTCCTGTGGGAATCAGGCCCCCAAGTCCGTGCAGGGTTCCTTTGCTGCACTTCAGCGCAGCTGAGCCACTAGAACCAGATACAACTTTCTTGACTTCTCTCCAGCACCAAGCCTACAGAATCGTCGCTACCCATCCATGGCAAGGATCCATTCCATGACCATCGAGGCTCCCATCACAAAGGTGAGTAGCAGCTGCTGCCCCGACTCTGCAATCAGGGCCACTGAACACTAGGCTATATTCTGGAGATAACGTGATGAATGGCGTACTAATACCTATATCATGGAGTTTACAGTCTAGTAAAGGAAACAGATATTAAACAAATAAACACATAATAAATACGTAGTTATAAATTGCAATAACTGCCGTAAAGGAAAACAACAGGTTTCTATGAGGGAAAATTAGGTTAGGGCCCTAGTTTGGTTGGGTGAGAGGGCTGGTCAGGGAGGGTCTCTCTGTAGAGGAAGTAGTGTTTGAAGTAAGACCTGAAGGATACAAAGATGTTAGGAGAAGAGGATTCTAGGCAGCAGGCACAGCAAGGCATGAGCACTGAGGTGGGAAAAGGAGGGAATGGAGCAAACGAGGACCTGAAAGAAAGTCAGGTGTGACTGGAGCTTGGAGAGCAGAGGGGAGAAATGGTGACATGGAGTTGTGCCGGGCTCAGTTCATTCTGGCCAATAGAGCTGTAATAAGTTTACATTTTAGTTCATGTGCAACGGAAACCACTGAAGAGTTTAAAGTAGGGGAGTGACATGACCAGATACGTTTATTGAAAATAACACCAAGCTGCCATGCAGAGAATGGACTGGAGATGGCAAGAGTGAAAGAGAAGAGGACAGTTAGGGACCTTTTCCAGAAGTCTAAGCAAGAAATTGTGTTAGCTGTACTAGAATTAGAGCAGTGGAGGTGGAGAGAAATGAGTAGATCAGGAAATATTTGGGGGTAAATTCAGTTCGTCTTGATGATGAATTATACTGTCAGGTAGGGAGAGAATTGAGGGAAAGTGATATGTCAACCAGGGCCTCCCAGGGTTTTGGTCTGAGCACAAGATTAATATCTTTTTTTCACGGCAATGTAGAAACCAGAGGAGTACAGCTCTTGTCTTTCATTTTTTGTTTGGTTTACTTGCTTGCTTTGCTTTGGGAAGAGGAGAGCAAGGTGTGAGTTTCGTTTTGGATATGTAAGTAAGATATTCCAATAGACATGTCAAGCAGGCAACTGAATATATAAATCTGAAAGTCAAAAAGGAGTTCAGGGCTGGGATATAAATTTGAGAGTCCTGGGCATGTGGATCGTATGTGTCCAAAGTCCTGGAAATGAAAGAGCTCATCTCTGAAAGGACTGTGGAGTGAGAGGAAGGCCCAGCACTAGTCTGAGGAACTGCAACCTGTAGAAGAGAGCTAAAGGAGAAGGATCAGCAAAGGAGCCTGAGAAAATGTAGTCCCTGAAGTAAGAGAAACACTGGGATAGGGTGGGATGAGAAGCATGCTTCAGTATAAAGAGGGTGGTGCCGTGAAAGCACTGGTCATTTTGAACAGTAAGATGTGTTATCATCTGATTTCTTTTGGATTCTAGGCACATGAGTGAGTTTTGAGAAGAAGAATCCTAATGTCCTCAAATTGATTCTTTCTCTCTCTTTACTTCCTTAGGTTATAAATATAATCAATGCAGCCCAAGAAAACAGTCCTGTCACAGTAGCAGAAGCCTTGGACAGAGTTTTAGAAATTTTACGGACCACAGAACTGTACTCCCCTCAGCTGGGTACCAAAGATGAAGATCCCCACACCAGTGATCTCGTGGGAGGCCTGATGACTGTGAGTGATGAGGAAAACCCAGAAATGCAGGACAATGTTAAGTGCACTCCAGAGAACATGTAACATGTAACATATAAACTGTTACCTTTAGGTGTAGAAATACGTGCTGTATGGGCTAACATCAGCATAACCAGAAGCAGTTGCAGGAGCACAAATGACTCATTTGTCCTCTGAATTTGTACTACAGTAAGGAGTAAATAGTTGATTGAAGGCTAAGTATCACAATGGAGCCCTTTTGTACTTCTTTCCCTTGACCTGGTACAGTATTCCATTGAGGGTTATGGCTAGGATTCCTTGGACCTCAGGCTCTTTATATAATGAAAGCGTTGGTACTTAGATGACAGCACTAGTTTCCAAAATCTTAGCTGTAGAATTCTTTCTTTAAATAAAACCTGTATATAGAGTTCCCCTTACAATCAATAAAAGCAGAGTGGAGCTGCTGTGGCTCAGTATGGGGAGGGGAGGAGGAGCCGCCCCATGCTGGCACTCCAATACCACCATTTGTAACCACTAAAAGTAGCTTATTTCTAAGGAGTCATCCTGTTCTAGTGTTTTTGCTGTGATCTATTTGGCTGTAATCATAATCTATCAGCAAGTGAAGAAAAATGAGAAAATTCCAATTATTCATTTGTGCTCCCTATTGGAGACTGAAGCTGGAAGAATTCTTTGGGAGAAAAACAAAGTCCAAGACTCATCGAAGAGTTTTACTTTGAAGTTTTCTGTCTAGTCCTGCCACCAAATGCTGAGTGTTGACTGGCTTTCTGGTCCATCCTCCTTGTTCCTACTAAAGGCTTCTGGTGAGCCTGTAATTTGAGTGACCTCCTGATCCTTTTGAGCCCCTCGGCTGGCCTTGGTTGCCCGATCCCAATGCAGTGTAGACTTTAGTTCTAAAGAACACTGGCAAGGTGTGTGTGTGTTTGCCATCTGCAGCAACATGAATGGACTTAGAGATAACCATACTAAGTGAAGTAAGTCAGACAGAAAGACAGATATATCAATTATATGTGGAATCTTAAAAAGTGATACAAATGAACTTATTTACAAAACAAAAATAGACTCACAGACATAGAAAACAAACTTATGGTTACCAAAGGGGAAATGTTGGGGGGAGGGTGGGTAAATTAGGAGTTTGGGATTAACAGATATACACTACTATATATAAAATAGATAAATAACAAGAACCTACTGTATAGCACAGGGAACTATATTCAATATCTTGTAATAATGGAAAAGAATCTGAAAAGGTATATATATATATCTCCAAATCACTTTGCTGTGTACCTGTAATTAACACAACATTGTAAATCAAAAATACTGCAATTAAAAAAAAAATAGAACACTGCCAAGGGTCTGTCAGGAGGCTGGCCACTGCAGAGCTGCAGAACCATTCTGGTTCCTAGAACAAGTTATCTGCCCTCCTTTCCCCTGCTGCCATACCATGTTGGGCTTCCTCTCCAGGAAATGGTGTGAGGAACCAGTACAAGATTCCCCCTTTTTTATGTAGCATTAGGGAAGAGAAGAAAGAAAGATTAAGAACAGAGGAGTTCCTTGTGATACCTGCCTTAGAGGCAGGAAGGTTATGGCCATTGTTACTTATCAATTTATCCAGTTTTGAAAATTAAGCTCTTGGCCTAAATATCCAGAGTGTGACTTCAGGAGAGCCCTTCATTAATACTTTAAACCTTAGCACATACTTTCTGAGGATGACAAATAAGCAATTACAAATGGCTTTTAAGCAGAGGTCTAAATAATTAGGTACTCGGGGGTAGAAGGTAGAGGGCAGGAAAATGAGATGCAAGAACAGCTGGGGACTAAAGTTCACGAGCCTACTAAATGGCAGAACATCGAAATTCTGTTCACTCCCTTATGCTGCCCTTCCAAAGACCTCAAATCCAGAAACTTCCTTTAAAGGCTAACAGTGAAGCTCATGTTATAAGACAGAAACTACAGCTGGAAAAGAGTTAATTTAGATGTTAGTCAAAAATTAGCCCAACCTTTTAAAGGCTTTACATTAAATCATCCCCCAGATGTGGCCCATAGCTTTGGCTCCCCAGGATGCAAATCTAAGAACACAAGAATAACACAGTCCTTGTGAGGGTAATTGGGGTCCTTTCAAATTAACAGGCACCCGAAGCAAGATCACTTCTGTGATTTCATTATGTGGCTTCAATATGCAACAAGAGAAAGATGGCATGAGAACAGAGCTAACTCACAGTTCAGGTGTGAGACTTGAATGCAGTCATAGCCACTTAATTCTCAATTCTCCATCTCCTGGGGCTAACAGCCTTGGAAAGGAGAGTATCCACTGTTTTGTAGCCATTGTTCTCACTTGATTTTGAGCTTCAACTTGGAGTTCCAGATTGACTGGGTTATTCAGGATTCAAATCTCTTTGGCTAATAAAAGAAATGAGAGAGTAATGATAATGGCATATAAAGCATGCTTCTCATAGCATCTTTCTTTATTCCAGGATGGCTTGAGAAGGTTGTCAGGAAACGAGTATGTGTTCACTAAGAGTAAGTTGTCCTCTATCCACTTGTCACTGATAACCTGTCTCTGGCCTTTTGTCTTCCTCAGTGTTGTGATTATTGTTTGGGAAGGGCCTTGGTGATACTTTCTATTCGTCTCATTGGAGTTTAAGCATCTCTATGGTCTACATTTGAAACCAGGTCTCCTAATATAAATTACTTCTCTGAGCGCTGTCAGAATAAGAATTGCAAATCTCTCTATATTTAAACAGTTAAACTGAATTATTTTTCTGTTGGGGGGTCCTGAAGTTTAATAATGTAAGAGAACCCTGAAGGGAAAATCTTCTTACCCCTGGAAGTTCAAGACTTTCTTTCTAGTAGCAACCATGAAGATGACAAATGCTTAGCAGCACTCAAGATTCCACAGTTACCCACCCTTCCTGCCCCATCTGTTTGCTCAGATGTGCCCCAGAGTCACAGTCACCTTGGGATGCCAGTAACCATCAACGATGTCCCCCCTTCTATCGCTCAATTACTTGATAATGAGGAAAGCTGGGAGTTCAACATATTTGAATTGGAAGCTGTGACACACAAAAGGTATGTGGCTTCTCTGGCTGTAGGCAGGGGGAGGATTGATGGACACACTCAAGACTTTCACATCTGGAAACTTTGAGGGAGATGTGAGTCCTTGCCACAAGTGACCTCCCAGGTTCTGCTTTTCATGCCATGCTGGAGGAGTGTCAAATGCGCAGAGAGTCTGTGGCCCCTTGAGTGAGCTCCTTTATGGAGAAGAGAGTATTGGAGGCTAAGATGTGGGATCAGCCTGGTGATACCCAGGATGAAGAAATACTGAGTGTCTTCTTCAGATCTACCCAGGTCATTCCTTTGCGCCAGTGAGCCAAGAGTTCTAAGTATTCCTAGCCCCAAACTTGTTCAAGTCCCACCTTACAAAATGAGTTTGAGAGCACTGTAGACTTTTCTTTTGATCCATCCTATAGGCAGGGGAAAGATTAGATAACACAGAAAGTCCTCTTCTATTACAGAAGTCCATTTTCTTCCAGGGGTGTTGGATATGAATGATAACTATAAATAAGTAACTTAATTCTAAATGACATGACTTTGCTGAACCCACACAAGCCATTCCTTTTGTCCTTAAGCTCAGTAACTTCCTCAGGGGACACAGGAAGTACAAAGGTTACGTGGAAGCAGAGACAGGGACTGTCAGGGACCTCTCGGTTGTTAGAGCCACTGAAGGGCAGATGACTTAAGACAGTCTAGAAGTCCTTTGGATTAACCACCGTGAGGCACCTAGTTTTAAAGAAGTGGCTAGTGAGGAGGAGATGCTCTATCACCTTCTAATTTGGAGACGACATATTTTTATACCCCTGTGCCTATGAAGCATCAGGAAAGAAATGACTCAATTTCCCAGTAGCTTCAAAGAAAGCAGCTTCTGGAGCGGTGAATACAATGAATCAGAGTTTTTTCCCCCTGTTTTCCAGGCCATTGGTTTACCTGGGCTTAAAAGTCTTTTCCCGGTTTGGAGTATGTGAATTTTTACACTGTTCTGAAACTACCCTTCGGGCCTGGCTCCAAGTGATTGAATCCAACTACCACTCCTCCAACGCTTACCACAACTCCACTCATGCCGCTGATGTCCTGCACGCCACTGCCTTCTTCCTCGGAAAAGAAAGAGTGAAGGTAGAATTTTGATATCACAATCTAGTTACCTGCATAGATTTTAGAGATCTAAGAACTCAATCTTAATAGATATGTTAGGCAAACAACTATTTTGGAACCAATTTTGACAGAGTTTTTGAGCTACCAAACTGGTCCTTTTGGTGTTGTAAAGACATGGCATTTCCTCCTAGCCCTCCCTTCCCACAAATGCTTAAAATAATAATTTATGCCACTGTAGAGACTCTTTTACATGTCTGGCTGATCCATGAACCCATTCTCCAAATGTTCACTAAGAGCCCTTTGGGTTAGAGGACAGAACTTAATTATTAGAGCAAATGGTTACTAGGTCTGGAGGTTAAATTTTAGGATCAGAATTTTGTCATTGGTATATTACAATCCAGACAGTAGTGAGCCGTTCAGCATCCTACTGATTTACATACATATACATGTGTGTTTTGTGTAGGTATGAATGTGTGTATCTGTATATTAATGACTTGTATAATTCTGCAAGAGTTCCAAGTTCCTTAGTCTTAGAAGTCAATACTGTCATTACAGGTGCTGATTTGTAGGGCAGTCCTATGTATACCCCACGGATAGCTGGCAAAAGATCCCCATCTCCCCTCTTCCCCAACTACCATCACTTTCACAGTGAAGCTTGTAATTCCTTGGCTACAATTAGAAGTGAAGCTTAGAATATAGATACCCTTGGGACAAGTGCTGTATAGAGACAGGTTCACATCAATCTGCAAATGCTTAACATTCAGTCATTTTCTGACTTAGTCTTAAGACCCTAGGTACTTAAGGAGACAAGTGGTAGTGGGATAGGTAGACAGAGCAGAAACGGCACCAAAATGGGGAGGGCGAATGTTCCCTTCTCAGTTTTGCCAAAGACTGATCCTGGCATTTACTTTCATCAGCAAGAAAGCAGAGTGTCATTCAAGAATGATGGTTTGGGCTTCCCTGGTGGCGCAGTGGTTGAGAGTCTGCCTGCCGATGCAGGGGACATGGGTTCATGCCCCGGTCTGGGAAGATCCCACATGCCGCGGAGCGGCTGGGCCAGTGAGCCATGGCCGCTGAGCCTGCGTGTGCAGAGCCTGTGCTCCGCAACGGGAGAGGCCACAACAGTGAGAGGCCCATGTACCACAAAAAAAAAAAAAAAAGAATGATGGTTTTGAAGATTTTTGTCTCCTACTTTTAAAAAAGGTGATCACAGGTGATAACAGCCTATGTTTCTATAGTGCTTTTCTTTGAGGGGCTAAGATACTTCCAGATTCCTACTCCAGGTTCACATTCCTCCATTTTACGTTACATGAGATATTATATACAGCTTAGGTTGCACACTGCCAAATGAGGACAGGACCTGGGCATTAACGCTGAGACCAAAGTGACCTATAGGCATTGCAGCCTTGAGTTAAAGATGAACCCCACTTAAGCAGAAGCACGCTAGAAAAATATAGATTAAATGCTTGAAAAATTATGGAATGCTTAGTCACTTTATTATCTCCTTTCCTCTCCCTCCCCTAAAATAAGAAATTTTCTTTAAATTGTTTGTTCTGCTAGCACATTCAGAGTCTGATTGAATTCTCAAATAGCAGCAACACAAACAAGTCGAAGACTAGATACAATATGCTTATAATCCAAAAGACATTTTCTAAGAGGCCACAGAATCAGAAAATTTAGAGCTGCAAAGAACCCTGGAGAATTGGGCTGGAAGGGACTCCTGAGGTCAGAGGTTTAGTAGCAGCCCAAGATCACTGGTTAGTCCACCACGAGGCGCTTCGAGTGGGATTTATTCCTGAGGTGTCTTTCACCAGACCTGCTGCCACTGACAAAGAGAGTCAGAAAAACGTTTTTACCAAATATCCATGTCATCTGTCACCCCTAATTTCTTTATAAGGCTACAATTCTTAATGTCGCTATGGCATAGCTCCACATCCTCCACCCAGCCATATAGATAACATGTCCAGAGCGACATTCCCCTTCAATTTGTTGCACACCCTATCCCCTTCCCACTCTTACCAGTTCCCAAGAACCACTGCAAGTGGAGAGATCAGGACAGCCAGAATTCTTTTGTTATTCTCTGAGTGACTATTTGTCCTAGAAAAGGAACTGTTTGAAAGGCTAATCTAGAATGGAGTCCATTCTGGCCAGTCTGCTTCAGTGTGATCCAAATCTATTCCTGCTGGTTAAAGGAGGAAAAAACTATACAGAAATGCCTACACCTCCAAGGCTTTGGGGAACTTCTCCTGCCGTGGGTTTGGTGGGGAAGTTTTCTTCCACAGACAGTCCCTCCCTGCCATGGGAAGAGCCTTGCTTTTCCCATCTGCTAGGGAGCAGCCGGATCTGCTTTCCCTGCCTCCCTGCATTTCTTATCAGACATTGCATTATTAGACAGTGCCCACCAAAACTGCAGGGCATGGCCCTTTATTGGTATCTTTGTAAAAGCTCCAGGTCTAAATCAGTGTAAGTTGGAAGGAAAGACCTGTCTCGTCTAATGCTATTTGTTGTCTATTCCACTTACTTGAATCTATGTCATTGAAGAATTTAAAAATAAATTGGCCCCATACTCCAAACAAGAGTGAACATACTCCAAGAGCACTAGCTGGAGGCCCGAAATTTGGCCCTCATGGGTCCTCACTGCACAGGTAGAATCAGTGAGAGTGGAGGCCAAGTCAGGGCAGCTGTGGATTCTGACTGTACCTGTGGGTTACCATGGCCTCTCCTAACCAGCAGCAAAAGGGGGCTAGGCATGTTTGCTTGCCCTGGGCATTACAAAATCAGTCTCTGAGAAGAGCTGAAAAGAATGGCAACAACTGCTGTCCCCCCTCAGGAAACTGGTTCATGTGGACCAGAGGCAAGCCAGGATTGTCCGCCAGCTCCAGGAGGTCAGGATTGGAAATGGAAATGGCTTCCTTCTGGTAGGGACAGCTTTCAGGAAAGTTTTCAGGGCTGAGCTTCAGATTCACTGTTCCTTACCTATTAGCATCTGAGAAGCAGCTTGCAATTTTTTCTCCCACAGCCTAGGAAAGCAACTCAGGAAAACCAAAAATCATGCCCACCCCTCCAGCCTCATCCTGGGAACCAGTTTCCCCCTCACTCACTACCCTTCAGCCACAATGATGCTCTTTAAGTTTCCTGAATAAGCCACTTCGTTTGTTTCACATCAGGAGCATCATATAGGCTGATGTTTCTGCCTGGATTTCTCTCCCTTGCCATTTCTTGCCTGGCTAATTCCTGCTTATCCTTCAGGTTCCAGCATAAAAATCACTTACTTAGAGAACCCATTCTTGCCCACCCTCTGGACCTGCATTGTCCATAAGTAGCCATTTGCCACATGTGGCTACTTACATTTAATTAAAATTAAATAAAATGAAACATTCAGTTCCTCAATTGCACGCACATTTCAAGTGTCCAGGAGCTGTAAGTGACTAGGGATTACGATATTGGACAGCCCACGTACAGACATTTCCATCACCACAGAAAAGTTGAACGGACAGCACTGCCCTAAACTAGATCAAGCCTCATGGTTACACTCTCAAACCACCTGTACTTCCCTTCTTAACCCATCTCACAGTAAGTTAATTTTGTTTGTGTGTTTCCTTATTTGTGCCCTCTCCAGTAAACTACCAACTCCATTAGTGCAGGCTATGCCAGTATAATTCATCACTGTAACTCCAGCACTCTGCCTGACAACTGGCACCCAGTAAGCATCCAATAAATGATAACTAAAGGAATGAATTCATAAAGTACAGTGTCTCTTATGTAACAGTAGCCCATTTGACAACTTCCTCCTAAAGCTGTGAGCTGAAAAAACATTTGTATCCCCTGATGCTCTGGTTTGTGTTCTTTAACTACATAATGACAACGTTAGAAAGAGGGTCTCCCTTTTAGCCTTTCCCACCTGCTAGCCCAGAGCTGAATTGTGTTCTTCACTGTAACAGCCCCCTTACCCTCAGTTTTCCTGGGAAAATTCTTCTTGTCCTTGATCCTCTTGTGTTGCTTGGCTGTAATCCTTTTATCTTTGTGTGAAGAGTTTTGTTGTATCTGTGCCATTTACTGCCATACTCTCAAAATCTTTTCAGAAGGAGGCAAATAAAGTAACACTTGTGATCCTAGGCCACTTTTTTCTCTATCCACTCACAGAAGAGAGTCATGGCAACATGCCACACAGCATACGTTTGAAAAGGCCTGTTTGGCATCCTCCTGGAGAAGAACTAGAGTGGATGAACTCTGGAGAAAGAATTTAGGTATCCATTATAACTGCTACTCAGGTTTCTGTTTCCCTCCAGATAATCCACAGTACGGCAAGGTGATGTGATATACCCTAGGTGGCCTCTTAACTTCTAGGAAGTCAGAGAAGGACCCCCTGGCTCATCCCCTCCAGAGAGACAGGGATGAGTGTAGGTCTCCTACATCCAGTGGGTAATGCTCAACCTTGCCTCCCCCTAACCCCAGGGAAGCCTCGATCAGCTAGATGAGGTGGCTGCCCTGATTGCTGCCACAGTCCATGACGTGGATCACCCAGGAAGGACCAACTCTTTCCTGTGCAACGCAGGCAGTGAACTCGCCGTGCTCTATAATGACACTGCTGTCTTGGAGAGTCACCACACAGCCCTGGCCTTCCAGCTCACGGTCAAGGACAGCAGATGCAACATTTTCAAGGATATTGACAGGTTTGTGTGCTCGGGTTCTTGTGCTCAGGTTTGTAAAATGTAAGTGGGAAACTCAGTTTTCCCTAACTTCTCCAAGTACTTAGCTTCCTCTTAGGGGGAAGGCTGTACTATTTTATCAACAGTAAAATAATAACCTTATAAACTGAACTGTACTTTTTAGACTGTTCATCTTTTTTTTTTTTTAACATCTTTCTTGGAGTATAATTGCTTTACAATGTTGTGTTACTTTCTGCTATATAACAAAGTGAATCAGCTATATGTATACATGTATCCCCATATCCCCTCCCTCTTGCGACTCCCTTCCACCCTCCCTATCCCACCCCTCCAGGTGGTCACAAAGCACAGAACTGATCTCCCTGTGCTATGCGGCTGCTTGCCACTAGCTATCTATTTTACGTTTGGTAGTGTTTATATGTCCATGCCACTCTCTCACTTCATCCCAGCTTCCCCTTCCCCCTCCCAGTGTCCTCAAGTCCATTCTCTAGTAGGTCTGCATCTTTATTCCTGTCTTGCCACTAGGTTCTTCATGACCTTTTTTTAAATTTTATTTTAAATTCCATATGTATGTGTTACCATACGGTATTTGTTTTTCTCTTTCTGACTTACTTCACAGTATATGACAGACTCTAGGTCCATCCACCTCGCTACAAATAACTCAATTTCATTTCTTTTTATGGCTGAGTAATATTCCATTGTATATATGTGCCACATCTTCTTTATCCATTCGTCTGTCAATGGACACTTAAGTTGCTTCCATGTCCTGGCTATTGTAAATAGTGCTGCAATGAACACTGTGGTATGTCTCATTTTGAATTATGGTTTTCTCTGGGTATATGCCTGGTAGTGGGGTTGCTGGCTCATATGGTAGTTCTATTTTTAGTTTTTTAAGGAACATCCATACTGTTCTCCATAGTGGCCATATCAATTTACATTCCCACCAACAGTGCAAGAGGGTTCGCTTTTCTCCGCACCCTCTCCAGCATTTATTGTTTGTAGATTTTTTGATGATAGCCATTGTGACAAAACTACTTATTGTAGTTTTGATTTGCATTTCACTAATGATTAGTGATGTTGAGCATCCTCTCGTGTGTTTGTTGGCAATCTGTACATCTTTGGAGAAATGTCTATTTAGGTCTAATGACCATTTTTGGATTGGGTTGTTTGTTTTTGATATTGAGCTGCATGAGCTCCTTGTATATTTTGGAGATTAATCCTTTGTCAGTTGCTTTGCTTGCAAATATTTTCTTCCATTCTGAGGGTTGTCTTTTCATCTTGTTTATGGTTTCCTTTCCTGTGCAAAAGCTTTTAAGTTTCATTAGGTCCCATTTATTTTTATTTCCATTTCTCCAGGAGGTGGGTCAAAAAGGATCTTGCTGTGATTTATGTCATAGAGTGTTCTGCCTGTTTTCCTCTAAGAGTTTTATAGTGTCTGGCCTTACATTTAGGTCTTTAATTTATTTTGAGTTTATTTTTCTGTATGGTGTTAGGAAGTGTTCTAATTTCATTCTTTTATGTGTAGCTGTCCAGTTTTCCCAGCACCACTTCTTGAAGGGGCTGTCTTTTCTCCATTGTATATTCTTGCCTCCTTTATCAGAGATAAGGTGAACATATGTGCGCAGGTTTCTCTCTGGGCTTTCTATCCTGGTCCATTGATCTATATTTCTGTTTTTGTGCCAGTACCATACTGTCTTAATTACTGTAGCTTTGTAGTATAGTCTGAAGTCAGGGAGCCTGATTCTTCCAGCTCTGTTTTTCTTTCTCAAGATTGCTTTGGCTATTCGGGGTCTTTTGTGTTTCCATACAAATTGTGAAATTTTTTGTTCTAGTTCTGTGAAAAATGCCAGTGGTAGTTTGATAGGCATTGCATTGAATCTGTAGATTGCTTTGGGTACTATAGTCATTTTCACAATGTTGATTCTTCCAATCCAAGAACATGGTATATCTCTCCATCTATTTGTATCATCTTTAATTTCTTTCATCAGTGTCTTATAGTTTTCTTCATAAACGTCTTTTGTCTCCTTAGGTGGGTTTATTCCTAAGTATTTTCTTTTTGTTGCAATGGTAAATGGGAGTGTTTCTTAACTTCTCTTTCAATTTCTCATCATTAATGTATAGGAATGGAAGAGATTTCTGTGCATAAATTTTGTATCCTGCTACTTTACCAAATCATTCATTACCTATAGTAGTTTTCTGGTAGCATCTTTAGGATTCTCTGTGTATGGTAGGTATCATGTCATCTGCTAACTGTGACAGTTTTACTACTTCTTTTCCGATTTGGATTACTTTTCTTTCTTTTTATTCTCTGATAGCCATGGCTAAAACTTCCAAAACTATGTGGAATAATAGTGGTGAAGGTGGACAACCTTGTCTTGCTCCTGATCTTAGAGAAAATGGTTTCAGTTTTTCACCATTGAGAACGAATTTGGCTGTGGGCCTTTCATATATTGTCCTTTATTATGTTGAGGTAGGTTCCTTCTATGCCTACTTTCTGGAGCGTTTTTGTCATAAATCAGTGTTGAATTTTGTCAGAAGTTTTGCCTGCATCTATTGAGATGATCATATGATTTTTATCTTTCAATTTGTTAATATGGTGTACCACATTGATTGATTTGCATATACTGAAGAATCCTTGCATTCCTGGGATAAACCCCACTTGATCATGGTGTATGATCCTTTTAATGTGCTGTTGGATTCTGTTTGCTAGTATTTTGTTGAGGATTTTTGCATCTATGTTCATCAGTGATATTGGCCTGTAGTTTTTTTTGTCACATCTTTGTCTAGTTTTGGTATCAGGGTGATGGTGGCCTCGTAGAATGAGTTTGGGAGTGTTCCTGTGCTATATTTTGGAAGAGTTTGAGAAGGACAGGTGTTAGCTCTTCTCTAAATGTTTGATAGAATTGGCCTGTGAAGCCATCTGGTTCTGGGCTATTGTTTGTTGGAAGATTTTTAATCATAGTTTCAGTGTCAGGGCTTCTGATTGGTCTGTTTATATATTCTATTTCTTCCTCGTTCAGTCTCGGAAGGTTGTGCTTTCCTAAGAATTTGTCCATTGCTTCCAGGTTGTCCATTTTATTAGCATATAGTTGCTTGTAGTAATCTCTCATGATCCTTTGTATTTCTGCAGTGTCAGTTGTTACTTCTTTTTCATTTCTAATTCTGTTGATTTGAGTCTTCTCCCTTTTTTTCTTGATGAGTCTGGCTAATGGCTTATCATTTTGTTTATCTTCTCAATAAAACAGCCCTTAGTTTTATTGATCTTTGCTATCATCTCCTTCATTTCTTTTTCATTTATTTCTGATCCGATCTTTATGATTTCTTTCCTTCTGCTAACTTTGGGGGGTTTTTGTTCTTGTTCCTCTAATTGCTTTAGGTGTAAGGTTAGGTTGTTTATTTGAGATTTTGTTTCTTGATGTAGGATTGTATTGCTATAAACTTCCCTCTTAGAACTGCTTTTGCTGCATCCCATAGGTTTTGGGTCATTGTGTTTTCATTGTTATTTGTTTCTAGGTATTTTTTGATTTCCTCTTTGATTTCTTCAGTGATCTCTTGGTTATTTAGTAGCATATTGTTTATCCTCCAAGTGTTTGTATCTTTTACAGTTTTCCTATAATTGATATCTAGTCTCATAGCATTGCAGTCGGAAAAGATACTTGATTAGATTTCAATTTTCTTAAATTTACCAAGGCTTGATTTGTGACCCAAGATATGATCTATCCTGGGGAATGTTCATAAGCACTTGAGAAGAAAGTGTATTCTGTTGGTTTTGGATGGAATGTCCTATAAATATCAATTAAGTCCATCTTGTTTAATGTATCATTTAAAGCTTGTGTTTCCTTATTTACTTTCATTTTGGATGATCTGTCCATTGGTGAAAGTGGGGTGTTAAAGTCCCCTACTATGATTGTGTTACTCTCGATTTCCCCTTTTATGGCTGTTAGCATTTGCCTTATGTATTGAGGTGCTCCTATGTTGGGTGCATAAATATCTACAACTGTTATATTTTCTTCTTGGATTGATCCCTTCATCATTATGTAGTGGCCTTCTTTGCCTCTTGTAATAGTCTGTATTTTAAAGTCTATTTTTGTCTGATATGAGAATTGCTACTCCAACTTTCTTTTGACTTCCATTTGCATGGAATATCTTTTTCCGTCCCCTCACTTTCAGTCTTTATGTGTCCCTAAGTCTGAAGTGGGTCTCTTGTAGACAGCATATATATGGGTCTTGTTTTTGTAACCATTCAGCCAGTCTGTGTCCTTTGGTTGGAGCATTTAATCTATTTACATTTAAGGTAATTATCAATATGTATGTTCCTATTACCATTTTCTTAATTGTATTGGGTTAGTTTTTGTAGGCCTTTTCCTTCTCTTGTGTTTCCTGCCAAGAGACGTTCCTTTAGCATTTGTTGTAAAGCTGGTTTGGTGGTGCTGAATTATCTTAAATTTGCTTGTCTGTAGAGGTTTTAATTTCTCTATCGAATCTGAATGAGATCCTTGTTGGGTAAAGTAATCTTGGTTGTAGGTTTTTCCCTTTCATCACTTTTAAGTATATCCTGCCACTCCCTTCTGGCCTGCAGAGTTTCCACTGAAAAATCAGTGGATAACTTTATGGGAATTCCTTTGTATGTTATCTGTTGCTTTTCCCTTGCTGCTTGTAACATTTTTTTCTTTGTATTTAATTTTTGATAGTTTAATATGTGTCTTGGCATATTTCTCCTTGGATTTATCCTGTATGGGACTCTCTGTGCTTCCTGGACTTGATTGACTATTTCCTTTCCCATGTTAGGGAAGTTTTCAACTATAATCTCTTCAAATATTTTCTCCGACCCTTTCTTTTTCTCTTCTTCTTCTGGGACCCCTATAATTCGAATGTTGGTGCGTTTAATGTTGTCCCAGAGGTCTCTGAGTCTGTCCTCAATTCTTTTCATTCTTTTTTTTCTTTATTCTGCTCTGTGGTAGTTATTTCTGCTATTTTATCTTCCAGGTCACTTATCCGTTCTTCTGCCTCAGTTATTCTGCTATTGATTCTTTCTAGAGAATTTTTAATTTATTGTGTTGCTCATCATTGTTTGTTTGCTCTTTAGTTCTTCCAGGTCCTTGTTAAACATTTCTTATATTTTCTCCATTCTATTTCCAAGATTTTGGATCATCTTTACTATCATTACTCTGAATTCTTTTTCAGGTAGACTGCATATTTCCTCTTCATTTGTTTGGTCTGGTGGGTTTTACCTTGCTCCTTCATCTGCTGCATATTTCTGTCTGCTTATTTTGTGTACCTTACTGTGTTTGGGGTCTTCTTTGTGCAGGCTGAAGGTTCATAGTTCCTGTTGCTTTTGGTGTCTGCCCCCAGTGGGTGAGGCTTGTTCAGTGGCTTGTGTAGGCTTCCTGGTGGAGGGGACCAGTGCCTGTGTTCTGGTGGGTGGGGCTGGATCTTGTCTTTCTGTTGGGCAGGGCCGCATCCAATGGTGTGTTTTGGATTGTCTGTGAACTTAATATGATTTTAGGCAGCCTCTCTGCTAATGGGTGGGGTTGCATTCCTGTCTCACTAGTTGTTTGGCATGGGGCATCCAGCACTGGAGGTTGCTGGCTGTTGGGTGGAACTGGGTCATAGCATTGAGACACAGATCTCTGAGAGAACTCTCGCTGATTGATACTACGTGGGGCTGGGAGGTCCCTGGTGGTCCAGTTTCCTGAACTTGCCTCTCCTACTTCAGTGGCTCAGGCCTGACACCAGGCCGGAGCACCAAGACCCTGTCAGCCACATGGCTGGGGTAGATACCCCTAGATGAACACTTGTGGGAAGAGCTCAGAATTATCAAGATAGTGGTCTTGGCAAGTGAAACCACAAGAGAAGAGGCCCGTGCTATGCCTGGTCCTGCTGAGCAATTTTCACACTTCAGCTCATTCTGGCAACAGGGCGACTGGGTTGGCGACGTGAGGCAGGACGGGGTCCGTGAGGCGGGTGGCGCTCAGCTGCTGTGCAGCCTGCAGGGCCTGGTCGAAGCCCTCAGGGAAGGCCAACAGCGGCCAGGACTCTGGCCTCCTGCAGCTGCGGCCTCTTTGGGGTTTCCCTCCCGGCGTCACGTCGCTCTCACTCCTACTTTGGCGGCCGTGCCTTTACCCTGAGCTGCTTCACAAGGCGAGCACTGCCTGCTAAATGTTCACAGGTGCTGCAAGAACATCTTCATAAAGATGTACACAAACGTTGACCACATAGGTTTCTTTGATGTGCAGCCAGCCCTCCTCCATTCTCTGCTTAGACTGTTCATCTTTTTAAACTCCATCTGGTCTTCAGTGAGTTCATGAAAATGTTTTATACACTGCAAAGCACTCTATAAATATTGATTATACTACTAACAAATATAGCAGATATTTTTATCCTCTCAAAAGGACATCCTGTCTTTGGTGTAACCTGAGGAAAATGTATCCTTACCCATCTTTCCCCAGCTCAATTTTCGGTCACTTAAAATCCTAACTCATGAGGAGACAGTGTTCCATGCTCTCAGCAGAGCTCCTGGAGTCCACAGGGTAGGGCAGGTTTCCCCCTCTGGTGAGTTGGCCAAATGTGAACAGATAGGAGCAATTCCTCTTGCCAGCCACCACCCTGCCATCAAGCTATGAGTATTTCCTACATAGCAACAGCCAGGCTGGAGTGCAGACCCCTGAGAAAAGGCAGTATACAGGGAGCTCAGAGCTTACTCAAGCCTCAAGGATGACTTGTCAACATGAACCTGAACCCATCTGTTTGGTCTCCAGAAACCTGAGAAAATATGGAGACCAGTTATTCCACCTTCAACTGAAGGCTTCATCAGTATCAAGTATTGTTTTTGAAACTTTCATAGGAAGAATTCTTGCCAATAGCCAATTTTATTCAGTTCCCCATTCTGGCTCTTGAAGTTAGAAAAAGATGATAGGAACTGGGTGATTTTGAGCAGGGTTATTGCTCCTTCCATTATAACTTCTATCTAATTGCAATCTAGAGAACAGCTCATTATTTGGAAAACTTTCTTCCAGTGCCATCATCAAAAGAAATAATGACACTTCTCTGTAACAGGGATCACTGTGTCTGCACTGAATGCCATGGGACAGCTCACCAGGTTGCTGTACTAGCCTTGTAGGGAAAGAACTTGTCATTTCCTTTCACTTCACTATTTTGATATTGCCAAGGGAAGGTAGAAGGGAATCACCTTGTGAAATAAGTACCCTTGGGACACTTTTTTTTTTATATACTCATAAATCATATGAAGGTCAGCTGTCACTGGGGAAAATGGAATAGTGTCACCAAGTCCTGGCTGAGTAGGAAGATGAGCAGGTAAACTTTTTTGTGATCTTCACTCATTAACTCTGTGCCCCTAGCTTCCTCCTAGATTGTGGGAAGTGTGGTGAAATGGTAGAACAGTTCTAATTCGGGACATGATGTGAACAAGGCGCTTTGTCTTCTGGTTATTTTAGGAACCATTATCGAACACTGCGCCAGGCTATTATTGATATGGTTTTAGCAACAGAGATGACAAAACACTTTGAACATGTGAACAAATTTGTGAACAGTATCAACAAGCCAATGGCAGCTGAGGTAAGCATTTCCCATGTAATAAGATACACCAGGGCCTACTCTGGCCTCAAAGCATTTTCTCTCCATCTTGAATGCAAGATGGTTATTTGCTTGGAGTTGGTAAAGAAGGCTGAAAGTACTGGTCACTTGTTTTCCCTAAGGACAAGAATAGATTGAGAGTGTCCACAGTAACTCTGAGCTCCTTGAAAGAAAGGCCCTGACTGAGATAAAGCCAGCAGTGACAAAAGTAGGCCCAAAGTCTATGATGAAAGGAGCCTGCAGACAGCAGAGACTGGAATAAATGGTGTCATTTTAGGGGTTTCAGAGCCTTTCTAGTTCTCTGGTCTTTGAGCTCTTGGGAGACCTCAAAATTAGATGTTTTAAAGAACTATAATCCTGCTGATGTGCATTAAAAGCCTGTCAGTATCTAAAGACTACAGAAAGTTAAATTGGGAGTGACTAGTTGAAAACAAAAATACAAGTCTTTCTCCTTTTTAAAATTTACTGATGTGCCTTAGACCTGCCTTAAGGTCCCTACAAACTTGGGTTTTAAGAACATGGACATAAGTTCACATCTCTTACTGTTTAAAATGAGATCAACTGCCCTCTTATACTGTAAGGCTGTTCATAGCCCCATAAAGTTAGAAAAGCTTTTCATTCATTCCTGTATGAGGGTTGCATATGTGGATGAATGAGGAATGGTTGTCTTAGATGTAACTTGATGATCAGTAAGGAAACTATCTGTGTAGGACCCACCACATGACCAGCCTGGATGGAGGAACAGTGTCCACCTCACCTGTGTTCTGCTCCATCCCCCAGGGATTCCACAGCACAATGCCAGGACCCTCTCCTTCCACAGAGGACTTATGGGAGCAAGGATCTGGGGATTTAAGAGGGGGAAATTAAACAGAATCATAGAATTTAGAGTTGGGAAGGTCATCTATCCAAGTAAGCCCCCAACTCTGTTGAGATTTATGTACTGCAGTAACTATAGCAAGCAGTATCTTCCCAATGGTAAGTAATCAAAATACCCACCTTCAGAATATAATTCTGCCCATTGATGGTTTAATAGGTCCAGTCCCAAAACAAAAAAATCCTTAAATGTCATACAGTCCTTCAGCTTGGCAGAGCTCTGGAGAGCTAATTAGATGTTTACACAGTCAGTTCCATGGTATCTTTGAAATCAGGGAATCGTAGTCTTCTAGGTTTTGTATAATTGACCTGTTGTCGCATTTACATAAGCCTACTCACAGACCTGTCCACTTGGCTCTGGACCGCTGACATCCATCACTAGGTAGGTATTAGTGTACAACCAGTCTTTCTACCATGGCTGAATATACCTGCTCCTGCCCTGGCCCGCTTTCTGCTCCTAGTACCCCCAACACTTACATGTCTCACCCTCCCTACCACCCAGCCAGAAGAGCAGCCTGGAAAGCATGAGTGGACACATACCTGAAGAGAAAGAACAAAATGGGAGGAGGTGGGTAACTGGGGGTGGGATAGAAGGTCACAGGAGAGAGGGAGCTGTCAGGCATATTAAGTAGAAAGAAATCAAGAAATAATTGAAGGGTCACATGTATGTGGCATTTCCCCATCTTTAATGTATTAAGAAAGTGGAATTTGTGCTTTTACACATTTCCTGATAAAACTGGGAGAAAAGCTCTCCTTCCTTAAGATTACATAGCAAATCATTAAAAACAAAACAAAAACCTGCTTTGTAGCAGCTACCTCTGGGGAAGAGGATGAAAGTGAGGTTGTGGATGGGTGATGATAGGGACTTCGGCCTTTTAAGCTCTGTGTGTTTGTATTGTTTGACTGCTCCCCGTCCCCAAGAATATATCAATGTATCATATATGGAATTAAGGATGGGAAGGCCTCCTTCATCAAGTCTCATGCCTAAGTTTGCCTGGGTGACTGCCATCTAATATCTGGTCAGCTGGCCCTTGTGGGCTTCACCATCATATTGAAACCATCCTGATGTGACTATCTGTTTTCCAGATTGAAGGCAGTGACTGTGAATGCAACCCTACTGGGAAGAACTTTCCTGAAAATCAAATCCTGATTAAGCGCATGATGATTAAGTGTGCTGACGTGGCCAATCCATGCCGCCCCCTGGACCTATGTATCGAATGGGCCGGAAGGATCTCCGAGGAGTACTTTGCACAGGTGTGCTGCCTCTCTAGGGAAGCTCCACCTCCCTTCTGGGAATGGCCCCGGGTCACAGTAAATAAATGACTCCTCCCTGGAAAGCAATGGCTCACCCTTGCCTGGAACAGAAATCTGGTCCCTCAAGAGACTATGATGTGCCTGGGCACTAACTAAACTCTCTCTAGGGGAAGGGGGGTAAACTGAGCCTTTGGAAGTATCTTTTCATCCTCAAATTTTTAGATCCTGAATTTCCACAAAAACTTGGAAATCCTCCATTCATTCACTAGATTATCATCTCCATGGTGCAGTCTGGGGAACAGACTGCACCATGGGTAGCTCATAATACAGTAGGGGAGGGAGACAGACATAAACAGGTCCATACATTGGTAAATTAAAAATAAATGAAAGGGCTTCCCTGGTGGTGCAGTGGTTGAGAGTCCACCTGCCGATGCAGGGGACACAGGTTCGTGCCCCGGTCCGGGAAGATCCCACATGTCGCGAAGCGGCTGGGCCCATGAGCCATGGCCGCTGAGCCTGCGCGTCCGGAGCCTGTGCTCCACAACAGGAGAGGCCACAACAGTGAGAGGCCTGCGTACCGCAAAAAAAAAAACAAACAAAAAAATGAAAACACTTCTAAAGGAGGTATATGTTAAGTCCTAAGAGTTCAGAAAGAGTTTTTTTTTCTATATAAAAGGGCTTTGTGGAAAAGGTGTTAGAGCTGGTGTTTTTGTTTTTGTTTTTGAAGGATTTCAAAATTTAGAAATGGGAAAGGACATTCTGGGAGAGTTCTGGGAGAACAAAGGGTTATGAGCAAAATTAGTAGGGAGGAAAACCAGAATTTTTATATAAGGAAAACAGCAACTTTGGCAGTGTGAAGAGGAATTAAAGGAGAATAACGTAGTAGACCACAAGATGCCATTTAAAAGAGGCCTACTTTCAAAGAAGAGGCTCTAAGGACTAATGTTTATTATTTGTGATAGACAAACATGTCACAAGTAGCTACAAGTAATGCATTTGGGGACGGGGGGCGGGGGGGGGAGGGTTGTGTGCCTATATGGCTGGAACATACCGCTGAGGCAGAATAAAAGAATAGCTGATAATGTCTAAAAGGGTTGGCAGGGGCAAAGGGCAGCCGAGGACCCAGTAAGTTAGGTGCAGCTTTCAAGGATGGGAAGAGACCCCATGAATAAAGAAAAATAGGACAAGCAGTTCTGAGCTTGCCAGAAAGAGAGGGGAAAAAACCCAAACTACTCCTTGAACAGCAGTGGCTATTTTAAGGCTGCCTAATCTACTGACCTGAAATGAGCAAGCTGAGCCAAAAACTGGTAGGAGGCCATTATCGGGGCTTCCCAGGACCCACAGAGAAGACTTAAAATCCTACTCCTAGTTATTCTCAAAGTATGTGAATGGGGAACGGGAAAGAACCACTTTTAAGTTCTTTAAGGTAATCTCCCTGTTTAGGTGTCCTTTTCCCAGAAAGGAAAGTACTAATGTTCACAAGACAATGTGACCTAAAAATCAGGCTACAAATGAGGTCTCTGATCAGCCAGCCTCTGGTTCAGCATACTACCAGTAAATGTGGATCTCAATTTCAGCCCAGTGAATTATGACCTTATGCATAAAACATACACTCTAATGTGCAAAATACTCAGATTTACACATATCTTGAGAATTGCATGACCAAATACCCCAATCTGAAAAATCTCAGTTTGTCATTCTTTTGAGTAAAACATAGTTATTTCATGAAAAAAAGAAGCTAGTTCAGCTCAACTGCCTAACTGCTTTTCATCCAGACTACCATAATACGTTGATGTGCAGCACAAGGGCTTTGTATGTACTTCCGATTTTGTCACACACAATATTAAAAAGACGTATTTTCAAAGGTCAAGTTTAAATAAGATTAATAATTCTTACTACTTTAATGAAGACATTCTTAAGTGAAACTGGCTTTCTTTTTAAAGTGCAAGCATATGACAGTGAATAATACAATGACTATTTGTACAGCTTGGTGCCAGTTCTTTGATTCACACTAAGGCGTCAGCAGTTTTAAACACACCATCGCTCCTGTACCCTCAGTATAAACGCCACTTAGTATTATTAGTGTTACTTTGAAAATAGTCTTGACCTTGCGATCATGAAAACAGATCTCAGAAAAGGGGCTACAAATCCTGAGATAAGTGCTTCAGGAGGTGCTGTAAGATAGCATAACACATTTGAGAGTCAGAAGACCTGAATCCAGTCACTGGAGCTTATCAGGTGGTTGTCTTATATAAGCCTCAGGACCTTGCCAAGCCAATTTCTTCACAGATACAACTGGATTATGACCCATTTTCACAGAGTGGTTCTGACAAACTAGATGTTACTGTGACAGCTCCTTATGTGCCCTACAGCCCTGTGTTATTTCTTACAGACTGATGAAGAGAAGAGACAGGGGCTACCTGTAGTGATGCCAGTATTCGACCGGAATACCTGTAGCATCCCCAAGTCCCAGATCTCCTTTATTGACTACTTCATAACAGACATGTTTGATGCTTGGGATGGTAAGACAGTTCCTGTTTTGTTACCCACAAACAGAATATTTTGCTATACATTATGATGGTTACCTTTAATGACAGAGGCTGGGCCTAAAGGTGTAAACGAAATGTAACTTAAAAGAAAAAGTCAGCTGCTTGTGGCCAGGTGTGGTGGGGGTGCATGAACACTTTGTGTGTCCTCAGCACAAACCATGTGTATGGAAGACTCAGTGGATGTTTGGTAACTGGATAAACAGGTGTTCAACTCTTCCAAGGACATGTTTCCAAAGCTTACAGGAGTTTTATTCTGTCATTGGAGGAAATTCTAGAGAGAACATAAAATATACTAAGTCTACTCTGAATCACAGATTCTTTTCATAATATCAGTTGATAAACAGCTTTTCATTTTTTTGAGATCCTTTTTAATTTTTTTGAATTTAATTTTTATTTTATATCCGAGTATAGTTGATTTACAATGTTGGGTTACTTTCAGGTGTATAGCTAAGTGATTCAGTTATACATATATCCATTCTTTTTCAGATCCTTTTCCCATATAGGTTATTACAGAACATTGAGTAGAGTTCCTTGTGCTATACAGTAGATTCTTGTTGATTATCTATTTAGTGTATATATGTTAACCCCAAACTCCTAATTTGTCCCTCCCCCCGTGTTTCCCCTTTGGTAACCATAAATTTGTTTTCAAAGTCTGTGAGTCTATTTCTGTTTTGTAAATAAGTTGAATTGTATCTTTTTTTTCAGATTCCACATATAAGTGATATCATATGATATTTGTCTTTCTCTTTCTGACGTACTTCACTTAGTATGATAATCTCTAGGTCCATCCATGTTGCTGAAAATGGCATTATCTCACTCTTTTTCATGGCTGAGTAATATTCCATTGTATATGTATGTGTGTGTGTGTGTGTGTGTGTGTGTGTGTGTGTGTGTGTGTATATATACACCACATCTTCTTCATCCATTCATCTGTCAAGGGACATTTAGGTTGCTTCCATGTCTTGGCTACTGTAAAGAGTGCTGCAGTGAACATTGGGGTGCATGTATCTTTTTGAATTACAGTCTTCTCTGGGTATACGCCTAAGAGTGGGATTGCTGGGTCATATGGTAGCTCTATTTTTAGTTTTTTAAGGAACCTCCATACCATTTTCCATAGTGGCTGTACCAATTTACATTTGCACCAACAGTGTAGGAGGGTTCCCTTTTCTCCACACCCTCTCCAGCATTTGTTATTTGTAGACTTTTTAATGATGGCCATTCTGACTGGTTTGAGGTGATACCTCATTGTGGTTTTGATTTGCATTTCTCATTGAGTGACGTTGAACATCTTTTCATGTGCTTTTGGCCATCCGTATGTCTTCTTTGGAGAAATGTCTATTTAGATCTTCTGCCTATTTTTTGATTTTTTTTTTTTTTTTGATACAGAGCTGCATGAACTGTTGGTGTATTTTGGAGATTAATCCCTTGTTGGTTGCTTCATTTGCAAATATTTTCTCCCATTCTGTGGGTTGTATTTTCGTTTTGTCTATGGTTTCCTTTGCTGTGCGAAAGCTTTTAAGTTTAATTAGGTCCCATTTGTTTATTTTTGTTTTTATTTTCATTACTCTAGGTACAAGGTGGATCCAAAAAGATACTGCTGTGATTTATGGTGAAGAGTGTCCTGCCTATGTTTTCCTCTAAGAGTTTTATAGTAGCCAGCCTTACATTTAGGTCTTCAATCCATTTCGAGTTTGTGTATGGTGTTACAGAATGTTCTAGTTTCATTCTTTTACATGTAGTTGTCCAGTTTCCCCAGCACCACTTATTGAAGAGACTATCTTTTCTCCATTGTATATTCTTGCTTCCTTTGTTGTAGATTAATTGACCATAGATGCATGGGTTTATTTCTGGGCTTTCTGTCCTGTTCCATTGATCTATACTTCTGTTTTTGTGCCAGTACCATACCACTTTGATTACTGTAGCTTTGAAGTATAGTCTGAAGCCAGGGAGCCTGATTTCTCCAGCTCTGATTTTCTTCCTCAGGATTGCTTTAGCTATTCAGGGTCTTTTGTGTTTCCTTACAAATTAAAAAAATTTTCATTCTAGTTCTGTGAAAAATGTCATCGGTATCTTGATAGGGATTGCACTGAATCTGTAGATTGCCTTGGGTAGTATAGTCATTTTCACAATATTTATTCTTCCAATCCAAGAACATGGTATCCTTCCATGTGTTTGTGTCATCCTTGATTTCTTTCATCAACATCTTATAGTTTTCAGGGTACAGGTTTTTTGCCTCCTTAGGTAGGTTTATTCCAAGGTATTTTATTCTTTTTGATGTGATGGTAAATGGGATTGTTTCTTTAATTTCTCTTTCTGATCTTTTGTTGTTATCAATTTTTAGTTAAAAGGACCTGTTCATATTTCAGAAACCAGTGTTTAGTAACTCATCCTTCTCATGCTTCTGTGTTCACCTTAGGCCTAACCTAGGGTACCTCTCCTCCAATTGTGATCCCAAATTTGTCCCACAGAGCCCCAACCTTATAAATGCTCCTGGAATCTAATTTAACAGGCTTCTTTTTATTCTCTTATATCCTTGCAGCCTTTGCACACCTGCCAACCCTGATGCAACATTTGGCCGATAACTACAAACACTGGAAGACGTTAGATGACCTAAAGTGCAAAAGTCTGAGGCTTCCATCTGACAGCTAAAGCCAAGACAGAGAAGGTGACCTCTTGATCTACAAAGGGCACTGTGAATCACAGTAGTGTAAACAAGAGGCTTTCCTTCATAATGAAAATGACAGGTGTAGGTTAAGGAGCTAATGTTTAATATCTGACTTTTAATCATTCAACTTCCCAAATTTCATTTTTAGAAAATTATGTTCCATGAAGAAAAATTTTGAACAATCACTTAGTGACAGAACAAACACATGGCAAAATCCTTTGCCCTGCTGTCATCCTGTCTGCCCTCATCAAACCCTGCAGCTGATTCACTGTAACTAGCAGGAGACATGCAGCAAAGACTTGGTGCCCACGAGCCCACCATCTCTGTGGATGATGGACCATGTAGCTTAGCTAGTGGTTTAGCTCATCTTTTACCATGAAAGTCACCATCACTGTTTAGCTTGACTATTTTCCTCAAGAGCATCAATCTAAAAGGCTCATAAGAATATCTAAGAAAAGAAACCCATATAAAGTGAGCAAAACAACTAGGACCAAACTGCTGATAAACTAGTTAGCTTCAGAGCCTCCATGGCTAGGTGGTTCTGATCAATGGTGTAACACCCAAGTTAGAACATAGTCTGTCTTGGCCTGGTGAGTGCCTTCTCTAGACTGGTATCAGCAGCCTGTGTAGTCCTCTCTCCTACAAAAGGGATTCATCTTAACAGAAAGTCAACCATGATGGGGAAGGAAGTGACATCTTGTCTGTGGGGAATCCAAGAGCTTTCTCCCTTTATTTCTGGTTTACAGAGGCAGTTACAAGGCACTACAGTAGGTATTATATACAAGCCATTAATCTGAATGCCCTTGGACAAGCTTTTTTTTAAAAAAAAAAATTTATATACATTTGCTGTTTAAAATTTTTATTAAAGCAATCTAAATTTTCAGGGTTTAAGTCCATGGAGTACGTTGTGCCGAGTACTGAGGAGACAGAGGAAGTTTCAAGGTTCAGATGTTTTTAACCTATCTATATTTAAGATCATGCCATTTTGCTTTAATGATGAAAAAAAGATTGCAAGGTGTGTAAATATATCAGAAAATAGCATATGGGGAAGCAGTAAATACTATTTTAAGCTATTAATTGTATGCTAAAAGCTTCTAAAGCACAAGTGCATATTTTTATACAGCTCTTTTCACAACTTTCTGTGGTCTACATGAAGTCAGACTTGAGATTTTCTTTTCTCTTTTACCAGCCAACCCTTCTCTATGTATTATAAATTAGAGATTCTGTAAACAAAATCTTTGTTTTTCTTTCAAATTCTCTGTACTTCATGCTGCATTTCTAAGAGGTATAAACAGAGACTAAATTAACTGAACCAGTAGTTAGTTACTTTTTTCAAATGAAAATTGGAATGCAGAACACGTGGACCTAGTACATGGGGGCAAAAATTACTTATCACTACAAAACATGCCAATGTTTTTTTCTATGTTTTGTACCAACAAATGGAAACATATATGACAATTCCATGCAAAGAAATGTACCTAAATTATTTTTGTTAGATGGTAAGAGAACTTGCTTGGTCAGGACAGCAGCTAGCTTTGTATTGTAATGCTGCACTAAGTAAATGTGATGAAAATGTTTTTGTGAAGTACTTGTAACTAAATTCCTACAGCCATTTTTCATTCCTAACAGCTGTTTTTATTTTACCTCTTTGGCCTAAATTTTTCATAATTTCAATATTTCGGTTTAGTGTTCTTTATTTCATGAGTCACACGCTTTGTTTTCAGAACACATTAAATTCAGGATGTCAGAATCCCATTTTAAGGAGCTAAATAATTTGCCTAGGCTTCAGAAGCTTGCCTGAAGCAACGACAATCTTTTCTTGACCATCTCGCTTTTGGTTCCATTTGGTAAGTGACATTCATCAGATGTCTGACATTTTTCTATGTGAATGTTTGTTAAAACTGACTCAGTATAATTTCAAATTAATTTCATATTAACACTGCCAGGTACTAAAGCTTTAGCATAGCTCTGCTCTTTATCAGTGTAATCTACTATGGTGTAATCTTCTACTGAGTTGCTAACTAAATAGTGCATTCCTCCAAATAGTCTTTCAGATGGTATGTGTATCAGATGAGTGAGTATCAACTATTATAATTGTCTCTCATACTGAGCATAAGTCTGTGTTGAGGGGAACCCTATTAATTTAGGAAAATATAACATGATCTAAACTAGAGAGAAGTCACATTACTACTACTACTTAACCAGAAGTTAGTTATAAAACACTGTTACCGGGACCAGAATAACCCTATAATTTAATTAGGTTATTCTTTACTTCCAATTTAAGATTTTAAAATATGCTTACCTTCAGAGTTAGTTAGGACTGCTTAGTCTTGTGGACAAAGAACAAGCCTCATCTATTAATCAGAACGCACTCAACTTGAGAAAGATAAATACAATGTCCCTCAAGTTTAGGCTCTTGATTGTGTTATGTGAGTAAGCCAGAGAATGAGGTAATAAGGGTATTTTTAAATAAAAATGACAAGGCCCACTGCATAGTATTACTTCTGGTGTTGCAAATATAACAGCACTGAAAGCTAAGCTAGGGAAATGGAAAAAATGCACATAATATTTATCGACCTCAGTTATAGTTGTATTCTTCTAGTTTGAAAGTTCAACTTTTTGCAGCACTCTGCATACAACTAGTAAGCAGCCATCAAAGTCTGAGTCTCTGCTAGATTTTCCCATCTCACTGTTTTACTCCATCTCTGACCTTAGGGCATTCATGAAAGCAAAAACCATCAAGTTCCCATGAATGGGTTGGAGGTTTTCCTCTAGATTTTAATAACAGAGGGACTCACAGTGGTACTTTCATCAGTACTATTTGCTCCCCCAACTCACCTGTGGTTTGTATCATTCACGTGAATAGATTACTATTACATAATACTAATCCAGAACAAATTAGGGAAAAAAGCAGTTAAGAATCTATGAATTCCTTTTATAATTCATTGACTATCTTATACAATTCAAGAAAACTTTAAAACTCATGACCTAATAGTAGAATCTCCAAAGAAAAAGCTAGCTGGTAATAAGAGAAAGTCCATCTATGGAAGAAAATTAAAAGCCTAACAATGACTCCGATCAATAATCTGATGCACTCAGCCCAAAATGCATGTCTGCCTGGTTTAGGAATCCTACCCACGTTCCAATTTCAGGATAAAAGATTAGCAGTGCCTCAGTATGACTGCTCAGATACGTATGCCACGATAACAACAATCTGTCGGCTAAGAGGCAGTGCTAATTTTTCTATTCACATTCTTCTATTATGTAACGGTGGTTACATAAATTTTATTATATTTCTCCATAAAGGTATTTTCATTGAGAATTAAAACAGAAACAATGACTATGAACATTATCTGGTTTTGCTCAAGGGGTAATCATACAACCCTTCTCTCTCATTCCAGTCATGTTCAATTTCTGTTTTTAAATTCGTTTACTGATGCTAATGAGAATTGAGCTAACTAACTGGAAGGCCTTACCTGACTGGGCTTCAGCTTCCTTATTTATAACATTATGGCACTGGTCTGGCATAGATGACCATAGCTCTTCCAGACTTTGTAGGTAGTTGAGGAAACAACAACTGTCAAAGGTAAAACTAGTGACACTAGTGACAACAATTTACAAAGATTCCATTAGGGTGTGTGTGATGAAAAAATAAATCCAGAAAGTGTTCTTTGAGAAGGATTAGTCCTCTGACACATCAGCCACCTGGTGTTCACTTCAATACGATTCTTTCATCAGCAGTTTAATATTAACTCCACAATTAAACCCACCCATTTTTTAATGTATGGAACACTTTTTAATTTTTATTCTTTAGTACCAAAAGGGAGAAAGAGTGCTCTAAGGCTGATGGGGTGATGAAGATGATTAAATCTCAGTGGTCTGCAAGAAACTCATAAGTGATGCCTGTCTCAAGCATTTCATATTTGAGCCAATGGTAAGATGAATCAGGCACTTTGAAAACACTGTAACTTTACTGATCTAGCTCTCATCTCTGGCATATATGAGGGGCTGCTGCTGGTCTATTACCAAGAATCTAGTCAATAGCTGCTCAGGCTAGGGGGAAAAAATACACTGTAATAAGATTCCTCCTGATTTGTGTTTATAGGGATTGCAGTAGCTAGAATTTTAAAAAAAAAAGGATTTAAACAAATTAGTTGGCACCAAAAAAAAAAAGCTGTAGTTAAAACAGTGAGAGATTCAGGTTTGCTTCATATTTAGAATACTGAGAGTTACTAAAGACCAGGGGGATTTGTAGGAGAAAGGATATATTTAAATTTATCACAAGAATTCTTAATCAAACAGGCTCTAAAGAAAACCAAAGAATAAAAAAATACTGTTATTTCTATTTCTACCTCCTCCCAGGGTCTAGGTTCAAATTAAGAAGCTTAAAACACAGCACTCACCACTTCAATAGCAGCACAAAGTACAATTATTATGGAATCTTCATTTCCTACAGGGAGGCATCAGTTTTCTGGATATCTCAAGGTTTAAGTTCAAGATATGCTACATCCTACCTATTTACTCTTCACCGGATTTTTCATTTTTCTCCCAAAATATCGTCTATAATGATCATGTATATTTATTTCCATAAAAGTAGGTTCCTTGAATAAATCTTTAAAAGAATGACAGGTATAGTTAAAATACTAACAACTTTGGAGAACAAAGTCAGGTATTTCAAAATCCAAAAAGGCTAAATGAAAGAAATTACATGTAATATTTTAAAAATCTAATCCCTTTTGATGAATAAAAATTTAATTAGAGGCAATATAGTTACATTAGAGAGAGTGAGAGGTTCCAAGTACTCTTCTCCTCATTAAACATAAACTCATATAATTTCTGGTGTAGAGTTTTTTCAAAGCATAAAAAATTTATCTCTGTGAGGACACTGTGGTATAATTTAATTCTGCTTCAACAGGTATATGTGATGAACTCTGAAAACTTCACTTTCTGAAAATTCACTGCTGAAATTAGACCCATTCCTTCAATGGTTTCAGGTAACTGTTATGTGAAAAGTCAAATGAAAAACTTGTGCTATATTCTTTGGTGAAAGTACTAATACCTGAGAAGCAACTTGTTGCTGGTTTGCAGCCCCAGAAAAAAAGAATTCAAACAATTGGAATTTTATGGAGTAACAAGAAAAAAAAATTACAAAATTTAAGTGATTAATATGGTAATGGTTTTCAGAGTATTACCCCTATATTTGCTGTTCAAGGTTCATGCACAGGTGTTCAAATTCCTTAAACTAGACAGCAAGATATAAGTCACCATTCTCCTCTAATTTTTGAAATAACTTTAAGCTGCGCAATCCAGATTCTCGTTCTCCATTTTTCCACAAAATAATGAGATGATCAGCAGAACATGTCACTAGTCCATGATCTTCAAAGTACAGAAACATCTGTAAAAAAAAATTTTAATTACTGATTATAGGAACTTCAAGGAGAAGAGGCTAATACTAACTAGATTAAGACAGGTGCTTGTTAAAATGTGTACCTTGGAGACTTCTTTGGATCTGACCGTAAAACTCCGTATCTTTCATGAGAAATGTTATTTTTAAGTGTGAGTGATAATCACATACAAATATACAAATGCTAGACTAGTAAATACTACTCAACTACAGAACTATAAATAACAGCTATTTTTGTAAAGTACATGAAGTCCCAAAGTATCGTCTAAATTTTACCATTATCTAATTCCTCAAGTATTGGTTTTAAGATTTTTGTCAGAAGTCCCAACAAACCTGCTTTACTTAATCATTTTTACTGGCCTTCTTATTTATGCAAAAATGGCCACCAATAAAATGTCTGAATTCCAAATTCTCCAAGAGAAACAATGGCTTTAGCTCTCTATAAAAAGAGACATAATCAATCCTTAAGCATTTACTGAGTGTCATCTATATGCTTATAGTCCCTACCCTTAAAAAGGTTCTAATTCAGTTGTGAAAACCAAATCATAGTTGAAACAATAAGGGTACCAATTAAAGATGATGTAATCAGGTACTAAATAGCATAGTTCAGGCTATGATTTGCCACAGAAATGCAGAAAAAGGAGGCATAGATCAATAATGAATGAAGTTGTCAGAAAAAGCTTCAAAAACATAAAACTCTCCAAATAAAAGGAAGGTCATGCCCAGTGAAGGAACAGGCTGGAAGGTAAGAATACGAAAATGGAATGTTGATGAGAAGGCAGCATGCATCCTATGGAGTAGAGAGGAGATAAATGAAAAGGATGAGCTCTTTCTTTGAGGGAAAGAGTGAAATATAGGAGAGAAATAGGATGCAAGTTTTCTAAGACATAACTCATACATTTCTGAAGATAGCAGGAGAAGGGCTCAGCTGATGATGTAGGAGTGAGGGGTGGAGACCTAGCAGAGCAAAACTCCTCAGGAGATGGAAAAGTTAGAATTCAATAAATACAGGTAGATAGGACTAGGCTTAGAGAGTAAGGATCAAAAGAAAAAAGGAATGAGAAAATTCAAGAAAGAGCCAAGATTTTTTTAAAAAGTAATTAAATGTCAACACTTCCACTCAGGAAAATTTCTAAGAATTGAACACTTCCATACAATGACAAATGTGCCACACCATTTAAAAACCTTTAATAGGTTCCTACTATTTAAAACATAAAGTCCAGGGACTTCCCTGGTGGTGCAGTGGTTAAGAATCCACCTGCCAATGCAGGGGACACAGGCTCGAGCCCTGGTCCGAGAAGATACCACATGCCGTAGAGCAACTAAGCCTGTGCGCCACAACTACTGAAGCCCACACGCCTAGAGCCTGTGCTCCACAACGAGAAGCCACCGCAACGCACCGCATCGAAGAGTAGCCCCTGCTCGCCGCAACTAGAGAAAGTCCGTGTGCAAAGACCCAACACAGCCAAAATAAATACATAAACTTTTTGTGTATGTATGTATGAATTTTTTTAAAAAGTCCAAACTCCTTAGCCTTACATTCAGTAATCTGACCCCAAACTACTTTCCCAGCTTTATCTCCTACTGTGTCCATTCATCGGAACACAGTCCTCCAGCCTAGCCAACCTGCTCCTTGCCACCAAGTAGATTCTATCTTTGCCCTCCTGTCTACCACATTCCATCTGCACAACTCCCAAAGTTAAAAAACAAAATGAAAACAACTGGGCTACCTGGCAGAGGAAGGCAAAAATGAGTAAGATGTAAGTACCCAAAATCAGGGAGCTTATGGTCGTAAGACTATCTTAATCCTACCTAAGCATCAAGGTTCAGCTCATATCCAGGACCATAATATTTTTATATTATATCTCTTTGTAAACGCCAATGTCTAGTGTAGTGCCTGAAATACAGGAAATGCTAATAACAAGTGTTGTGCTGTTGCTTCTAAGTATAAATGCACTTTCAAATGAAAAACAATTTGTTCCTCCCTGGCTATGAAACAGGGAAGAACAATTTAAGAAACTCATGGGGCTTCCCTGGTGATCGAGTGGTTAGGACTCCATGCTCCCAGTGCAGGGGGCCTGCAGCACGCGGGAACTAGATCCCGCATACTGCAACTAGTAGCCCGTATGCCACAACAAAGATCCCGCATGCCGCAACTAAGACCAGCACAGAGGGAGGGAGGGAGGGGGGAAGGGAGGGGGACTTAGGGCTCTGCTTATACTGTTACCAGTTCCAATCATTTCTTTACCTCGACTGGTCTTATTCCTTCTTCATTACAGGCAATAATGCCTATAGTAAATATTAAAGTATTTGAATATATTTATAACAAGTTAGAACTTTATGCATCCTATAATTCTCAACTATTATTTTCATATATGCACAATGACAGTCAAGACACTGGGTTTTACTAACGCTAACAAATTATTATCCTCCAAAGGGAGGTAAAAACAGTACTGTTCATGAATTTGATAAACTTCCCTGGAATTAGATTCTATAAGGCTTTACCTCTACATACATAAACACAACCCTCCATGTACCCTCTATTTACTACTGTTACATATTCAACATTATTCACACCATCCTTATTGTCAGCTATCTACATCTCATAAGTAATAGTAATTAAGCGGTTTTTTAGAAGCAAGACATCCCTTCTTCAAATCATTTCTCTGTAAAGAGAGATCCTAATGGCACATACTATATAAGCTATCCCATTCCATGTTTAGATTCCACAAAAACCTACAGATAAGAGAAAGTTTAGGTCTTTATGAGACCAAATGAAAGAAGAGCAGTGAGATGCAAAAAGCAGGAATTCCCTGGACATTTATATGCCTATTAAAAATAATACCTCCACAGATGATGAGTGTCCAATTAAATCGCCAATAAGCTCTAGTGAACATGAAGTGGCATTTTCTTGTTGTTTTTTAACAGGGTGGCTGGCTTGTTTATTTACTCTTCCAAATCCCCACATGTTAAAAAAACCTAGAAAAACACAGCCATTTCAGTCATTTTCGAAATTACTGTGCTCTTTTCTTATAATAATAATCTAAGATCAGAAAAACAAAACTTAAATGCAAAAAGTGTTCCCCACTTATTTTAGTCAAGGGCTTAGTGAGCAGATGGTACCAGGTACTATACTAGGGTTTTTTAAATATGTTACTTTGTTTCCTCTTAGCTACCCAGGTTTGTTGCTCATCTCTTTTTATTGTCCCTACTCACGCACTGGTGAAGGTGTGTTAACGTGAGGAAAAGGCAATGGGAATCAAAGAGGAGAGAAATGAAAGGCCTGAATGGCAATGAGGTGGGGCGGGGGTGGGGGAGGTCACAACTCAGATTTATCAATAAAGGGTAGGCAAAAAGCAACATAGGGATGTCCCAGAGCAATGCCCTATGACTTCAAATAACCAGAAGAAATTCCAGGGGTACCAGCATCTGATTTCTTATGCAAAGGCTGCTAACTAACAGGGATTTTGTTTTTCAAATCAAACACCTGAAAATCAAAGAGTTCATGAGATGATATAAATACAAAAATGTTTATAAATAAATTGAGTTCTATGTTAATGATAATGCTTTAAGGCTGAAAGAACTTTGACACCTGATGATACAAATTCTGTCTGTATACCAGACATAATTACAGACAAGATAAATGAGTAAATAGTTCATTAGGCCATTTAGTCAGTCAGATTACCAGGAATAATAGTTTCCCCTCAAAACAAAAAAATCCTAGTTGACTTGAACTGAAATAAACAGGTAGTTCTACAGTAAAGCAATATTTAAATGTGAATCCTAGATCCCAATTACCAAATGCTTCATGTAAACATCTGATGCTTATTTGGAGCACACTGTATATTATTTTGTGGTTACATACCACTGCCTTTCTTCTGTCTTGCATATGAGAAAAAAAAAAAAAGCAAGACTACCTTTTTGAGAAAAGATACTCACCTGTTGGTACAGGTTCAGCTGCAAGCTGCTGTTTTTCTCGTAACTCCCAAATGCGTACACTTCCATCTTCTGAGCATGAGATTAACTGCCTGTCAGAAGAGAAAATCAGTGATAAAAAGAGCACCACGGAAGGCCTATGCTAAATTTGCAGTGAAAGAAATCAGTGGAGCCCGCAACTGCTTTTATTCAGCTCTTGGCAGGAGCCAATAAAAATCACAATTTATCAATATGGCTTTACAATGCAAAGTAAAAGCACTCCTCAAGAAAGGCACACATTATACTGTTACATTGGTTCAAATGTTATAAATATGTATCATTTCCATTTTTAAAAATGCATTCAGGAAACAGGTTACGAATTACAGTTTCACAATATCCTGAGAAGTCTCATTCCTTCCTCTCACGGTATCTCTTCTCAGGGCGCCTCTCACTCTAAAAGTATCCTGCATAGAAAATAATTCTATTTCCTTCATATAATTCATCCCTAGAAACTCAACAGCCAAATCTACCCTGAGGGGAAAGCCCTCAGTTGGCAGCCTTAGCCAACAGGAGACTACCATTTAATTGAAGCCGTAATCAAACACCACCACCAAAAAGGTGGGTTTGTGGAAAATATAAAAAGAAAAATTAGTACACAGTCAGTGCCCAAAAGTCTTTTATCTTTTAAAATAAATACCGAATTTTAAATTATCTCTTCTTATAATGAAATTCAATGTAATTCATTTGAACCTTGCTTCTTGTAAATTTCATAATATAATGCCACCAACTCTTCTGTTAAGATAGCCATGGGGTATTCTCCATTTCCAAAAGAACATAACAGGTCAAGCCACGGAGCCAGGTGACTTTGCCCCTTGAAAAATTACACTGGTGGCCCTGGGAACTATGCATTTCTTTCACCTGTTACAGAACTGACGGAAACTTGTACCTGTTTGGAAGTTTGGCAACGTGCAGGACATTGGAGTCATGTGCAGTTTTCTGGCAGGCAATCACACGCTTCATTTGAAGGTTATAGACGTATAAACCCCTTCCAACTGCAACAAATACATTCTGGCGGGGGGAGAGGGGGGGGAAGTTCAGTAATGGGCATAAAACTAGTACTTACCACTACCTGGTGTAATAGATTTCCAGGCCTGGTGTGAGATCAGAAAGCCATTGTTACCTTCCCTATTCCTAGCCTTCAGCCCAAATTATTGTACTGCCCTCTGAAATCCAAAAATATCAAAGCACAAAGGAAAGCTCAGCATTTAGAAGGTGGAAGGACACAACTGCTAATACAGAGAAAGCGTTGTATATTATACCCCACAGCATCGCTTTCTTCCTCGTTGAAATGTGACAGAGAAAGGAGCTGTGGCTGACAGACTGGCCTGCAGTGGAGGTGGAGCTGCTGAGGTACAACCTAGGTTTTCATCCACATAATACTATATCCTTGGGAAAACTACTTAGCTTCTTTTGCCTGAAAAATGTGAGCAAAATTACTTGCACTCCACATCTTAAGCATCACAAGACCTATAAAGGACACAAAAAAGCATATGCTATAGTGGCATATATACAGTGGCTTCACAAAAACATTTTTCCAAATGTAGTATTAGAAACACCTTTTTACTAAAGCAGCTTTAATCTTTTGAAAGTACTTTCACCAATACTTACCTTACTTCAACCTCACAACATCTCATTAATGCAGGAAAAGCTATTTTCCAGAATAATAAGTCAAAATAAAAAAAGATTAATATCACACAAAAATTAAGACGTGAGAGTTTGATATTAGAATCCAGGTCATGTTACTCCAGTCCCTTACTCTTGCCTCATACCATACCACCTAGCTTCCAAAATTATTTTGCAAGTCACTAGACTTCTGGTAGCTCTTGTCTTAGAATCATTCATTCTTACTTAGTTGGTATGCCAGTAGAAAGACCTTTCAAAACTCCTTTTTTTTTTTGCCTACCTGTTCTCACCAAAGAATACTTCTCATGCAGCCTCAAAGGCTACAACGCCAACTCAGACCTACAGCATCTCGACCAAAACATGCCCCCCAAGGCTTACCAGAGTTTAAACCTGGAATGATCCCCTTGACCCTCAGGATTGGTATTCTGCATGTAGCAATGCAAGCTGAAGACCAGTGCCATGAGCATTAATGAGAACAGCTAGCCAACTTGCTAAAATCTAGTGTCCTGGGTGACATTCAATGCAGAGAAACCTCAGAAACTAGTTATATGGACCAGGAAATCTGTGCAGAGTTTAAATGATTTATCCAAAGTCACAAAGAAAATTATCAACACAACTAGAGAATTAATAAGCTTTGGGGCAGCCTTTACTCAACAGAATCACTCTATCAACCACTTGTCATCAACAATGAATGGCCCGCCTGCAGAAAGAAAAAAACTCCGATAAAACAAAGAAAATTAGGGAAAAGTGAGTGCTTTATTAATGCTTTATTAAGCATTTATAGCAGTTAATAACACCAATCGAAAATTTTAAGATTAAAGAGTACAAAATGCAAAACTTTAAACACTTTTACAAAAGTGAGAAAAAGGTATCAAATTAAAAATATATATGGGGCTTCCCTGGTGTCGCAGTGGTTGGGAGTCCGCCTGCCGATGCGGGGAACACGGGTTCGTGCCCCGGTCCGGGAAGATCCCACGTGCTGCGGAGCGGCTGGGCCCGTGAGCCATGGCCGCTGAGCCTGCGCGTCCGGAGCCTGTGCTCCGCGACGGGAGAGGCCACAGCAGTGAGAGGCCCGCGTACCGCAAAAAAAAAAAAAAAATATATATATATATATATATATATATATATATATATATATATATATATGGACTTCCCTGGTGGCACAGTGGTTAAGAATCTGCCTGCCAATACAGGGGACACAGGTTCGATCCCTGGTCAGGGAAGATCCCACATGCCGCGGAGCAACTAAGCCCGTGCGCCACAACTGCTGAGCCTGCACTCCGGAGCAGTCTGAGCCACAGCAACTGAGCCCGCACGCCTGGAGCCCGTGCTCAGCAACAAGAGAAGCCACCGCGATGAGAAGCCCGCGCACCACAACTGAAGAGTAGCCCCTGCTCGCCGCAACTAGAGAAAAGCCTGCACGCAACAAGAAGACCCAAAACAGACAAAACTAAATAAATAATTTTTTTAAAAAGAAAGATAAAAATATATATACATATAAAATTTTTAGGGCTACAACTCTTAGAGATAGTTTCCATCTTTTCTGAGACTACTGTCTTCTATCATATTTACTTTTTTTAAAAAAAATAAAATTGGGATATAAAGAAACTTAATCTTTAGGTATAACAGTGTTCTTTAACCTATTCTTACCCTACTCTGTTTTAGTTTTGTTTTGTTTTTAAGGTAAGAGAGGTGCAAAGAAAGCCAAAACAAAAACAAAGAAACAGACCATGCTCTCCCCATCCAGAACACTATTACTGAATTTTTAAATAAAAATAACAAAACACATACAATTAGAAGATTTAAACAGTACAGGAAGGCACAAAAAAAATGAGGTAAAAGCCTCCTCTAACCCCTCTCCTCAAAGTTTATAACTCAAACATTTCTTGTGATTATATTTAGAAAAGGAACCCCCATTTTAAACATATTTTCTGAGCGCCTGAAGCTAAAAGAAGAGATGTTCAGATCAGAGCCAAGATTCAGAAATCCATTGGTACTAATCTACTACTGCAAAAAAGGATGTAAAGTGCTTCAAGAGCATCACTGCCAAGGCCTAAAGGATTGAAGTCAATAATTCTCACACAATCATCTTGCCCCATGATGCCAGCAGACTAAAAGAAAGGCATTCCTGAAATTTTTAATTTCCTTTACTGCTCCAGGAAATGCACCAGAATCTTCAAAAGGATTCTTTCTCAAAGTGTTTCTTAGAACAATTTTAAGCATTATCCTCAAATCCTGTGGGAATATTTAATCCAACTCAAAATTTCAATAGGGTTTTTAAATCTGTGGCCATTTAATCACTTCCTTGCCTCAAAGATAAGAGCTAAGATTAAAATTCTTTTTTAAAGCAAGTGATGCAATCTTTGAAAAATATCAAAACATTTTAGAGCACAACGTGAACACACGGAATGATAACTTTCTATAGGATCATGAGATTAAATTTTTAAAATTAGAAACGGTTTATTAAAAGAGACAAGATTATAGATATTTTTCTCAATTTTGTTTTTTTTTTTACCTCTTCATCCCATGTGAAATGATGAATAGAAACGTCATTTGGCTTTTGACAGAGTTTTATTTCTTGCTGAGTGTCCAGCTGTGGAGATGGGTCCCAGAAGTTGCGTTCACAGGCCTGCACAGTCCAGTCCAGGATATCCCAGATGATGAGCTCTCCAACATGGGAGCCAGTTACAAAACTCAAATCTAGGCAGAGTTCATAGATGTCTCATTATTGACCATTTACCTAAGCTAAACATAAAAATGAATGAACTGCCTAGTAGTATTGCTCTATAAAATCACAATGTTTAGAACAGTGAGGTAACTAGACAAGCCAAACAGGAAGATTATCAGAAATAGACTCAAGCTTACTTAGAAATTTAGTATGTGATAATGATTGCATTTCAATTCAGCGAAGAAAGAAACACCTCATGCTGGACTATTTGGTTAAGTATTTGGGGAATAAAAACAAAAGAACCTTACCTTGGATCATACACAGTGAAGAGAAGCTACACTTCTGTTTCTCCTTTACTCCCACACTCACCACATGCCTGACACCAGATGCGTGGGGTTTTCCCACACCAGGCAATTCTGCGACACCAGCTGAGTGTCCCTACAATTCAACTCAACTTTGACACTGTCTACCTGGAGATAGTGTCAGATCCCCCAAGTTAAGGACTCAGTCCTGCAAGACTTCTCCCACTTCAGATACTAACTGCAAATCCAGGTTGTTACCTGTGTTTCTGACCAACTGGCTATAAATCGAAAAGTCCCACATCCCCTCATCAGGTTCATTTAATTTGCTAGAATGGCTCACAGAACTCAGGAAAAGTTTACTTACTTTATTATACAAGGATATGATAAAGGATACAGATGAACATCCAGATGGAGGAGATGCACAGGGCAAGGTATGTGGGAAGGATCGCAGAGCACGCATGCCCTCTCTGAGCATGCTGCTCTCCCAGCACCTCCACGTGTTTGGCAACTCAGAAGCTCTCTGAACCCCGTACAGTTGGGATTTTTATGGAAACTTCATCACATACGCATGATCGATGACTAACTTCACGTCCAGCCCCTCTCCCCTCTCTGGAGAATTGCCGCGGGGGTGCGTGGCCAGTGGCCAAAAATTCTAAGCTTCTAATAATGGCTTGGTCTTTCTGGTGACCAGCCCCCATCCAGGAGCCCATCAAGAAAGAGTAGCCTCATTAGAACAAAAGACACTCCTATCACCCAGGAAATTCCAAGGAGCTCCGTCAGGAAATATTAGACCAAATATTAGAACAAAAGATGTTCCTTGTGCTCTTATCTCTTGGGCAATTACAAGAGTTTTAAGGAACTCTGTGCCAGGAACTGGGGGCAACGACCAATATATATATTTTCTGTTATTTCACATATACCAAAATAAGTTTCAAACAGATTAAAACATTAAAGGTATTTAAAGAACTGAGGAAAATAAAGGTGAATGTTTTACGAATATGGAGTGCTAAAAGGCTTCTCAAGGAGACAGAGTGGAGGCTGGGGAAAGAGATATGAATAAACACCTGCTTAGCACAAAATCATACTTTTTTTTTTAAAGATTTTTTTGATGTGGACCATTTTTTAAGTTTTTATTGAATTTGTTACAAAATTGCTTCTGTTTTATGTTTTGGTTTTTTGGCCTCAAGGCATGTGGGTGGGATCTTAATCTCCCTGACCAGGGATCAAACCCACACCCCTTGCATTGGAAAGGGAAGTCTTAACCACTGGACCGCCAGGGAAGTCCCCCCAAATCATACATTTAAATGACAAAACTCTGGGAAAAGTCTGCAATTTAGATGTCGAAATAGGTTGATTATACTTGATACATAAGCACTTCTTAGAAATCACTAAGAACAAGATAAGCACTCCAGCAGAAAAATGGGCAAAGGACCTGAACTGGCAAAACAAGAAATACAAATGGCCAGTAAACATGTGAAAAGACGTTCAATTCCCTAATAATCAAAGACATCTAAAAGCAATGAGATACTATTTACTGACTTGCAAATCGGGAAAAATTATAAAACACGAAAGCACCCGATGCCGGCAAAAGCATAAGGAATCAGCACACTCACGTACTATTCATGCCCTAGTATAAACTGGTGTAATCTTTGCAATCCTTGGTAATATACATCAAAACCTTAAAAAGTTGTAAACCCGGATCTAACAATTCCACTTCTAGGAATTTATCCTGAGGAAAGTACATAAAAGACATACGTGACAAGGCTGTTACACATAGTATTAAAAATCTAAAGGTATCCTAAAACATCCAACTGGGGATCGAATAAATAAATAACATCCACGAAATGAAATAGTTATGCTGTTATTGAAAACTAAGTTGTAAAAGTATGTTATATTAATACAGAAATATATTCATGACATACTGTTACAAAAAGCACACCATATGTATACACATATACATACATATATACACCCAGAAAAACACTTAGAAGGATATGAACCTGTACTTAATGCTGTATGGCAGGATGATTTTCATTTTCATTTTTACATTTTTATGTTTCTGTTTCCTCATATGTATTATTTGCACAATAACAAGTTTTTAAAACCTTTAATAAAAATGAAATTAGTGGGCCAACTAAGACAGTTGACAAATTATACATTTAATAGAAAATGTACAACTGCTGAGACTAAAAACTATCTTAAAGAAATGCAATTTATTTTAATTCCTTTATATTTAGGAGGAACAGAACAATGCACTGTGAGTCTAGAAACTCTAGTTTTAATTTTGGCTCTGCCTGTTACTAGCCATGTGGTTGGTCTTCAGAAAGTCATTTAATCTTTTTCTATCTTGGATTTCTCAGGCATTAAATGAAGATGATTGTAAAAAGCAAATTAAATAATGTGTAGCCATTTTAAAAAGACATCAAATGTTATCTTTGAGTCCCTGGTATTATTTTGAGCCCCTGGTATTATTCCATATTAATGGTATTAAAACATCCAGTTACTTGTAATTTAGGAATACATGGATGAGTAATTATGATTTAATTATCCCATTTATCAAATAAACCAGCAGGACAGAAATCTCTAATAACTAGATGAACAATCTCATAGAAATAAAGAATTACCAGCAATCATACAGGTAAATATTATTTTGTCTTGGTTCCAAGTCCAATTTCTATATAGTTTATTAACAGACTCTATAGAATTCTCTCTGTGAAGAATTAAGTTCATTTCTCATCTGCGGAGAGAAACAGGCTCCTAGTTCTAATAGTGGGAACGTTAAGACAGTAGTAATCTTTCCATGACCTTCTTTTCCATCCCTTTCCCTCCTCTTTCCAATCTCACTCAAACTACAAAAGAACCAGAGACGGTAACAAGTGAAGATCCTTCTAGATTCCAATTCTGCATGCGTCATTATAATAGAGTTAACCTACTGAGACCACACAGCTGCCTGCTCTGATCTCCTCCAAGTGTCTGTAATTCATCTTTGTAATAGCAAAGTACCTGAGCCCAGTTAGAATTTTTCACTAAAAATAAAATGCTGGCACTGACCCGAGTCAGTATAGTTTGCTATGTAAATTATCCCAAACTAGTCATTCAAAATGTTTCACACCAAACAACCTCGATGTGTTTTATATATAGGGATGGATTTTCATCCTATGCAATTATCAAAAGTCACTTAGTATGAAAATCTCACCTGATACCTGTCTACCCATCCCTCAGAAGTACTAATACTTTGTGACTACCATACCATGCTGTCAGTACAAAACAAGAAAAGGAATAAAATAAAGAAGCAGCACCCAGAGCCTTTTGCCAGAAGAGATAAGCAAGGTTATCTTGTATGTCTGTCTTAGAAAATCTCTGCACAGGCATTCAGACCTCACTGGCAAACCTGGTATTCATTATCCACATTTGTAGGAGTTCTCTGTTGTACCATTCTAAGGTTGCCCTAGGGCCACCTCAATGAAAATGCACTTTTCCTGTGAGTTATAAACCCAGTAACTGGCCACATCTTTCATTGGTAATTGGTGGGGATAAAGAAGCAGGGCTGAAAGTGGAACTGGGACTTGTACAACATAATCATTTCAGGATTGCCAAAACCTGCAGCATGGCAGACGCGTCTATATACGAGGTAAGACTGTCACAATATCATTCTCAAATTTTACCAGACTACTTGTCCATATGTGATTCTTAAATATGCTTTTGGCTTACTTATAGTCTGTAGTGTAATTTTATAATCATGGAATTTATAAACTAAAAAGCACTAGGGGTTTTCTGTAATTTTTATTAACAATTTTTTTTTTTGCTTTAGCTTTCCATTTTCCTTCCCTTAAAAAGCTAGCAAAGAAATACTTGAAGAAAGCTTTCTTGGTTAAACTGTTATAAGCTTCTCTGTACATCACACAGCAAAAGAAGTGCCATGAGGTTAAGGCTACCTCAGGAACATCCCATCACCTTCATTAAGGAAACATGCCAGGTCCTGGTACCAATGCTTCACTTCTAAAATGGGACAACTAGGCATGACCACTGTAATGGCCAAAACACTGCTGTGCTTCTCTCAACAGCTTTAGGGCCTTGGAGCTTCTCTGGCTCAGTGTCAGAGGGACTTCCAAATAAGAACCTGCCTTTTGTGCTGCCATCATGGCTAGAAGAAAAGGAGCCCCCAGAGAAAAATAAAGTGGTGCTCCTAATATTATTATTTCTAATAATATAGTCGTCAGAAAGACTTGCAGCTGGGTTGAACAAGCAAATGGCTATTGGAGAGGAAAATTTTGGAACTGGAAGGGACATTCTCACTGATGTATCTGAAAATGTGACTGAACAGCATACAAACGGAGACTACACTTAGTGCTGTCTGTTCCCCTTTCCCTCTGCCTCATGTTTCTACAAAGTATTGCTCAAAAACAGCCAACCCAGATCTCAGATCAGGGGGTGCAGTCCAGTCCCCTTACAACATCATATTCATGGCATCCTTACAGGACCCTCTTATAGTGTCCTCCAGACTATCAAACTGAAGCCACCCAGGAGTCCTCCCATCTGACCTCAGAACACAGATCACCCAGGAAAGCTCTGATGATATAAGGTGTCACTTTATTTGAAAGTGAAGTAGCTAAATCCCAGGATTTGTGGTTTGTGATCCTATCCTGTCATCTGATGTCAGGTTCGGCTCACAGGAGCTAACTCATTAAAATCATTATAAAGCCAAATAGAAAGTCTGGCAGGACTTCCCCGGCAGTCCAGCGGTTAGGACTGTGTGCTTCCACTGCAGGGGGGGGCGGTTCAATCCCTGGTCGGGGAACTAAGATCCCACGTGCCATGCGGCCAAAAAGTAAAAAAAAAAACAAAAAAAAAAACAAACAACCAACACACACATCCATGAGGAAGGGCAGATATGACCCATTTTCTGCAGACCTTTAGTTTGGTGTTATTCTCTGACTCTTCAATCATAATTACAACTGGCTTGAATCCAGCTCATTCTACTGTAAGTAGAGTGCTATATAATTTGTACTGTGTGATCTTCCAAAGAGAAACTAGCCAGGACCATTTGCCAAAAAAGTCAAAATGTTGGGCTTCCCTAGTGGCGCAGTGGTTGAGAGTCCGCCTGCCGATGCAGGGGACACGGGTTCATGCCCCGGTCCGGGAAGATCCCACATGCCGCGGGGCGGCTGGGCCTGTGAGCCATGGCCACTGAGCCTGTGTGTCCGGAGCCTGTGTTCCGCAATGGGAGAGGCCACAGCAGTGAGAGGCCCGCATACCACACACACACAAAAAAAAGTCAAAATGCTACCAAGCATTAGTACTGATAGCCTACAACAATCATCCCACAGCTACCAAGCAGCACCTGAGGTAAGTATGCTCTCTCCTCTGTCATCCCTTTTCTCTGCCCAACTCTATTCTTCCCCTTGTGCCTAAATCTAAGACCTAACAATCTATGAAACTTGATGAATTCCACTGGTTTAAACCTCAGAAAATAAAAGACTGCCAATCCCTACTAATTAATAGCATTATTTTCATCATGGTAATTCCAGAATTCTAGAACAAAACAAGACTAAAGTTCAAAACAGGTTAAAAAGTTAAAAAATTTTTACATAATATCAACACGTACACAATGAGCTTACCATTGACATTAACCAGTGAGAGAATATTATCCTGGTGATCAAGGAGGCGCTTAACTTGAAGAATATCCCATCCTAGTGATCCCTCTGTGGGTGCTACCAGCCTGAAAATTACTAAATGAAGAGACAGATATAATTTTATTAAAATGGTCAAAGATTAAAGTTATATTTCTGCTCAAAAACTAGCATTTCATTAAGTGAGAAATACCTAAAATACTGAAAAACCCATCTCCAAAGACAGCCTTGTTCATACTACTTTAAAATATTTCTTTCAAATGCTTGAGATGTTTGAAATGATCTCCTAAAATCCCAAGTGAGTGTGTCCTCAGAGCTCTGTTCCTTTATTAAAACTCTTCTAAACCCACTACCAACCGTGAAGCCTCTGAACAAAAAAATGCAAAGTACAAAAGATAATGTGAAACTGCTCAGTGAGTCCATAAATATAGTCTCTATAGACAAGTATTCACAAGGGTCACATATGTAATAACTTTGAGGAAATAAAACAAATATGAATTAGATCAGAAGATAAAAGAGAAGCAATAGGGCTTCCCTGGTGGCGCAGTGGTTGAGAGTCCGCCTGCCGATGCAGGGGACGCGGGCTCGTGACCCGGTCCGGGAAGATCCCACATGCCGCGGAGCAGCTGGGCCCGTGAGCCATGGCCGCTGAGCCTGCGCGTCTGGAGCCTGTGCTCTGCAACAGGAGAGGCCACAACAGTGAGAGGCCCGCGTACCACCAAAAAAAAAAAAAAAAAAAGAGAAGCAATAGTCAATTCTAAAAAAGGATTAATAGAAAAATCCTGGACTTCTGAACCAGGATGAGTACTCAGAGCTGATAGCCTTGCTTAGCTATTGATAATAAAAGCCTCAAAGTCACTGCAGCTAGTGCACACAGAAATTCTATTTCCTGTTGAGGGGAACCCTCACATTAGAAAAAGAGAAATTGGTATGGAACATTTAAAACCAAGTACATGGGCACAAGCTTAGTCTTAGAAATAGAAAAGATAGTACATTTAAAGGAATAAAACTTATTTTTATAAGGAAAAATGGCACAACATATTTATTTTATAAGACTAAGTAAAATGCAGAACCTCGTTTTAAAGAATATTTGTATTTTTTATAAATTATTTTCAGAATAAAACCAACTTTCATTTCTTCCTTTTTTTTAGCTAATATTCTAACTTCCGTTGAGGCATTAGTGTTGCTTTTATTACTATTTCAATGAATTCACTAATTCATTCAATAAAAATCTCTTATTTTAGAAATTAGCCAGATCGAAGAGGACAATAAGTAGGAGGACAAGTCCAATACACGGTGACAACAGAAATGAAGGCATAGAGGTTGGGGAATCCCAAGCAATTCAGTGTTAACAAGCAAGTGATACAGGACTCAAAGGAAGCAGGAGGGAAATAATGGAGGGCATGATTTGATATGTTGAAAAATCTGGACTTGTAGGCTACTCGTGTCCTTACATGGGTCCCTAGGGCAAAGATTTCTTTCATCTGGAGCAAAAATGAGAAAAAATAAGGACTACATAAGTTTCTTTCATAAAACTAAATGTATTCAATTTAAAGTCCTATTCTTTTTTTCTGAGATCATGTTCTTCATATTTTGTTGTTTAAAACTTAGTTTTATAAAATCAGGGTGGTAAATGGTAGTTTGGTTTCTGGTTTGGGATTTTTAATGTTTTCACTAAACAAAATAAAAACTGGCAACTCTATGTTGATCTCCACAAGTTTGACCTTTTGTACTAATCAGAAATTTGAGAGTTCAGAAACAACTGATGTAGGCAATCGGAAGCCACTGAAGCTTTGAAGCTTGCATTTTTTTTTAAATTAATTTTTACTGGAGTATAGTTGTTTTACAATGTTGTTTTAGTTTCTGCTATACAGCACAGTGAAACAACTATACGTATACATATATCCCCTCTTTTTTGGATTTCCTTCCCATTTAGGTCACCACAGAGCTGAGTAGAGTTCCCTGTGCTACACAGTAGGTTCTCATTAGTTATCTACTTTATACATAGCATCAATAGTGTATATATTTCAATCCCAATCTCCCAATTCATCCCCCGCCCCCTGCTCCGTATACATACATCCAGTCTCTACCTCTGTGTCTCTATTCCTGCTTTGCAAATAAGTGCATCTGTATCGTCTTGAAGCCTGTATTTTAGATAGATCCCTCTAGCATCTACTAGAAAATGTATCTGGGAAGCACTAAACTAGAGGAGAAGGCATTTGAGAAGCAGTAGAGGAAGGAAGACAAGTTAGGGGACTATCACAACAGAGCAGGCAAAAGAGGAAATGAGTACCTGAATAGAGCAACAGTACTGAGATGGAAAGAAGTGGATCAAAATATTTACAGCAGCCATCCTCAAAGTATGGTCCCACACCAGCAACCTCAGCACTACCAGAGCACCTGTTAGAACGCAGAAGCTCAGGCCCCACTCCAGAATTAGTGAATTAGGAACTCTGGGAGTAAGGCCCAGTAATCTGTGTTTTTAACAAGTCCTCGAGTCATTCTCACGCACACTAAAATGTAAGAACCACTGAGTTAGAGTAAAACCAGCAAAACACAAGTGATTGACACAGAGGAAAAAGGCAGGGAAAAGCTAGACGTCTTTCCAGGTCAATAAAGAACATGGGAAAACTGAATTCCTGCAAGGAAGGAAAAAGAAAAAAAAACTAAACACAGAATTGTATCTTTAGAAATTACTTTATGAAAAGAAAGAATAAGCATAGGGTCTAGAAAATTACTTCTCAGACATGATTACACACAGAAAGTTCAGTTGAAGAAAGAGAAATGTGACTGCAAAGCAGTAGAGCCTGCAGACAACAGTTTATAAATGGTGAACAATTAACTCATGGCTCACTGGTATCTGCAAACATGCCAACTGATGGTCATAGCAAATCTCAAGGCTGGTCTCTAGAAGCAGCAGCACAAGTAATAGCAAATGCCCTCTGGGCTACAAAAATTCTTCAAGAAAAAAGCAGCTTTTAAGAAGTGTGCTTACTCTATCACTTCTCAGCACCCAAATTTCATCCATAAGGTAATGAACATAGAAGGTTTTTTTTTACTGCAGGCTCCTGTCAGTAAATGAGTTAGCCAACAGTCAACAGCTAAGAAAGTGTCTTTCAAACTGCATGTTTATAATCAGTTAATACATTTACAAAATTCCTGTTGCTATCCCTCCTTCTGCTGTCCCACTAGTCTGAGGGAAATGGCATAAACTCCCCCACAAGAAAATGGGCCCCATTCTGGCTTCCTGAGGCAAAACCTCCACAGTTCCTATCTTAGTGAACTCCCCAAATAATCCTCCTCCAACACTCCCAACTCAAGCTTTTAGTTTCCAGAATGTTGATAGTTGTTTTATGTGGCTAAAGTTTTTGCTAAGTAAGTGTGTGAGTGTGGATCAGCAACAGAGAGGACTGTGGAATGTAAATGGCCTTCTCTAGCATCAGAGGAATAGGGTTACCTTGCCCACTTGGCTATGTTAGACCAAGTGTGGTAAAAAACTGACCTAAGATCTTGAAAACGTCTTGGGTTCCACATCACTTCGACAATCCCAGGAGGCCAAGACTGGGACGGGAAAGATGTCCCTTGAATTAGTCTTTCTGAAATGTGTATACAAGGCTAGTTTAAAATTTTTAAAAAGAAGAAGAAATAAAAGAAAAAAAGAGTCATACTCACTCAGTTCTTTGCCAACTGCTGCCACAACACAGTTCTTAGGTATTTCAATCAAAGCACTGATCCCTTCACAAAAACATATAAAACGAAGGTTAAATTATTTTCTTCATGGATTACATCAAAAACAAAAACATTCTCAGATTTATGTTGGTCATTCCTATAAAGGGGATGGTAACTATAAAGCACACACAATTTGCTACATCACACTTCCGTGCTTGCTTACATATGGAAAATGATTTTGTGAAAAGTAGGTGAGACCTCTGGAAGACATTATTGATTTAAGAGTAGGAAATGCTCTTTGAATATTTTTACTATTGTGGTGAACTTATTTACCAGGGAACCCTTAAGATAATCATCATCACCATTTACAAGATGGCTCGCTCAAATGAGATATAAAATTGGCATGCTCCTCAATGTAAATTTAAGAAGCCTGGGTGGGCTCCCTGGCAGTAAATGAGTGAGCCAACCGTCAACAGCTAGGAAAGTGGCCTTCAAATAATATGTTTATAATCAATCAACCCATTTACAAAACTCCTTCTATTACTAGAATAATCAGATTCAACATTCCATCACATTTCATTTATTAAGCATACAATTCCAGGTATCTTTTTATAGCTGAATCATGAAATGATTTTAGGGTAACCATAACTTCTATAAGATATGTTACGTTACTTTCTATAAAATATGTTACATTACTTCTGTCAGCAAAAAATATTCATGTATTAGATTTAGAACCACCACATGTGTTGGCAAAAAACCCTGTTTATTAAAAGTTCACTTCTCCATTATAAAATATATGTAATTTTATATATATGTAATTTATAACATATACACAAATTTGGAAAGTATTCTACTCATTTACTTTACCTTCCCACTTGGGGAGTATTTCTGGCCAAAATCTTTTCTCCACATACTGTTTTAACAGTATGTTTCTATTTTCCCATGTTTAAGACGGGGGGATGATGGTGTGGTGGAGGAGAAAGGGGAGGAGGAGTGGTACAAGAAGTAGAAGAGATAGGAGAGCAGGGGAAGGGGTAGCAGAGGAGAATTCCAGATGCAGAAAACAGCTTGTTTAAAAAAATGTTTATTAAATTATTTATGAAATAAAAATACTAGAAACTCATTAATCCAGAAGTAGCAACTTAATACACAGAATCACAGAACATATTGCTGGAAAGGGCATGGATGTCCTGTTTTCTAGTCCAAGCCTCCTTCCATTGCATCAGACTGACTAAGATTATCTTTGCTTATTTCCAAATACGTAATAACTGTTCTAAAAGCCCTGCCAGTCCATAAATCAAGCAAGGCTTACTGAAAGGAGCTTTATAAGATAAGGGTCTAAGAGTACTGCTAAATCCAAATCATGAAAAGCTCACCAATGGCAACCTAAGGCCTTTTCAAAGCTTTCTAACTGATTTCCTCAAAGATTTCTGCTATATCTTGAAACACTGATAAACAGGGCAAACTGTGACTACTTAATGTACAGTACTCAAAGATAACTCGTAACAGGAATGGGGACTGCAATAATAGGTGGTTATTTCCATTAACATACAAAAGGTGTTTTTAGCCCTGATTTCAATATTTCACAACATAATTACTAATAATTCATGAAATAAAAATTCACAGATACCCACAGGCTAGTATAAGAAATAGGAAGGAAAATGTATATGTAAATAAAGAGATATAACTCATGATAATAGTAAACACGAAAATACACTCTAGATTCAAACAAGATTACTAGTGATTGAACACTGAATTGAGAAGTTAAACTGTAAATCCTAGTAAGGTATGGATTTAGTTTTGCTAAGACATCATATTATTTTTCTGGTATTTTATAATACCCATGTGGAGATAAACTAGTTCCAATAATGAAGTGTAAATGAAGTTTAATAACAAAGGCATACCTTGGAGATATTTCAGGTTTGGTTCCTGACCACCAAAATCAAGCAATTCTCACAATAAAGCAAGTCACACAAATTTTTTGGTTTACCAGTGCACATAAAAGTTATGTTTACACTATACTGTCATCTATTAAATGTGCAAAAGTATTATGTCTAGAAGACAATGTACATATTAGTACCTTAATTTAAAAATACTTCATTGCTAAAACAATACTAACCACTGTCTGAGCCTTCAGCCAATCATAATCTTTTTGCTGGTGGAGGGTTTGAAATATTTCAAGAATTACCAAAATGTGACAGAAACACAAAGTGAACAAATGCTGTTGGAAAAATGGTGCCAATAGACTTGCATGACTCAGAGCTGTCACAAACATTCAATTTGTAAAAAATGCAGTATCTACAAAGCCCAATAAAGCGAAGTGCAATAAAACAGGGTATGCCTGTATTCTTTCTAGGATGTCCATGGGTTCATTTCACTACTTTTAGAAACAAAAATAATAGTGTATCACATGACTTCAAGGTTACTGTCATTTAAATTTACTCATTTATACTTAAATATTTTTACTCTGAATAAATTTTTATTTTTTAAGTTCCTTGATATCAATATAAGTCAAAACTGATTTTTCTTCTATTAAAACCAAAAGTATATGTCAACAGAATTCTGAGAAAATAGAATTTTATTAGTAAGTTTGCACGTGAGTGAAGTTTCTTTAGTAAAATCAACTGTAAAATGAGGTCATCCTTAGGAATCTATTCAAAGTCTGATGACCCTACAAATAAAGAAAGAAAATGCTATTGTAAAGTCATAAAGATCTGCTTCCAGGTGTCAACATGCTCATCAAACTCAGTTTAAGACATGGCCCAGAAGCATATATGAAAGGGTTTTTCTTGATCACTTTTGAGAAATTCTGTTAGAAAGGAAGGGGAAGCCAAAGGAAGGGGGATCTTTTACTTTCAACTTGAGATGGAAATATATTTTACACAACCCTTAACCTGAATTGGAGAAATACGGCTACATCTTATATTCAGAATTAAAAAGAAAATTTATATTTCCTTTGTATTCATGGAAAGTCTCTTTGAAGATTCACTGTGTCTTTTTAGAGTCTATCATGGTTCACAATTACCTTGATTTGTTTTTACCTGTATCAGAAAGGTGACTAGTCTTACACAGGAGATCTAATTTTCGGTTCCACACACAGAGGTCATTCCCACCAGAAAGCCAAACATCTAGTCTCTGAAGAAGAGCTAAACACTGCAAAATTCATGTGAAATAGTTATCAGTTTAGAAATTCAAGCATTCATCGGTGGTTTTAAAATATGTCCACAAGTTGATACCCTTTCCCTTCAAGAGGTGGAGCTTGATTCTCTTCCCCTTGAACGTGGGCTCTGCTAAGTCACTGGCTTCCAATGAACAGAATGAGGCAGAAGGAATGGTGTGTGACTTAAAGGACTAAGTCATAAAAGACATGGTGGCTACCTCCTAGCTCTCTCAGATCACTCACTCTACAGTTCTGAAAACACACAAGCAGCCGCATGGAGAAGGATCCATCTTTTTTTTTTTTTTTTTAATTGTGGCTGGCATCTTTTTTTTACCCTCAAGGAAGTGAGGCAAGGAAGTGAGGCCTCTGGACACCAACCAACACTAACTCACCTAGCATCTGACCCCCTAACACCTCCAACCCCAGCCACCTGAAGGTGACAGCAACCTCAGGAGAGACACTGAAACAGAACCATCCAGCTAAACTGCTCTCTATTCCTGACCACCAACACTGAGATATTGTTTTAAACAACTAACTTTTGAGGTAATTTGTTACTCAGTAATAGACAACTAATACACAAGCTTAACGTAAACTGCTTTTTAAATAAAACTGAAAATATGACCTTAGTTTTTATGTATCTTTCAAATTCAAACCTCCTAATTCTTGACTCAGGAAATTATTTCAAGGTTGGTAGAAGTCCTTTACCTTTAACAGTACTTTAAAGTCCACACCTTTCATAGTTCTCTCCCCACCCATTAACTCTGAGTGAACACAAGGGCAAGAGAGAATATGTATTAAAAAATAAAAAGGAAAAGGTTCTGGTAATCTTCCCTGGGCTGAGGATGGGGTTGCTTTTTAAACTGCTGGAATAAAAAGGGTTAAAAATAATCAGTGCAGTTTGTACTTCAAGACGTCCTACTGTGTCTAATCTCTGATTTTTTAATATCAGTACTATATTCCTTTTCATTGCCAAATAATATTCCACTGTATGGTTATACACATTTTATCCATTCATCAGTTCATTGACATTTAAGTTGTTTCCACCATTAGGCTAGTATGAGTAATGTTGTTATGAACATTCATGTACATGTTTTTGTGTGGACATTTTTATTTCTCTTGGGAATACCTAGGAGTGAGATTGCTGGGTCAAATGACTCTATTTAACATTTTGATGAACTATCAAACTATTTACCAAGGTGGCTGTACCATTTTACAGTCCCTCCAACAATGTAAGAGGGTTCTAATTTCTCCACATCTTTACCAATATTTGTTATTATCTGTCTTTTAGATATTAACCACCTAGTGCATGTGAAATAGTGTCACATTATGTTTTGAACTGCATTTCTCTAATAACTAATATGTTGAGCTTCTTTTCATGTGCTTATTGGCCATTTGCTCACCTTCTTCAGAGAAATGTCTTTCAAATTCTTTGTTTTTAATTGGGTTGTCTTTTTTATTGTTAATTTGTAAAAGCTCTTTTTATATAATCAAGATACAAGTTCCTTATCAGATATATGATTTGCAAGTATTTTCTCCCATCCTATTGGTTGTCTTTTCACTTTCTTCATGGTATCCTTTGAGGTATAAAAGCTTTTCATTTTGATGAAGTCCAATTTATCATTTTTTTCTTTTGTTGCTATACTTTTGCTATCACATCTAGGACACAAAGGCGACACTTTGTATCACCCGAGGACACAAAGATTTACTCATATTCCTTCTAAGAGTTTTATAGTTTCAGCTCTTATATCTTGGTCTTTGACCCATTTTGAACTAATTTTTGGTTACAGCATGAGGTAGGGATCCAATTTCATTATTTTGTATGTAGATATCTAGATCCAGTATTAGTTGCTGAAGAGACTATTCTTTCTCTTATTGGAGGGTCTTGACACCCTTGTCAAAAATCTATTGACCACATATGTGAGGTTTTATTTCTGGACTCTCAGTTCAATTCCACTGATCTGTACATCTACCTTTATGCCAGTACCACTGTCTTGATTACTATAGCTTTGTAGTAAATTTTGAAATTTGTAAGTTTCAATCTTGAAACTTTGTTCTTTCTTTTCACAACTGTTTTAGCTATTATGGGGTCCCTTTACTTCTACATGAATTTTAGGATCAGCTTGTCAATTTCTGAAGGGAAAAAAGCCTGCTGAGATTCTGTCCAGTGTTGATCATTTGGGTAACGTTGCAATCTTAACAATATTAAATCTGATCCATGAATTTCTTTCCATTTATTCATATTTTCATTAGTGTCTTTCAACGATGTTTTGTAGTTTTTGGTATACAAGTCTCATAGCTCTTCTTTAAATTTATTTCTATTTTATTTTTTGGATGCTATTGCAAATAAATTTTCTTTATTTCTGGAATGCTCATTGCTAGTTTAAAGAAATACAGTTAATTTTTTGTATATTGAGATTGTATCCTGAAATCTTGCTATATCCGTTTATTAGTTCTAATAGTTTTGTTATGGATTTAGGATTATCTATACAGAAGAGCATGTCACTTGTGAATAGAAACAGTTTTATTTCTTCATTTCTAATATGTATGCTTTTTTAAAATTAAATTTATTTATTTATTTATATCTATTTTTGGCTGCGTTGGGTCTTCGGGGCTGCGCGCAGGCTTTCTCTAGTTGTGGCAAGTGGGGGCTACTCTGTTGCCGTGCACGGGCTTCTCCTTGCAGTGGCTTCTCTTGTTGTGGAGCACAGGCTCTAAGCACGCGGGCTTCAGTAACTGTGGCACTTGGGCTCAGTAGTTGTGGCTTGCAGGCTCTAGAGCACGGGCTCAGTAGTTGTGGCCCACGGGCTTAGTTGCTCTGCGGCATGTGGGATCTTCCCGGACTAGGGATCGAACCCATGTCCCCTACATTGGCAGGCAGATTCTTAACCACTGCACCACCAGGGAAGCCCCTATGGATGATTTTTATTTCATTTTTATTGTCTAACTGCCCTGGGTCAGAACCTTCAGTGCAATGTTGAAGAGAAATGCCAAATGCAGACATCCTTGTCTTGTTCCTGAACTCAGGAGGAAAGTATTCAGTCAGTCTTTCACCATTAATATGATGTTAGGTGCTGTGTTTCCCTAGATACCCTTTATCAGGTTGAGGAGGCTCTCGTCTACTGCTAGTCTGTTGAGTATTTTATCATGAGAGGATGTTGGAGTCTGTCAAATGCTTTCTCTGCATCTATTGAGATGATCATGTTTTCCATCCTTTATTCTTACCATGTATGGTATATTACATTGATTGATTTTTCAGATGTTAAACTAAACTCATATTCCTAGGATAAATCTCACTTGATGATGGTACATAATCCTTATTATATATTGTTGGATTTGGTTTGCTAGTGTTTTGTTGAGGATACTATACTGCTTTTGTTACTTAACATCTTATCATTAGCATTTTCCAAAAGCTATGTGTTCTTCTGAAACCATTTTTAGCATATATGTCTACCATAATTTAACTATTTTCCTATAAGACATTTAGGATACTGTCAATCATCCATTTATAAAATATATTTGTAATATATATTTCTGTTCATAAATCGCTGCCCAAGTTTTTATCATTTCTTTAAAGAGTTTTCTAGGAGTAGAATCACTGGGTCAATTCATATAATAATTTTTTAAGATTCATTCATAAAGCCAACTGCCTTCCAGGAAGATCATTTTGATTATACTCTCAATGACAATAAAAATGCCAATTTCAGCACCTCCTTGCTAATATCATCTCTTATAAAGAAACTTTACTAGTTCAAAAAATAAATAATAGTATTTCGTATATTTATTAAGGATCTGAAATTCTCTGATAAACTATCAGTTCAAGAACAATTGAACCACTGAACTAAAATGAATGAAATGCTGTATTTAACGATTTTTTTTAATGCGAAACAGGATCACAGTGGGAATAAACACAACTATCTAGCTGATTAACAGTACAGTAAAACCCCTTTAAGAAGTACTTTCAAGGGAAAGGAGGCTGCTCATTAAAAAAGAAAGAGGAAGTCCTTTCACCATACCGAAATAAGATACTTTTTTTTTTTTTTTTTTTTTTGCGGTACACGGGCCTCTCACTGCTGTGGCCTCTCCCGTTACGGAGCACAGGCTTCCCGAACCGGGGCGCGAACCCGCGACCCCTGCATCGGCAGGCGGACTCTCAACCACTGTGCCACCAGGGAAGCCCCGAAATAAGATACTTTTTATTGACCAGTTCATGAAACAGCTCACCAAAGGAATTTCCCCCAAATACACTAAATTTTTTCTCCTTCCCTGTTCCTTCAATGCATATATTTTCATCTGAATCCTAATTACCTCAGTCAAATAAGCAGGACTATTTTTTGAGGGATTTAATAGGAGCATCTTTTCACATAAAGCGTAGAGATTTTGATCAGGTCAATATTTTATTGACTTCAAAGACAGTCCATTGTAAAACTGGATACCAGTATATAGTAAATGGCACTTTCTTTCCCAGAAACTTTTCTAAATTGATAATCAGAATAGCATAGTAGCATAAGATGGCTACCAGAGATGCTGCCTTTTAGGGAAAAAAATGAAATACTTTGACTATTGGCACACTGATTTTTTTTTTACATTGAAAGTGTTAGCTCCAATACAGAGATCAGTAATCTTCAAAGCAAATGAGGAAACACTATTTCAGTTTACTAGTATCTTTCCCCAAACTTGTTGACATTATTGAAAAACAGTGTACTTTCTGAGAACATTTAAGGTAATTTCTTCTACAGAAATCAATGTAGCCAAGTCTTATCCAAGTTTGTTTCTCCAACATGTAGCAGAGTTCCTATCAAGTAATAAGCTCCGATTAATATTTGTTTATAAAATGAATGAACCTAACAGTAGCAGCCAATTAGCCACAAAAGATTTTGTTCTGGAACTAAGTAATTGCTATATCTTACCCTTATCATTTTATGGAAGATAGATGGTGAGGGACAAATAACTCCATGTTTTAGTTCAAAGCTAAAACAAACAAACAAAAAAGAGACTAGCTATTGCTGTAGTCACTTTGAAAGTAATATCTCTTCCTAGAATTACCTACTAAAAACATACTAGGTACTACTACCTTTTTCCTTATCTTACTATAGAGATTCACCTCTTGCTCTAATTTAAAATTCAAAATTCTAGCATTTAATATATATACTCCCCAAAATCTAGTGTTAGAAGAATCAAATGACTGTGTATGTGTGGAAGAAGTAATTTTTGAAACCTACAAAAGTAATTTCAGCTAAATCATTAAACAATTTTTTCTGAAACAAAAAGATTATTACCGTAAAGTATCTGATTAAGATTTTACTTTAAAAAAAAAAAAAATTTTACCTTTACAGTAGACTGGAAGCATGACACTTTCTGAACTTGTCTGCCAGTATCACAGTCCCATACCTAAATTTATGTTAAGAAATAATTTCTCAGCAGAATTTTTAAACCTTAATTATAATTTTTCTAATAAATCACAAATATTACACATTTACATAGAAAATATATAAAGCATGAAATATTTCATGTTTATACTACCACAAAAATCAATTCATCAACTTAGCATAGCAGACTTATAATGTAAAATAAGTCTGAGGTAAATTTTACTATCAAACCATTTGAAAATACCAACAGAATGAATGGTCTGAATACTGAATGTTTACAGGCATTAAATATTGCAACTATATAAAATTTAAGTTTTATTCTCCAAAACAATCTACCGTAATCTAATAAACATTGAACATAAAATATTTATACTAAAAACTATCACATCCATTAATTAACATTTACTGAAAGCTCCTTCAATGTGCCTGGCATCATTTACTACTGTTATCTTGATTGAAAGAAGACAGTAACAGTGTATTCCTATTAACTATATACATATTTAAAATAATTACAGGACCTCTCATAAAATGTCCAAGGTTAGTTTGACTTAAGGAGCATAATGATTTTCAAATTTTTCATACCATTTCCTATGGTAAGATATACATTTTATATCATATCTGAGAACACATTTACATACAAATAAATATGTACATATATATGGATTCTTAAGACCATCACTTGACAAAGAAATAAAGTCTACCCTCAGCACTTAATTAATGAAGTTAGTTAACAGCAGAGACCCAAGCAGGGTAAATTTAGAATTCATATGAATAAAAGAAACTGCCAACAAAACAACCTGAAATTATTTTTAACAAAAAACGTCATTCAGCGAAGGAAATAACTCTATACTATCATTTACAGTTAAAGTTTATACTGATATTGTCCCAGCTACTCACGTCTGCACTGTAATAGTAATTTTAATAATTGGCTCTAAATAGTATCATAGTACCTTAGGAACAGTCTAATAAAAAGTATTTGATATTCTATTTTTGCAGAGATTATACCGATGCTGAAAACAAACCCCAAAAAGAGACCTTTAGTCCATAAAATAACACTTGCCTCAACAGAGCAACAGTAGTAAAGCTACTCTGACCTAAACATATGAGTGCTTATTATGCCCCTGTTTATGCAATATTGTAATCACCATAAAATATCATTTATCTCCACTTAAACCTTTTCTTCAAATTCTTTCACCTATTGGCACTCTGTCTAGAAATCACTTCAGCTGATGAGCTCATTTAAAGTGTGTCATAAACTATGTCTTGGTTCTACAGAAGCCTAAGAAACACCTATACCTTTGGACTTACTCCAAAACTTACTTCAGTAATGCTTGAAGCTATTTAAAGAGAATTCTCAGATAAGCATAGACTTTTTAAAGCTAATCTATGATACCTTAAAAAAAAAAGTAATGAAAGATTAGCTATCCATAGCATTTAGCTATGGCTTTCACAGACCCAATTCCACAAACAAATATAAAAGGGCTAAATTTATTTAAGAAAAATTTATTTATTTAAGAAAAATATTTTATGAAAGCAGTATTACATAGTGATTCAGAGCTCTGACTCTGCAGTCAGTCTGTTGCCTTCTGCCCTATACTGGCTGCATGACCTTGGGCAAGTTACTTAACCTCTCTGTGCCTTTCTTTTCTTATTTATAAATGAAAATAATAGAAATACTTATTATAAGGATTAAATGGGTTAATAAATGTAAAATAGAACAATGCCTGGCACATATAAGCAATTTATAACACTTTACTATGGCTACTACATCTTAAATTTTCAATTGAAAGTATGGGGAGGAAAGATCATTTACATTTTTTAATTGTTTGAAAATACTAAATATGGGGCTTCCTGGTGGTGCAGTGGTTAAGAATCCGCCTGCCAATGCAGGAGACACGGATTCAATCACTGGTCCAGGAAGATTCCACATGCCGTGGAGCAACTAAGCCCGTGTGCCACTACTGAGCCTGCGCTTTAGAGCCCATGAGCCACAACTACTGAAGCCCACGCGCCTAGAGCCCATGCTCCGCAACAAGAGAAGCCACAGCAATGAGAAGTCCGCGCACCGCAACAAAGAGTAGCCCCCGCTCACCGCAACTAGAGAAAGCCCGTGCGCAGCAACAAAGACCCAATGCAACCAAAAATAAATTAAATAATTTTTTTAAAAAAAGGCAAAGGAAACATAAATATTAAAAACAAAGGATCTGCCTGCCAATGCAGGGGACATGGGTTTGATCCCTGGTCTGGGAAAATCTCACATGCCGCAGAGCAGCTAAGCCTGTGTGCCACAACTACTGAGCCTGTGTGCTGCAACTACTGAAGCCCATGCACCTACAGCCCATCCTCCACAGCAAGAGAAGCCACCGCAATGAGAAGCCCATGCACCACAACAAAGAGTAGCCCCTGCTCACCACAACTAGAGAAAGCCTGCATGTGGCAACGAAGACCCAACTCAGCCAAAAATAAAAATAAAATAAAATACTACATATATTAAACGCTGAGCAGATGGTAATTCGCTTTTCTGCCAGACTCATATCCTCAAAAAGTTCTTATGGGTTGGGGCCATTAAGTTTCTTTTGCTGTACAATGAACAGAAAAAAAAATGTGAATTATTCTCCAGTTCAATTCATCTTTGTTTCTCTAAATTGAAAAGCAATCTGAGATGAAAAATATTTTTAAGCCCACATTCTCCCATTTCCTGTTTTATGTAATTTGATATAATAGTAACTCTGAGAAAAACAGCTTTAGTTATGAAGTTTCCAACAACAATAAGCCTTAACTTGCAATTTCCAGTCTAATACTTTTCAGACGCCTAATACTTTTAAGTGTCTTATGAAGGCTAGAACAAAATCATTTTTGCTAAAACAGAATGTACAGACAGACCCCAAGAGGATAAAGACTAATAACATATGTACTGGTCCCTTGGATCACCATAGCTATGCCACTTGGTTCTATAAGGATATAATAACTGTTCTGTCAGCAGAGGCTGTCAAGATCAGTTGATTTTTTTCTTCATAAGCTTCCAAAGAAGGAAATGTAATAATAGCTGTTATCTTTTGAGTGTGTCCATTGAGTTCCAAAAGTTTTTCTCCTGTCTGAAATATCAATAAAATGTTAATAGTACTTCATATTTCATAACTTAAATAATCTTAAATGACAACATTAAGAAAAATCACCAGGTAGAAAATATATACATTCCATCTGAAATTACTTAGATTTTATAATTTAACTTTAAACAATCAAACAGTATCTAAACATTAGGTGCTAAGAGAGTAGCTATAACTAATTTTAATTATTTTCTAATAGAAAATACTAATTTTTAGCAGATTGTTACAGGAAGTTTAAAAGAGTATTCTTTCCATATGGTTTTAAGATTATAACTGTAAATTAAGCATAAAAATATCTGTAACTTAATCAGCAGGAAAAAAATAAGGAGTCTTCATTATGCAAGCATCTGTTATCTAAGTCTTCACAGTTATAACGCTGTGGAAGAAAATAAAAGTCAGCATAACAGTAACAACAATTGGATATATATATCCAGTAATGTATCAACCACTCGTAAAGTCAGTATGGACTCTACTTCTCTCTAACATCAACAGCTATTCCCATCCATCCAATGTCTTCATCTATCAGTTTCTCACTGATTTCCCAAGTAGTAAACATACAGAAATGCAATGTAAGTATAAGATAAATTGCAAATCTCTCCAAGGTTGCAGGATTTCATGATGCACGTGATGAACATAATGTTAAAAAAACTGCTTTAATCACAGGCAAAGCCACCGAAAAATGAGGATCTTGACTGAGTCAGACCAGATAACAATCCAAACAAGGGCAAGAAGATAAATGCTTCAAAAGAGAATAATTTGAGAATCCAAGGATAAGAAGAGAAGTCCTAGAGAAATCTGGTAAAGCCTTAAATATTTTTGAAAAAATAAACCTTTTATTATATTACTATTATAGTCAAACATGATAAGAATGCTATATTATGCTATCAAACGATTCTGACAGAAAAACTGTCTTCCACAAAAGTCAACATCTGATTCATTTTCAGAATCAGTGCATAGTTGCTGATAAATTTTGTTTAATTAAGATTAAAACTTTTATTTTCATAACCTAGCATTTGTTTATCGGAAAAAATATTAAATAAAAAAAACTCTATTATGGAACATTGGTCCTCATTTTAAATGCATTCATCCTAAGCAGCCCTTTCGAGCATTAACTAGTCTCAACCTACTGATATGCAGGTGTATCTCCAGATAATGTTTATGAATGCATACTCAACTATACAGTCATGTCTTTATTACACAATCCACATAGCAACAATACACACCTGGGCATTCCACACAACTACAATTCCATCATCACCAGCAGATGCAAATCTGGTTAGAGAAAAAAGGTCAAGAAAAAAAAAAATCACTGATGACATTTAAGTGCTAAGATTACAAAGATACCATCAGACCTTATTAATAGTATTTTGACTTACTAATATCAATACAGATTAAGTTCTTTAAACTAATTTAACAAATATTTACAGAATACCTTCTAAGTTTTGTGCCAGGTACTGAGAATCCAAAGATAAGTAAGACCATTCAGAAAGTTAAAATGAATAAACTGCTAGACTAAGAATAAGGGAGATCAATGATCTTTAAAGTCCTTCCTTGCTTTAAAATCATGATTAAACCCTGACTTAAGTGACATGAAACCAAGCTGAGGAAAAGCTACAGTGACAGGAAATGATATTCTAGGAGTGGAACAAAGGAATCATGTCCTTAGATTCCTTACTTTCTAGGTAAAGATATTTAGATATTTTAACTCTACTATTTAAAGCCAGTTTCTCTCCTTTGCTCCCCTCAGCTCTGTGGTCTTTCCACATAAATACTGTGTTCTTTGGTTTGGAAGGTTTGGTTTTTGTTTTGTTTTGTTTTTTTCAGCGAAAATTCTTGAAATGAAAAGAGGTAAAGGTAAGTTTGCTTCATGGCAAGAGAAAAGAGCTGTGATGAACTAAATTATAGCTTCTCTCCCCTCTTTACCACCCATTCACTACATGTCAAGGAACAATCATCTATATTTTGTAGAGTAGAAGATAACCATGACACAAACACTATCAAGAAAAATCACTTGTACAGGATTATTCATCCATAGTGCCTGCATTATAATAAAATCAAACACTACTCTCAAGCAGTGTCCCAACACAGTGGTGTACAGCAATCACATTGTAAGCATGTCAAGTAATTTGTTATTAATAATGTAGTACACAAGTTTGTAAATGATTTTTTTAATTGGAGTATATAGTTGCTTTACAATGTTTATTAGCTTCTGCAGTACAGCAAAGTGAATCAGTTAAACATATATCCACTCTTCTTTACATTCCCTTCCCATTTAGGTCACTGCAGAGCTGTAAATCATTCTTTAAGGAATCAAAATCAATTCAGTTGTTCCCATAATATCACTTTCATTCACTTGAATTCAAGGTTTGCTTTTCTGAATAGGAGAGAAAGAAGTGGTATTGTAGAGAGCCAGCTATGAACTGCATGCAGTTATGGTTAACAACCACTAATAAATGGTACTCTGTTAGCAGCTATGGCATTTAGAAAACGTGTTACTTCCTTGCAAGACTGTTAGTGTGTTTTCACAAAAATCTGGGCATGCCTTGAACAGCTTCATTAAAGTTATCATTGTAAGCCTTATGTGTGTCATTAGGAGAAAAGCAGAGAAGTGATACATTAGGATACAAGAATTACTTTGTTCCTTAGAGTATGTGTTCTATTGAATTTTACCCTATAGATATCCATATAATCTCACTACTTCAGTCATGTAACACTTTCCTTAACACTCCAAACTGAGCTTCAAGTTCAAATTTCACATGCTCAGTTTCAAAGCCTCACACATAGCTATTGTCTTCACTGGCTCTGACAATTCCCATACCCAGCACTCGTTTCAAAATCCTTTGCTTACATTTTCTACTGCATGAGCTAAGAGATTATCCAGGAGATGGGAAACTGGCCTAATACAGTCTGACAAAGTCCGTTAGTAATTTTTTAATAAAGAGCTACGTATCTTTTTAACAGAAAGGACCTTTAAAACGTCTTAGTTAACTAGACAGAAATCATATAAAGAATTATTTTAAAATCCATACCTAACATTTATTTTATTTTCAAAATGAAATATAAAAGATATAGAGACTAAAAAGAAAACAATCATTTTATATTTTAAAATGTAATTTCTTATGCTTAATTACATAGATTTTCTGAATCAAAACACTAAACAATGCCTTGAGTATCAAAAATAGTCACTGGATGTAAATCTTTAATAGCTTATGTTTCTAGGCCTATTGATTTCTTTTTATTTGTATTATGATGGTGGGCAGGGCAGAACTCAAGGTCTTAAGATTTCTTTGGTATAAAACATCAATTTCTATTGATTCTTGAAACTCTTATAATTGCTTTTCTCCCTTTTAGAAGAGTGCAGGTTTAAAATACATACTTTTTTCTAACCCTGATTGTTAACTTCTCATTATTGTTTTATCATGTCTGAATCTCATGACTTCACAATGAGAGATGACTGAACGGTTGAGAGTTTAGAAATGAGATACAGAGCATTTCACCTCAAACTTTAATTCAATCAGTGGTGAACAAAAGTTAAATCTAAACAACGCTCAATAGTAATGCATGAAATCACAGCCCTTTTTGTTTTTAATTGTTCAGAGGTCAATTACCCAGTGTGTATATTATTCAAGCTTTTCAATTCTCATATATTCTATTGTTTGGGTTTTTTTTTTTTTTTTTTTTTGCCATTCCAGTATTTCTTATTACCTGCTCTAAAGAGGAAACATGAAGCTTTAAAATGTAAACCAGTATGACTTTGCTACATATTAGTACCAATCATAAACTAACTAATAAAAGGGTGGGAGATCATTTGCAAATTATCCATTCTCCTAGGATGAATAACTGAAAACTAGCAGCACTATATCAGTTTATCTTAATCAGTTTATCCTCATCAGTCAAGCACACACTCCAACCATCTCCAAATTTTTAGAAATGAAAATTCAACTCAAGAATCCCTAACAGTAAGATATACTGTAATTGATTAAAAGAAGTAATGAACCATAAAAAAGAAGGAATTAAGATATTAATAAGGTTTAATCTAGTCAATGGAAGGAAGAATAGTGGCTATACTGTCATATAATAATATACAAAAAAAACTTTTAAACACTCTAAATTAATAGAATCCAAAGATTCAAATCTAAAGATAAGATTTTAAGAGAAATCCTTCTTTACTGATTAACACAAAATGTAGTGAGATTTCATGTCATGTGTCAGGGAACTGCCAAGATCAATTACATGTTGTTCTTCCTTCAAGATCTTAAAACTTAGTGATTGTTTAGAAATGTACTATATTTCATCAAATATAAGACATACTATTATTTTATGTACTATTAAGGAAAAAATGATGTCAATTATTAATGAAAGACACCACCAATTATATGATGTATCCAAATTTTAAGATGTTACAATAGGAAAATATAAGCTTTTTATAATCAATGAATTTTAGTAATTGTATTTATTGATCTTTCTAATATGGCACTTTCTAGTCCAACAAATTTCTGATTATGTCTAGCAGGTTTAAAGGACTGAAGAAATGCTTTTTCAGTAAATAAATGAATAAGCAAACACTTAAGTGTTAAAAGGGCTCTGTAGGGCTTCCCTGGTGGTGCAGTGGTTGACAGTCCGCCTGCTGATGCACGGGACACGGGTTTGTGCCCCGGTCCAGGAAGATCGCACAATGCGGCGGAGCAGCTAGGCCCGTGAGCCATGGCCGCTGAGCCTGCGCATCTGGAGCCTGTGCTCCGCAACGGGAGAGGCCACAACAGTGAGAGGCCCGCGTACCGCCAAAAAAAAAAAAAAAAAAAGGGCTCTGTAAAATAGATTAATAGTATTAATGTAACCTCACTTTCCCCTTTAATCATGACTAATATACCAACATACTGTCAAAACAAAACTAGAAATTCAAAATATGTGAAGCCCAGAATCTCACCACATACAAAAATAAATTCCTTTTATTTTTTCATTTTCCTGTCCCATTCTTTTTTGTTATAAATTTATTTTATTTTATTTATTTTTGGCTATGTTGGGTCTCTGTTGCTGTGCACAGGCTTTCTCTAGTTGTGGTGAGCGGGGGCCACTCTTCGTTACGGTGCGTGGGCTTCTCATTGCGGTGGCTTCTCTTGTTGCGGAGCACGGGCTCTGGGCATGTGGGCTTCAGCAGTTGCGGCACACAGGCTCAGTAGTTATGGCTCGCGGGCTCTAGAGTGCAGGCTCAGTAGTTGTGGCGCACGGGCTTACTTGCTCCACAGCATGTGGGATCTTCCCAGACCAGGGCTCGAACCCGTCTCCCCTGCATTGGCAGGTGGATTCTTAATCACTGCACCACCAGGGAAGCCCCTCCTATCCCACTCTTATGCATAACCTTCAAGTTTTCTCAACTTGAAACCAACTCTTTAAAAATACTCATTGAGACTGTACATTTAATTTAGTGACATTTAATTAAATGACTAAGCAAAAACTATACGCATGAAAAAAGTTTAAAAACATGAAGTGTGATTTAATGAAGACCTATAGCAGAGCTTCTAGAATGTTCCATCCTCTCTTCCCCTCATTATGAGAATTGTGAGAGTCAATGATCCACTCATTCAAGAAATATTAAGCATTAACTATATATTAAGCATTAACTTTATATATCTATATGCTTGATCCTGAGGGTAAAGATCAATGAGATAGTTCTTGCCCTTGAAAAGCTCACAGTCTACATTACTATGGAATGCTACAGGGTCCAAATTATGAATCCATTGAGAATTCTCAGTTATACTCATTTCAGTTTATAGAAATCATTTCCTTTAAACACCTTCCTTTGGACAGCTCAGAGAAAGCACTCTCATTCTTGCCAACTGTGGGCTTAAAGTACAGCAAAGGTTCACAAAGATTTGTATAAAATAAAATATTTCCACATGTAATTCCTATGTCCATTACCTACATGCTTATTTAATAGTCCTTATTCAAAAGAATTTATTTCAATTAAGTCAAAGGTGCTACAGATTCAAACATAACCTTAAAGGACATAAAAAATATAATCCATAAACCTGAACATAAACTTTCCTGTATTCAATATTTACATAACCATAAAGCACTGGAAAAATAATAGAGTATTATCATGGCAATACAGAAGTCCCCATGGTTAACTAACTTCCCACCAAATCGACAAGTACTTTCTAATCATGATGCAACTAAAACAGTATACAGTTTTTACAATGTAGTAAAGTTGAAAAACTTCTACTAGAGAAAGTTCCTTGGCCTCTCTCTGTCCCACTGATGTAATAAATGAGTTTAAGAGAATGAATTGAGTATGCTCAGTTCAGACCCTTCTGGGTTTTCTCTGAGATTTGACTGTTCATAAAGAGGCAACATTCTGGTCTGCTCTTATTTTTGAGGTAAACTTACATCCAAGTGGGAGGCTTGCAGATGTCCAGCAGTACCCGTGATTCAGTGACGTCTACGTAACTCAGGGTGAAAATCAGGAAACCCACTGTGGTTGTATATCAAAGCTACAACCTTTAGTCCAGCTTTTTGCTAGTTATTACTTTATTAAGCTGATGGGTTCATGTCCATCTGTGTGATTCCTGCATCTAATAATACATCAAAGCTACATCCTTTAATCCAGCTTTTTGATAGTTATTACTTTATTAAGTTGATGGGTTCATGTCCATCTGTTTGATTCCTGCATCTAATAATATCTAAGAAAAAATTTTATTTTACACTGAAACAAAAATACCTTTTAAATTGGTGTTTTTTTCCTCTATATCAAATATATATCATTTTTAAACTTTTCATTATGAAGAATTTAAGTATATATAAAAGTAAAAACAGTATAAGAAAAATCTCCAGGTAACATGTCTTCAATAATTATCAACTCATGACCAATACTGTTTCATCTGTACCACAGCCAATCCCCCCTTTGCAGATTATTCTGAAGCAAATCCCAGTCACTGTATTTCATTTCATCAATAAATATTTCAATATATATTTACATCACAACTAAAGTTAACATTTAATTTCTTAATGTCACCACAGTGTAATCGAATTTCCCTGTCTCACAATGTTTTTTAAGTGTATTAGAAGCAGGATCTAAATAAGGTTCATACGCTGCAACTGATCTCTAAAGTCTCTCTTGTTCTATTGATTCTTTCTTCATGTATGTTTTTCCTTGCAATTAAACATTTGTCTTACAGAGTTCTGGATTTTGCTAGCTACCTTCTTATGTTGTCATTTGATATACACCTCTGTCCCCTGCGTTTCTAGTAAATTGAGAGATCTAAAGACTTAATCATATTTGAATTTGACTTTTTGGTAAGACCACTTCATAAGCAGTTTATGTACCCCAACAAGAAATACAATTTCCAGCAATCTTTTTGTGTGTGTGTGATGTTAACAGCTATCAATAACCATTGCCTAAATTTGTTATTATATTAGAGGTTGCGAAATTATAATATTCCTATTCCATGATTCTTCCTAACTTGAATTCTTCTATAAAGAAAATGTCCTCTCATCCAACATTACTGATCTCAAGATAGAGTTTGTATAGAAAGGCAGTATAGATCTTGACTTGCAGATACCCCTTCAAGAGAGGACTTGCTGCCCAGCTATGAGGAATATGGTTATCTGCCTCCAGCTGTTGACTTCAGGGTCCATTTCAGCTTTCAAGTTGAAGTCAAACTATCTCAGTTGGCCCCCAGCCCCTGGGATATAAGCAAGTTGGTGGAAGCCAGGGCACGTTCTTGGATGGCCCTCAGCCAATGTCTAAGCATTGCAGGCAAACACTCCTAGTTATTTCCCTAATGCAGGACTCATCTAAAGAGCATTCTTTCCTCCAGAGCTCCACATTGGGCTTACAGAGACTTTGTCAAATCTGCATCACAGTTTGAGACAGCTCCCCTTGTCCAATCCTGCTTCTTCCCTTTTCCCTTCAATGGTATTTCTCTCTAATAAACCTTTTGCATGCTTAATTCCATTTTACTGTCTACTTCCCAGGGAAACCAGGTATTAGGAGGATCTAAATGATCTTGATTACTGATTTCTATTCTCTAAGTGTTAGTGAAAAAGATATTCTTAGCTTTAGAACATTGTCTTAAAGATGTAACATACTGTTTGCTGTTAGTGAATTATCAAACTGTACTGAGTTTGTCTAGATTCTTGTGAATGTACAGCTTCACCAGTCAACCTAAAGTACATTTTTTTTCTTCAGTCTGGCATTTCATGGGTCATCTGATTCTTTTCCAGTCATGATCACCATCCTACATAACCTTGTCTGTTTCCTGGAGGAGCAAGGGATGGTCAAATGAGCAACAGAGAAAACTATTCTTAAAATGTGTTATGAACTCAGTTTAGTTTAATGTGTCAAATGCTAAAGTATTACATGCAATTTTTAGCACAGTCCACTTTTTGGATGACTCTTGCTGAGGCTTAGCCTTCTTTAGTGATCTCCCAATCAATATGACCCTCACTTTATGTTCAAAAAATACTAAAGAAGATAAGAAAAGGCTGCTGTCTGTTAGGTTATACAGGATTTATTTGGTATCTTCAAAAACCAACCTGAGAAAATTTTCCACTCACTGCTTTTAGCTGAGCCACTGAGAAAACAAGAAAATCCTTCAGCAAAATTCTCAATAAAATGATATTATCTAAAGACCTGAAGCATGAAACCTGGATTACAACAGCTGACCAAAAACCCAGAATGTGATGTCTATAAAAACTAAATAGAAACATAAAAAGTATAACAATATTTATTTAAAAACTGGAAAGATATTTCTATAATTTGACAATGCATATATAATATACATATGTAACAGTAAAAAGATATCTGAATTATCTAAACTATTAAATCAAGAATGAAAACACTGAGCTCTACTATTTATAATAGTTACATCATTTGTATATTTTTAAATGTATTTCTTACCAATAATGACTCTTTCAGTTTTGTTTTGTTTTTCTAGTACACTACAGAATTAAATCTTTTAAAACAAAACAGATTGAAAGTTCTTCAGGTCTGCAACTGAGTAAAAAACTTCATACCTAATTATATGTAACTTTTGACAAAGTCATGACTTCAGTACAAAGAATTAAATGTGGTTCATGTAGTAATATGTTCACTTGACAGCAAAAGCCAAAAAGTAGGCTTTTTAAAAAAATCTATTCTAGACATTTAGATTCACTGTGGTATACAGCAAACGTGGCCACCAATCTCCCTATTTCCACCACCACTTGCAGTAGGATTTAGTTGCTTCTCCCATCAAGAGGTAGAGTTTATTTATCAACTTACTGAATTCACTCCAGCTCCTGACTTGCTTTAGCCCATGAGACAACATCAAACATGATGAAAACAGACTTGAAAAGAGTTTTACACTGGGGCTTGCCCTTTTGCTGGTATTTGAACTCCATCCCTATGGGAACTAGCACTTGAGTAACCACATGGAGAGAGACCCCAGTCATCCCAGCTGAGACCACTGTAAACCTGCCAACCCCATCTACCTGGTGACCACAAAAGCATAAGCGAACCTAACCAAGATCCGCTGATCCCAGCAGAGACAAAAGAACCCACCCAGCTGAGCCTAACCCAAATGCCATCCCACAGAATAGTGAAATAAATAAATAGTGTTTGTTTTAAACTACTAAATTTGGGCTGATATTTGACAAGGACAACAGATTACTGATATACTCACCTACAGCTTTTTACTGTTTACGTAACATTTACTATATCATTGAATAACTGCAGTATACACAAGCACTACTTTGGGAAAATGTAATCAAATATCAGTACCTGTACAATGATCATTACTCTACAAGATGGCCTTTTCTGCAGATTCTTCTAACTATGTAGTAAGAATAATCAAGAAGATATTTTAAAGGACAGATAGCAATCAACATGGAATCTTAACAGTTAATCTATTAAAAAAAAATTTAAAGACCACATCCTGAAAGTATACTGTATATTTTGTATTTAGCTTTCTTAGACAAAACTATTTGAGGACTCCTTAAAGCCCAAATATTAGGGATTATGGTCTAAGAAATCATTTTGGTTTTTTTTTTAACTTACGTTTTAGCATCTTACAATGGTAAAAGATGGTACCAGAAAACTTTAGTTGTCCAAATGTCCTATCTTTCCAAAAATGTTTAGTTTCAAAGATGACTGACTAAATAAATAAGTAAATGTCTCTTAGGACATGGCAACAGTAAGTATTACCAAAAAGGGTGAAGATTATTATACTATGGTGGACATGCTATAATTTGGTTGGCTCACATCACAACATGAAAATTATGTTAATAGGCTAGTAATACCAAAAAAAGGCAAATCCTTTCAAGCAAAAGTTGAGGAGCATATTTTCATAATAATTTGGCTGGATTTGTCCCTGGTTTCTAAAAGAGAGCTGGGCCCCTCAGAGCTCACCTGAGTTTATGCTAATGAGATGACTCATGGTGGACCCCTAGACAATTTAAGGATGGGGACTGGCCATGTGGGGAATATGAACCATGCAATTAGAGGGTTGGGGCTTTGAGCCATGGGGTATCATCCTGACCTCCCAACCTGGGGGAGCAAGGAGGGGATGGCAGGGAGAGAAGGGCTGGAAATTGAGTTCAATCATGAGGCAAATAAGTGAAACAATCATTCCCATGTAATGAAACCCCAATAAAAACTCTTGACACCCAGAGCTTGAGTGAGCTTCCTCACTGGTGATATGCATTGATGTGCTGAAAGGGTGATGTGTCCTGAGGACACAGAAGCCTTACATTTGGGACCCTCCTAGACCTTGCCCTATGCATCTCTACATTTGGCTAATCCCGATCATATCCTTTATAATAAAACTGTAATCATAAGTATAGTGCTTTCCTGAATTCTGTTAGTCATTCTAGAGGATTATCAAACCTGAGGGGGTAGTAGGAATTTGTAGTTAATTGGTCAGAAGTGCAGGTGGCCTGGGAACCCTGGAGATTGCAGCTGTGACTGAGGTGAAGGGATTGTTGTACATGACTGTGCCCTTAACCTTTAAAATTCAACCTAACACCAGGTAGTGCCAGAATTGCACTGCACATGGGAAAAGCAACTAAATACCAAAAACATAAAAAGAGCAAAGAGAAGACAAGGTTAAAAAACATCAGCAGTGATAGTGAGAATTAGAAATAATCACAGTAGCAGTGACCCATTGAGTCAAAAATGGAAGGAAAAGAAGACAGTATCAAAGGCAAAAGAGAAAATTAAGAGATGATAGAGGAATAACTGATAAGGACAAGAGAAGTGGAGTTAGAGAGTTAGGATGGCATGCAACATGTACACTTAATAGTTGAGGGAATCATTCATTCATTTAACAACTATTAATAACCTGCTACATGTAAGGCACTGTACCAGGTACTAAAGATACTGTGGTGAATAAAAAAAAAACATGGCCCTCACTCTCATCTAGAGAGGAAGATAAATATTATACAGTTACACAATTAATTGTGTAATTGTTATTAAGGCTACAAAGGATAACTGTATAATTGAACAAAGTCTTAATAAAACAGATATACAGATCAATAATAAGCTAAATCTACAGTTCTAAGACCTACACACCTTCATCTCTATTTGCAAATATATTAAACACAACATTATACATGTTAGCAAGGAAGTACAGAATAATGTACATTTTAAAGGGTTTCACAAATAACAAAAAATTCAGATTAAATCCTTACCTTACCTTCCACTAAAAACAGTACATTCCTGGAAGGTACCTGATATTTAAACATTTCCCATATTGGTTCTCAAATTTAGCTTCACCTTAACATAGTTAAAACTCCCATCAACATTTTAAAGTCATACACTTCCTTTAAACTAATGAAAATATTTGTGAGTATTCAAAAAGACCAAAAAAAAAAAAAAAAAACAAACAAAAATAAGATCACCAGAAATGATATCCCGACTTTTGGGCAAAAAGACTTCAGACACATATTTCATCAAGAGGCAGAGGTCAATTTCTACTAAATGTTATTAATGATCAGTTTTGAAATTTTTAGAAAAGCTGGATTAATTTTGAAGTTGTTTTTAACATACAATTCCCTAAAAACTCTTTCCAAACAGTAGTCAATTGGAAAACTAGAGTTTCTTACCTGTAATCATCTAACTGTACCAGAAACCGTACAATATCATGATGAGCTTTCAGTACAAGCAGTTCAGTGTAGGGGTTCTGGGTTTGTTCTTCACCTATTGTCTGTAAAGGAGATTGCTTGTAATGGGGAGGAAAAAAAGAGAGAAAAAAAGAGATAAAATGATTTATGATAAAAGACCACATTCGAATAAAACACATGGTATGCATCTAAGAACACAAGTTTTAAAAAACTGTAAGATATTATGTTCTAATACTATATATTATTTTCCCTAATATCAAGTAACTGCCAATTTAACATAAAACATTTCTCTTACCACAAATCCACATCATAAATTTTAAATTTTGAACTCAAAATAAATTTTTAAAGGGTGTATTTTGTTTCATGGAAATTACACCTCAATAAACCTGACCTAAAAAATCAATGGGCCAGGGGCTTCCCTGGTGGTGCAGTGATTGAGAGTCCGCCTGCAGATGCAGGGGACACGGGTTCGTGCCCCAGTCTGGGAGGACCCCACATGCTGCGGAGCGGCTGGGCCCGTGAGCCATGGCCGCTGAGTCTGCACGTCCAGAGCCTGTGTTCCGCGACAGGAGAGGCCACAACACTGAGAGGCCCGCGTACCACAAAAAAAAAAAAAAAAAAATCAATGGGCCAAACCAACACAATATTTTAGGATGGGTGTTTGCCAATTAAAACTTGGCAGAAACAAAACTGAAGGTCAAAGGGGTAAAATATAGACTAAAACAGTGCCTACGCCATTACAGGCACTCAACACATGTTTACTGAATAAAGGAAGAAATGAATTAATTCAGTCAATGAATTCAATAAATTCAACTTCAGACAGTAGCATTGATAAAGATAACTGGTAACATTTACAGAGTATTAAGCTCAGTCCTAAACCTACACACCCTCATCCCTATTTGCAAACAGGTGGGCGGCAGTCCATATGCCACACACTGGGTAAAGCACATATGGCTTATAACTCACCCAATAATTCTGTAAGGTAGATCTTATCAACCCCATTTCTATAGTCAAACCCAGTACTATTTCAGATTAAAAAAACCTGTGTTCTTAACCTCTGAACTGCAGTTTCTCAAACTTGACACTACTGACATTTTGGACTAGGTAATTTTTTTGTTGAGGGCTTTCCTGTGCATTGAAGGATGCTCAACATCATCCCTGGCTTCTACACACTAGATGCCAATAGAAATCCAACCTCTCCCCCCACCCCCAAATCGTGACAATCAAAAATATCTCTGGACATTGCCAAATGTCCTCTAAGGGGCAAAATCATCCCAGCAGACAAACACTGCTTAAAATTAGGGGAAAATCTTTCGTTCTGATAATGTACAGATTCACAGCAGTTCTAAAACTGAAGTACTTTTACATGAAGAAATATACAATTTAACACGCATGAATTTTTTTTAATTCACCTTCAAAGCAGTAATTTTTTATTTATCCCATCTCCCTTCTAGCAGTGGTTCTGATGAGAAAAGTAAAGGCAAGAAATCTGAAAACTGTATACCACTTCCCCCAAATGAAAGCTTGCCAAGCACAGCAGAATTAGTTAATCAAATTCTACAACTTATCAAATAATCGGGTTAACACATAATTGTCATATATATCACAAATGGACTAATCACTTTTCCACAATTCTTTCATAATCTTTAGAATTCAAGCCTATCTGAAATAAGCCTAATTTTAAATAAGAAATACTTCTTAAAAATTAGACAATAAGCCTCAACTGCAAAAATATGAGGAAGTTAAAACGGAGAAATAACGTTGCTTAGCTTACAACCACCCAAGTTTTTTTTTTAACAATCAAAACAACTATTTTCTATTAAAAATAAAAGGGAATTCAACATAAATTCTATTCTTCAGTGGCATATGAAATAAATTCCAGACCTCGACACTTTTCAGGTTCCAAAATTATTTTATTCGCAACATTTCAAATGTAAATCTCATTAGTCTGGTCAGTTATTCAGGCCCATGAAGAAAGTGTGACTATGGAACCCAAAATAGCAGCTAAAACATAATTTATTTTACTTTTAAGCAAATTATTTTTAATATAATTATATCTTTTTTGGTTTTATATAAATAATCAAATTAATTTCATATTCCATGAGCAAGCATCAGTTGATGTTGGGAAGCGACACCATATCAAACAAACCAGAAGTGTAAATCTGCAGTCACCGTTTCTTAGTCTCTACCAAACCGGATACTTTTTCTGTTGAAGTGAGACTGGTTTACGTGGGGAGACCAGTTAAGGGTCCTTGAGCCTTTTGCTGAACTACGTCAGTTTCAGTTTCCACACCTAGTGGAACATGGATTTACCTCTCAGGGAAAGAGCCCCCGAAACCCGACCCCGCCGACCCCGCCCTCGCAACCCGCAGGCCCCGCCTCCGCCGGGTCTTCCTCATCCCGTCAGCTCTCCGGCTCACACAAGCCGCAGCTACGGCAAGCAAAGCCTCTGCGTTTGCAGGCAGGGTCCACCCCGGGGTTTACCTCGGCCAGTCCCTGAGGTTCTCGGCCTCCCCCGATCAGCCATCGCAACATCCGGGCAGCGACGGCGTTTCGCGGGCCTAGGCCCCAGTCAGCCCGCACTCCGCGCCAGGCTCAGCCTTTCTCCTACCTCTCTGGTAGCAGCTCAATGGAGGCGCTAATACCTGCCTTCTCAGATTTGCCCAAAATACGAAGTACAAAGCAGAGCGCAACGAAGAGGGAAGACTTTTGTCCCCAAAGAGCTGCCGTACCCACCCGCAAGAGGTTTGGTTAAGGGGAGCCGCCAGGGGAGCAGCAGCAGCCGAAAGCTAGGGTGTCCGCGGAGGTTCAGAGGCCCGCGCGGCACCGAGTGAGCACGCGCGGGGCGTCGCCTGATTTGCGCACAGAGCCTGGGTAGTTCGAGCGGCCCCTTGTGGACACGCGGAACGCAGCAACTGGAGCCCGTCGATGCGCAAGTGCTGCCAAGAATAAATAGTCCCCTCCCTTTTTAGATGGCTTTTGCATCTTTCACTTGGCAAGCTTGGGGACCAGGAAGCCTTTCCATCTTCCGGCGGTTTCCTAAAGAGCTGCCTGGAGAAAGTGAACTTCAGTAGGCTTTTTCATCCGGGCTAATCCCAGTGGCACGTGTGTACACCAGAATAAATCTGGCCAGTATTTATTGTGTGCTGTAGTACAGGTACTGTGCTAAGACTTTACATAAATCCTAACTGTAACCCTATACTGCCTATACTCCCTATTTTATAAAGAAACTGACCTCTGAAAGACTGGGTAGTTTGTCTACGGATAACAGCTAGAAAGTGGCTATACACGCTGAAACCAAATATCCTAGCTCCAAAATTAGTGCTCTTAACTGTATGCTATACTGTTTCACATAATCTCCCTAAAGAATAGAAGGCACTACACATCCTCTTTTTTTGACTTTTTTTGTTGAAATATAGTTTATTTACAATGTTTCAGGTGTACAGCAAAGTGATTCAGTTATACATATATATTCCTTCTCAGATTTTTTTCCTTTATACAAGATATTGAACATAGTTACCTGTGCTGTTCAGGTTTTTGTTGTTTATTCAATATTTTATATATAATGGTGTATATCTGTTAATCCAAAACTCCTAATTTATCCCTCCCTCCCCCTTTCCCCTTTGGCAACTGTTAGTTTTCTATGTCTGTGAGTCTATTTCTCTTTTGTAAATAAGTTTGTATCATTTTTTTAGATTCCACATATAAGTGATATATTTGTCTTTCTCTGACTTACTTAGTATGATAATCTCTAGGTCCATCCATGTTGCTGGAAATGGCATTATTTCATTTTTTATGGCTAAGTAGTATTTCATTGTGTATACATACCATATCTTCTTTATCCACTCATCTGTCCATGGACATTTAGATTGCTTCCATGTTGTGGCTGTTGTAAATAGTGCTGCTATGAACATTGGGGTGCATGTGTTCAAGTTAAGAGTTTTCTCTGGATATATGCCCAGGAGTGGGGTTGCTGGATCATATGGTAGCTCTATTTTTAGTTTTTTAAGGAACCTCCATACTGTATCCATAGTGGCCACACCAATTTACATTCTCACCAACAGTGTAGGAGGGTTCCCTTTTCTCCCCATCCTCTCCAGCATTTATTATTTGTAGACTTGGATGATGGCCATTCTAACTGCTATGAGGGAATACCTCATTGTAGTTCTGATTTGCATTTCTCTAATCATTAGCAATGTTGAGCATCTTTTCATGTGCCTCTTGGCCATCAGTATGTCTTCTCTATAGAAATGTCTATTTAGGTTTTGATTGGGTTGTTTGAGTTTTGTGATAATGAGCTGTATGAGCTGTTTCTATATTTTGGAAATTAATCCCTTCTCGGTCACATCATTTGCAAATATTTCTCCCATTCCGTAGGTTGCATTTTCATTTTGTTTATAGTTTCCTTTGCTGTACAAAGGCTTTTAAGTTTAATTAGGTCCAGTTTATTATTGCTTTTGTTTCCATTACTCTAGGAAACAGATCCCAAAAAATACTGCTATGATTTATGTCAAAGAGTGTTCTGCCTGTGTTTTCCTCTAAGAGTTTTATAGTATCCAGTCTTACATTTAAGTTTGTAATCCATTTTTATTTTTGTATATGGTGTTAGAGAATGTTCTAATTTCATTCTTTTACATGTAGCTGTCCAGTTTTCCCAGCACCACTTATTGAAGAGACAGTCTTTTCTCCACTGTATATTCTTGCCTCCTTTGTTGTAGATTAATTGACCATAAGTGCATGGGTTTATTTCTGGGCTTTCTACCCTATTCCATTGATCTATGTGTCTATTTTTGTGTCTGTACCATACTGTTCTGATGACTGCAGCTTGTAGTATAGTCTGAAGTCAGGAAGGGTAATTTCTCCAGCTCCATTCTTCTTTTTTAAGATTGTTTTGGCTATTTGCAGTCTTTTGTGTTCCCATACAAATTTTAAAATTTTTTGTTCCAGTTCTGTGAAAAATGCCATTAGTAATTTGATAGGGATTGCATTCAGTCTGTAGATTGACTTGGAAAGTAGGCTCATTTTAATAATATTCATTCTTCCAATCCAAGAACACGGTATATCTTTCCATCTGTGTGTGCTGTCTTCAAGTTCTTTCATCAGCATCTTATAGTTTTCAGAATACAGGTCTTTTGCCTCCTTAGATAGGTTTATTTCTAGGTATTTTATTCTTTATGATGTGATGGTAAATGGGATTATTTCCTTAATTTCTCTTCCTGATAGTTCATTGTTAGTTTATAGAAATGCAACATATTTCTGTATATTAATTTTGTATCAGGCAACTTCACCAAATTCACTGATGAGCTCTCGTAGTTTTCTGGTGGCATCTTTAGGATTTTCTATGTATAGTATCATGTCCTCTGCAAACAGGCACAGTTTTACTTCTTCCTTTCCCATCTGGACTCCTTTTCTTTCTTTTTCTTCTCTGATTGCTGTGGCTAGGACTTACAAAACTATTTTGACTAAAAGTGGCAAGAGTGGGCATCCTTGTCTTGTTCCTGATCTTAGGGGGAATACTTTCAGCTTTTCATGGTTGAGTATGATGTTAGCTGTGGGTTTGTCATATATGGCCTTTATTATGTTGAGGTATGTTCCCTCTAGGCCCATGTTTAGGAGAATTTTTATCATAAATGGACGTTGAATTTTAGCAAAAGCTTTTTCTGCATCTATTGAGATGATCATATGGCTTTTACTCTATTTGTTAATGTGGTGTATCACATTGATTGACTTGTGGATACTGAAAAATACTTGCATCCCTGGGATAAATACCACTTGATCATGGTGTATGATCATTTTAATGTGCTGTTGCACTCAGTTTGCTAACATTTGGTTGAGTATTTTTGTGTCTATTTTCATCAGTGATATTAGCCTGTAATTTTCTCCTTTTGTGATATCTTTGGTTTTGGTATGAGGGTGATGGTGGCCTCATAGAATGAGTTTGGAAGTGTTCCTTACACTGCAATTTTTTTGAATAGTTTCAAAACCTATTCTTTAAATGTTTGGTAGAATTCACCTGTGAAGCCATCTGGTCCTGGACTTTTCTTTGTTGGGAGTTTACTGAATCAATTTCAGTACTGGTAATGGTTCTGTTCATATTTTCTATTTCTTCCTGGTTCAGTCCAGGGAGATTGTACCTTTCTAAGAACGTGTCCATTTCTTCTACATTGTCCATTTTATTGTTGTATAAATTGGTGCTCATAGTAGTCTCCTATGATGCTTTGTATTTCTGTGGTGTTGGTTATAACCTCTTATTCATTTTTTTATTTTATTGAGGTATAGTTGATTTACAATGTTGTGGTAATTTTTACTGTACACCAGAGTGATTCAGTTTTATACACACACACACGCTTTTTCATATTCTTTTCCATTATGGTTTATCACAGGATATTGAATATAATTCCCTATGCTATACAGTCAAACCTTGTTGTTTATCCATTCTACACATAATAGTTTGCATCTACTAATCCCAAGCTCCCAATCCATCCCTCCCCAACCCCTCTCCCCCTTGGCAACCACAAGTCTGTTCTCTATATCTGTAAGTCTCTTTCTATTTTATAGATAAGTTCATTTGTGTCATATTTTAGATTCCACGTGTAAGTGATATCATATGGTATTTGTTTTTCTGACTTACTTCACTTAGTATGATAATCTCTAGGTCCATCCATGTTGCTGCACATGGCATTATCCATTTTCATTTCCGATTTTACTGATTTGGGCCTTCTCCCTTTTTTTCTTGTAAGTCTAGCTAAAGGTTTATAAATTTTGTTTATCTTTCAAATGACCAGCTTTTAGTTTCATTAGTATTTTCTATTCCTTTTTAGTCTTCATTTCTTTTATGTTTTTCTCTGATCTCTTTCATTTCTTTCCTTCTACTAACTTTGGTTTTGTTTGTTCTTCTTTCTATATTTGCTCATATTCTCTATTTTGACTACTAGATTTCCACAGGTACTCAAAGGGCTGTGGTTCTCTACTCTGGTTGCATATCAGAATTACTGGGTAGCTTCTGAAAAATATATATTCCTGGTTTCCACCCCAGATTTATTAAAATAATGTCTATGGTTAGAACATAGAAATCAGGGTTTGGGGAAAGTTCCTCAGGTTATTCTCAAGAGTAGCAAGGGTTGAGAATCACTGGTCTAGGGACTACATATGTCGGTAAAAGTTCATATATATATTTCAGTATGTGATTGTTAGGTTCAAATAAAGGTGTAGCAATAAATTCTTATAGAGAACCTACCACAAGTATCCCAACCAATGCATGAACTCAATAAACATTACTGGTCACAGATTCACTAGAGATGCAAAAAGAAATCATATAAAATTGCTGCCCTTTAAGATCAAGGCAGAATGTACTACACACCAATAAGAGAAGGCCATACACTCTAAGGTATGTTAGTTATGCGCAGCTACCCAATCTAACTGACAGTTCTTAGAGAACTAGGATCTCCCATGATTCTCTGTATTCATTTTGAGTGCACTTGATGAAGGAACACTCCCAAGGGTCAGAAGAAGGTTGCCTTCAGTGTGCTATTCCCAAATTGGAGTCTGCACGCATTTGAAGACAAGACCAAAACAGACTAGCCCTAGGAAAAGGGGGATATAAGATAAGTTAAACAACAACCCAAGAACACCAAAATTTTAGTCCTGGATGGACAATCTTCAAGTGAGGCAACATGGCTTCCCTGGTAGCCTAAATTTTATTCTTCTGATTTACCACATTCTTTGAGGGTTTGTCCACTGCCTCATTACTGTGATCTAAGGAACATTCTTCTGATCATTAAAGCACTAGTCCAGGGAAGAACAATTCCTCCCTTGCTTCCTTTTAGAACAGCTGAGAAAAACTTTATAAAAGAGTATATCAGAGTAACCTTAGAAAGCTGAAAGAGTGGGAAGCACTAAGAATCCATCTCTCCACCTAGACAACTATACTGGTAGAAACTGTGTGAACTATTTTGGAACTCTGAAATCTATTAAAAAGCCTGCAGCAAAAGGGCAGACAGCAGAAGCAAGAAGAACTACAAACCTGCAGCCTGTGGAACAAAAACCACATTCACAGAAAGACAGAAAGGATGAAAAAGGAGAGGGCTATGTACCAGAAGAAGGAACAAGATAAAAGCCCAGAAAAACAACTAAATGAAGTGGAGATAGGCAACCTTCCAGAAAAAGAATTCAGAATAATGAGAGTGAAAATGATACAGGACCTCAGAAAAACAATGGAGGCAAAGATAGAGAAGATGCAAGAAATGTTTAACAAAGACTTACAAAAATTAAACAACAAACACCTAAAAGAATTAAAGAACAAACAAACACAGGTGAACAATACAATAACTTAAATGAAAACTACACTAGAAGGAATCAATAGCAGAATAACTGAGGCAGAAGAACGGATAAGTGACCTGGAAGACAGAATGGTGGAATTCACTGCTGTAAAACAGAATAAAGAAAAAAGAATAAAAAGAAATGAAGACAGCCTAAGAGACCTCTGGGACAACATTAAACACAACAATGTCCCAGAAGGGGACAGAAGGAGAGGGTCCCAGAAGGAGAAGAGAGAGAGAAAATATTTGAAGAGATTATAGTGAAAAACTTCCCTAACATGGAAAAGGAAATGGCCACCCAAGTCCAGGAAGCGCAGAGAGTCCCAGGCTGGTTAACCAAAGGAGAAACGCCAAAACACACATAATCAATTGACAAAAATTAAAGACAAAAAAAAATTATTGAAAGCAGCAAGGGAAAAACGACAAATAACATATAAGGGAACTCCCATAAGGTTAACAGCTGATTTCTCAGCAGAAACTCTACAAGCCAAAAGCGAGTGGCATGACATATTTAAAGTGATAAAATGGAAGAAGCTACAACCAAGATTACTCTACCTGGCAGGGATCTCAGTCAAATTCGATGGAGAAATAAAAAGCTTTACAGACAAGCATAAGCTAAGAGAATTCAGCACCACCAAACCAGCTGTACAACAAATGCTACAGGAACTTCTATAAGTGGGAAACACAAGACAAAAAAAGAACCTACAAAAACAAACCCATAACAATTAAGAAAGTGGTAATAAAAAGATACATACAGATAATTACCTTAAACGTGAATGGATTAAATGCTCCAACCAAAAGACACAGGCTCGCTGAATGTATACAAAAAAAGATCCATATACATGCTGTCTACAAGAGACCCACTTCACACCTAGGGACAGAGACCGAAAGTGAGGGAATGGAAAAAGATATTCCATGCAAAAGTAAATCAAAAGAAAGCTGGAGTAGCAATACTCATATCAGATAAAATAGACATTAAAATAAAGAATGTTACAAGAGACAAGGAAGGACACTACATAATGATCAAGGGATCAATCCAAGAAGAAGACGTAACAATTATAAATATATTTGCACCCAACACAGGAGCACCTCAATACATAGGGCGCCTGCTAACAGCTATAAAAGAGGAAATCGACAGTAACACAACAAGAGTGGGGGATTTTAACACCTCACTTACACTAATGGACAGATCATCCAAACAGAAACTTACTTAGGAAACACAAGCTTTAAAGGACACAATAGACCAAAAAGATTTAATTGGTATTTATAGGACACATCCAAAAACAGCAGATTACACTTTCTTCTCAAGTGCGCACAGAACATTCTCCAGGATAGATCACATCTTGGGTCACAAATTAAGCTGCAGTAAATTTAAGAAAACTGAAACCATATCAAGCACCTTTTCTTACTACAACACTCTGAGATTAGAAATCAATTACAGGGAAAAAAATGTAAAAAACACAGACACGTGGAGGCTAAACAATACATTACTAAATAACCAAGGGATCACTGAGGAAATCAAACAATACCTACAGACAAATGACAATGAAAACACAACAATCCAAAACCTATGGGATGCAGCAAAAGCAGTTCTAACAGGGAAATTCATAGCAATACAAGCCTACCTCAAGAAACAAGACAAATCTCAAATAAAAAAATCTAACCTTACACCTAAAGGAACTAGAGAAAGAAGAACAAACAAAACCCAAAGTTAGTAGAAATCATAAAGATCAGAGCAGAAATAAATGAAATAGAAACAAAGAAAACAATAGCCAATATCAATAAAACTAAAAGTTGGTTCTTTGAGAAGATAAACAAAATTGATAGCCCTTTAGCCAGACTCATCAAGAAAGAGGACTCAAATCAATAAAATTAGAAATGAAAAAGGAGAAGTTACAATAGATACTGTAGAAACAGAAAGCATCCTAAGAGACTACAACAAGCAACTCTATGCCAACAAAATGGACAACCTGGAAGAAATGGACAAATTCTTTAAAAGGTATAACCTTCCAAGACTGAACCAGGAAGAAACAGAAAACATGAATAGACCAATCACAAGTAATGAAATTGAAACTGTGATTAATAATCTTCCAACAAACAAAAGTCCAGGACCAGATGGCTTCACAGGTAAATTATATCAAACATTTAGAGAAGAGCTAACACCCATTCTTCTCAAACTCTTCCAAAAAACTGCAGAGGAAAAAACACTCCCAAACTCATTCTATGAGGCCACCCTCACTCTGATACTAAAACCAGACAAAAATACTACAGAAAAAGAAAATTACAGACCAATATCACTAATGAATATAGATGCAAAAATCCTCAACAAAATACTAGCAAACAGAATCCAACAACACATTAAAAGGATCACACACCATGATCAAGTGGGATTTGTCCCTGGGAAGCAAGGATTCTTCAATATACGCAAATCAATCAATGTGATACACCATACAAACAAATTGAAGGATAAAAATCATATGATCATCTCAACAGATGCAGAAAAAGCTTTTGACAAAATTCAACACCCATGTATGATAAAAACTCTCCAGAAAGTGGGCACAGAGGGAACCTACCTCAACACAGTAAAGGCCATATAAGAGAAACCCACAGCAACCATCAGTCTCAATGGTGAAAAACTGAAAGCATTTCCTCTAAGATCAGGACAAGACAAGGATGTCCACTCTCACCACTATTATTCAACATAGTTTTGGAAGTTTTAGCCACGGCAATCAGAGAAAAAAAAACATACACAAGTAATACAAATTGGAAAAGAAGAAGTAAAGCTGTCGCTGTTTGCAGATGACATGATACTATAGATAGGGAATCCTAAAGATGTTACCAGAAAACTACTAGAGCTAATCAATGAATTTGGTAAAGCAGCGGGATACAAAATTAATTCACAGAAATCTCCTGCATTGCTATACACTAATGATGAAAAATCTGAAAGAGAAATTAAGGAAACACTCCCATTTACCACTGCAACAAAAAGAATAAAATTCCTAGGAATAAACCTACCTAAGGAAACAAAAGACCTGTATGCAGAAAACTATAAGACACTGATGAAAGAAATTAAAGGTGATACAACCAGATGGAGAGATATACCATGTTCTTGGATTGGAAGAATCAACACTGTAAAAATGACTATATTACCCAAAGCAATCTATAGATTCAATGCAATGCCTATCAAACTACCACTGGCAGTTTTTACGGAACTAGAACAAAAAATCTTAAAATTTGTATAGAGACACAAAAGACCCCGAATAGCCAAAGCAGTCTTGAGGGGAAAAAAAAACGGAGCTGAAGGAATCAGGCTCCCTGACTTCAGACTATACTACAAAGCTACAGTAATCAAGACAATATGATACTGGCACAAAAACAGAAACATAGATCAATGGAACAAGATAGAGAGCCCAGAGATAAACCCACGCACTTATGGTCACCTTATTTTTGATAAAGGAGGCAAGGATATACAATGAAAAAAAGACAATCTCTTCAGTAAGTGGTGCTGGGAAAACTGGAAAGCTACATGTAAAAGAATGCGATTAGAACACTCCCTAACACCATACACAAAAATAAACTCAAAATGGGCTTCCCTGGTGGCACAGTGGTTGAGAGTCCACCTGCCGATACAGGGGACACGGGTTCGTGCCCCGGTCTGGGAAGATCCCACATGCCACAGACCGGCTGGGCCCATAAGCCATGGCCGCTGGGCCTGCACGTCTGGAGCCTGTGCTCCGCAACGGGAGAGGCCACAACAGTAAGAGGCCCGCGTACTGCATGCATGAATGAATGAATGAATAAATAAATAAATAACGCAAAATGGATTCAAAACCTAAATATAAGACCAGACACTATAAAATTCTTAGAGAAAAACAAAGGAAGAACACTCTTTGACATAAATCACGGCAAGCTCTTTTTTGATCCACCTCCTAGAGTAATGGAAATTAAAAGAAAAATAAATGGGACCTAATGAAACTTCAAAGCTTTTGCACAGCAAAGGAAACCATAAACAGGACAAAAAGACAAACCTCAGCATGGGAGAAAATATTTGCAAACGAATCAACGGACAAAGGGCTTATCTTCCAAATATATAAGCAGCTCATGTAGCTCAATATTAAAAAAACAAACCCAATCAAAAAGTGGACAGAAGACTTAAATAGACATTTCTCCAAAGAAGACATACAGATGGCAAAGCAGCACATGAAAAGATGCTCAACATCACTCATCATTAGAGAAATGCAAATCAAAACTACAATGAGGTATCACCTCACACCAGTTAGAATGGGCATCATCAGAAAATCTACAAACAACAAATGCTGGAGAGGGTGTGGAGAAAAGGGAACCCTCTTGCACCGTTGGTGGGAATGTAAACTGATACAGTCACTACAGAGAACAGTGTGGAGATTCCTTAAAATACTGAAAATAGAATTACCATATTACCCAGCAATCCCACTACCGGGCATATACCCAGAGAAAACCATAAATCAAAAAGACACATGCACCCCAACGTTCATTGCAGCACTATTTACAATAGCCAGGTCATGGAAGCAACCTAAACATCCATCAACAGACAAATGGATAAAAAAAATGTGGTACATATATAAAATGGAATATTTACTCAGCCCTAAAAAGAAACGAAATTGGGTCATTTGTAGAGACGTGGATGGATCTAGAGACTGTCATACAGAGTGAAATAGGTCAGAAAGAGAAAATTAAATATCGTATATTAACACATATATGTGAAACTAGAAAAATGATACAGAAGAACCAGTTTGCAGGGCAGAAATTGAGACACAAATGTAGAGAACAAATGTATGGACACCAAGGGGGGAAAGTGGCGGGGGGGTGAGGGTGTGATGAATTGGGAGATTGGGATTGACATGCATACACTGATGTGTATACAATGGATGACTAATAAGAACGTGCTGTATAAAAAATAAATAAAATTCAAAAGTTTGTAGCTTCCATGGGAAATTTTGGCTAGCACAGAGTCTGGCCACCACTATTTCAACCCACCTTGACAGAAACTGCCTCCAGGAGATTTAAAGGAACAGCACACATTTGAGTTTTTTTCACCTTACCTTTTCCCCCTTTTGAGACATTTCCCCATTTGAGAGGAGTTTAGTAAACTACCACACATGCCCAGGGAAAGACAGAGGCTCAAGAAAGACCTGAAGAGACCTTGAAGCTTTCATCTCAAACTAATCCCCACCACAGAAACACCTTTGAAGAATTAAAAAAGACAAAAAATTCCCGGTAAGAGGGAAAATCTGATTTCCAGAGTTAACATATTGAAAAATTCAAATGTGCAGTTTAAAAAACAATCACAGGCATACAAAATATCAGGAAACTATGGCTCATTCCAAGGAACAAAATTAACTGACAGAAACTGACCCTGAGGAAGCCCAGACATTTGACTTACTAGACAAAGACTTTTTAAAAACTGTCTTAAAAAAAACAACAAAACTGTTTTACAGAGGCTTAAAGAGCAAAAGGAAGACACGGTCAAAAACAGGAAAACAATATATGAACAAAATGAGAATATCAATAAAAACAAGAGACATAAAAAGGAATCAAAAGAAATTCTGAGGCTGAAAAATACAACTGAAGTGGAAAATTCACTGGAGAGGTTCAAAAGCAGATTTTACCAGACAGAAGAAAGAAGCAGTGAAGATAGGACAATTGAAATTAGTAACTTTGAGGAACAGAAAGAAAAAAGGATAAAGAAAAGTAAACAGAGCCTAAGGGACCTGCAGAACACTGTCAAGTGGATCAACATACAAACTGTAACAGTCCCAGAAGGTAAAGAAAAAGAGAAAAGCGTAGAATGAATATTTGAAGAAATAATGGCTGAAAATGTCCCAATTTTGATGAAAGACATAAATCTACAAATCCAAGAAGCTCATTGACCTCTAAGTATAGGCATGCAATGGAATAGTACTCAGCCATAAGAAGGAATGAAATGTTTGTATTTCTACAACATGATGTACTTTGAAAACATTACATTGATATAAGCCAGACACAGAAGGACAAATATTGTATGATTCTATTTATATGAAGTACTTAGAATAGACACATTCATATAGAGAAAAAGTGGAATAAAAGTTACCAGCGGCTGGTATCAGGGGCTGGTACCAGGGTCTGGGAAGGGAGAATTGAGAGTTATTGTTTAATGGATACAGAATTTATGTTGAGAATGGTAAAAAAAATTTTTAAAAGCTTGAGGTATAGATAACGGTGATCATTATACTACATTGTGAATGTATTTAATGCCACTGAATTGTACACTTACAAATGGCTAAAATGATAAATAGTATGTAATGTTTATTTTACCAGGGGGAAAAAACAAACAGTACAATGTAACAGAATTTGGAATCCAGAAATAGAACTACACACACACACACACACACACACACACACACACACACACACACGGAAACCAATTTTTTACAAAGGTATAAAGCCAGTCAATGGAGAAAAGATTTCTTTTCAATAAGTGGTGTTAAAATTTTGACATACATACCCAAATAAATAAACTTCAATCTGCATCTCACTCCATATACAAAATTCAACATGTATCACAGACATAAATGTAAAACCTAAAACTATAAAAGTTCTAGAATAAAACATAGAAAAAAATTTTGTGACCCTGAATTAGGCAATGATTTCTTAGTTATGGCTTCAAAAGCATGACACAGTACTTCATCAAAATTAACATTTCTGCTCTTCAGAAAACACTGTTAAGAGAATTAAAAGATAAGCCATAAACTGAAGGAAATACTTATAAATCAGTATCTGATGAAGAGTATATACCCAGAACATAAATTCTCAGAAAACATAATAGGGGTCCAATTTTGGGTAAGATGGATTAAACACACAATACCCTTTCTCTCCAAGTGAACACTATAAAACTTGGATACTGCAGCTATTTGAGGATCAGAGAAAAAGTAGGGGGGAAAAGAAAATTCAAAACACTACCAACTCAGCATTTCTTTTTCCTCCAGTAACTCCCACCCCCAGCCTAAATCCAATGCAGCTTCAAATCTAGAAATGAGCACAGTCAGGGAGACAGAGAAAGATGCAGGAAAAGCTCTCAATTTCTGGCTAGAAGAGTCAGAAAAGGAACCCTTAAAGTTCAGAGAAAATGGAAGCATCCCTGGGGTGTAGAAGGGTTTGCTCCTTTTTCTCCATTCTCTCATACCATAGACTCCAAGATAGCCAATAGCAATGGTGGCAGCAGCAACAGAGGCTAACAACAGGAGACTGCAGGAGCCAAAACTCTAAAGGAAAACAAACACTTCCTCTTCATTTGATGGAGTTAAGGCAGCAAGATAGTAGATCCAAAGCCTGTATCTTTTTTTCTCCCTCTGTGTACCTCCCATCAATTGGCACCAGAGGTGGAACAACTGTGGAAATACGTGGTTTCTAATCAGAGATCCAAAAGGAGGAGCCCCAAAGAACCAGAAAGCACTGAAAAACATAGTGGAAAGGGGAAAAGAGCCACATAAAATTTTATATTAACTCCTGAGCTCACTCCTCTCACCTGAATATGCATGGATCTTATCCTAATTAGCATACTAAAGACACTGAGAACTAAGCTAACAGATAAAATTTCACTCAGGTCCAAGGCTAACTACTCAGTGGCACACAGGGTACAAATTCAAATACTACAGCTAAGGCTTTAAAACTGAACCAACATTGGAACCACAGTCACAGGAGAAAGGCTGGAACATGCCAGGTTAACTGCTTACTAAAATAAAAATACCAACATTCCCTAGAGGACTTTTAACACAGCTTCTTAGTGTCATACAACAAAGGTGCAGAAATTCAATCTGAAATTACTTGGCATATGAAAAAATACAAAAACCTCAACCCACGTGGGAAAACATATTCAAAGATGACAATGACAAGATGATACAAACACTGGAATTATCTGACAACGACTCTGAAGAACTATTATAAAACTGCTCAAATGGCAACTCTGAACACTCCTGAAACAAATGTTAAAATGGAAAGTATCACAAAGAAACACAATATATAAAATGGAAGAACCAAATGGAAATTTTAGAATTAAAAATACAGTAATCAAAATTTAAAACTCACTGGATGAACTCAAAAGCAGAATAAAGATGACAGAGAAAAAAGTGAATTTGAATGGAGAAAATCAGTAAAACCAAAATCTGGAGTTTTTTAAAAGATCAATAAAATTGATAAACCTCTAGCAAAACTGACCAAAAAAAAAAAAAAAAAGAAGAAAAACCCCACAAATTAGCAATAAAGGAATGAAAAAGGGGATATCACTATAAACCCTATAAACATTAAAAGGATAGACATTAAAAAAATAAAAGAATATTATAAACAATTCTACAAACATAAATTTAACAACTTCAACGCAGTAGACTAATTTCTCAAATATCACAAACTACCCAAACTCACTCTAGCTCAAATAAATAACATAAGTAGTCCTGTAAACATTAATAATGCTGAATTCATAGTTTAAAATGTTCTGAAAAAAACCTTCCAGGCCCAGGTGGCAAATACTAATGAAAATCCCAGGAATATTTCCTACAGATGGGCAAGCTGCTTCTAAAATTTATAAGGAAGGACAAAGGAAATAGAATACATTGTGAGACACTGTTAGGAACTGAGAAGGATACTCACAATTTTTTAAATTGAACATTATAGTACCTGATCTCAAGGAAGTTATAGTAGACTTTAGATTAGCACTGAGGAGATTCCTGCATGTTAGTAAGAAGTAAATGAAGGGTAACAGACGATGACATACAAATTAGTACTGAGTAAACTCAAGGAGTAAGTTTTAATGGAATCTTATTTTAAAATCATCAGAGTTCTCGAGATTGGTTACACAACAATGTGAAGGAACTTAACACTACTGCACTGTACATTTCAAAATGGCTCAGATAGTTAAGTATTATATTATGTGTACTTTACCACAATAAAAAATAAAAATAGGCAATGACATCATCAGCATGGCAGAATAAAGAGTTTTCTAACATCTTTCCCCCAAAGAACAGTGACTCAGACAATCACCCATGGAGTAGAGTACCTTTGTGGAAGTCTGGGAGTCCAGCAGAGAAGCTCCAGTATACTGCTGAAGCAAAAAAAAAAATCCAAGATTGAATACATACAAGAGGGTAAAATACTGACGTGTGCTGTGCAACTAGGGGCTGGGGAGTGGCTGGGAGGACAGCACCAGGAACATGGATCCTATTAACTGCTCCACAAACTTGATCAGGAAGGCTGCCAAGGAGCCGCTGGGGAGGCCTCACCTGTAGATCCCCCAACTGGCCGAAAGGCCCTCCCAATGCTCCACACACCTCACTCACACCTCATGACTGGCTATCTACATATGTCCCTGATGGTGGTGGGAGCCTTTTTAGTGATAATGTACAGAAAGCCAGCCTGACTGCAGGATTGGGAGAAAGCACACAAACTTGAACAATCAGCATTGCCCTAGAGAAAGTAAACAGAACACTGATAGCACACAGCCTGGCTTTGCAGGATAGAGCATGGCATACAATCTGAAAAATCCCCCCAACCCAAGAGGAAACAAGTGTGAAGCACAAGTATACAGAGCAAGGGTCTGGGAAAGCTGTCCTCCAGAAATGAAGGAAAAATAAAGACTTTCCCATTCATGCAAAGTCTGAGGGAGTTCATCACCACTGTATCTGCCTTACCAAAAATGCTGAAAGGAGTTCTTCAAGTTGAAATGAAACAAGAAATTAGTTTTCGTAATTTCACTAATTAGTAACAGAAAAACAGAGAAAAGTATAAAACACACTGGTAAAGATAAATATATAGTCAAATTCAGCACACTACTGTAATATGGTAGTGTGTTAATCACTTGACTCTAAACAAAAGACAAAAGTACTAAAAACAACTATAGCTATTATAATTTGTTAATGGAAGCATAATATAAAATGATGTAAATTGTGACACCAGAAACAAAATGTGGGGGTAGTAAAAGGGTAAAGTTCTGTGTGCTGTTGAAGTTAAGTTATTATCAGTTTAAAAAAGACTGTTATACCTATAGGATGTTTTATGTAAGCCTCATGGTAACCACAAAACAAAAACCTACAGTAGATACACAATGATAAAGAGAAGGAGATCAAAGAAAAAGATGTACGGAAAATCACAAAGACAGCAAAAAGGAAGAAAGGAAAAGGCATTTGTAAGTTCTTTCCTATCAATAATTACTTTAAATGTAAATGGACTAAGTTCTCCACTCGAAAGGCATAGAGTGGCTAAACAGATTTTTAGGAAACAAACAAACGCAAGTATATTCAGCCAACAAAAGACTCACTTCAGCTTTAAAGACACACAGACTCAAAGTGAAGACAGAAAAAGATAGTCAATGCAACAGGAAACCAAAAGAGAGCAAGAGTAGTCATACTTATATCAGATGAAACAGGTTTTAAGTCAAAAACTAACAAGAGACAAAGAAGGTCATTATATAATAATAAAGGGATCAATTCATCAAGAGGATATAACAATTATGAATATGTATGCACACAAATTGGAGAACTTAAATATATTAAGCAAATACTAACAGATCTTAAGGGAGAAATTATACAACTATACATACAATAACAGTAAGGGATTTCAATACCCCACTTTCAACACGTCATCCAGTTAACAAATCAACAAGGAAACACTGGACCTGAATTATAGTTTATCAATAGGCATAACAGACATATACAGAACATTCCATCCAACAGCAGTTGAATACACATTCTTCTCAAGTGTACACAAAACATTCTCCAGGATAGATCATACGTTAGGTCACAAAACAAGTCTTGGCAAATTTAACACTGAAATTGCAAATATGATTAAAATCATACCAAGTGGGTTTCCCAGGTGGCACAGTGGTTAAGAATCCGCCTGCAAACTCAGGGGACATGGGTTCGAGCCCTGGTCCGGGAAAATCCCACATGCCATGGATCAACTAAGTCCACGCGTCACTACTGAGCCTGCACTATAGAGCCCACGAGCCACAACTACTGAGCCCGCGTAGCACGCACCTAGAGCCCAGGCTCTGCAACAAGCTACCGCATTGAGAAGCCTGTGCACCACAACGAAGAGTATCCCCCACTCAATGCAACTAGAGAAAGCCTGTGCACAGCAACAAAGACCCAATGCAGCCATAAATAAATTAAATAAATAAATAAGTAAATAGATTTATATTAAAAATAGAATCTGCCTGCCAATGAAGGGGACACGGGTTTGAGCACTGGTCTGGGAAGATCCCACATGCCGTGGAGCAAGTAAGCCTGTGCGCCACAACTACTGAACCTGCACTCTAGAGCCCCCGAGCCACAATTACTGAGCCCATGTGCCGCAATTACTGAAGTCTGCGTACCTAGAGCCCATGCTCCATAAGACAAGCCACCACAATGAGAAGCCCACGCACCACAACAAAGAGTAGCACCCGCTCACCGCAAGTAGAGAAAGTCACGCACAGCAATGAAGAACCAAAGCAGCCAAAAATAAATAAATTTTTTTTTAAAAAAAATCATACCTGGTTTCCCTGGTGGCGCAGTGGTTGAGAGTCCGCCTGCTGATGCAGGGGACACGGGTTCGTGCCCCTGTCCGGGAGGATCCCACATGCCGCAGAGTGGCTGGGCCCGTGAACCATGGCCGCTGAGCCTGCGCATCCAGAGCCTATGCTCCGCAATGGGAGAGGCCACAATAGTGAGAGGCCCGCGTACTGAAAAAAAAAAAAATCATACTAAGTATCTTTTCTGACCACGATACTATGAAACTAGAAACAAGAACAGGATATAAACTGCAAACTTCACAAATATGTGGAAATTAAACAACACACACCTGAATAAAAAATAGGTCAACAAAGAAAGCAAAAATGAAATTTAAAAATATCTGGAAGCAAATGAAAAAACAAGCATCAAACCAAAACTTATGAAATGGAGCAAAAGCTGTTCTAAAAGGGAACTTTACAGTAGTAAACACAAATATTTAAAAAAGAAAGATGATGATACTATAAAGCTACAGTAATCAAAACAGTATGGTACTGGTGCAAAGGCAGACTTATAGATCAATGGAACAGGATAGAAAGCCCAGAAATAAACCCATGCACCTACAATTAATCTATGACAAACAAGGTGAGAATATACAATGGAGAAAAAGACAGGCTCTTCAATAAGTGGTGCTAGGAAAACTAGACAGCTACATGTAAAAGAATGAAATTAGAATATTCTCTAACACCATACACAAAAAATAAACTCAAAATGGATTAAAGACCTAAATGTAAGACCAGAAACTATAAAACTCTTAGAAGAAAACAGAACACTCTTTGACATAAATCGCAGCAATATATTTTTGGATCCACCTCCTCGATCAATGAAAATAAAAACAAAAATAAACAAATGGGACTGAATTAAACTTAAAAGCTTTTGCACAGCAAAGGAAACCATAAACAAAACAAAAAAAAACCTACAAATTGGGAGAAAATACTTGCAAATGATGCAATAAACAAGGGATTAACCTCCAAAATATACAAGCAGCTCATACAGCTCAATATCAAAACAAACAAACAAACAAACAACCACAAACACTGCAATTAAAAAATGGGCAGAAGATCTAAACAGACATTTATCCAGGAAGACATACAGATGGCCAAAAAGCACGTGAAAAGATGCTCAACATTGCTAACGATTGCAGAAATGTAAATCAAAACTACAATGAGGTATCACCTCACAACTGTCAGAACAGCCACATAAAAAGTCTACAGGCAACAGTGGTTAAGAATCTGCCTGCCAATGCAGGGGACTCGGGTTCGAGCCCTGGTCTAGGAAGATCCCACATGCCACGGAACAACTAAGCCCGTGAGCCACAACTACTGAGCCTGTGCTCTAGAGCCCGCGAGCCACAACTACTGAGCCCACGTGCCACAACTACTGAAGCCCATGCACCTAGAGCCCGTGCTCTGCAATGAGAAGCCACTTCAATGAGAAGCCTGCACACGTCAACAAACAGTAACCCCTGCTCGCTACAATTAAAGAAAGCCCACACGCAGCAAAGTAGACCCAACACAGCCAAAAATAATTTAATTAATTTTAAAAAATTATTTTTAAAAGGCTACAAACAATAAATGCTGGAGAGGCTGTGGAGAAAAGGGAACACTCTTACACTGTTGGTGGGAATGTAAACTGGTACAGCCACTATGTTAAACAGTATGGAGGTTCCTTAAAAAACAAAAAATACAGTTACCATATGATCCAGCAATCCCACTCCTGGGCACATATCGGGAGAAAATTCTAACTCGAAAAGACACATGCACCCCAATGTTCAGAGCAGCACTATTTACAACAGCCAAGACATGGAAGCAACCTAAATATCCATCGACAGATGAATGGATAAAGAAGATGTGGTACATATTATACAATGGAATATTACTCAGCCATAAAAAAAGAATGAGACAGTGCCATTTGCAGCTACATGGATGCAACTAGAGATTATCATATTAAACGAATTAAGTCAGAGAAAGACAAATATCATATGATATCACTTATACGTGGAATCTACAAAAAGGATACAAATGAACTTATTTACAAAACAGAAACAAACTCACAGACTTAGAAAACAAACTTATAGTTAGCAAAGAGGAAAGGTGGTGGGGGAAGGACAAATTAGGAGGTTGGGATTAACATATATACACTATGATACATAAAACAGATAATTAACAAGGACCTACTGTATAGCACAGGGAACTCTACTCAGTACTCTGTAATAACCTGTACGGGAAAAGAATCTGTAAAAAGAATAGATATAAGTATATATATAACTAAATCACTTTGCTGTACACCTGAAACTTAACAACAACACTGTAAATCAACTACACCCCAATATAAAATAAAAATTTAAAAAAAAGAAAAAAAGATCTCAAATAAACAGCCTAACTTTATACCTCAAAGAACTAGACAAAAAAAGAATAAACTAAGCCCAAATTTAGTAAAAGGAAGGAAATAACAAAGATAGAACAGAGATTAATGAAACAGAGACCAGAAAAACAATAGAAAAGATCTATGTAACTAAGAGTTGGTTTTTGGAAAAGAAACAAAATTAACAACCTTTATCTAGACTAATAAAAAAATAGGAGTCACAGAAAATCAGAAGTAAAAGACAAACTATTAAAATTGATACCACATTAATACAAAGGATCACAAGAGACTGCTATGAACAATTATATGCCAACAAATTGGATAATCTAGAATAAATAGAAAAGTCCTAGAAACCTCCCAACAAAGAAAAGCCCAGGACCAAATGGTTTCACTGGTGAATTCTATCTAAGAGTTGAAGAAAAATTGATAGCAATCTTTCTCAAACTCTTCCAAAAAACTGAAGAGGAGGGAACATTCGCAAACTCATTTTATGAGGTTGGCATCACCCTGACACCAAAGCCAGATAAAGTCACTGCAAGAAAACTACAGACCAGCATCCCTGATCGCCACAGATGCAAAAATTCTCATCAAAATATTAACAAACCAAATTCAACAGCACAATAAAAGGAACACACACCATGATCAAGTGGGAATTCTTCCAAGGATGCAAGGATGGTTCAACGTTCACAAATCAATAAATGTGATATGCCACATTAATAGAATGAGTGATAAAACTCATACAATCATCTCAATAAATGTAGAAAAGCACTTGACACAATTCAACATTCTTTCATGATAAAAACTCTCAACAGTATTAGAAGTCCTAGCCAGAGCAATTAGGCAAGAAAAAAAAATAAACAAAAGGCATCCAAATTGGAAAGAAAATAATAGAACTGTCAATACCCACAGAAAACATGATTTCATATATAGTAAAGACTCCACCCAAAACTATTAGAAATAATAAATGAATAAGGAAAGCTGCAAGAAACCAATACACAAAAATCTGTTGTTTCTATATACTAACAATGAGTTATTAGAAAGAGAAATTAAGAAACAATCCCATTTATAATTATAACAAAAAGAATAAAACACCTAGTAATACATTTAACCAAGGAGGTGAAAGACTTGTACACTGAAAACTATGAGACTTTGTTGAAAGAAACAGAAGACAAAAATAAATGGAAAGATATTCTGTGCTCATGGATCGGAAGAATTAACACTGTTAAAGTGTCCATATTGCCTAAAGCAATCTAGAGATTCAATGCAATTCCTATAAAAATCCTAAAGACATTTTTCACAGAAATGGAACAAAAAATTATAAAATGTATATGGAACCACAGAAGACCCTGAAGAACAAAAGCAACCTGAAAAAAAGAGCAAAGCTGAAAGTATCACACACCTTGATCTCAAACTATATGGCAAAACCATAGTAATCAAAATATAATGGTTTTATATATAGATCAATGGAACAGAACTGAGAGCCCAGAAATAAACTCATGCCTACATGGATGATTCATTTACAACAAAGAACATACAATGGAGAAGAAACAGTCTCTTCAATAAGTGGTGTTGGGGGGACTTCCGTGGCACTCCAGTGGTTAAGACACTGCACTTCCATTTCAGGGAGCGCAGGTTCAATCCCTGGTCAAGGAACTAAGATCTCGCATGCTGTGTGGTGCGCCAAAAAAGAAAAGAAAGAAAGAAAAAATGGTGTTGGGAAAACTGGAAAGCTTCATGCAAAAAAAAAAAGATAGACCACTATCTCAGAACATATACACAAAAATTAACTCAAAATGGGTTAAAGACATGAAGTAAGACCTGAAACTATAAAGCTCCTAGAAGAAAACATAGACAGTATGCTCTTTGACATCACTTTTAGTAATATCTTTCTAGATATGTGTGATGTTGGAAAAGCTGGACAGCCGCATGTAAATCAATGAAGTTAGAACACTCCCTCACAACATACACAAAAATAAACTAAAAGTGTCTTAAAGGCTTAAATATAAGACAGGACACCATAAAAACTCCTAGAAGAGAACATAGGCAAAACATTCTCTGACATAAATCGTACCAATGTTTTCTTAGGTCAGTCTCCCAAGGCAATAGAAATAAAAGCAAAAATAAACAAATGGGACCTAATCAAACTTTCAAGCTTTTGCACAGCAAAGGAAACTATCAACAAGATGAAAAGAAAACCTATGGAATGGGAGAAAGTATTTGCAAACGATGCAACTGACAAGGTATTAATATCCAAAATACACAAACAGCTCTTACAGCTCAATATCAAAAAAAAAAAATCAAAAAATAGGCATAAGACCTAAATAGACATTTCTCCAAAGAAGATATAGAGATAGCCAACAGGCACATGAAAAGATGCTTAACATCTCTAATGATAAGAGCAATGCAAATCAAAACTATAATAAGGTACCACATCACACTGGTCAGAATGGTTATCATCAAACGAATAAACAAAATATGGTATATCCATTAAAATAGAATATTGCTCAGACATAAAAGGAAATTAAGTACTGATACATGCTACAACACGGATGAACCTTGAAAACATTATGCTAAGTTGAAAGAAGTCAGTCACAAAAAAACTACATACATACCACATAATTCCATTCATATGAAAGTCCAGAATAGAGAAATTTATAGAGACAGAAAGTAGGTTAGCGATTGCTTAGGGCTGGGGGAAGGGGGTCAGAGCAACGGTAACTAAAAGATACAAAGTTTATTCTCGAGGTGATAAAAACATTCTAAAATTGACTGTGGTAACAGTTGCATGTATCTGTAAAGATATTAAAAAGCATTGAATTGTACACTTTAAATGGGTTAATATATGTGATTTGTATCTCAATAAAGCTATTTTTAAAATTCAAGTCATTAAGATATCTATTGGCTACCTGAAGTTGTCACTGAATCTTGCTACTCTGCCAACATAAGAAAGTGAGTCTCTAATAGAACCTCCTGAGAAACTTCCCCTTCATATCTCACTGATCAGGACTGGGTCTGTTTCCCCTTTCTAACCCTATCACTAGTATGGGACTGGCATCACCAGACTGGATCACGATTTACCCCATGGGAGATGGGTCAATTCCTAAATAAAATTAAGGTTCTGCCAAAAACAGCGAAGAAAATGGCTGGGGCATAAGACATCAGTAATGTTTGCCATGCACTTACTTAGCATTTTCAGGTTTCAATCTCTTTCCACTACCCTAATTTTTCCTCATAACCACCTGTGAAGTTGGCAGGAAAAATAGCTTCATTTAACAGATAATGAAACTAAGTCTCAAAGATGTGAAGTAACTTAATCATGGTTACACTGCCTGTTAAGCGATGGAGCTAGGATTCAAACCCAGGTTTTTCTGACTCAAGACTTTAAATTAAAATTTTTAAAACCAAACACCTACTAATTAGGATTTACACTAAACAAAGCATCACTTATAACTTTTAGAACTTCCCACTGAAAGATCCTTTAGGTCACAATTCTTATTTAAAGCTCTTACTTTCCCCTCCAACAAACACAACCAGTTAGTTCATTTTCTCCAGCTGACCTCTTTTCAACACGCTCCATTGCATCAATATATCCTGTGCTCTCATTCAAACAAGGAATTGTTCAGCTAAGGCTGTTGCATTCCCACTAAAGAGTCCATTGTATATTTTATGGAATTAAGCAGAATGCAGCAGAATTTTAAATTGAGTTCTCAGTCTCTATCTCTAATGGCTTTTCATTCATAATTACAGTGTTTGTAATGAGTGTATTGGTGATGACAGAAATCCACCATAAGGTATTCCACTGTCTGCATTAGTTTCAGACTCTTATTTAATGACTTATTAATCAACCATAGTCAGTCAATAGTATATCATATTAATTATCTGAACAACACAAGCAAAGAATTTTTATTTTCTCTCCATGTAACCCATGGAGCAATCTTTAACAATATGAATCTGTTCAAACATCCATCCACAGTTCCATTACAACTGCAGTTCTATTAGTAAAGGTCAGCTTAGGTTAGTTCACTGTCAGCAGCTAGAAAGTGCAAGAAGAGATGAGCTTAATTGCTTTATTGTTACTATCACTGTAATTGTTTAGAATTCTGGTACATAAAACTTCTGAGATACTAAATCTCCATTTAGGTTACCAACAAGCATTACTTAAGTTTGGATTCTTACCCAGAAGCCATCCTAATTATTAATACTACAGATAAGCACATTTAAGACACTTCATAAATCAGTAATACATAATGTATATTATACTTACTTTACCACCTATTCCACTTTTACCATCCTTAGGGATTTAAGCAGTTAATCAATCAATGAATACAATATTCCATTGCACATACACAGCCAGTAACTATTGATACAGAACAACAGTATTATGCCTTTAGCAAGACTGAAGGGGGAAAAACTAAAATGAATTTATAATTTTGCTAGTTTAGTTGTTTATCTAGAACAGTGATTCCCAACTTTGCTGCACACTAGAATTACCTGAAAAGTTTTTAAAATATATTGATGCTTGTATCCCACCCAGAATCTGATGTAACTGGCATAGGGAGCAGCTTGGGCATCAGATTTTTTGATATTCCCCAAATGACTACAATATGAACCTAAAGTTAAGAAAAGCGAAGGTTTGTAATTGTGTGTATGTCTGTGTATCTGTGTTTGTGAGTGTGCATGTTGGGAGCTGTTAAGATGAGAGGGAGAACAAGTAGAAGTCTTTAGGACATAAAACTGGGGTGGAGACCTCAACTTCCCTAGTAGCAGAATGGGTTTTTAAATTCTGAAAATAGAAATCAGTAATTAATATATAAATACATTATCATATTGAACGCTCACATATAATATTCTTACTAGATGCCAAGCCCTGTTTCTAGCCCTCAGGGAATCTTAAGTAGCAGTGGATACTTTCTGATTAAGACAGAATAAAAAGGCTTATGCTTTTTCGTACTTGACTGCAGCCTGAAGGCCAAATTTAAATAATTATGAGGGCTTCCCTGGTGGCGCAGTGGTTGAGAGCCCGGCTGCCGATGCAGGGGACACAGGTTTGTGCCCCGGTCCGGGAAGATCCCACATGCCACGGAGCGGCTGGGCCCATGAGCCATGGCCGCTGAGCCTGTGCGTCCGGAGCCTGTGCTCCACAACAGGAGAGGCCACAACAGTGAGAGGCCCGCGTACCGCAAAAAAATAAATAAATAATAATTATGCTTTTATTCCAAAGATGCTAGCTAAAACACTCTTAAGTCTCTGTCATATTTTCAGTATACATGGATTTGTTCCACCTCTATATTCTTGGAGTGAGCAACTACATGTGAACTACATGGCATATGTACTTCTCTACATTTTCTTCTGCTGTCCCCTGTTTAAGGAAATCTTATAAAGATTCCTGAGCTTAATTCATAGATTCCAGTGTCTTATTACTGCTTGGCACTCTACAGATCTGTGCATCTGCCAGTGATAACCTGAATTCTTCACTGGCATTGCCTTTCTTATGTTGCTAGTGGTCAGCATTCACCATATAACTAAATTAGCTCTCAAAATCTGTAATGCAACCTCCTTCTTTCGAGATTAGAAAATAACAGCAGAAAAATTCATAGCTGTCTAGACACACTGCCATAGCCACAGATCCTGATCCTGCCCCTTTTTCCAATTAACAAAACGTTTCCCTGGGAACTAAATTACTATTCCCCATTCATCCCTCTGCTTCCTTCCTCCTTGCATTCAGTGAAGGTATAAAAAGTATTTTGCAAACGATAACAGAGATGACATAAAGAAGTTGCCCAGTTTTTCCAAACTAGTCCTTTAAAAGGGCTACTTATGCTTTTTTCCTTCATAAAAACTTAAACATACTTTAACAGAACAATTTCCAAACACTGTTAATCATTTCCACATAGTATTTGCCAGATTTTACATATGGTTTTTAAATGTTCACGAGCCTAATTCATTTTTCTAGCTCCTTTGATTAGGAAAGACCCTCTGAATAATAGAAAACCTTCCCCTCTCCACTATTAAACTCCTTTGCACATGCCCACAGAAACCTTTCTTCATCAAGGATTGCTTAATCAAACATTTTTCTTTATTTTGTTCTACAAAAGCTTTTTTTTCTTTCTTGTACTGTAAGAGTCAAAGCTTCCCGACATGTGTTATGCTATTAGTTTTATATGTTAATATAATGGAAAAATAGCTTTTTTTAAAAAAAATTCATAAAAGTAATTATAGCACCATGTAGAAAATTGAGAAAATTTATGAGGGGGAAAAAATCACATAATCCTACCATCATTTAAATCATTCTTAGCATTTTGATGTACTCCTTCCAGTCTTTTTTTCTGTACACTACTGCCCATAATCACACTGTAGATTCATTTTTGTGCCCTGTGTTTTCCAGTTACTACAACCTAAACATTTTCCATGTTATTACTACATAATGTTTCTATCCATTCTCCTGGTTAACATCTTCCCATTTTGCAGATCTCAATTCAAAGGTCACATCTTTAATGATGCCTATCCTCTTTTTTATAATAAATTTATTTATTTTATTTATTTTATTTTTGGCTGCATTTGGTCTTCGTTGCTGTGTGCAGGCTTTTCTCTAGTTGTGGCAAGCGGAAGCTACTCTTCGTTGCAGTGCATGGGCTTCTCAATGTGGTGGTTTCTCTTGTTGTGGAGCATGGGCTCTAGATGTGTGGGCTTCAGTAGTTGTGGCACATGGGCTCAGTAATTGTGGCTCATGGGCTCTAGAGCACAGGCTTATTAGTTGTGGTGCACAGGCTTAGCTGCTCCAAAGCATGTGGGATCTTCCCAGACCAGGGCTCAAACCCGTGTCCCCTGCATTGGCAGGCAGATTCTTAACCACTGCGCCAGCACAGAAGCCCTAATGATGCCTATCTTAACACCTCAGTCTACTACGTCACGTTATGTTATTTGCTTTCATAGAACCATGTTCCTTTCCTACATAGCACTAACCATAATGTAACTATTTCTTTTTTTTATTTTATTTTAATTTTTTGGTCACGCCACATGAGGCATGCGGGATGCGGGATCTTAGTTCCCCAACCAGAGATCAAAACCATGCTCCCTGCAGTGGAAGTGTGGAGTCTTAACCACTGGACCACAAGGGAAGTCCCCATAGTGTAATTATTTCATCATCTGTCTTTCCCACAAGACTATAAGCTCCAAGAGAACCAAGACCATGTCTGTCTATTTTGCCCATCATTGTACAACGTGAACAAACCCTGTAATGTAGCAGACATTCACATTCAACAAATATTTATTGACATGGCACTGTGTGCCAACAAATATAACCTGTTGAATAAGTAATCCTCATTTTCAATGGTTATTTGACAATTTGTCGGATATATACTATCATATATCATTTAACCAATCCCTATTGTTGGGCATTTAGATCATCTACAATCTGTCACCATTATTAATAATGCCTCAATGAGTATCTTTGTGTGCATAACATTTTCAGTGTTTACAATTATTTCCCTAGAACACTTTCCCAGGAACAGTTGGATCAAAAGGCAAACACATTCTTATGGCACCTAACACATATTTACAAAATGTTTTCCAATTTATGTTGCCACAAGCAATAACTTGGTGTACCAATTGCCTTTTTTAAAAAGGTTTTTGTTAAGTTACTAATAGATACAGGATATTTTATTGTTTTAATCTGCATTTTTAGTTTTAGGTTGAATATTTTTCTTATGTGTATTATTTGTAGTATTTACCATACTATCCTGATGATGGTATTACAAGAATGGACTAAACTAATGCAGTAGATAAATACATGGATGTGCTATACAAAAATCAATTTGAAAACATGAATACACTTTCAGTTACTGCAATCATCAAGTGAATCTGTACTTTCCATGACAATTTTGTTACTTGGTATTAAATTCAGCTACAAGTTGTAGAAATCCCAAAGTAACTGTACCATAATAGAAGTTGATTTCTCTCCCAGGTAAGTGGTCTAGAGCTGTTATGGCACTCCACAGACCCTGGCTCCTTCCATATAGATGTACTCTGTGTGGCATCTACCTTGCAGCCCAAGACAGCAGCATCTTTGCTCCAGGCAGCAGGAAAGATAAAGGGATGAAGAAGAGGAGGCAAATGGTGTGTGCCACCTGTCTCTTAAGAATGTTTACCAAGGAGGAGCTTCAAGATGGCGGAAGAGTAGACATGGAGATCACCTTCCTCCCCACAAATACATCATAACTACATCTACACGTGTAACAATCCCTACAAAACACCTACTGAACGTTGGCAGAAGAATGCAGACCACCCAAAAAGGTCTTGGTGCTCCAACCGGGTGTCAGACCTGTGCCTCTGAGGTGGGAGAGCCGAGTTCAGAACACTGGTCCACCAGTGACCTCCCAGCTCCATGTAATATCAAAAAGCGAAAATCTACCTGAGATCTCCATCTCAACACCAAGACCCAGCTCCGCTCAACAACCAGCAAGCTCCAGTGCTGGACACCCCATGCCAAACAACTACCAAGACAGGAACACAACCCCACTCATTAGCAAAGAGGCTGCCTAAAATCATAAAAAGGTCACAGACACCCCAAAACACCACCAGACACAGACCTGCCCACCAGAAAGACAAGATCCAGCCTCATCCACCAGAACACAGGCACTAGTCCCCTCCAACAGGAAGCGTACACAGCCCACTTGAACCAACCTTAGCCACTGGAGGCAGGCACCAAAAACAACGGGAACTACAAACCTGTAGCCTGTGAAAAGGAGACCCCAAACACAGTAAGATAAGCAAAATGAGAAGACAGAGAACACACAGCAGATGAAGGAGCAAGGTAAAAACCCACCAGACCAAGCAAATGAAGATGAAATAGGCAGACTACCTGAAAAAGAATTCAGAATAATGAGAGTAAAGATGATCCAAAATCTTGGAAACAGAACGGAGAAAATACAAGAAACGTTTAACAAGGACCTGGAAGAACTAAAGAGCAAACAATGATGAACACCACAATAAATGAAATTAAAAATTCTCTAGAAGGAATCAATAGCAGAATAACTGAGGTAGAAGAACAGATAAGTGACCTGGAAGATAAAATAGTGGAAATAACTACTGCAGAACAAAATACAGAAAAAGAATGAAAAGAACTGAGGACAGTCTCAGAGACCTCTGGGAAACATCAAACACACCAACATTCAAATCATAGGGGTTCCAGAAGAAGAAGAGAAAAAGAAAGGGACTGAGAAAATATTTGAAGAGATTATAGTTGAAAACTCCCTAATATGGGAAAGGAAATAGTTAATCAAGTTCAGGAAGGGCAGAGAGTCCCATACAGGATAAAGCCAAGGAGAAACATGCCAAAACACATATTAATCAAACTATCAAAAATTAAATACAAAGAAAATATATTAAAAGCAGCAAGGGAAAAACAACAAATAACATACAAGAGAATCCCCATAAGGTTAACAGCTGACCTTTCGGCAGAAACTCTGCAAGCCAGAATGGAGTGGCAGGACATATTTAAAGTGATGAAAGGGAACATCCTACGACCAAGATTACTCTACCCAGCAAGGATCTCATTCAAATTCAACGGAGAAATTAAAACCTGTACCGTAAAAGCAAAAGCTAAGAGAGTTCAGCACCACCAAACCAGCTTTACAACAAATGCTAAAGGAACTTCTCTAGGCTCTAGGAAACACAGGAGAAGGAAAAGACCTACAATAACAAACCCCAAACAATTAAGAAAATGGTAAGAGAACCATACACATCGATAATTACCTTAAATGTAAATGTTAAATGCTCCAACCAAAAAACATAGACTAGCTAAATGGATACAAAAACAAGATCCGCATATATGCTGTCTACAAGAGACCCACTTTAGACTTAGGGACACATACAGCCAGGAAGTGAGGAGATGGAAAAAGATATTCCATGCAAATGGAAATCAAAAGAAAGCTGGAGGGCTTCCCTGGTGGCGCAGTGGTTGAGAGTCTGCCTGCCAATGCAGGGAAACACGGGTTCATGCCCCAGTCCGGGAAGATCCCACATGCCGCGGAGCGGCTGGGCCTGTGAGCCATGGCCGCTGAGCCTGCGCGTCAACAGCCTGTGCTCCGCAACAGGAGAGGCCAGAACAGTGAGAGGCCCGCACACCACAAAAAAAAAAAAAAAAAAGCTGGAGTAGCAATTCTCATATCAGACAAAACAGACTTTAAAACAAAAACTAATACAAGAGACAAAGAAGGACACTACATAATGATCAAGGGATCAATCCAAGAAAAAGATATAACTATTGTAAATATTTATGCACCCAACTTAGGAGCACCTCAATACATAAGCTGCTGTATATGCTAACAGACATAAAAGGGGAAATCAACAGTAACACAGTAATAGTAGGGAACTTCAACATCCCACTTTCACCAATGGACAGATCACCCAAAATGAAAATAAATAAGGAAACACAAGCTTTAAATGATACATTAAACAAGATGGACTTAATTAATATTTATAGGACATTCCATCCAAAACCAACAGAATACACTTTCTTCTCAAGTGCTCGTGTAACATTCTCCAGGACAGATCATATCTTGGGTCACAAATCAAGCCTTGGTACACTTAAGAAAACTGAAATCGTATCAAGTATCTTTTCCAACCACAACGCTATAAGACCAGATATCAATTACAGGAAAAAATCTATAAAAAATACAAACACATGGATGCTAAACAATACACTACTTAATAAACAAGAGATCAATGAAGAAATCAAAGAGGAAATCAAAAAATACCTAGAAACAACTGAAAATGGAAACACGATGACCCAAAACCTATGGGATGCAGCAAAAGCAGTTCTAAAAGGGAAGTTTATAGCAATACAATCCTACCTTAAGAAACAAAAAACATCTCAAACAACCTTACAACTAAAGCAATTACAGAAAGAAGAACAAAAAAAAACCAAATTTAGCAGAAGGAAAGAAACCATAAAGATCAGAGCAGAAATAAATGAAAAAGAAATGTAGGAAACAGTAGCAAAGATCAATAAAACTAAAAGCTGATTCTTTGAGAAGATAAACAAAATTGATAAACCATTAGCCAGACTGATCAAGAAAAAAAGGGAGAAGACTCAAATCAACAGAATTAGAAATGAAAAAGAAGTCACAACTGACACTGTAGAAATACAAAGGATCATGAGAGATTACGACAGGCAACTATATGCCAATAAAACAAACAACCGGGAAGAAATGGACAAATTCTTAGAAAAGCACAACCTTCCAAGACTGAACCAGGAAGAAATAGAAAATATAAACAGACCAATCATAAGCACTGAAATTGAAACTGTGATTAAAAATCTTCCAACAAACAAAAGCCCAGAACCAGATGACTGCAGGGGGCAATTCTATCAAACATTTAGAGAAGAGCTAACACCTATCCTTCTCAAACTCTTCCAAAACATAGCACAGGGAGGAACACTCCCAAACTCATTCGACGAGGCCACCATCACGCTGATACTAAAACCATACAAAGATGTCACAAAGAAGAAAACTGCAGGCAATATCACTGATGAACATAGATGCAAATATCCTCAACAAAATACTAGCAAACAGAATTCAACAGCACAAAAGGATCATACACCATGATCAAGTGGGGTTTATCCCCATGATCATACACCATGATCAAGTGGGGTTAATACACTGTATTAACAAACTGAAGGATAAAAACCACATGATAATCTCAATAGATGCAGAAAAAGCTTTTGACAAAATTCCACACCCGTTTATGATAAAAACCCTCCAGAAAGTAGGCATAGAGGGAACTTACCTCAACATAATAAAGGACACATATGACAAACCCACAGCCAACATCGTCCTCAATGGTGAAAAACTGAAACCATTTCCACCAAGATCAGGAACAAGACAGGGTTGCCCACTCTCACCATTATTATTCAACATTGCTTTGGAAGTTTTAGCCACAGCAATCAGAGAAGAAAAAGAAATAAAAGGAATCCAAATTGGAAAAGAAGAAGTAAAGCTGTCGCTGTTTGCAGATGACATGATACTATATATAGAGAATCCTAAAGATGTTACCAGAAAACTACTAATCAATGAATTTGGTAAAGCAGCGGGATACAAAATTAATTCACAGAAATCTCCTGCATTCCTATACACTAATGATGAAAAATCTGAAAGAGAAATTAAGGAAACACTCCCATTTACCACTGCAACAAAAAGAATAAAATTCCTAGGAATAAACCTACCTAAGGAAACAAAAGACCCGTATGCAGAAAACTATAAGACACTGATGAAAGAAATTAAAGGTGATACAACCAGATGGAGAGATATACCATGTTCTTGGATTGGAAGAATCAACACTGTAAAAATGACTATACTACTGAAAGCAATCTATAGATTCAATGCAATGCCTATCAAACTACCACTGGCATTTTTCACAGAACTAGAACAAAAAATTTCTCAATTTTTATGGAAACACAGAAGACCCCGAATAGCGAAAGCAATCTTGAGAAAGAAAAATGGAGCTGGAGGAATCAGGCTTCCTGACTTCAGACTATACTACAAAGCTACAGTAATCAAGACAGTATGGTACTGGCACAAAAACAGAAATATAGATCAATGGAACAGGATAGAAAGCCCAGACATAAACCCACACACATATGGTCACCTTATTTTTGATAAAGGAGGCAAGAATATACAATGGAGAAAAGACAGCCTCTTCAATAAGTGGTGCTGGGAAAGCTGTACAGCTACATGTAAAAGAATGAAATTAGAACACTCCTTAACAGCATACACAAAAATAAACTCAAAATGGATTAAACACCTAAATGTAAGGCGAGACACTATCAAACTCTTAGAAGAAAACATAGGCAGAACACTCTACAACATAAATCACAGCAAGATCCCTTTTGACCCATCTCCTAGAGAAATGGAAATAAAAACAAAACTAAACAAATGGGACCTAATGAAACTTCAAAGCTTTTGCACAGCAAAGGAAACCGTAAACAAGACGAAAAGAAAACCCTCAGAATGGGAGAAAATATTTGCAAATGAAGTAACTGACAGAGGATTAATCTCCAAAATATACAAGCAGCTCATGCAGCTCAATATTAAAAAAACAAACAACCCAATCCAAAAATGGGCAAAACACCTAAACAGACATTTCTCCAAAGAAGATATACAGATTTCCAACAAACACATGAAAGAATGCTCATCATTAATCATTAGAGAAATGCAGATCAAAACTACAATGAGATATCATCTCACACCAGTCAGAACGGCCATCATCAAAAAATCTACAAACAATAAATGCTGGAAAGGGTGTGGAGAAAAGGGAACCCTCTTGCACTGTTGGTGGGAATGTAGATTGATACAGCCACTATGGAGACCAGTATGGAGGTTCCTTAAAAAACTAAAAATAGAAACTACCATATGACCCAGCAATCCCACTACTGGGCATATACCCTGAGAAAACCATAATTCAAAAAGAGTCATGTAGCACAATGTTCACTGCAGCTCTATTTACGATAGCCAGAACATGGAAGCATCCTAAGTGTCCATCAACAGATGAATGGATAAAGAATTGTGGCACATATATACAATGGAATATTACTCAGCCATAAAAAGAAACGAAATTGAGTGAGTTATTTGTAGTGAGGTGGATGGACCTAGACTCTGTCATACAGAGAGAAGTCAGAAAGAGAAAAACAAATACCGTATGCTAACACATATATATGGAATCTAAAAAAAAAAATAAAAAGGTCATGAAGAACCTAGGGGCAGGAGAGGAATAAAGACGCAGACCTACTAGAGAATGGACTTGAGGACACGGGGAGGGGGAAGGGTAAGCTGGGACAAAGTGAGAGAGTGGCATGGACATATATACACTACCAAATGTAAAACGGATAGCTAGTGGGAAGCAGCCACATAGCACAGGGAGATCAGCTCGGTGCTTTGTGACCACCTAGAGGGGTGGGATAGGGAGGGTGGGAGGGAGGGAGGTGCAAGAGGGAAGAGATATGGGGATATATGTATATGTACAGCTGATTCACTTTGTTATAAAGCAAAAACTAACACACCATTGTAAAGCAATTATACTCCAATAAAGATGTGGAAAAAAAATTTTTTTAATGTTTTCCAGAAGTTGCCACAAGGTATTTCTATTGACAATCGATAGGCTAGAACTTAGTCACAGGAATACAGGCAGCTGCAAGGGAAGCTAAGGAATACAGCCTCTATTTGGGTAGTCAAATGCCCAATTAAAATTCTATTTCTACTGGTGGTTATCAAGGGGGAGGAAGGTGGGAGAGGGTTGGATTGGGAGTTTGGGATTAGCAGATGCAAACTGGTACATACAGAATGGATAAACAACAAGGTCCTACTGTATAGCACAGGGAACTATATTCAATATCCTGTGATGAACGATAATGGAAAAGAATATGAAAAAGAATGTTTATATGTATAACTGAGTCACTTTGCTGTACAGCAGAAATTAACACATTATAATTCAACTATACTTCAATAAAAATAAATTTTTAAAAATTCTATTTCTGATGACAAAGATGAATACTGAGGAACTACTACTAGCCTCTGCCACAGTAATGTAATACAGTTCAAATACTCTACAAATAACTTACAGATGTTCATTTTTAAATATTACAAATCTCATCAACTCTAACCAGAGCTTCTGCAGATGCAATCATAACCAGTTGACTAAAACATGGATCACATTTCATCACAAATTTATTCTCCTTGTTTTAAATGCCCCTGCAACAACCAGACTTCTTTGAGTCCTCTGAACATGTGCATAAAATAGCCACAGAGTCAGGCTGCAAACAGTGGACCAAATCCATCATCCCACAAATCTAGCCACTGTCTATTTCAACTTTTTTCTTTTCCTTTATAATACATATTTTTTGTTGGGACAATTAGAAAAACTCCAAAATTGACATCTATTCTCATTTATTGAACATCTACTATATATCAGGCTAATAGGTAATTAGCAGAAACAAGAAAAGATGTGAATAAGTTGACAAATAGAATAATGAGATTCAAATTAAATTTGATACTGTTTACAGCAACAGGGATTTAAAAACCACCCAAATGGGAAAGACATAGTTAAAGCATCAGATAGCAAAAATCACTCATGGAATTGTAGAAACATAAACATTTATTAATAAACAAACAAAAATTCTATAAATAAAGACACTGGCAGGTCTTACGTGTTTTTACCTCATGTGTATTATATATACTACCTCCTGACAGCAAAATCTTTCTTTTTTCTTAACAATATTCAGCAAAAAATTGGCATTCAGTTAGGACTACTAATTGATCGATGCGAATGAACTTCCTCAAAAATGGGTTTTGCTGGGACTTCCCTGGTGGCACAGTGGTTAAGAATCCGCCTGCCAAGCAGGGGACACGGATTCAATCCCTGGTCCAGGAAGATCCCACATGCTGCGGAGCAACTAAGCCCGTGTGCCACAATTACTGAGCCTGCACTTTAGAGCCCGTGAGCCACAACTACCCAGCCTGTACACCTAGAGCTTGTGTTCTGCGACAAGAGAAGCCACAGCAATGAGAAGCCCACGGACCACAATGAAGAGTAGCCCCCACTCACGGCAACTAGAGAAAGCCCACACGCAGCAACGAAGACCCAATGTAGCCAAAAATGAATTTAAAAAAAAAATGGGTATTGCATTGCAATCACTTCTCCAATGCTACCTTTACTCTAAGGTCGCTCTGTCAGTGTGACTAACCCTTCTATGGGTTTTTAAGGTTAACCCAAAAAGGACATATTTTCACTGCCATAGATGCATATTACTATATGCCTTTTTGTTAAGTTTGTTCTTATTTGCTTTCACCCTATAATCCTATTGCACGTCATAATGTAATGTAAAATTTTAGACATTTTATGTTGTACATATCCTGCCTCTTGAGAAGAAAAAAATATTGCCTGGCTACATACAGGAAAGAAACATCTTGGTAAGGTAGATTATAGAAAATAAGATATTTTGAGCCATTATTCTGTGTAATTACTACAAAAATCAAGGAAAAGGGAAAAATAAATGATAATTATGCTTCTGAAAGACAAATGGAGGTAACTGTAAATTACCCTGTAGGATTCTTAGTTCTAGTGAACTGTGATGTCCCTAAAAGCCCCCAGATGGCATTATAGCTTTGATTTTCCTAAGTCATTTGTTTTCATATGGCACAGATCAGAATCTACTTTAACAAGAAATTCCCTTTACTCCAATGATAAATATGGATATGAAAAATACTATTTTCTTAATCTGTTTATTCTTCACTTTGAGTAGGTTCTCAATTCTGAAGTACTTATGAATTTGTGTTTTGATTAAGAGAAAGCATTTTTCAAAATAAAATAGTTCATAAACCAAAACTTCCTGAAAGAACAAAATGTAAATTTTTTTTTCAGGGATACTACTTCATCTGTAAGAATCCAATAACCTAAGTTTAAATAAATATGTATGCACAATATAAATTCAATCCCAAATGAATAAACTCAGTGAGAAAGAGAACTTTATTAGCAACTGTCACTAATTCTCTGTAACCTCTGAAATATTATTAATTTTCTTAGACTCAGTTTCTCTGAATTCAAAGCAAGAACACTACTTTTCTTAAACTGAAAAACACCTTTGAAATCTTTAGCTAAATGCTAGGAGTAGGTGTGAACAGGCATGCTTTTCAGCTAATATTAAATAATGGAATTTGTGTATTCAATAAATATAATGTCAGGCATGGGATCAATGTAATTTAACAGTAAATTACTGTAATGAATACTAAAATGAAAATAATTTTTATTAAAATGTGCTTCCCAGTTATTTACATTCAGCAAAATAAACTTGTTTAAACTGCAGCTCTATATACCTGCATATATAAGTTTTTAACACCACAACCTTCCATAAAAGTTATTTTGAAAGTACGTGATACGAAATTTATCAAACTATAATTGAGTAGCAGACATCATAATCAATTCTACGGTATCACTTTCTAAGGATATGAAATTTTTATATATACTTTATTTACTAAATAATCAACATAATTAAGTTGAAGTTTCAGGCTGCAATTTAACTCCAAGACTTAGTCTTTGTTCTTTCCAAATTTAATCTACCCACTGCTGTATCAAATTATCTCTAACTTCAGGGCTTCCCTGGTGGCACAGTGGTTGAGAGTCCGCCTGCTGATGCAGGGGACACGGGTTTGTGCCCCTGTCCGGGAAGATCCCACATGCCGCGGAGCAGCTAGGCCCGTGAGCCATGGCCGCTGAGCCTGCGCGTCCGGAGCCTGTGCTCCGCAACGGGAGAGGCCACAACAGTGAGAGGCCCGCATACCACAAAAAAGTTCAATATCTTGGAATAACCTATAATGGAAAGGACTCTGAAAAAGAATATATATACACGCACACACACACATATATGTAAAATAATCACTCTGCTGTACGCCTGAAACACTGTAAATCAACTATACTTCAATTAAAAAAAAGAAAAAATTATCTCTAACTTAATGTACTAAGCAATTCAAACAAAATTATATTTATTGAGAATTAAGATTCAACTTGAAAATAGATTCTTGTGAAGACATGCCAGATTTAAAAATTTTTTCTAAAACAATATTGATACAAACAGCCTAGTTTGCATCTAGATTAGATAATTTAAAAGACTTTTTAACCTATAATTTTCATCTTTATTAAATGAATTTGCATTTTTATGTTAAATGTAAAGCCCATGCCAAAATTTTTCCAATTCTAGGTATGCAATTAAATTTTTTTCATGAGTTTACATATAACTTTAATGGTAACAAAAACCATGAAATCTTTTCTGCTATCTAACACACACAGATACACAAAAGAAAGTGTTTATATTCAAAATTCCAGAAGATTAATTCATCTAAGACCCTGATTACTCACTGAAAATATTAAAGAACATTATTTTTTCAATGCAATATATTACTTCAATACACTCTTCCAGTACATTAAAATTTTGTATTTTTTTAGTAAAATAAAAACAACTTTAAAACTTTAGGCCTCTACATGACTTTCCTTTAAATCACTTACAGTGTTGTTTTCAGAGGGCCCATGCATAGGCTCACTGGGAAAAACTGCATAGAGAACTAACAGTCACATGAGAAAACATGGATAATTATCTATCTCGCCCTTTTGGTGTATGATCACTCTCTGACTGGGTTCCAGGCCCATTTAGAATGGACTGACTAAATAAAATTAGCTTTGTTAAATTAGGAACCACAGATACAACGTGAAAAAACATCTACTCTAATAAATGTGCATTGACAATATCTTAGTAATCTCTTTAGATGCATTATTCTAGAGTCCAAATGATTCTATGCTAGAATTGGTAACAGCACTTTTGTCTAAAGATCTTTAAGTGCTCTTCCAGCATTAACCCATTAATTTTCACACTTTCTCTGTGAGGCAGTCAGAGGTAAATATGGTTAGTTTAATTTTCCACATGAGAAAAACAAATCACCAAGAAATAAATTTGCTAAAAATCACACATGCAATGCCAACAGATGAAACTGAGCTCAAAGCCCAGAAACTCAACTGAATAAGCAGGAGGTGTTTTACACACCAGTGCACACAGAATGACCATCTCTATCACTATATTTACTATACATATTCCCATATAATCGAGACTTTCCTCACGTTCGCCCCTCCTGCTCCTCCTCTGCTGCTGATCCACCTTGGAAATGAACTTCCTTTCACACCTGAAACCCACCTGTTCCCAATCATTATGAAGTATACTATATCTGTTCAAAAGAACTGCTTGTGGGTAGGTGGGTTCAGACTATGCTTGGTACTATTTAACATAGCAAGACCCAACCAGTCTTTATTTACTTTTTTTTTTTAAAGGAAGACAACTTGGTTTGATAATGAATGGAGTTCAGAGTCTGACAAACTTGGGTATTAATCCAGCTCTGACACTCACTGTGAATTGAAACACATTACTTAACTCTTTGTACTCTTTGAGATTACTCTTTGAATCTCAGCTTCCTCATCTGGTAAATATGGCAACAGTTCTATTTCTTCATAAGTTTGTTAATATAATTATGTAAGATTATATAAAGCATGGGGATTATATAAAGTACCTGACACACTGCTGTAATTTCATTAAAAATCCAGCAGTTCTCAGGAGAATTGAACAAATAGAATTATTTCAACAAAAATCTTTCTTTGGACTTATATGCTAAGAACTATAAAACATTAATAAAGGAAATTAAAGAGGATTCAAAGAATGGAAAGATGTCCCATGCTCTTGGACTGGAAGAATATTGCTAACATGGCAATACTACCCAAAGCCACCTACAGATTTAATGCGATCCCTATCAAATTACCCATGGCATTTTTCACAGAACTAGAACAAATAACCCAAAAATGTATATGGAACCATAAAAGACCCAGAATTGCCAAAGCAATTCTGAGGGGGAAAAAACAAAACAAAGCAGGAGGCATAACTCTCCCAGACTTCAGACAATACTGCAAAGCTACAGTAATCAAAACAATGTGGTACTGGTATAAAAACAGACATACGAATCAATGGAGCAGAATACAGAGCTCAGAAATACACCCACACACCTATGGTCAATTAATCTTTGACAAAGGAGGCAAGAATATAAAATGAGGAAAAAAATCATCTCTTCAGCAAGTGGTGCTGGGAAAGTTGGAGAGCTACATGTAAATCAGTAAAGTTAGAACACACCCTCACACCATACACAAAAATAAACTCAAAATGGCTTAACGACTTAAACAGAAGACATGACACCATAAACTCCCAGAAGAGAGCATAGGCAAAACATTCTCTGACATAAATCATACCAATGTTTTCTTAGGTCAGTCTTCCAAGGCAATAGAAATAAAAACAAAAATAAACAAATGGGACCTAATCAAACTCAAAAGCTTTTGCACAGCAAAGGAAACTATATAGACAAAACGAAAAGTCCACCTATGGAATGGGAGAAAATATTTGCAAGAAATGCGACTGACAAGGGCTTAATTTCCAAAATACACAAACAGCTCATGTGGCTCAATACCAAAAAAACAAACAAATCAATCAAAAAATGAGCAGAAGACCTAAATAGACATTTCTCCAGGGAAGATACACAGATGGCCAGTAGACACATGAAAAGATGCTCAACGTCGCTAATTATTAAAGAAAGGCAAATCAAAACCACACTGAAGTATCAACTCACACCAGTCAGAATGGCCATCATCAAAGTCTACCAACAATAAATGCTGGAGAGGGTGTGGAGAAAAGGGAACCCTCCTACACTGTTCATGGGAATGTAAACTGGTGCAGCCACTATGGAAAACGGTATGGAGGTTCCTTAAAAAACTAAAAACAGAGCTACCATATGACCCAGCAATCCCACTCCGGGGCATATATCCAGGGAAAAACATGGTTCAAAAAGATACATGCATCCCAATGTTCATTGCAGCGCTGTTTACAATAGCCAAGACATGGAAGCAACCTAAATGTCCATTGACAGATGAATGGATAAAGAAGATATGGTACATGTATACAGAGGAGTATTACTCAGCCATTAAAAAGAATGAAATAATGCCATTTACAGCAATATGGATGGACCTGGAGATTATCATATTTTTAAAAATGATACAGGTGAACTTATCTACAAAACAGAAACAGACTCACAGACTTAAGAGTTTGAACTTACTGTTACCAGGGGGGAAGGGTGGGGGGAGAGGGACAGATTGGGAGTTTGGGATTGACATGTACACACTACTGTATTTTAAACAGATAACCAACAAGGACCTCTGTATAGCAAAGGGAATTCTGCTCAATATTCTATAATAACCTAAATGAGAAAAGAATTTGAAAAAGAACAGATACATGTGTATGTATAACTGAATCACTTTGCTGTACGTATGAAATTAACACACTGTTAATTAACTATGCTCCAATATAAAATAAATATTTTAAAAAGCCCAAGCTTTTGCATAGCAGAGGAAACCATTAAAACAAAAACAAAAATAAAACCTATGGAATAGGAGAAAATATTTGCAAATGATGTGACCGACATGGGAATAACCTCCAAGATATACAAACAGCTCATACAAATCAACAAAAAAAAAAACCAAACAAGGGACTCCCCTGGTGGTCCAGTGGGTAGGACTCTGCACTCCCAATGCAGGGGGCCCGGGTTCGATCCCTGGTCAGGGAACTAAGATCCCATATGCCACAACTAAGCCCATGTACCGCCAACTACTGAGCCTATTCGCTCTAGAGCCCACACACCACAACTAGACAAGCCTGTGCAAAAGAAAAATGAAAAACAAAAAAAAACCCAATCAAAAACTGGGCAGAAGACCTAAAGAGACATTTCTCCAAAGAAGACATAAGGATGGGCAGTAGGCACATGAGATGCTCAATGACACCAATTATTAGAGAAATGCAAATCAAAACTACAATGATGTACCACCTCACGAGGGTCAGAATGGCCATCAGTAAAAAGTCTACAAATAACAAATGCTAGAGAGGGTGTGGAGAAAGGGGAACTCACGTACACTGTTGGTGGGAATGTAAGTTGCTGCACCCACTATGGAAAAGAATATGTAGGTTCCTCAGAAAACTAATAATACAATTACCATATGATCCAGCAATTCCACTCCTGGGCATATATCCAGACAAAACTATAATTCAAAAAGATACATGCACCCCTATGTTCGCAGCAGCACTATTCATAATAGCCAAGACATGGAAACAACCTAAATGTCCAACAAAAGATGAATGGATAAAAAAGATGTGGTACATATATACAATGGAATACGACTCAGCCATAAAAAAGAACAAAATAATATTTGCAGCAATATGGATGCAACTAGAGATTATCATACTAAATGAAGTATGTCAGATAGAGAAAGACGAACACCATATGATGTCACTTATATGTGGAATCTAAAATATGGCACAAATGAACCTATCTACAAAACAGAAACAGACTCACAGACATAGAGAACAGACTTGTGGCTGCCAAGGGAGAGGGATTGGGGGAGGGATGGACTGGGAGTTTGGGATTAGTAGGTACAAACTATTTAGAATGGATAAACAACAAGGTTCTACTGTATAGCACAGGGAACTATATCCAATCTCCTTAAACGATAATGGAAAAGAATATTAAAAAGAATGTATACATGAGTATAAACTGAGTCACTTCGCTCTATAGCAGAAATTAACATTGTAAATCAACTATACTTCAAAAAAAAAAAACGAAAGGAAAAAATCCTTCTCTGGGTCATGATATTTTGCTAACTTATATTGTCCCAAATAATTAGATAATTACTTAGTTTTCCATTTTATATTCTTAATGTAGAACTTACTATATATAAGTCTATATACTTATCACTGTCATAACTTATTTCTGCTCATCTATCTATATAGAAGAAAAATGATTAGTTGTTATAACCATTCTGTACTGAGAAAAAATGCACAAGGCTGTCCTCTCCTCATCAGCTCAAACCCTTCCTGTTTCTATATGCCCTTATTTCACTGCTCCCACCTAACTAAATTCTCAGCCTGGTATAACCTACCAAAATTTAGGAATTTGAGGTAAGGATTCTGGTAAGGCATATGGGCTGACTATGAGGAAAAATTTATGGATGGAATAACAAGACATAGTCACAGCATTTGAGAAGTGAAAGACACCTTTGCAATAATTCACTGAATCTCCTTTTTCACCGGAGACTAAATTATGCGCAAACCTAGAACTGAGGCTGTAATCCATTACCTATTCAATGTCATCACTTGATATCTTTTCTTACTTCCTCACTACAAAGGCACATTAAAGACCTCTAGTATGCAAACATGATAAAGCGAAGTGAGGTGAGGTGGACAGAGGTGAAGAGGGGGGAGGAGAGCTTAAAAAGAACACATGGCCTGGGCAACTCTCCATTTGAGTCCTGATAACTACCTGAAAACATACATCCTTCATTCTTATAAGTTCCCATGACTCCAGGACATCTTACTGGCTGGAACTCATTAAACCAACTAAGTTCCTAGTCCTCAGTCCCTAACCTGTGGGAGTTTTACATGCCAGGACACTCCAGCTACCTTATGAGTCTAGCCCAAACAAACTAGTATTGCCCCTAGACTCCCCTCTGTCTCCTAAAGTTCCCTTTAGGGTACAAAATAACTGTTCCCCAGACAATTAAGGGAGAAACTGCCCATCTGCCCAATGAAAATGATATATCAAAAATGGAAACATTAATTCCAAGTCATTAATCTTCCAGGTCCATAATCCCTTATCCATAATTCCAAAATCCAAAAAGCTCTCAAAAAAGAAAAATATGTATAACTCATTTGGTGGCAAAACTTCATTTGACCATATTTTGTGGCAAAACCTAACCTAAGTTGATGTGAGGCTTTTTTAGTCTTGTTTTAGCACATTCCATGTGAATATTCACACATTTCACTGCAGAAACACTAATGTTTTTGACCATGTCTACTGTGCTGCCCCCAAAGAGTATTATAAATAGCATATGTACATTACTATTTTATAAACTCTAAAAAATTCTAAATTCTGAAATTCATCTGGTACCAAAGATTTCAGATTAGGCACCGTGGGCCTTATAAGAAATAGGCTTCTGGTCCTTCAGATTTTAAGACTTCAGCTTGATTCCTGGCCCCACCTTCTAGCTCAGTAACTGTGGATAAGTCATCTGGTTCTTACTAAGTTTGAGATACTTACAAGAGTTATTTTTGCAGAAGAATCAACAGAACTTCATGACCTACAGGTGACTAAAACATTAAAGGTGAGAAGTCAGGAGGAGAAGTAGGCCTGAGATGCAATCAATTACACATCTTTTGGCATTTGAGGCAATGTATGAAGATGCCCTCTAGCAGATGTACAGATAGACTGTAGTTCTAGTGGATGGATGCTGGAGTAAGAGCTACAGAGTTGAGGAAAACAGAACTAAAAACTGGACCTTTGAGATAGCAGCTAATTCCAAAGAACAAGTCCCAAGAAAAGTCCTAGAGAATGCCAGAGGGAAAGAAATCAGTCTTTAAAAGAAACAGAAAGAACCATCCAAGAGACAGAAGGCCAAGGAACACAGCACCATAAAAGCCAAAGTAAAACAGAGTTTCCCAAAGGGGTTGATCAGAAAAATTAAACGCTGGGAAAAGATTATGGATTATGAGGTGTCTGAGCAAAGGGTAATCGTTTCGACTAGAAGGAAGCCACTAGAGATTTTGAAAGTGTGGTTTCAGTAAAGACTATAAGGGAATGTGTGATGCATGGTGAGGAAATGAAGGTAACAGATCAGGGCACTCATTTGAGAAAAAATATAAACAACTGTAGTAGTCAGCTAAGAAAAGGAAAATCAGAAAAGTAAATAATGGTAAACAACTCACGCATCTGAAAAATAAAATGGAATATTTTCTACTTTTTAGAATAATCTAAATAACATTTATCTCTTTAAAGCACAAACTTTATATTTATCAAGTGCTTGGAAAGTATCTAATTTATTACTCTGCTTTATAACTTTTATGAAGAGAAACAACTATATTTTGCAGATGGAGTAAAGGTAGGTTTAAGTACTTTCTTCATTATTATTACTATTCCTAGTTAGTAAGCTTTCATTGATTACCTACCATATTCAGAAAGCTATACCAGTGCCATGCTTATTATAGTGCCTGGCATTATTCAGTGCTTAGTAACTTTTTTTAAAACTGTGTTGAATTAGGAATATTTAAATTTAGTGTCACTATAAGCCCTCTGGAGTACCAGGTTCTTTCTTAGTTCAACCGTCTTGCAAATGGTAAAAAACAGATTTGAATATACCCACATATATACCAGAAAAAAAAAACTGAATATAAAGAATAAAGATCAAAGGACTTCCCTGGTGGTCCAGTGGTAAAGAATCCACCTTTGGGACTTCCCTGGTGGCACAGTGGTTAAGAATGTGCCTGCCAATGCAGGGGACATGGGTTCGATCCCTGGTCCGGGAAGATCCCACACGCCATCGAGCAGCTAAGCCCATGCGCTACAACTACTGAGCCTGCGCTCTAGAGCCCACAAGCCACAACTACTGAGCCTGCGTGCCTAGAGCCCATGCTCCACAATGAGAAGCCACCACAGTGAGAAGCCCGTGCACTGCAATGAAGAGTAGCCCCCACTTACCGCAACCAGAGAAAGCCTATGCGCAGCAACGAAGACCCAACGCATAAATAAATAGATAAATAAATAAATAAATAAAATTTATAAAAAGAATCCGCCTTCCAATGCAGGGGATGCGAATTCGATCTCTGGTCGGGGAACTAAGATCCCACGTGCCATGGGGCAACTAAGCCCACACACACAACTACTGAGCTCGCACACCTCAACAAGAGAGCCTGCGTGCCACAAACTACAGAGCTCACGCGCTCTGGAACCCGCTCACCACTACAGAGCCCACACACCCTGGAGCCCGTGTGCCACAACTAGAGAGAGAAAACCCACATGCCACAAGAAAAGATCCCACGTGCCTCAACAAAGAGATCCCGTGTGCCGCAACTAAGACCCAATGCTGCCCAAAAAAATGAAGGAAGGGAGGGAGGGAGAATAAAGATCAAATTACAGTTCAGTAAGAATTACGAACATTAAATATTGACTCCACTGACTCACTAAATGCCCATTCATTTGAAACCTAAGAAAACAGGAGGAAAAAAAAGACCTGAAAGAACTAAGAATTTGAATATGCAATCCTTTTATTAAAGAGCAATGGGGCATCTAATTATCTGAGGAATTGACAATTGTTTCAACTCATTTGCTATTTCAAAAAAATATATGCTAAGATTTTAATAAACTTGTTTTCTTACACTTTTTATAAGTTACATCTCATAGTTTAAAACAGCAGGGTACCTGTACTCATACACAAGGACAAAACAATCAGGTTATTTCTAAAGAAAATATGGCCATTTAAAAATAGAATAAATAACTTGTTTTCTCTTATTATTACTCTAGGGTTTTTATATAGGGTTTTTTAGGTTAGTGCAACTGAGGCATTTTCTACCAAAGTACCATAAAAAGAATAAAACACTTACCCAGGAATTGGGGTAGGAAGGACATTAATAGCCGAAAAGGCTCTCCACAAGCTCAAGATGTATCTTAGAATTTTGTGTTAACTGAACATTCTACCCCACAATACAGTCATGTTTTTTAATATAAAATATTGCTCCAGATTATTTACCACTTACATTACATTTCTCTTAATATTTGAGTAAAATCAACCCTCAAGGAAGATGCACCACAAATCCAATGGCTTCCCAACTTACTGGCCTCTCAGCCTCAGTTTTAGAACTATAGCTATAGGAGTTTAGGTAATGAGGGGAGGACACAATGTTTTCTGATCAAATGAATCTTTCAAGAGACAACATAGGGCTTCCCTGGTGGTGCAGTGGTTGAAAATCTACCTGCCAATGCAGGGGACAAGGGTTCGAGCCCTGGTCTGGGAAGATCCCTCATGCCGTGGAGCGACTGGGCCCGTGAGCCACAACTACTGAGCCTGCGTGTCTGCAGCCTGTGCTCCGCAGCAGGAGAGGCCACAATAGTGAGAGGCCCGCACACCGTGATGAAGAGTGGCCCCCGCTCACCGCAACTAGAGAAAGCCTTCGCACAGAAACGAAGACCCAACACAGCCAAAAGTAAATAAATAAATTTATAAAAAAAAAAAAGAGACAACATACTACTGAGGATTGTTGAGGAGGGTGGAGTAAGGAGGCAACATAGAGAGTGAGTGGGCAATGTAAATGTACTCCACTGAAGAGCCAAAACTTTCTAAACTTAATAGTAAAGAAGGATTCATATTCTTTTCATTATGTCCCATGAAATTAAATGCCACAAAATTATTTCAGTTTGCTTTCCTTCATTCACCTATTCCTTCATTCATCCATTCATTCATTCAACAAATATGTATTATGTCCCTTTCCATGCCAGATTGTGTCCTAGATACTAAAGATAGGAAAATGAAACAGAAAATCCCTACCTTGAGGATCTCACAGTCTTGGGGGAAGGGATATGCAGTACAACAGAGTAAGAGCTATAAAAATAATTCTACACAGTGAGCACAGAGAGACCAACTCTTCCTAGGAGAGTTGCCAAAAAAAAGGAAACATCAAATTTTTAAGAAGAGGCAGAAATGTAGTACATTGAGAACCACAGATGAAATGAACTGAAAAAGACTTTGAGCTCATTTAGGCCAATGTCTCATCTTAAAAACAAAAAAACCCTGAGGCCCAGATTGGTAAATGATCCTGCCAAATGGGGTGGAGCTCGTTAGAGGTGGTCTGAAGCCAGTGCTCATTGCACTTTAACAACTGCCAGCTCCGTCTTCAGCATTCTCTGGTTCATTTTCTAGCCTCTAGTCACTTTTTAAATCTTATATATAAAAATTTTATCCATCACAAAAACACTTAAATTTTTAACTTTAAGGTGATACCGTGCTTTTCCAGGAATATGTTTTTTCTTTAAAAAATTGTATTACAATTTTTTAATTTCACTGTCATGTAACCTATCGATCAAACTGAATAGCTTTTAACATTTTGGCACATGTACTTTACCTCTCCTTTTCTTCTTTCTTTGTTACCAAAAATTCTAAAGTAAATCCCTGACATGTCTATGTCATTTCAACCCCCAATACTTCTATGTTTATATCTGAAAAACAAGGACAATTTCTTACATCACTACAATATGGTCATACCTACAAAATTAACAATGATTCCTTAATAACATCTAATAGCCAATCAATATTTAAATTTCCTTATTTATCTCAAAAATGTCTTTTTATAGTTATTCCATTTAAAATATTTATTTTAAATATTTATTTCTACTTCACTACAAAACATTATTCAACAATCCTATTTTTCTTGCTTTTTACAAACTTCTATTCTGAACTTGTACTTTACTTACAAGGGTCTTACACATAAGTCATTAACTTCAGGCACACCTCCCCAACCCTTATCCCAGTATCTCCCCATATATATATATATATATATATATATATATATATATATATATAAAATTTTATTTTTTTGGCTGTGTTGGGTCTTTGTTGCTGCACGCAGGCTTTCTCTAGTTGTGGCGAGTGGGGGCTACTCTTCATTGTGGTGCACGGGTTTCTCATCATGGTGGCTTCTCTTGTTGTGGAGCACAGGCTCTAGGCATGCAGGCTTCAGTAGTTGTGACACGCAGGCTCAGTAGTTGTGGCTCACAGGCTTAGTTGCTCTACAGCATGTGGGATCATCCTGGACCAGGGCTTGAACCCGTGTCCCCTGCATTGGCAGGCGGATTCTTAACCACTGTGCCACCACAGAAGTCCCTCAATATATTTTTAAAACTTGAATAATTACTTCAGATATCCTTCCTGCTTTTTCATCCCAACTTACATAAGCTATGGCTCTCTTATTATTTTCTCTAGTCTAATCAAATTACAGTAAAACCCCATTAAAAAGGTCCCTTTTATATCACAGATAAAATCACGTTTCAGATTCAGATACACACACACACATATACACACACACACATACACACACACACACACACACACACACACATATGGCACTGTGTGATTCATGTAACTGCAATCATAATCCAATAAACCTAGATTTTCCTTCCCTGTCAATGCAAAAGTGAAAATCGAGTTTGCTTGTATCTGTATCCCTGATATGGCTCCTTTCTTGGCCATATTTTCAAAAGCATAAATAACAGTTTCAAAAATGTCTGAAAATGTGCAACAAAGCAAATCCCAACAAATTTCAAAGAAATGAAATCATACAGAGTATGACTGATATCATACAGAGATGTTCTCTGACCACACTGCAACTAAGCTAAATGTCAATATTTTAAAAGATATCTTGAAAATTCCTAAATATTTTGGGGGAAAAAATCTACCTCTGGAAACAGAGGCAAGGTAAATCAGAGACCTACAGTGAACTGATCAAAATGTCCCACTGCTCACCATCTCATTTTTGGAAGCAGCTCCAACAACTCTGGACCTGAGTAAGCCCCAATAATTTTATGGCCCAATGGTGTCCTAAGAGGGAGATTCTGGACTTCTGCCTAATACAGCTAAGGGATATAGAAGAGGAGTCAAGTAATTAAAGAAATAGAAAAGATATGATCACATTTGTATTTCTGGCTGGAGAAGTGGGTCTTTCTGCTTACATCTAGTTCATCAAGCAATCCAAGATTTATAAATATGTTATTCAGGTAGAAGATGTGAATTCAAATACTTATTTAGAACTTACAGTAATACGGTTCCCTTTTTCAATAAATTTATGCATTAAATGCATAAGGTAAGGATATGGAGAAGTATGTGAGGCATAGGTCCTGCCCTCAGGACCAAAGTCGAAAAACAATAAATGATGCACTGTGGCGGCAGTGGTGTTTTCAGTGTCTTTACTCCCCAGACGAAAAGGAATGTTTTCACTGTATTTATAAAATATGTACAAATTAAGACAAAATATTTAGTTCTGAATATATTGGATGAGTTTGTGAAGCCAGCAGTTATAATTAAACTTTATCTAGTACTTTTACTATTTAGGGCAAATACCAGAGCTATTCATGGATCCACTGATTCTGAGTTTGCTGTTTTTGTCTCTTCATTTCCTATCCTAAATTGTTCCCCTTATGTTCCCTGCTCACTGTAGAGAGGAATTTTAGCTCTTAAATCTCTGGGGCCAGATTCTCCCACTCCAGCTTCCCCTTCTGCACAGAATGCTTCATGCTTATGAAACACTCAGAGCCTGGGGAGAAAGGTGCTATACCCATGCAAAGTGTGGTTATTATTATTGATGTTTCTCATAAACCCTGATATTTAGAATGTCAAAAGTAATGTCAGACCCTAACAACAAAGCTTTTTCTCTTGGAAAGCTATTGCATTACGTTTGCTTTGATGTCAGTTATGTCTGTAATGTGTAAAACACCTCCATGTAGGCACAGCTCAGAGGCAAGGATGACTAGTCCAGAGGCCTAATAACAAAGACTTTATTTTCTGCCACATCCCACCAGTCAAGTAGTTCCCACAGTGGTTACCTGAGTCACTATGTACACATATAAGTTTATGCTAGCATGAGGAATAGGACTCAGGTTCGAAAGAGCAAGCCCTTCCAAAAGTCTCCTGATGATTAATCAGTCATTTCATTTCAGCATTTATTGAGATCCTATTATATGTGCACAGTGCTGTACTAGGTACTGAGGATAATAATATAAATATCTTTCTTGACCTCAAAGAGCTTAGAGAGTAATAAAAGAGACATAGATATAAATGAAGCAAAATGAAATAAGGAGTTTAAAAGATACATAAGCAAGTGCAAAAAAAAAGTACTGAAATTTACCTGGGGACACCAGAGAAGTCTCCATGGAAAGTGTAGTAGTTGAACTAAAAATAACAGTTCTAAAGTCAGAGAAGGGAAGAAAAAGGGAATTATAAACAAAGTCAAAAAAGCTTAAGAGTTACATAGTTCAGAATTATACTTTAAAAGAGAAAGAACATTGGACTTTAAGTTCCAAGACTACGGTTTTAGTTCCTGCCTCATCTCTGACTCTCTACAGAAACTTAATTGATAAGAAAAATGGGATTAGGGTTTACCTAATAGAGATGCTATGCAAAATCTTGAACATCTTGTATGGACACTGACCAATCAAAATGAATGTTGGCTATAATCAGTACAGACATTTTGCTGAATACCAATTAGCCTTACCTACATCTTTTTTTTTTCTGTCCTCCCCCTCTAGAATGTAGGTTCCTTGGGAGAAACCATTGTTAATCGCCGTATTCTAAAAATGTACCAGGGATTTGTTTTAATCAGGTATGGTAAGACACGAAGACAGAGAAATGATCATCATGAAGGAAGAAGTTTATACTTGCAGACCCCTAGAAACAGAAGCATTTCTAAAATACACCAATATAATAATATAATAATAATGGCACGAATGGTAACAATGATAATATTCAGAATGTCCTCAGAAACCCAATTTAGATCCAATAAGAGTTAAAAATGGTCAAACCTGTCGATAAGAATATTTATGATATTCTGATTAAGATTAATTTTCTCCTCCCAGAGAGAAAACAAGGTTCTTTTCCTCTACATAACTAGACCTTTACACAGAGTACCTAGATTCACTCCTAGCCTCCCGTAATCCAGTGAGGAGGAAAATAGGAAGATACCCAGCTGAAAGGGAAATAGTTAAGGTATCTCATCACTCCCGACAGAATTCTCCATATACGTAAAAGAAAGCGGGGGCAGGGGTGGATGTCCCTGTAGCAGCTGGCAGGACCCCATGGAATGAGTCCAAAGCAATGGAATTGCTTTGGTAATTCTGCTGACATCTCTCCGCAGGTACAGCAGCAGCAGCACCAAGATCCCGAACTGGTCTTGTTGCCTCAAGCTGCCTCGGGGAAATGGTCAAAGAAACTCAATTTTTAAATCTCAACTATTACAACTTTTCAAGAGTGGCTAGACATTTAGAGGCCATGTTGTCCAGGCCCAAATAAGCCAATAATGCCTGTTAAATACACTGCTAAGAGCTAATGACCCTGTGACATTTCAAACAGTTTCACGTCTACATTCAAACTGTTGCAATACAATCAAGTTGTACAAACCTGTCTCACATTTAAGGCCTATGGGCTTCAGCTAATGAAGGAGACAGTTTGACAACTAAAAGGAAATAAATCTTGTTACAAATTGGCAGATGTAAGAGGAGTCAAAGTCCTGAAAAAAAAATTGTTTCAAGACCTCTACTGGTAAAGATCCTGAGGTTACCACTACAACCACAACCTTTATCAAGTTTTTGGTGATTCTCTAAGGGTTATTACACTAAACTTGAGGAATACAATATCTCAAGTTAACATACCTAGATGAGACTTTTTTGTAATTTTAATTTTTTTATTGAAGTAGAGTTGACTGACAGTGTTTCAGGTATATAGAAAAGTGATTCAGATACACATAGATATATGCTATAGGTATGTATTCTTTTCAGATTCCATTATTAGTTACTACAAAATATTGAATATAGTTCCCCGTGCTATACAGTAGGTCCATGTTGGTTATCTATTTTATATATAGTAGTGTATATCTATTAATACCAAATTCCTAATTTATCCCTCTCCCACTTTCCCCTTTGGTAACCATAAGTTTGTTTTTTATATCTGTGAGTCTATTTCTGTTTTGTAAATAAGTTCATTTGCAACATTTTTTTAGATGCCACATATGTATGTATGATATTTGTCTTTCTGTGTCTGACTTACTTCAGTTAGCATGATAATCGCTAGGTCCATTCATGTTGCTGCGTATGGCATTATTTCATTATTTCAATCCTTTTTATGTCTGAGTAATATTCCATTGTATAATATGTACAACATCTTCTTTATCCATTCATCTGTTGATGGACATTTAGATTGCTTTCATGTCTTGGCTGCTGTAAATAGTGCTGCTGTGAACACTGGGGTGTATATGTCTTTTCAAGTTAGAGTTTTTCCCTGATATATACCCAGGTGTGGGACTGTAGGATATATGGTAACTCTGTTTTTAGTTTTTTAAGGAAACTCCATACTGCTCTTCATAGTGGCTGTACCAATTTACATTCCCACCAACTGTGTAGGAGGGTCCCCTTTTCTCCACATCCTCTCCAGCATTTATTATTTGTAGATTTTTTTTAAATAAACTTATTTATTTTTAATTTTGGCTGTGTTGGGTCTTTGCTGCTGTGAGTAGGCTTTCTCTACTTGCAGCGAGCGGCGGCTACACTTTGATGTGGTGCGTGGGCTTCTCATTGCAGTGGCTTCTCTTGCTATGGAGCACGGGCTCTAGGTGTGCGGGCTCCAGTAGTTGTGGCACACGGGCTCAGTAGCTGTGGCTCACAGGCTCTAGAGCGCAGGCTCAGTAGTTATGGTGCACAGGCTTAGTTGCTCCATGGCATGTGGGATCTTCCCGGACCAGGGATTCAACCTGTGTCCCCTGCACTGGCAGGCAGATTCTTAACCACTGCACCACCAGGGAAGTCCCTAATTGTAGACTTTTTGATGATGGTTATTCTGACTGGTGTGAGGTGATACCTCATTGTGGTTTTGATTTGCATTTTTCTAATAATTAGCAATGTTGAACATCTTTTCATGTGACTGTTGGCCACCTGTATGTCTTAATAATTAAAGATCTCTATACTCTATTACCCAGAAATCCTACTTTTAAGAATGTTCTTACAAGAAAAAAAAAGAGGGAGGGAGCAAAAAACTCATATCAATGAAGTTCATAACCACAGTATTTATAACAACAACAAAAACACATTGAAACCAACCTTAATACTAACAACTAAAATAAGTAATATATCAATTCAATGTAATATAATCCAGCTATTACTACTCAGTCATTACGAGCTTCAAGTCTTACAGTACCCTGATAATACAATGAAAATAACAACTTCATTGCACTGTTTTCAAAAAACATCTCATACTTTATGATGAAAAATTGTGAGGGACTTCCCTGGTGGTCCAGTGGTTAAGACTCCACGCTTCCACTGCAGGGGGCATGGGTTTGATCCCTTGTCGGGGAACTAAGATCTCTCATGCCACACAATGCAGCCAAGAAAAAAAAAATGTACAAGAATGGGAGAGAAGCGGTAACAGTCAAATGTTCTCATTTGGCTTAATATTTACTTTTGTGACTTCATCTATAGAGGATATCTCCCTCACACTCAGTATCAATATAACACATAGATACTTTGGGTCAAAACTAAGGGCATGTAACTAAATAAACTATGTTAGGTACAGCAATGATTTTAAGTCATTGTGAACACTATTAAGGATGACTATAACCTTCACTTTAATTACCTTCAAAAGAAAAATGAGGGCTTCCCTGGTGGTGCAGTGGTTGAGAGTCTGCCTGCCGATGCAGGAGACACGGGTTCGTGCCCCGGTCCGAGAAGATCCCACATGCCGCGGAGCGCCTGGGCCCGTGAGCCATGGCCGCTGAGCCTGTGCGTCCGGAGCCTGTGCTCTGGGCTCCGCAACGGGAGAGGCCACAACAGTAAGAGGCCTGCGTACCACAAAAAAAAAAAAAAAGAAAAAGAAAAATGAACTTTCATTTCTGGAAGTATGGTGGGCTAGATACCTGTCTGACCTCCTAATGTAAACATTAAAATTCTGATAAAGTATTAAAACCTCCTTTTTAGAGGAATCAATGACCTGGCAAGATATTAAAGAATATTCAGAAGTCAAAAACTAAGTAAACATGGGAATCAAGAGAGTAGATGTAGCACTGAAATCTACTCTTCTCTTGACAGTACAGTCAGCCCTCCATATCTTTAGGTTCCACATCCGCAGACTCAAGCAAACTCTGATAAAAAATATTCAGGGGCTTCCCTGGTGGCGCAGTGGTTGAGAGTCCGCCTGCCGATGCAGGGGACGCGGGTTTGTGCCCCAGTCCGGGAAGATCCCACATGCCGCGGAGCGGCTAGGCCCGTGAGCCATGGCCACTGAGCCTGTGCGTCCGGAGCCTGTGCTCTGCAATGGGAGAGGCCACAACAGTGAGAGGCCCGCGTACCGCAAAAAAAAAAAAAAAAAAAAATTCAAGAAAAAAAAATCTCAGAAAGTTCCAAAAAGCAAAACTTGAATTTGCCAAACACACACTATTTACATAGCATTTACATTGTATTTACAACTATTCATATAGCATATACATTGTGTTAGGCATTACAAGTAATCTGGAGATGATTTAAAGTATACAGGAGAATGTGAGTAGGTTCTATGTAAATACTACACTGTTTGATACAAGGGACTTGGGCACTTTCAGATTTTGGTATCCTCAAGGGGGGGTCCTAAAACCAATCCCCTGAGGACATCAAAGGATGACTGTATATGCCTAATTAAACGACCCTGAGCTGAGATTTTCACAGCCTGTTAGGAGTTGAGAGAGAGAAGAAAAAGATCAGGGCGTGCGCAAGGTATAAAGCATAATAAATGATTCCTCCAATAAAGATGAGACCACAAAGCACTACACCTCCTGTGTAAAGTTACAATAAAATTATCCCAATCCCCTTCCTCCACGCCTCCAAAGAGAAATGCAGGGAAAATCTCCTGACCTTAGTGTAAAATAAATGAAAGTGGAAAAAAAATCCCGAGTATTAATATCCACAACAACTTTCTCATGGTCTGCATCCTGAATTCATACTACCTAGGTGGTCTGAAAAGCTTCAAGCCAGGAATTTAAAGTGGTCCCAGACATACAACAGAAGCAAATATAAATCCTCTTTGAAGCAACCCACCTTCAAGGTAGGTCTTAAAGAATTCCCACTATTCTACCAAATATCAACTCCCAGTCACCAAAATTCACAAAACACACAAGAAAACAAGGCACTGTAAGAAACAGCAGATATAACTGACAACAGAATCAAATGTATGAAAACTTCAGATATCAGAATATCAATCACAGAATATAAATATTTTAGTATCCTTAGTAAAATAAAAGAATTAAAATGAGTAAAAACCAAGAGAAAATAAATTATAACTAAACTGTTGAAAAATAAACAAATATATAATAATTGAAATTTAAAACTCAACGAGTAAGTTCTATAGTAGATTAAGAACTAAAGAGTTAGTGAGCTAGAAGATATATTTCAATAATTTGTCCAGAATGCTGCAGAATCATGTATCTACATATCTGGACAAGGAAACAGAAAATATAAAAGAAAGGTTAAGAGATATGTAATACAGACTGAGAAAGTCTTACATGCATGAAATGAGAATGACAGAGGATAAGTTATATTCAAAAGTACATTCTTCAGACAGAGGAAAGTAATCTCAAATGGAAGGTCTTACATGCAAGGAAAACGGTAGATATGTGATTAAATTTAAGCAAACACCGATACTTATAAAGTAGCAATATTAATGTTTTGTGGAACTAAACAAAAAAGATAAAATTATAATACATGACAACAACAGCATATAAATCAAAGCATGCAAGTCAGGAGTGCTGTGATAACAGTTAAAATATTCTAAGGACTCTGTATGTTTAAGAAAAGGGGTAAAGATAGTAATTAATGTTAGATTTTTATAAGTTAGAATTCAAAAGCTAATTCTAGAGTGACTACCAAAATAAAAATAATAGAGTATAAAATTTCCTAATAGGGGAGAAATTGAACGAGAAAAAAATACGCAATTGATTCAGAGGAGAAAAAAGAAAGAAATATACAAAAGGTAGAACAAATAAAAATCACTAAATAAAATTAAAAATAAAACTATATCAGTAATTTAAATAAATATGAAAGGACACACAGGATCAATTATACTAACAATGAACATACCAATACTGAAATTAAAAACACAATACAGGGCTTCCCTGGTGGCGCAGTGGTCGAGAGTCCGCCTGCCGATGCAGGGGACACGGGTTCGTGCCCCGGTCTGGGAGGATCCCACATGCCGTGGAGCGGCTGGGCCCGTGAGCCATGGCCGCTGAGCCTGCGCGTCCGGAGCCTGTGCTCCACAACGGGAGAGGCCACAACGGTGAGAGGCCCGCGTACCGCAAAAAAAAAAAAACAAAAAAAAAACACAATACAGGGACTTCCCTGGTGGCACAGTGGTTAAGAATCCACCTGCCAATGCAGGGGACATGGGTTCGATCCCTGGTCCAGGAAGATCCCACATGCTGCAGAGCAACTAAGCCCGTGCGCCACAACTACTAAGCCTGCGCTCTAGAGCCCGCGAGCCACAAGTACTGAGCCTGTGTGCCAAAACTACTGAAGCCCGTGCGCCTAGAGCCCATGCTCTGCAACAAGAGAAGCCACCGCAATGAGAAGCCTGTGCACTGCCACGAAGAGTAGTCCCCGCTAACTGCAACTAGAGAAGCCCACAGGCAGCAACAAAGACCCAACGCAGCAAAAAAAACACAATACATTTTATAATCACTCCAAGGAAAATTAAATACTTACATATACACTTAACATATACAGGATCTATATGCTAAAAATGCTAAAAATTACAAAATACCCATTTTAAAAAGTCAAAGAAAACTTAAATTGAGAGAAATAGCATGTTCATGAATTGGAAGACTCAATATAGTCATAAGCATGTCAAATCTCTCCAAATTGGACTATAGTTTAATGCAATTCATACCAAAAAACTAGTAAGATTTTTTCACAGGCAAGATTATTCTAAAATCTACATGGAAAGGCACAGGCCTCAGAAGAACTAAAACAATCTTGACAAAAAAGAATGAGAACAAAGAAGTGGGAGAAAGTACTCTGTCTATATTAAGGTTTACTATATAGCAGAGTAATCAAGACAGTGTGATATGGGCCGAGGGACAGACACATAAATCAGTGGAGCAGAATAAAAGACTCGGAAACAGACCCACACAAACATGCTATACTGACTTTCGACAAAGGCACAAAACCAATTCAATAAAGGAAGGATAGCCTTTTCAATAAATTATGCCAGAACAATTGCACATCCACAAGCTAAAAAGAGAGAGAGAGAGAGATCCTTGACCTAAGTTCCACACCTTACACAAAAATTGACTCAAAATGGATCACAGACAAACATAAAACGTAAACCTTTTAGAAGAACACAAAGGAGAAAATTATCAGGATCTGGGGCTAAGCCAATAGTTCTCAGAATTGACACCAAATACATGATCCATTAAAAAAAAACTGATAAATTGGGCCTCACTGAAATTAAAAACTTTTGCTCTGGGAAAGCCCATGTGAAGAAGATGAAAAGACAAACTACAGACCAGGAGAAAATATTTGCAAACCACATATCTAACAAAGGACTCATATCTAGACTATATAAAGCACTCTTAAAATTCAACAGTAAAAAAGAAACAATACAATTAGAAAATGAGCAAAAGATGAACAGACATTTAAACTGAAGAGGGCATACAGATGAAAAATAAGCACATGAAAAGATGTTCATGATCATTAACCATTAGAGAAATTTATACTAAAACCAAAATGAGATACTACTACACACAAATCATAATAACTAAAATAAGAAATAACATCATCAAATGCTGGCAAGGAGGCAGAGAAAGTAGTTCATGCATACATTACTGCTGAGAACGTGAAATGGTACAACCACTTTAAAAAACAGCTGGACAGTTGTTTTTTTTTTAAACTAAACATGCAACAATCATAAAGCCACTAACTGTACTCCTGGGCATTTATGCCAGAGAAATGAACATTATTTTCATGCAAGGACCTGAATGTGAATGTTTATAAGCAGTTTTACTTGTAATTGCTAAAAAACTGGAGTCAATGGGTGAATGATTAAAGAAATTGTGATATATACATAGCATGAATACTACTAAGCAATCAAAATTAACAGACTATTGATACACACAGCTTGGATGAGTCTCCAGGGAATTATGCTGAATTAAAAAAAAACCAATCCCCAAAAGATTACATAACGTATATTCTATTTACATAACATTTTTGAAATGACAAAATTTTAGAAATGGAGGACAGATTAGTGATTACCAGATGGTAAAAAGTGGCAAGGGGAGGGAGAAAGGTGGTGCAGTTATAAAAGGCAAGAGGAAGGATCCTTGTGGTGTTGGAAATATTGAGTATCTTCAACAGTGGTAATGGATACACTGAGTTTACACACCCACACATACACACACACACATGCAAATACAATTAAAACTGAGGAAATTTGAATAAAATCAGTGGCTTACATTAATCTCTTGGTTGTAATATTATATCATAGTTTTGCAAAAGGTTACCATTGGGGGAAAATGGACAAAGTGTTCACAAGACCTCTCTGTATTATTTCTTACAACTGTATATGAATTTATAATTATCTTTAAAAAAAGACATTAATTAAATACAATAGCATCAAGAAATATAATGTGCCTAAAAACAAACATATAGATCAGTGGAACAGAATACAGAACCCAGAAATAAACCCACACACCTACGGTCAATTAATCTTTGACAATTCTTGCCTCTCCATCAGAGGCAAGAATATACAGTGGAGAAAAGACAATCTCTTCAGCAAGTGGTGTTGGGAATGTTGGACAGCTGCATGTAAATCAATGAAGTTAGAACACACCCTCACTTCATACACAAAAATAAACTCAAAATGGCTTAAAGACTTAAACAGAAGACATGACACCATAAACTCCTAGAAGAGAGCATAGGCAAAACATTCTCTGACATAAATCGTACCAGTGTTTTCTGAGGTCAGTCTCCCAAAGCAATAGAAATAAAAGCAAAAATAAACAAATGGGAACCTAATGAAACTTACAAGCTTTTGTACAGCAAAGGAAACCATAAACAAAATGAAAAGACAACTTACAGACTGGGATAAATTATTTGCAAATGATACAACCAACAAGGGATTAATCTCCAAAATATACAAACAGCTCATACAACTCAACAACAAAACAACCAACCTTATCAAAAACTGGGAGAAGACCTAAACAGACACTTCTCCAAAGAAGACATACAGATGGCCAACAGGCACACGAAAAGATGCTCAACATCGCTAATTATTAGAGCAATGCAAATCAAAACTACAATAAGGTATCACTTTCACACCAGTCAGAATGGCCATCATTTAAAAGTCTACAAATAACAAACCCTGGAGAGGGTGTGGAGAAAAGGGAACCCTCCTACACTGTTGGTGGGAATGTAGGCTGGTGCAGCCACTATGGAAAACAGTATGAGGTTCCTCAAAAAACTAAAAATAGAGTTGCCATATGATCCAGCAATCCCACTCCTGGGCATATATCCAGACAAAACTATAATTCAAAAAGATACATGCACCACTATGTTCATAGAAGCACCACTCACAACAGCCAAAACATGGAAACAACCTAAATGTCCATCAACAGATGAATGGATAAAGAAAATGTGGTGCATATACACAACAGAATACTACTCAGACATAAAAAAGAATGAAATAATGCCATTGCAGCAACATGGATGAACCTAGAGATAATCATACAAAGTGAAGTAAGTCAGAAAGAGAAAGACAGATACCATATGATATCACTTTTACGTGGAATCCAAAATATGACACAAATGACCTTATCTACAAAACAGAGACAGACTCACAAACAAAGAGAACAGACTTGTGTTTGCCAAGGGGGAGGCCTGGTAGGAGACGGATGGATTGGGAGTTTGGGATTAGCAGATGCTAACTATTATATATAGAATGGATAAACAACTTGGTCTTACTGTAGCACAGGGCACTATATTCAGTATCCTGTAATAAACCATAATGGAAAAAATATAAAAAACAATGTACCTATATGTATAACTGAATCACTTTGCTGTACAGCAGAAATTAACACAACATTGTAAATTAACTAACTTCAATAAAATTTTTAAAAAGAAATATAATGTACCTACTATAACTCTAAACAATGTCTAAGATTCTTATGGAGAAATTATAAAATTTTGTTGATACTAAAGAACTACTACATAGAGCTATATCTTATACTCATGGATTGGAAGACTTAAGTTCATAAAGATATAAAGACTCAATGCTATTCCAATCAAAATCTTAACAAGATTTCTTGTGGAAACAGGCTGATTCTAAAAGTTGTATAAAGAGAACCAAGACATTTTTAAGGAGGAAAAACAAAATGAGGAGATTTACCTTACCGGATATGAGATGGTATACTTATAAAGCTAAGACAGCTAAGACAGTTAAGACAGTGGAGTTGGCAACACAAACAGACAAAATAACCAGCAGAATAAGACAGCCCAGAAACAGACTTCATTTTTGACAGAAGTAGCACTGCACACCATAGGGGAAAAAAACCTTCTGTTTTCAAAAAACACCACAGAAAGAGTAAATAGATGAAGCACATACTGGGAGAGTTACTTGTAATACCCACTAAGTGACCAAAAAAAGTTGTACCCAGAATATATAAAGAATCACCATAAATCAATAAGAAAAAGGCATAAAACCCAATAGAAAACTAGCAGTCCAGTGGTTAAGACTCCATTCTCCCAGTGCAGGGGACACAGGTTCAAGCCCTGGTCTGGTCCAGGAACTATGCTGCATGGTGTAGCAAAAAAAAAAAAAAAAAAAAAAAAAAAAGAGGGCTTCCCTGGTGGCACAGTAGTTGGAAGTCCGCCTGCCGATGCAGGGGACATGGGTTCGTGCCCCGGTCCGGGAAGATCCTGCATGCCGCGGAGCGGCTAGGACCGTGACCCATGGCCGCTGAGCCTGTGCGTCTGGAGCCTGTGCTCCGCAACGGGAGAGGCCACAACAGTGAGACGCCCGCATACCACAAAAAAAAAAAAAAAAGGAAATGACCTTGTATCACAAGCTGAGGTATTTGTTTATACTGATTATTAAGCATCCTGAAGTATGATTAATAAATCATCTACATAGAGAAATAAACATTTTTAACAAAAATGGTCCTTGGTATGACTCTACTATTTATACTGTTACAGTGAGTTTATTCCACAAACCAGTTTTCTAACACATTCAGTCTCAGGACAGCTTGGCAGCCCCTGAAACTCAGCAATAAACTGTCTGGTAAATTAATATGGAAGACACAAACTACTAAGTAAATTATGAATATGTGATAACTTTCCTCCCTTCAAAATAATGAAGTCACTGAAAAATATTTTTCTGTATTTTCCAAATTATCTATTACACTATAAGGAAAAACTTAATTTTTAAAGTTTAACAAGAATTAGAGCTAAGGTTTCCTAGGGAGTCAAACGTTTATCAAATATATATATATATATATATATATATTGCTTTTTGTAAAGGTCTGTGAAAAGTATTGTTACTCTCTTAGAAGAGGTCAAGAATAAATAACACAACATGCATTGAGTTGCTGTGTACTATAATTAAAGATAGTGGTATGCTGGTAAATGGTTAACAGTTCTATTGGTGGGGGGGGCGGTCTTGATTTGTAGTATTTGCCAATTTCTCTATTGTGAATACTCCCACTACAGCCAATTACAAAATACCAATTTGAAGTTACTAAATGTGGAGTTGGGAAGAAATGCCCAGTAGCACATCATTATCTAGTATTTTTACCATACATATATAATAGATGTAAATAACCTTAAGGGCATAGATAACAACAAAATGTAGCACAATAATTGGGAAGTGATGTTTGAGCACATATTACCTTTGTTTTTAGTATAGCTTATTTTAATGTAAGTTTATGTGATTTTAATAATCACTGTGTTTAACAACAGGCTGGCAAAATTCCTGAAACTTTGTTGCAGCTTACCAGGATTAGTCTGTACTCTAGTTGATGTCCCCAAACTGGTACAACAATTAAATGACATGAACATGATTATATTGTATATACATTCCTATACACTTATGACCTGAACATGACTAAATGACATGAACATGATTATATTGTATATACATTCCTATACACTTATGACCTGTACATAAGAAAGTGTTACAAAATTCTCCTTTAAGGTAACTGCTTGGTAAAGTACGTACACAATGCAATAACAGCAATGTTAGTGAGCTGTTTTGCAGACACCAGACTTAATTTTCAGAATTTACCCCTTAGTCCAGACAGATCAGACTGAGCTTTTAACAGAGAATTTCTGCATTCTTAACTAAGTCATATAGCAGGTCTGAAAAAACTCCACCATCATTCCCACTCTGTCTAGTCGGTGAATGAGACACAAGGTAGGAAAGGAAAAGGGGGAAAACAGAGACTCCCAAAGGATCCCTTCCACAATTAATTATGCAAATCACAAGTAATTTAGACACTAAAAATTTAAGATTGATTGAAAGGCTTGCTCAAATTGCTTTAACTGTGATTCATAACCAATCACACAAATTCATGTGTTGTGTAAAAGAAAAAAAATTAGAGAGATGTAGAATGGAATAAGATTACCTTAATTTAAATGTAAAAGACATGGTTGCTGATATATGAGTCTCTTACACTGTTAGCACTAGCCCATCAGATGTTAACAAAATCTGATATGCAACAGTTTTACATATCCCCTTGTGGGAGAAAGATCAACTTGTGATCTGCTTTATAAATCAGCTACAGTGTTAGAGTTAGGCTACTGTAGCTAAATGGCTTTTAGATATGCTTCCTGTTTTAAGCTACCATATTTACAAATGAAAGCATTTTCAAACCATGGCTTTTAATATAATTTGCATATTTAGTAATACACTGATTAAAATTAAACACGGATTATTGCAATTTATTTCAGAAACAGATGGGATGCATTAAGTGAAAAGCCAGAGCTTTTAAACAGAACAGACTCACTGGCTGACTACTGATGAATGATGAATACAAAAACTTTGTAAATTGGCAAAAAGGGAAAAAAACCCTTTGCGCCCATTTCCTTTCAAGGCTTTCCTGACAAGCGATTCCGTGAAATTAGTAATCAAGTTAATTTAAAATGAATAATGTATATCAAAGGTATGCATCAGCTTAATGAGAGCAGATTTCTCAACAACAAAAAAATGCTTCCACAAACTTTAAATCTTCCTCATCTGCAGCGCTTGTGTCCTCAGGTTTTCCTAATTAAATATGGATTTGATAGGGTTCACCAGCAGATGGCATTCTTCCATTACATACACTCCTGCTGGATTGCTTTGATTTCAGTTTCATGAAACTTCACCAGCTAGTGTAAATTAACCATGAATTTACTCAATGGTAGAGTTGGCTGGGCCCAGTAACTTGTTTCTAAAATGGCATATTCTCAAAATAGTCTTGGTCACTGTGAACCTGATCAGACTATAAATAGTATTTCATTTTTTCCTCTGCTCTCTGTATCCACTGCTTTGTTGAATATCATTCACAAAAGCACATTTGTTAAGCTAATGTATATATCCCTAATGTTAACCCCTTGTCAGTTATTTCATCAAAGGGAGAAGAACTAAGCTTTTGCCTTGCCCCACCCCCATAGTAGTGGATATAATTCAATTAGATCACAGTAATATGCTAGTTCCATTGTGAAAATAATTTTTGCATATAAACTTTTCATTTTTGTAAAGCATAAGCATTTTCCAAGGTAATTTAGCAAAATCTGGCTTGATCTGCTAGGCTATCCAATTATTCTTATTAACCAAGGCAATTATTTCTCAGAATGCCATAAAAGAAAACCCATCAAATAGGTAAAAGATTTATAATTTAATTTTGAAACATTTTTCCTCGGATATTTTTTTTGGAGTTAGAGGTGAAAAGGGAATTTGACCCGTAACATTTAAATCATGTTTATATTATTCAAAATCTTCAGTGGACAGTACAGAAATCCTATTAATATTTAGTCTCAAATTCAGTTGAACTGGGATGCTGAAAGTAAAGTTGTACTGAAGTTCAGACTAGTCCTAATACTTCCTATCTAATATAAATGCTAATTATAAACTCTCAAAATAAGCAAAACTGGGTAATTTAACACAAAAATTGCTTCTCTCATACTGGATCAAAGGCACATACTTGGGCTTCCCTGGTGGCGCAGTGGTTGGGAGTCCGGCTGCCGATGCAGGGGACACGGGTTCGTGCCCCAGTCCGGGAGGATCCTACGTGCCGCGGAGCGGCTGGGCCTGCACGTCCGGAGCCTGTGCTCTGCAGCGTGAGAGGCCACGGCAGTGAGAGGCCCGCGTACCGCAAAAAAAAAAAAAAAAAAAAGGCACATACTTCAAGAAAGCAAATGAAAACTAGTTTTATATAAAGTTTCTGATGATTTTGTTTCTTAAAAGCACACATGAATAGCAAAAACAAAAAAGAATTTTTCCATCAAAATCCTGATTACAGTAACACCATGCTGGGAAATGTAAACTATTACCAAAAATTATCTCCAGCTTTTTCGAAGTTTGATTAAATACTCAAAAGTATTTAAAAGGTCAGTTCCCAGTCTCATTGCTATGGATTACTCTAACATGAAATCTCTGTCACCTATTGTGAGTTGTGAAAATCCCCCTGTATCCAATGTGTTTTGTTTGGATTGAGATGGCATGCAGTTGACGGCTGTGACCTTCATGGTGGCTTAGATCCCTGGCTGGCACTGATTTTTGATTTAGTGCCGATCTGCTGCGCTTGTCACAGGCTGCAAGGTGCTTTCCATGCACTAATGGAACAGCTCAAGGGCAGAGGGGCTCTGTAAACGTCTATCTCTCACCAACCACAGGCTAAATAGAGAAGTGAGTTTTCTACATGAGAATGACAGACTATGAGATTACATGCAGGAGGAAATACAAAGTTTTAAAACCTGCTCTGAGTTCATAAAATAAAAAGCATTTGCAAAGTACAAACTCTAAGGTTATTCTGCCTGCTAATGAATATGTATCTGTACTGTTAAAATGGAATATTTAACACAAATACTGATAATATATCTTCATTTGGTGGCAGGGAACTAACAATCAGTTGGTATGTCCTTTGGTTCAACTATAGTTGCTAATAAATTCTGCTACTTAACGATGTCTTCAACAGAAAATTGTGTATGTCCAAATTTTTTCCTTTTAAGAAAACACAAAATGGTATGATAATTGTTATAGGAAAAGACAATTTAGAGACAAAATATAACATCTTGGCCTATGTGTCTTTTTGCCTAGGCATCTTGACCACCGAAGGCTGTTTCGGATACGCAGTTCAAAACACACACACACTCACACACACACACACGTACGTGAATTTTGCCTTCTAAATCTACAGGTTACTTGCTCTGGCTTAGGTGAGAATAATTCATGCCAAGAGGCTAGTAAACACACTGGTAGTACATCTATAACTTACCAAATCATATTCATCCTTCAAGACTCAGCTCAAATGAGCAATTCTTGATTCCCCCAAGAACTAATTTCTCCTTCCTTGAACTTCTTACTGATATCTGATTTGTGCATTTTTTACTGTTATTATTGCTCTTTACCTTTATAATAGATATTCTCTCATTTCCTGCAACAGACTATAAGCTCCTTAAGAGCAAATACCACTTCTATTTTATTTTTTTTAATAAATTTATTTACTTATTTATGGCTGCGTGGGTCTTGGTTGCTGCACACGGCAAGCGGGGGCTACTCTTTGTTGCGGTGTGCTGGCTTCTCATTGTGGTGGCTTCTCTCGTTGCAGAGCACAGGCTATACGCACGCAGGCTTCAGCAGTTGTGGCACTCAGGCTCAGTAGCTGTGGTTTGCAGGCTCCAGAGCACAGGCTCAGTAGTTGTGGTGCACGGGCTTAGTTACTCTGAGGCATGTGGGATCTTCCCAGACCAGGGATTGAACCCGTGTCCCCTGCATTGGCAGGTGGATTCTTATCCACTGCACCACCAGGGAAGCCCCCTATTTTATTTTTATAACCATCACTTTACCTAGCCCTGTGCCTGACATAAGTGCTCAATATGTTTTTGCTGAATGAACGAATGATAAATACATGACTACAACATGGTAGCAGTCTCTAATTTGATGAAATTTTAAAGCTATCAGACTTCATCATTAACTTTAATGCCTGGCTGACTTCCTAAATCTCCACTTCTTCAATCACCACACACAGGTGAATGGACCCTCAAACACTCAGAAATCTCACTTTGGAGTTTCCGATTTCTTACTCTGACTCCCATCTGCAAAACCACATGCTAGACCTTATTCTCATCTAAGACAGATCTACAGCCAAGATCACCAAACCAACACTCCTCTACACATACTATTCAGATCCCTTATATGTATAATATCCCTAGATTCCTTCACCTGATCACGTGGTAATTCAAATCCACCCATCTCTGACAAATCTTTGAAACCATCCCATGAGATGCCTTCTCAGTATATTCAGCTACTTTCACTGAAACTTGGATACATTAATTCACCAACTCTTTATTGAATGCCTACTATGCTCCAGGCGCTAAAAGTTAATTAGGATATAGTGCTGTGCACCCTCAGGAGGTACTGGGCACTGTGCCATGGAATACCTGAAGCCACTAAAAAAAGGGGGTACATCTTATTGGATAGGGAAATTAAGTAATTTAAAACATTATTTTTATATTAAAATCAGCACAGATAATGTAAGGAATAGAATGCAAAATTTACATGAATTTTTAAACCACAAGAATTCAAAAAGTTCCCACTTTCAGTAGACTGCTTCTGATGCCCCTGCATATTCACATTTCTTCTGCCATTCAAGACAATGCAGTTGAAATTTTTCAATAAATTGTATGAAAGAACACATATTTTGGAATAATGAAGTCTTGATTAGAGTCCTAATTACTCCTCTTTCTAATTATATTTCACTGGGTGAGCTACTCAATCACTATGTACCTAACTGTTCCTATCTATAAAAATGTACATATTAACACCTACCTTCTGGGGCAATTGTAAAGTTTAAATAAGTTAAACAAGTTAATACTTGTACAGTGCAAAGACAGCACCTACTACCTAATGACTTTTTTCTCCTTCCCACTTCCTTCCTTTGGGAACTTTACTCATCCCCTAAAAGAGACCTACCAAATCCTGATGTCCTTATTTCGCAAGTCTGCTGCTTCAAATCCTTGCACTTGAACCACTGGACAACCGATATAATAATTTAACCATCAAATTGCATTCTTTCACAATAAATTCATATTCTGTGTGTAGAATAGCCCATTAAGGCTTCATGGATACTGTTCAGATGATCTACATAGTTTTGTCACTACTTTTTCAACTTTCAAAAGCCTCCAAGTTCAATCATCTCACATTCTAAATAGCCTAACTACTTTGTCTCCCTTGCTGGCTGAAACCATTTTACTGCCTCTCTCTCCAGTGGAGAGGTATCAAACCAAGCTTCCACTCTTAGCACTCATCTCTCCTCTTTCTACACTTATTCCCCCCTAGTGGGAGCATTCATTCTAATGGCTTCAATCACCAACACTATGCCAGCGACCTCAAAATCTTTGTCTCCAGTCCTGACCTTTGATTTGTACTTCAGTCTTCAGGTTCTACTTGGGTCCAGGACAATGCTCTGTTAAATGAACTGCCATCTACTCAAGCTCAACTGGCTCACAACTTATCTCAGCATACCTTCCTTCAAACTACCTGTCATCCTCAGAGTGGAAACTCTGAAGTAATCATTGACTTTTCTCTCTTTTTTAGTCCTCTATAATTAACCTACCACCAGTTTCTTTCCTTTTTAACACATCATTCACATCTGAATAGTCCTTTCAACTCCTACTGCTGTGGCTCTAGTCCAGGGCCTCATGCCCAGAGAGTTTCGACGAAAAACTCAGATTTAGATGAGGAAATAAACACAGAGAGGTTAAGTAACTTACCAGCCTTACACAGTTCACCAGTGGAAGAGTTGAAATTCAAACCCTGGTAGTCCTTCCAAAGCTTAAGTTCTTAACCAACAAACCACAGAATCATAGAACGTTAGCACCACAAGGAGCTTTAGCGGCCATCTAGCTCATCTGCTTATTATTAAGAAGATATTTTTCTATTTATTAATCTTTATTTTTGTTTATTTAAAGGTATCAGAGTCTTCCCTGGTGGCACAGTGGTTAAGAATCCGTCTGCCAAAAAATATACAAATCAATTTTCACTGCAAAGTAAAGGAGCTGTTACAGTGGAGGATTCCTGGACTGAATGTCAATATTATGACATAGTATGAGTGTGTTTCATGTTTGGTAATTGCAATCATTGTTGCTTTTGTTGTGGTCATCCATTTACAATGCTTGGTGTCAGTTTATTTATCTCTTGTAAAAATAAAATACAGTGTGTGTGAAAAAATAAAGAAACAAACAAACAAATAAAAAAAAATTTGCTTAGACCAAGGAATCTTTTAAGGAATTTTGGACCCTGAATTTCTTTTGGAAACTTTCCCATTCCAATAAAAAACAACCAATCAACCAAACAAACCAACAAAAAAAGAATCCGTCTGCCAACGCAGGGGACACGGGTTCAAGTCCTGGTCCGGGAAGATCCCACATGCTGCGGAGCAACTAAGCCTGTGCGCCACAACTACTGAGCCTGCGCTCTAGAGCCAGCGTGCCACAACTGCTGAAGCCCATGCGCCTAGAGCCCGTGCTCCGCAACAAAAGAAGCCACCACAATGAGAAGCCCATGCACTGCAACGAAGAGTAGCCCCCCTTTGCTACAACTAGAGAAAGCCCGTGCGCAGCAACGAAGACCCAACAGAGCCAAAAATAAATAAATAAAAGCACCTGTTCTCTATTCACTTTCCTGTATGTCCTGTAGGTCTCTCTGCGTCTCTGCTTATATTGATACTACATAACTCTTTGGATGACTCTAAATGTATACATATTAGTTGCAGTGATGAGTACCAACAAAATCTATGACAAATAAAAATCCCCACTGAATCAAACTGTCCACTTTGAAAGGGCATTAAAGCAGGCCAAGACATATTTCATTAGAGGGTTTCCTTTTCAGTATTTTTGGGCCTCTGCTGCCTTTTTTTTTTTTTTTTTTCTGTAAGTAAGGGATTTGTTAAATCAGCATGTTGGGGTTGTGTGTGTGTGTTTAGTTGGTAGTGGGGTGGGGGACATAGGGGCTTAAAGAATATGCTTTTGAAAGTAGACATCAAAATTTGTTTATGTCACGGTAATAAGTGACTTGTTTTCCTGTTTATATGTTGTGTACTTCTTCTAACACACTTCTGACACACAGACCTGTTATACCTCAGGGTGCATGAACTGACTGCAATCAAAGTCTATGCACGTGTTTAGGCCTGGGGGTATGGTATTCCTGACAGTCAGCATGATCTGAGGGGCACCAGAAGTCACTAGAATTAAATAGCACTCCATGTGATGGAATAAGACACTTCTGTCAGCTCATGTCAATGGGAAAAAAATAAGTTCCAACATTCAGAGGTGAGTCCAATATGGTAGTACATCAACCGGATTTCATATTTTGGGCCAGACATGTTGAAAATTTGAGTCCTATTAAAATGCTGAAAACAAATGAGGTAGAGAGACAAGAGACCATTGCTCTATTTACACTGATACTGGCTTCCACATACTTATTGGTGGCTCTACTAGAACAAGCAATAAGCAGCTCTAGATTTTTCATGCTTTGAAGTTTTAGAATAGCATGAATAATTGAAATCCACAGATAATACCAAAATTTAATTTTAGTCAAGGTATTAAGTCATCTCCCCCTCAATGAAGCTTTTATATTAGTTAACGAACAACATAACTGACTGACTTGCATTTCACCTTTTAGTCTTTTCTGTACACCTTCTAGCGTTCTTGGTTAGGTGTTATTGAGCCACTGGAAAAGAGATTTGCACTCCCACCCTGTCCACTATGACCAACTAACTACTGTCCATGCATTTGCAAGATGGCTGGTTTATGCCGGGATTGAAAAAGGACACCCACTTTTCATCCTCACAGAGCTGCTTGACCCATAAACATGGCAACATTGCAGAGTTAGTGTAAACCTCTCATTCCAAATAACAGTATAAATATTTCATGAATGGAACTATTTTTAATCACTTACAAGTGGCATCTTTACAGATTATGTACTAAAGTAAATGTGATACAGGAACCCTAAACCACCTATCAAAAAAAAAAAAAGAAAATTCAAGGCTTGGAACTACTGCTATTCTGAATCACCTAAGAATATTGTTTAAAAAAAAGATTCCCCAAATTTCCCTCTGGAGAGCCTGACACAGTAGATTTGGGCCCAAGAATCTGCATTTTAATAAGTACCTCACCCTTCTCACCCCTATTCCCACCCTAGTGATTTAGGTATGGAGGGCCCATAGACCATACTTTGAAAATCACTGCATAGGACATTAAAAAAGAGTTAGTTCCATAAGCCAGAGATCCTTTTTTGGTTGTTTTTCTGGTCCTATAACCCCCAAGTGAGTTGAGTCTAGATCAGCTATGATGACTTACAGACCACGTTAAAGATCCAATACACACTTCCTCTAAAGCAAGAGGTGATTAAAGTGTTCACATACTGGGTGTACCAAGGTTTAAGGTGTAGCCTCAAGGGCTGCTTAAGGGCAAGATCAGGCTTACAGATAATGAAATGTACAAGAGAGTGACACTGTCCAGCCAGAATATGATTCTGTCATGCTCTGATCCAGGCATAAAAAGCAGCTGCTGAGGCCAAACCATGACAAGGGCTATTTCTGCCTGACATTGAAGAATTTATTCAAGAACAGTTCCACTTTGCGCCAGGATTTCCACTGTACAGCTGCAAAGGTTGCTTAGTCCCTGGTTCATCTGCTGTTTAAGCTTCCTCAAACGTCTAAAATAAAGCTAGTCATTCTTCCCAGAATTATGGATTCATATGATAACTCTGCTAGCTGGGGACAAAACTTCTGGCCTCTATTTCCTCTGGTCCATATACTTTGAAGAGTGGTCACTTAGTAGTAACTGTAAATTACCCAAATAACAACTCCTTGCACTGGCACTATGATTTGGGCGAGAAGATGATTTCCCCTAACATTCCCATAGTTCACAAGGGTCTTTGTGAGGATTAAACAATGTAATACCCATGAAAGCATTCTGCATACTCTCACATGCCATGAAAACACTAGAAATTATTAAATAGCATGTAGCAGAAAGGATTCAAACTGTAAACGTTCAACAAGGAACGTTACTCTAATACAGAAGTCAATCAACAGACTGTGCTCTCCTAGAAAAGCTCCTCTTCGTGTGTTTGGCTTCCCCATGCCTAATCTGGAATACAAACAGTATATGTTATGTGTACTAGATTTCTGTGGACTGTGGCAGAAAAACCCTGAGAAAGAAAATAAAATTGTTTGTCTTCATTTCAGCAATAATAGACTGTAATGTCATGGAGTGTTTCCAGGCAGAGGCATCTCATCAGACCTCCCCACATCACTGTGCTCTGCCTTTCTCTGGTTCTTTCCCACTATCTGAGCACTTTGACATGTTGTGGATTATGCTCTCAGGTTCTTTCATCAATTTAACATTAAAATTCCTGTGAAATATTAATGAAATAATGTTTAAAAAAAGAAAAATGTTCCTACAATACTGCAACATTTTAATGCCTCATTAAAATCATTAGCAATGCTAATACTAAAGAACTTACTTCATCTTTCAAGGAGCCAAAAAATAAATCATAATAAAATGTTTGTTAATGTTACATCCGGAGAAGTAAATTATACAATGCCTTTCTATATGGGCTTTATATATTCTAAAGATGACATGCTAAGGTCACACTATTAAGTATATGCAACTAGTTTTTTCTATGGAAACTCACATTGTATTATTTTATAATATTTATTAAACACTGTGAATACTGTTTGTGTTTTTCATTTATGAGAAAAGTATATGGTGTGCCTATCAACCAGCCGGCGCTCTCATGGAACTCAGGTTGCAAACACTGACATGCTTCACTGACCTGAATGACTTACAAAAGCTATTTATATTCAGTACTCTCATTTATGCTATCTTTAAAAATGAATAAGAGACATATATTAATAGCAAGAAACTGGTAGGATGATTGCATCACTATCCATCTCCAGACTTATTGCAACACTTCATTCTCCATCAGCTGAACTAACATGGGAATGTAAATGTCGTATATAATAGTCATATAAAATTTTACTACATGAGTGACTTAAGCAAGTGTAACAGTTTCCTCCTCTTTGTTGACCAACTTTTATTTGGAAAGTAAAGGGGTTTAATGACATGGCAAAGTTCTAGCTAGTTTGTTACTGAAGGAAATCTTACACCATCGAGTGGGGTAAGCAGCAGCAGAATGTTCTCTTAAATAAATCTATATATCCTGGGGGGGAGCTCATTGCACAGTACAATATAGCCTCAGTATATGGGCAGATCCAGAAGATCTTGGGAACTTCTTTTCTATCTCAGAATAATCCAGTGTGTAGTAATACAGGTAGAGACAAACATATAAAAAAACAAACAAAACAAATGAAACAAAAACACCACCCATAAAAGTGTTCCCATCTCTCTCTAGATAAAAATAAGCAACAGGAACCTAGCCAAATCCAATCTCTCAGCCACAGCTATTTGATACTGTAATCTGTTAGAAATTAATACTTGCTAACAGCATGATTTTCACTTGGGCCTGATTTCTCTCAGGCTCTCCAACATGGGCTGTACTATTTGAATGTTTCTTTAGGGGTACATATTATCAATGGATTTTATCATGCAAATACCTATTATTATCTACTGTTAATGATTATCATAGTCACTCTTAATCACTAAATGACTAAAAGATTATTGTTCTCATTCAATGGGGAGAATTTTAGGCACTGAGGACAGTTACTTACAAATGAAACCAGAATAACTACATGGAAAAAACACTACTTGTCAAGTAGTGGGGAGAGAGGAGGTTATGCTTTATTATGTCGTATGGTATGTAACATATCACAGATGTTGCTAATTTTATATTAGTATATCTAATCCATAGAGCTGAAATTTTATATAAGCATAGCTAAGCAATTTTTTAAAGAAAATATAATCCTATATTCCTAAAATCCAAGGACTTAAAGGTACAAGTTCCAAATCACAGAAACTAGTTTGGCACTTTCATTTCAAATTATAATTTACTTTAGATAAACAGTTAAGGATTTTTAAAAATCACATATTTAAAACATAAGCAAGCTCTAAAAATGATAAAATCATTTGTTAAAAACTTCAGCTACATCTCCCTTAGCCATCCATCTCTTCAGAGAGCTACTTAATTGTTCCAATCTAGTAAGCAACAAAAGAAATGGTCGACAAAGGGTGAAATATGAACATCAATGGTAAGTTTTGAATTTACCCTATTTATCTTGAATGTAAGCTCTCATGACCCACTAAAACTCAGTTCACAGTGTTTTATGAAAAATAATGGCTGAAATTGAATGTCTTAATTTACATTTAATGCAATTAAGAATGGTTTAAATTATGACTGATGAACAGCACACACAGATGTCAGTCAGTTTCATCAGAATAAATTGAAGTCAGTGTCAATGAATGCTCCACTGACAAATCCCACTTTACATAAAATTAATAAAAATAAGGAAATATAGTCCTTAACTAATTGCAAAATGGCCTGGAATTCCCCTGAATTTTGGGACAGAGACTTATGTAACTGAGAAAACCACAGCGTTGTTTGGAAAAGGGTTTTTTGTTTTTTAAATAGTGATTCTAGGGACATCCCTGGTGGTGCAGTGGTTAAGAATCTGCCTGCCACAGCAAAGGAAACCATAAACAACACAAAAAGACAACCCTCAGAAAGGGAGAAAATGTTTGTGAATAAAGCAACTGACAAAGGATTAATCTCCAAAATATACAAGCAGCTCATGCAGCTCAATATCAAAAAAACAAACAACCCAATCCAAAAATGGGCAGAAGACCTAAATAGACATTTCTCCAAATAAGATATACAGGTTGCCAACAAACGCATGAAAGGATGCTCAACATCAGTAATCGTTAGAGAAATGCAAATCAAAACTACAATGAGGTATCACCTCACACCAGTCAGAATGGCCATCATCAAAAAATCTACAAACAGGACTTCCCTGGTGGCGCAGTGGTTGAGAGTCCACCTGCCGATGCAGGGGACACGGGTTCGTGCCCCGGTCTGGGAAGATCCCACATGCCGCGGAGCGGCTGGGCCCGTGAGCCATGGCTGCTGGGCCTGTGCGTTCGGAGCCTGTGCTCCGCAAAAGGAGAGGCCACAACAGTGAGAGGCCCGCATACTGCAAAAAAAAGAAAAAAAAATCTACAAACAGTAAATGCTGGACAGGGTGTGGAGAAAAGGGAACCCTCTTGCACTGTCGGTGGGAAGGTAAATTGATACAGCCACTATGGAGAACAGTATGGAGGTTTCCTCAAAAAACTAAAAGTAGAACTACCATACAACCCAGCAATCCCACTACTGGGCATATACTGTGAGAAAACCATAATTCAAAAAGTCATGTACCACAATGTTCATTGCAGCACTATTTACAATAGCCAGGACATGGAAGAAATCTAAGTATCCATCAGCAGATGAACAGATAAAGAACATGTGGCACATATATACAATGGAATATTACTCAGCCATAAAAAAAACCAAATTGAGTTATTTGTAGAGAGATGGATGGACCTAGAGACCATCATACAGAGTGAAGTCAGAAAGAGAAAAACAAACACCGTATGCTAACACATATATACGTAAACTTAAAAAAAAATGGTTCTGAAGAACCTAGGGGCAGGACAGGAATAAAGACGCACACATAGAGAATGGACTTGAGGACATGGGGAGGGGGAAGGGTAAGCTGGGATGAAGTGAGAGAGTGACATGGACATATATACACTACCAAATGTAAAATAGATAGCTAGTGGGAAGCAGCCACAGAGCACAGGGAGATCAGCTCGGTGCTTTGTGACCACCTAGAGGGGTGGGATAGGAAAGGGTGGGAGGGAGACGCAAGAGGGAGGAGATATGGGGATGTACGTATATGTATAGCTGATTCACTTCGTTATACAGCAGAAACTAACACACCATTGTAAAGCAATTATACTCCAATAAAGATGTTAAAAAAAAAAAAGAAATGTAATCAGGAAAAAAAAGAAGAAATCTGCCTGCCAATGCAGGAGAAATGGGTTCAAGCCCTGGTCTGGGAAGATCCTGCATACCACAGAGCAACTAAGCCCGTGCACCACAACTACTGAGCCTGCACTCTAGAGCCCATGAGCCACAACTTCTGAAGCCCACGTACCTACAGCCCGTGCTCTGCAACAAGAGGAGCCCCAGCAACGAGAAGCCCACGCACCGCAACAAACAGTAGCCCCTGCTCGCCGCAACCAGAGAAAGCCTGAACACAGCAACAAAGACCCAACACAGCCAAAAATAGATAGATAGTGACTCTATCAGCAAACAGTCCTAAGGAGTTATAGGATACAAACTCCTACAATGAATTATGCAAATATTTGTGGTAGGAGGCCAGAAGAAGGAGGATGAGGAGTAGGAGGAGAGGAAAGGGAGGAAGAGGATGGGGAAGAGAAGGAGGAAGAAGAGGAGAAACTGAAATAACATTTGTGAAATAAATGCATTTGGCAGCACCTGTTTCAGATGGCTGCACTTCCAAGTTTCCTCAATCAGTCTAGAGCATAACACTGTTCACATCTTTCTTTATAAGACTTCTCCAAGTTTTTGCTGTAACTGATGTTTTAATGCCATGCTAGAAAGACTGTGGACACAACTGCTGACTGTATCCTTAGCTTGCAGACAGCACTCTCTTCCTCCATGATAGACCCTGAAGCTTTGCGGATTGCAGCAGATGTTGCCGCTTTTGAAGTTAATAGAAACTTTATGGATCATTTTTCACTCTCTCTTCCATGAGCAAATGTCAACCATAGTTTTTATCAAAACCTGAATTCTTTGCTCAAGTACTAATTGCCGTTAATGTGTTTAAATCCCAATTCTCAGTGAAGGAGGGTAAAGTGTTTTTCCAGTGGAAAAAACTGGGTTAATATTTGCATTCTTAAGATCTGAATAAGCAAGAAAAATGGTACGCTTCTGGGCCACACAATTATGCAAGCAGCCATGGAAGGTCTAAAACCAAGTTTCTCTAGGCTCACTGTATTAATATTTTAAGGTTAAGTGCATCTTGAAACTTCCAAAATGTGAAAAATTGTCAAGGAAGACAGGCTAAAAAGGGAATGAGAAGGTTCACTTTATAATGCTCTCTTAATGATAATAACATCAACCACTATTCCTATTACTGTTTGTACAGCACTTTAGAACTAACAGTGTACTTCCATTGTGAGACATACTATTTTTTAATGTTATTCTACCCATTTCACAGATGAGTGAAGTACTCAGAAATTAAGAGACATGGCTAGGAAGCAGTAATGCTGAAATATGAATCCAAGTCTTTTGACTCTAAATCACGTGTTCAAAACTTTTTAACATGTATCTGCTCTAGCTATGTGAATTAACAGCAATTTAAAAAGATCCCAAGAGTATTCAGTATTTAAATGAAAAGGTGCTCAACGTCACTGAGCATAAGGGAAATGCAAATCAAAACCGCAGTGACATATCACCTCACACCCGTTAAAATGGCTGTCATTAAAATGACGAGATAAAAAGAGTTGGTAAGGATGTAGAAAAAAGGAAACCCTTGTACACGGTTGGTGGGAATGTAAATTGGTACAGCCACTATGGCAAACAGTATGGAAGTTTCTCAAAAAAATTAAAAACAAAACTACAATGTGGTCAGCAATTCCACATCTGGATATATATCTGATAGAAATTAAATCAATATGGCTATTATGAACAATAGCCAAGACATGAAAATGACCTAAGTGTCTGCCGACGAGTGAATGTATAAAGAAAATGTGGCACAGGGCTTCCCTGGCGGTGCAGCGGTTAAGAATCCGCCTGCCAATGCAGGGGACACGTGTTCGAGCCCTGGTCCGGCAAGAGCCCACATGCTTCGGAACAACTAAGCCTGTGCACCACAACTACTGAGCCTGCGCTCTAGAGCCCGTGGGCCACAACTACTGAGCCCACATGCCACAACTACTGAAGCCCGCACAGCTACAGCCCGTGTTCCACAACAAGAGAAGCCACCGCAATGGGAAGCCCATGCACCACAACGAAAAGTAGCCCCCGCTCACCACAACTAGGCCCACATATAGAAGCAAAGACCTAACACAGCCAAAAAAAAAGTAAAAATAAATTTATATTAAAAAAAAAAACTGTGGTATATATACACAATAGAATATTATTCAGCCATAAAAAGAAGGAAGTCCTGAGCAGAAGCAAGAAGAACTACAATCTTGCAGCCTATGAAACAAATGGCACATTCACAGAAAGATAGACAAGATGAAAAGGCAGAGGACTATGTACCAGATGAAGGAACAAGACAAAACCCCAGAAAGGGCTTCCCTGGTGGCGCAGTGGTTGAGAGTCCGCCTGCCGATGCAGGGGTCACGGGTTTGTATCCTGGTCCGGGAAGATCCCACATGCTACAGAGCGGCTGGGCCTGTGAGCCATGGCCACTGAGCCTGCGCGTCCAGAGCCTGTGCTCCGCAACGGGAGAGGCCACAACAGTGAAAGGACCGTGTACTGCAAAAAAAAAAAAAAAAAAAAAAAAACAACAGAAAAACAACTAAATGAAGTGGAGATAGGCAACCTTCCAGAAAAAGAATTCAGAATAATGATAGTGAAGATGATCCAGGACCTCGGAAAAAGAATGGAGGCAAAGATCGAGAAGATGCAAGAAATGTTTAACAAAGACCTACAAGAATTAAAGAACAAACAAAAAGAGATAAACAATACAATAACTGAAATGAAAAATACACTAGAAGGAATCAATAGAATAACTGAGGCAGAAGAACACATAAGTGACCTGGAAGACAGAATGGTAGAATTCACTGCTGTGGAACAGAATAAAGAAAAAAGAATGAAAAGAAATGAAGACAGCCTAAGAGACCTCTGGGACAACATTAAACGTAACAACATTCGTATTATAGGGGTCCCAGAAGGAGAAGAGAGAGAGAAAGGACCCAAGAAAATATGTGAAGAGATTATAGTCGAAAACTTCCCTAACATGGGAAAGGAAATAGCCACCCAAGTCCATGAAGCGCAGAGAGTCCCATACAGTATAAACCCAAGGAGCAACATGCCAAGACACACAGTAATCAAATTGGCAAAAATTAAACACAAAGAAATTTTATTGAAAGCAGCAAGGGAAAAATGACAAATGACATACAAGGGAACTCCCATAAGGTTAACAGCTGATTTCTCAGCAGAAACTCTACAAGCCAGAAGGGAGGGCCATGATATACTTAAAGTGATGAAAGAGAAGAACCTATAACCAAGATTACTCTACCCAGCAAGGATCTCATTCAGATTCCATGGAGAAATCAAAAGCTTTACAGATAAGCAAAAGCTAAGAGAATTCAGCACCACCAAACCAGCTCTACAACAAATGCTAAAGGAACTTCTCTAAGTGGGAAACACAAGAGAAGAAAAGGACCTACAAAAACAAACCCAAAACAATTAAGAAAATGGTCACAAGAACATACATATCGATAATTACCTTAAACGTGAATGGCTTAAATCCTCCAACCAAAAGACATGGGCTTGCTGAATGAATACAAAAACAAGACCCACCTATAGGCTGTCTACAAGAGACCCACTTCAGACCTAGGGACACATACAGACTGAAAGTGAGGGGATGGAAAAAGATATTCCATGCAAATGGAAATCAAAAGAAAGCTGGAGTAGCTATACTCATATCAGATAAAATAGACTTTAAAATAAAGAATGTTACAAGAGACAAGGAAGGACACTACATAATGATCAAGGGATCAATCCAAGAAGATATAACAATTATAAATATATATGCACCCAACACAGGAGCACCTCAATACATAAGGCAACTGCTAACAGCTATAAAAGAGGAAATCGAGTAACACAATGATAGTGGGGGACTTTAACACCTCACCGACACCAATGGACAGATCTTCCAAACAGAAAATTAATAAGGAAACAGAAGCTTTAAATGACACATTGACCAGATAGATTTAATTGATTTATAGGACATTCCATCCAGAAACAGCAGATTACACTTTCCTCTCGAGTGTGCAGAGAACATTCTCCAGAACAGATCACATCTTGGGTCACAAATCAAGCCACAGTAAATTTAAGAAAATTGAAATCATATCAAGCATCTTTTCTGACCACAATGCTATGAGATTAGAAATGAATTACAGGGAAAAAAACGTAAAAAACACAAACACATGGAGGCTAGACAATACGTTACTAAATAACCAAGAGATCACTGGAGAAATCAAAGAGGAAATCAAAAAATACCTAGAGACAAATGACAATGAAAACATGACGATACAAAACCTATGGGATGCACCAAAAGCAGTCCTAAGAGGGAGGTTTATAGCTATACAAGCCTACCTCAAGAAACAAGAAAAATCTCAAATAAACAATCTAAACTTACACTTAAAGGAACTAGAGAAATAAGAACAAACAAAACCCAAAGTTACCAGAGGAAAGAAACCATAAAGATCAGAGCAGAAATAAATGAAATAGAAAACAATAGCAAGGATCAATAAAACTAAACACTCGTTCTTTGAGAAGATAAACAAAATTGATAAACCATTAGCCAGACTCATCAAGAAAAAGAGGGAGAGGACTCAAATTAATAAAATTAGAAATGAAAAAGGATAAGTTACAACAGACACCAAAGAAATATAAAGCATCCTAAGAGACTACTACAAGCAACTCTATGCCAATAAAATGGACAACCTGGAAGAAATGGACAAATTCCTAGAAAGGTATAACCTTCCAAGACTGAACCAGGAAGAAACAGAAAAGATGAACAGACCAATCACAAGGAATGAAACTGAAACTGTGATTAAAAATCTCCCAACAAACAAAAGTCCAGGACCGGATGGCTTCACAGGTGAATTCTATCAAACATTTTGAGAAGAGCTAACACCAATCCTTCTCAAACTCTTCCAAACAATTGCGGAGGAAGGAACACTCCCAAACTCATTCCTTGCGGAGGAAGGAACACTCCCAAACTCATATGAGGCCACCAACACCCCCATACAAAAACCAGACAAAGATACTACAAAAAAAGAAAATTACAGACCAATATCACTGATGAATATAGATGCAAAAATCCTCAACAAAATACTAGCAAACAGAATCCAACAACACATTAACAGGATCACACACCATGATCAAGTGGGATTTATCCCTGGGATGCAAGGATTCTTCAATATACGCAAATCAATCAATGTGATACACCATATTAACAAATTGAAGGATAAAAATCATATGATCATCTCAACAGATGCAGAAAAAGCTTTTGACAAAATTCAACACCCATGTATGATAAAAACTCTCCAGAAAGTGGGCACAGAGGGAAACTAACTCAACACAGTAAAGGCCATATAAGAGAAACCCACAGCAACCATCATTCTCAATGGTGAAAAACTGAAAGCATTTCCTCTAAGATCAGGACAAGACAAGGATGTCCACTCTCACCACTATTATTCAACATAGTTTTGGAAGTGTTAGCCACGGCAATCAGAGAAAAAAAAACATATACAAGTAATACAAATTGGAAAAGAAGAAGTAAAACTGTCACTGTCTGCAGATGACATGATACTATAGATAGAGAATCCTAAAGATGCCACCAGAAAACTACTAGAGCTAATCAATGAATTTGGTAAAGTTGCAGGATACAAAATTAATGCACAGATATCTCTTGCATTCCTGTACACTAATGATGAAAAATCTGAAAGAGAAATTAAGGAAACACTCCCATTTACCACTGCAACAAAAAGAATAAAATACCTAGGAATAAACCTACCTAGGGAGACAAAAGACCTGTATGCAGAAAACTATAAGACACTGATGAAAGAAATTAAAGATGACACCAACAGATGGAGAGATATACCATGTTCTTGGAGTGGAAGAATCAATATTGTGAAAATGACTATACTACCCAAAGCAATCTACAAATTCAATGCAATCCCTATCAAATTACCAATGGCATTTTATACAGAACTAGAACACAAAAATCTTAAAATTTGTATAGAGACACAAAAGACCCTGAATAGCCAAAGCAGTCTTCAGGGAAAAAAACAGAGCTGAAGGAATCAGACTCCCTGACTTCAGACTATACTACAAAGCTACAGTAATCAAGACAATATGGTACTGGCACAAAAACAGAAACATAGATCAATGGAACAAGATAGAGAGCCCAGAGATAAACCCACGCACCTATGGTCACCTTATTTTTGATAAAGGAGGCAAGGATATACAATGGAGAAAAGACAGTCTCTTCAGTAAGTGGTGCTGGGAAAACTGGAAAGCTGCATGTAAAAGAATGAAGTTAGAACACTCCCTACCACCATACACAAAAATAAACTCAAAATGGATTCGAGACCTAAATGTAACACCAGACACTATAAAACTCTTAGAGGAAAACATAGGAAGAACACTCTTTGACATAAATCACCACAAGATCTTTTTTGACCCACCTCCGAGAGTAATGGAAATTAAAAGAAAAATAAACAAATGGGACCTAATGAAACTTAAAAGCTTTTGCACAGCAAAGGAAACCATAAACAAGATGAAAAGACAACCCTCAGAATGGGAGAAAATATTTACAAATGAATCAACGGACAAAGGATTAATCTCCAAAATATATAAACAGCTTATGCAGCTCAATATTAAAAAAACAAACATCCCATCCAAAAATGGGCAGAAGACCTAAATAGACATTTCTCCGAAGACGACATACAGATGGTCAAGAAGTACATGAAAAGCTGCTCAACATCACTAATTATTAGAGAAATGCAAATCAAAACTATAATGAGGTATCACCTCACACCAGTCAGAATGGGCATCATCAGAAAATCTACAAACAATAAATGCTGGAGAGGGTGTGGAGTAAAGGGAACCCTCTTGCACTGTTGGTGGGAATGTAAACTGATACAGCCACTATGGAGAACAGTATGGAGATTCCTTAAAAAACTATAAATAGAACTACGATACGACCCAGCAATCCCACTACTGGGCATATACCCTGAGAAAACCGTAATTCTAAAAGAGTCATGTACCAAAATGTTCATTGCAGCTCCATTTACAATAGCAAGGACTTGGAAGCAACCTAAGTATCCTTCAACAGATGAATGGATAAAGAAGATGTGGCACATATATACAATGGACTATTACTCAGCCATAAAAAGAAACGAAATTAAGATATTTGTAGTGAGGTGGATGGACCTGGAGTCTGTCATACAGAGTGAAGTAAGTCAGAAAGAGAAAAACAAATACCGTATGTTAACACATATATATGAAATCTAAGGGGGAAAAAAAAAGGTCATGAAGAACCTAGGGGTAAGATGGGAATAAAGACACAGACCTACTAGAGAATGGACTTGAGGATATGGGGAGGGGGAAGGGTAAGCTGTGACAAAGTGAGAGAGTGGCATGGACATATATACACTACCAAACGTAAAACAGCTAGTGGGAAGCAGCCGCATAGCACAGGGAGATCAGCTCGGTGGTTTGTGACCACCTAGAGGGGTGGGATAGGGAGGGTGGGAGGGAGGGAGATGCAAGAGGGAAGAGATATGGGAACATATGTATAGGTATAACTGATTCACTTTGTTATAAAGCTGAAACTAACACACCATTGTAAAGCAATTGTACTCTAATAAAGATGTTAAAAAAAGAAAAAGCATTCAATTGTAAAAAAAAAAAAAAAAAAGAATTACCATATGATCCAGCAATCCCACTACTGGGCATATACCCAGAGAAAACCATAATTCAAAAAGACACATGCACCCCAATGTTCATTGCAGCACTATTTACAATAGCCAGGTTCTGGAAGCAACCTAAATGCCCATCGACAGATGAATGGATAAAGAAGATGTGGTACATATATACAATGGAACATTACTCAGCCATAAAAAGGAATGAAATTGGGTCATCTGTAAAGATGTGGATGGATCTAGAGACTGTCCTACAGAGTGAAGTCAGAAAGAGAAAACCAAATATCGTATATTAACGCATATATGTGGAAGCTAGAAAAATGATACAGATGAACCAGTTTGCAGGGCAGAAATTGAGACACAGATGTAGAGAACAAACGTATGGACACCAAGGGGGGGGGAAGTGGTGGGGATGGTGGTGTGCTGAATTGGGTGATTGGGATTGACATACATACACTGATGTGTATAAAATGGATGACTAATAAGGACCTGCTGTATAAAAAAATAAAATTTAATTTAAAAATTTTTTTTAATAAATCTCTTTTAAAAAACTGATAAAATCATTTTCAAAAAAAAAGAAAAAAAGAAGGAAGTCCTGCCATTTGTGACAACATAGATGAAACTTGAGGGTGTTATGCCAAGTGAAATAAGTTGAGAAAGAAAGACAAATACTGTATGATCTCATTTATATGTAGAATCTAAAAAATTCAAACTCATAGAAACAGAGAGTAGATTAGTTAACTGTGGGGTGGGGGGATAGGGGAAAGGGGTGAAGGAGGTCAAAGGGTACAAACTTCCAGGTATAAAAATGAGTTCTAAGAGCTAATGTGCAGCATAGTGACTATAGTTAATGATACTGTGTTGTATACTTGAAATTTACTAAGAGAGTAAATCAACAGTTCTTACCACAAAAAATGATAATTATGTGAGGTGATGGATGTGTTAACTAACCTTATTGTGTTAATCATTTTTCAATATATACATGTATCAAATCAACATGCTATATACCTTAAACTCACACAATGTTAAATGTCAATTATATCTCAATAAAGCAGGGAAAAAAATTATATAAGAGTATTCAGTAGGTATTGCTGCTTTACAACAGCTATAACTATTAAATATGTTAGTTCAAGCGAGTTTTATTTTCTTGTTTCATATTATAGATTTTTAATCTAATTTGGAACTCTTAACATCTAAAAAGTAACATTGAGTAATTATGGATATTTCCCACTGACAATTTTTACCTAACCATTTCCTAATTTCCTGACATAGTTTGAGGGTAAATGAAGACAAAGCCCAGTCCTAAAAGGATGAAGTAATAGGTAGTCAATCATCAAAAGTACTGAAAACTCTTTTTTGCCTATCAAGAAACATCTTTCCTGCTATTCTGACACTTAACCATTTCAGAAACATTTATTTCAAGCAAGGCAAAATTTCTCAAAGTAGTCAACTTTATTTAAAAATTCCTCAAGCTAGTTGCTTGGCACTTATTTGACCAAAATATCTGCTGGCAATTCAGTTTTTCAGTTACCATAAGTATTTGATCTTCATTGCATATCTCTTCCATTAGATCAATCCAGCCCGAAAAGTGATGTATAAACTAGGGTCTTTTTGTGTGCACAAAAGAGTGAGCAGTTCCCTTATATTTGCTGTGCTTTTTCTTCCTCTCTACTAATCTTCCTCTCCTATACCAATCAAACCAAAAAAGCATGTGGTACCATAATTGCTTGTGGTACCACAAAGCCACTGTTCAGATGTCACTGCCCTCAAAGAGCTTACAATCAGAGGTCCTTTCTTACCCAGGATAGAGCTGTTTCTACTACTTTTATCCACCTACCTCTAAGGCTTAGAGGTTTCTAGAAACTAATTGGACCTTAAAAAACTAAACCAGGCACAAGTCAAGTTCTGGACCTGTCCTTATCTACTGCAAGATTCTCCTAATCTTCAGAACATTACCAGAACACTCATAGGCCCCACTCAATACAGAAATTACAGATTATTCAACTTTATCTCAATTCTCTAAAATTGCAGAAGGGACTTACATAACAATCAAATATACAACTTACCCCAAATTGCTAACTGTGGTAGATCTTCCTCCACCAACTCTTCATGGTGCCTCCTTCTTTCTGGAGGCTGAAGAATTGTTCTGCAAGCGGGCATAGAATTTCCAACTATAGCTAATGCCCACCCAGCACTGACTCCAAAGCTCAGAAGTGCAGCTCAGCAGTTTTATGGGAATTAGGAAGAATCAGAGCGGGGAAAGGTTTATAAGAGACTGACCTCAGAAATTTCCATCAGAACTAGATGTGGTCTAGGCAGCATCAAACACACTATCCACCCTTCCCCTTTCCAATACCTCTCCCTCAAAACCTCTCTGAGCAACATTTGAACAAGTTGTGGGAAGACACTATAATCTATGTTATTTGACTCAAATTTCATATCTAGCATCACAGGCAATTTTTCTAGGAGTGAGAACCAAGGCCTCATTATTGCTTACTTCCCCCATCTATTCCCCATCCACCCCAGGTAAAGAGACATTTTGCAACAAAGCTCCTTTTCAATTAAAATTCCTATGTGGACAGTGATTGTGTTTAGCAAACTGGTTTCTGACTTCACCTCTTCCTCCATTCCAAATTCCCAGAGATACAGCAGGTGTAGTAGAGCCAGCAGTCAAGAAGGGAGGAGGTCAGATATTGCAAGTATTCAGTGTGGGTGACATATAAGCTGATGAACACTGAGTAGGTTTTTGGGTTTTTTTATGTTTCTTTTTTAAGAGTAGGTTTTTTATGTACGTTTTTTCATTTGACTTTAAGGGATCATTACTCAATGTTATTTCTCATATTGAAAAATCTAAGGCTAATGCTTTGACTTGATTTTAAAGACTGAATTTTTTCTACTGGTATAAATAGTATGGACACAGTAAAAGTACTTGAGAGGGCCTAATGAACCATTTCTTACACCCCATTACCTTTAGTCTGATATGACTGAGAGTGCAGGCACTAATTATCCTCTCTTTCACAGACACCGACATAGATCTACAGTAGGTCTTAAAACACAATTTCCCATACAACTCAACACTTCCTTACATGATACATTCCTATGTTTTTCTTGTTACACTTTAAATGAGAAAGGCCAAGTTCTTATCTTCCTACAACTTTTCTAAATACAAATGGCATATACAGTTAATGATACTTCTTAATCTCCAGAGACAAAACTTAAAATTATGCACAACTGGAAATGAGAATTTTTTTAATTACAAAAATAACATTTAATAAAAGCTTCTGTCCATGGAAGAATGGCCTAAAATGCATTTAGGAAATTAAAAAATAAAGATAACTTATTTCCTACTAGGATATATGAATGATTTTATTAATTTATTAACTTATTTAAATATATTAATAAACTTAAGTATAGTAAGTATACAGTGCAGTATAATGTCTGATATAATGAACATATTTTCTTCCAGCATTACACTACTCTAACTTGTGAAAGAAATAACTATAGTTTCTGAAAGAAAAAAAAGTCAAAGAATAAGCTATGACACCTATACCAGATTTGATATAGTGAGAAACAGAAACTTCACAATGAGATAATTTAGAGACTTATAAAATATATTTGAATGTAGATGGTTCTTTAAGATATTATATACATTTATGAAGGAGATATATAAGGAAATAGCAAACCATGAGATTTTTAGCATATTAAGCACCCTTCCATATTACACGTTGAATAGTTTGGGTAAGGATTTTAATGGTAGGAGGGAAAAGTCTTTTATCATATAGCAGAAACTGAAAAAATTTTAAGTGTGGGAGAATGCACCACACTTTAAAGTGTGGGAGAACTGAGCAGAGATCTCAATTGGTATGCCACTGCACATCAAATGAGTTATAAGTGTGTTCAGGTGTGTTCAAGATATTGCAGCGCTTAGGCTAGCAGTCAGGCAGGCGCCCCTGGTACCAGTTGTGAGAAGTCGTTCACACCAGTGTGCAGGATAAATACTATCCTTTTTTTCCCTGTATGTCATGATGTATAAAAAGGCTGGGAGGCATTGCAAGAGAAACTTCTCGATTCACAGGGTAACCCTGCTGACGAACTGAGACTATTCACATGGAACGGTGTATAGAGATATGGAAAAAAGTTAGCAAGATTTCTTTTCCGTACCACCTGCCACATTTTAATGTAGTAGAGTAAGAAGTGCCTAAAAAACTGCATCAAGTATACAATATCCTTGATCCCAAGGACAATGAAGTGACAAAGCTCATGTCTGTGGTTCCCTGTGTATTCAGGCTACACAGATAGGCAGTCAGTTGTCTCAGATCAAAATGAACTTCATCAAATGGATGAAGTCTTCCAGATACCACAGACAAAGATTTAGTAGCTCTCTCCTTTATAACCTCTCATCTCTTTGTACATACGTCATAGCATGTCTTAAACAGTGTATAATTATTTGCTGTGTGACAGAACACATCCTTATTCTCTTTCCTTCTGAGAAGAACCTGTGTTCTGCCCCGTTCCCTCCTGTCTCCTGGAAGTCATATTCTGTTTTGCCTATCTTTCTTACTTCTCCTTTTGGTCTCTTCCTTCAAATGTAAACATGTACAGTCTACCACATCTTTAATCACCCCCTCTCCAACCTCATATGCCCTTCTAGATATTATCTTCTCTCTCTGCTTCCCTTCACATCAAGTTCTCCAAAATAATATTCTACCCTCACTTTCAACATCCTAACATGCCATTTACACCTTGACTTTCTCCAGTATAGTTTCCAACCCCTGACCAGGCCAAGGTCACTTATGACCCCTCACCACCGAATCTTACTTGACCCGTTATTAACTACTCCCTGCTTGAAACTCAGGCCTTTTATTCGTTCTGTTTAACTATTCCCTCCCTCTTGATGCTCTTCTCGCCCCTAGATTCTATGAGTTCTCCTCCTAGAGCTCTGGCTACCTCAACTCTGATCACTTTACTGCCTATTCTTCCTCTTCCTATCCTTTAAGAGTTAGTGTTAGGTAGATTTCTGTTCCTAGTCCTTTTTCTTTTCACACCCCACACTCTTCCTGACTTGGATACTCTACCGGTATCACAACTCAACATGTCCAAAACTGCAACAATCACCTTTCCTCAAACATTACTCCCTCCTCCTCTCCTATAATCCCTATTTTGTTTAATGGCACCACTATCAGACCAATTACCCAAGCCAGAAATTTGGAAGTTGTATTCAAGTTGGTTTTTTTAATTTGTTTTTGTGGTTAGAAGCAAAAAAATCGACCCCAGACTGCATAATTTTTTTTACATAAGTGAGTATTGAAAGGATTCTGGGATATTTCACACACATAAAGGAAGAGCTGACATTGGAAGTAAAGGGACCAGGACATCCAGTCTCCTGGAGACTTCAGGAGATGATCTTTTTTTCCAGAGCCTAGCCACAAACACAATCCCTGGCTCTCTCTGTGTTCTAAGTTTCTTCTGTATTCCCAGGGGAAGAACTATATTGGCCCAACTAGAGTCATGTGTCACCTGCAGGTCAGTCAGCAATGGTCCAAAACTGGAAGGATTAATTTGCAACCCATAAAACCAACAAACAATTGGTACCACGATATAAAAATATTCCCTACAAATCAATATCCCCATTTCACACCACACCACCCACAAAAAAGAAAGAAAAGCGGGCACTATTTTCAAAGCAGGAAATAAGTATCACCAATAAGATACAAGAAGTTGCCCAATCTCAGTAGTAATCAAGAGATGCAAATTAATAAAACAAAGACTCATTTCACATTAATCAAAATTGAGAGCCCAAAAATAAAAACCCACATCTACGGACAACTAATTTTCAACAAGAGTGCCAAGACCATTCAATGAGGAAAAAATAATCTTTTCACAAATGACACCAAGACAACTGGATAGCCATATGCAAAAGAATGAAAGTTGGACCCTTACCTCACACTATACACTAAAAGTAACTTAAAATGTATGAGAAACTGGGCTTCCCTCATGGCACAGTGGTTAAGAATCCGCTTGCCAATGCAGGGGACATGGGTTTGAGCCCTGGTCCGGGAAGATCCCATATGCCGCTGAGCAACTAAGCCCACGCACCACAACTACTGAGCCTGTGCTCTAGAGCCTGCAAGCCACAACTACTGAGCCCGCGTGCCACAACTACTGAGCCCGCACGACTAGAGCCCGTGCTCCAGAGCAAGAGAAGCCACTGTAATGAGAAGCCCATGCACTGCAACAAAGAGTAGCCCCTGCTCGCCGCAACTAGAGAAAGCCCGCTAACAGCAACAAAGACCCAACGCAGCCAAAAATAAATAATTTTTTTTAAATGTATGAGAAACCTAAATATAAGAGCTAAAACTTTTAAATGCCTAGAAGAAAACATAGGATAAATCTTTATAACCTTGGATTTGGCAAAGGAATCTTAGATATGATACCAAAAGCATGAGTAACAAAAGAAAAATAGATAAATTGGACTTCATCAAAATTAAAAACTGTTTAGGCCACAAAAGTCTTAAAAAATTTAAGAAGACTGAAATCATATCAAGTGTCTTTTTTGAACACAACAGTATGTAACTAGAAATCAATTACAAGAAAAAAACTGGAAAATTAACAAATATGTGAAGATTAAACAACATGCTACTGAATAACCAATGCTCATTCTGGACATTTCACAAAAATGTAACTGTACAGTATGCAGGCTGTTGTGACTCTCTTCTTTCACTTGGGTAATGTTTTCAAGGTTCACCCATGTTATAAGATGTATCAGTTCATTTATTTTTATTGCCAAATAACATGCCATTGTATAGATATACCCATTTTATTTATCCATTCATCAGTTATTGGATACATTCGGATTGTTTCTACTTTGGGGATAATATAATTAATGCTGCTCTGAACATCTGTGTACAAGTTTTTGTGTGGATGTATGTTTTTATTTCTCTTGGGTATACACCTCGGAGTGCAACTGCTGAAGTCATACGGTAACTATGTTAGCTTTTTGAGAAACTGTCAAACTATTTTCCAAAGGAGGTACATCACTTCACAATATCACCCACAATATATGAGAGCTCCAATTATTCCACATCCTCAACAACTCTTATTTTCCATTTTTAAAATTATAGACAGACTAGTAGGTCTCTAATGGTGTTGTTTTTTAAAATAATTCTTGTTTCATAAAACGTTTCAGATTTTAAGTTGGTACCATTTTTCTGGAAGGCAATATGATCACATAACAAAAGCCTTAAAAATGGCGACACACTTTGATCTAGTGATTCCACTTTTAGAAATTTACCCTAAGTAAACCATGGGTATGTTTACCATATAAAGAATTAGCTACAAAGATATTTACCACTGTGTTTTTTCTGTAACTCACTCTTCTAAGCTAGATAAGATCTATTCAATTCCCCTTCCTACTTGCAGTGAGCAATCCAGTGGCCTCCCTGTAACTTCTGGCTTCATTTCTGATTCTGCTGAACTCTCATTCTACTGTACAAACTGTTCCTTTATCAACACCTGGGTTTTGACTAAAACATAAGACATGGCTTTTCTTGATTTCCCCCAACAAAACACTGCCACGAGGTAGCTGTGTGCTGGGAAGATTCTGGGGTTAATGGGAGAAGGCTTACATTGGTGCATAACTTAAAAACAAATATGAAATACCCCTGTACTTTAAAAAATTTCCTCAGTCATTTCTGCCTACTCATGCTTCAGCCTTGGTCCTTAGTTTGTCCCCCTCTCTCCACACTCATCTTCCTATCCTCTTCATCTCCTCTCTGCTACCCCCCAAATTATTATTCATTTTTTTTCAAGGTACTTGTAGCTCTGTTTTTTTTCTTTCAATCCATTTCCTCAGGGCCACACTTTCCATCTAAAGAGACCAATCAAGATGTTTATCCAAACAAAGACAATTGACAAAACAATAACTTTCCTTATCCTACTACATTTATAACAGAAAAATGCTGAACAAAACCTTCAGTCATTCAACAAGTATTTTTCAAGTGCCTTCTATAAGCTAGGCATACTTCTTGGTGCTGGGGATTTTAAAAATGAACGAAACTGATGCAGTCATACCCTCAGGGAGTTTACCTACTAATGACAGGGAGGGAGAGAGAAAGGGAGGGAGGGAGGAATAATGTCAGAAGTAGAAAACAGCCAAGAAAACAGTGGGTGAAGTGCAGTGAGCAAGGCAGAGTGTAGAAATAAGGTTCCAGAAGTAGGTAAGTGCCAGATTATACAGTGCTCTATAGGCCATGTAATGATTTCGGATTTTATTCTAAGGATGGTTGGAGAGTTGTATTTGATTTCCACTAAAAAGAAAAGGATCTATCTAGTTAGTGATTACAGACTGTAAGGGGCAAAAGCAAAAAAAGGGAGACCAATTAATAAACTATGGCAGCATTACAAGAAAGATATGATGGCTTTGATTGTGTCCAGTAACAGAGATATGGTTAAATGAATCACAGTAAATTCATATAATGGAATATGATACAGCCATTATAAATGATGTCCATTATAAATGATATAAAAGAATACATAAGGACATAGAAAAATGTTTATATTAAATGTAAACAAAGCAGGTTATATAAAAGTAGACTATTATCTGAGTCATAAAATTTATTCATCCATGTATATAGTATGATGCTATTTTATAAAAAATATAATATGCATGAAATATTAAAGCTGGAAGACTTAGAGCTCACCTAGTCTACCAAAACCAGAAAAGCTTCAGAACTTAAAGCAGCAAGGATGAGAATAAAGACCTAATTCTCAAACTAACACTTACTCTTTATCACCCATGGTCTCTCCATTATATTGGCTCTCACAAACACTTATACTTCTGCTAGTTTGGCATTCAAATATGAAATTAGAACAGAATCTTTTCTTTTGTTCATATTATGTTATATATAATGTAAGTATGGTTAAATTTAGATTTTTAAAAATTAATCTACAATAGACAGAAACCCTGTCCAAATTTAAAAAGGCAGGAGAGAGGGATAATCTCAAAATAAGCCATAAATATATACATATATATATGCATACATATATTTGTAGAATTCTTCACATGAATCAAGTCACTGACTATAAATAAATATACTTCATGTCAGCACACATTATTAAATTATCTGTGGTCAGAGAATTTTTTTAATTCTAACAATGGTACACAGAATTTGTCAAGGAAATAACATTCCTGGACAGCAAAACACTGTTTCTGTGACACCAGTAACCATTTCTCCTTTGAATCTGCAGGTTTCCCTGGCTATGATTTTATTTTAGACCAAGGAGACCAGAGGCACCTTCTAGAAACCAAATAACCTAACCTAACCTCCTTTCTATGGTAATATAGCATAGCCCTTCACTATCTGACCTACAGAAAAAAACCTGCTGTTAATTAACCATTAATTACTTGAATACAGCCTGCATTATGTGGAAAAAATGTGTTACTTTCATCTTAATTTAAAAGACATCTGAGGTCCAAACTGGCAAGAAGATCTGCAGGGCTTAGAATGGTAAGAAAGATACAAGATGAGAAAACGGGGGTTTCTCCCTGAAGCTTTTTGCAGAGCAGAGAATATAATTTTTAATTTGAGAGATTTTTGACTATTGTAAGTAGTTACCTGAATAGTGAAGAGTAAAATTCAGATGGGGTCTTATTGAATGCTAATCAAGTCTATTTGAAATTTAAGATCTTTGTGTTGTATTTGCTATAAATACATTAAAGTTATCTGAATTTGTGTACTAAATTAGATCAAATAGAAAACAGAAAAGATTTGTCACAGGTATAGAGTGCATGACCAATAAAATCAAGTTCAGCTATAAGAGAGAATGTTTATAAATATGGGGGAAAGTTGCCTCAATATTTTTATAATTTTATGTGCGTTATTTTTCACACCTTAAAGCTGCCCAAGTATAGAAAAATACAGGACTTCAATAACAGTTACCAGCATGATTTGCTTTTATTACCTTTATGTTCAAGACCCTTGTTTCCCCTTGTAGCGTGTCAAATTGCCCCCAAAACCATATTATACAGCAGAGAAATGTTGTTCACACTTCACTGGCTATTGATTTACTTTATTTATTGGCACAAAATCAGCCTGAGATAAACATTTTGTCCCCCATTTCCACTACTGTAAGCAGTATACTTCATTGCAAGATAGGTAGGTCCAAATGTGCAGGGTCACAATTCGACATGGCTTCCTAATCAATGTGTGAAAAATTATCTAATGAATAATGGGTTGCACATTTCCACAAACAAATTAACCAGGGTGAGACTGAAACTAATGATTATATTTATCTAATGTAATTTCACATCTGTTACTAGTGATAGTAGTTTTTTCTCTTTCATCCATGGTGTCCTCAAAATTACAACTTAGCTTTTCAGCTACAGTTATAAGACCTCAGTTTAACTAGAAAATAGACAATTTTGTGGAATGTCTATTTTTTTCTTTGAATGCCAGCAGCCCTGAGGAATATGATGCCATTTTATAAAATGTGGGAATTCAGGTACTTCTTGATTATTACCTCTGTTGTGTTTAAGTACTGCCTGTGGGCTTCATTTCATAGCCTATGAGTCAAATCTCATCATGCAGTCTCATAAAGAGCAAAATGACCCTTTTCTACCACTGTTAAGACCATCCTTAATTTTATCTGTCCTTATAATAAAATAACATTTATCCTGATTTAAGATGTATAATTTTTAAAGTAGAAGCAGTTCCCAATTTAGGAAGCAAGTTATATCCTAAACATTTTATTTGGAACTCAGGGCACCTAAGGCTCCGGGGGAAGCCCACAGAAGCCTATCCCATCCATGTGTAAGTTCATCATAGAAGCTAGCCATAACTGGTGTTACATTTCCTATAGAAAAGAGCATTCACAGTTTAAACCAAAAACACCTGTCTTTCAGCTATGGTTTCCCACTCTCCTGCCACCTGCCAGGGAGTTTAGGGAGTCTCCTACTGTATCGTACTGATTCTGGCACCAATGGCTAGGGGAAGGGACCTAAAGGAGGGAGCTTGAGGTAAAAAGGTAATTTCACCTGCAAAGGAGGGGCTCTAGAAGCAGGAGTCATTTGTTGAAGTGTATACCAGGGATATTTCTTGGCCCTATGTTTGCTCCCTATCCAGACAGACCTCAGCCTAATTCTGAAACCAAATCCTCTAATTTTTTTTTTTGCGTTACGCGGGCCTCTCACTGTTGCGGCCTCTACCGTTGTGGAGCACAGGCTCCAGACACGCAGGCTCAGCGGTCATGGCCCACGGGCCCAGCCGCTCCACGGCATGTGGGATCTTCCCGGACCGGGGCACGAACCCGTGTCCCCTGCGTCGGCAGGCGGACTCTCAACCACTGCGCCACCAGGGAAGCCCCCAAATCCTCTAATTTTAATAAGAAGCTCCACTGATTTCTATTCCAAGGTTTCAATTATTAGAAATTAAGACTCTGATTGAGAGGATCTGCAAATTCTACCACATAACATAATTCCATAATAAATTTTCACTTTTGTGGGGAACTCTTTGGTTAGGTTCACTACGAAGAAAAAGTAGAGAACTGAGAGACATCTTTTGATCCCTAGAATAAAAAACAGCCCTTAAGATTGCAGTTCTCAATGTTTGAGTTTTCAAACTTTCTTGGTCCCTTAAAAATTACTGAGGACCTCAAACAGCATTTGTTTACAAGTTATATCAAAAGCTGTGCTATTAGAAATTAAAACTGAAAAAAGTTTAAAATATTGATTCATTTTGAAACAAAAGTAAACCCACTGCATGTTAACATAAATAACATAGGTTATTAAAGATATAGCCGATCCTCAAACAGCATGAGGTTAGGGGCACTGACCCTCTGCACAGTCAAAAATCTGAGTATAACTTATAGTTGGCCCTCCAGATCCTCGGTTCCACATCTGAGGATTCAACCAACCATGGATAGTGTAGTACTATAGTATTTACTATTTTTTAAAATCTGCGTATAAAGGGACCCACATAGTTCAAACTCGTGTTGTTGAAGGGTCAACTGTAAATGTATTCCCTCCAAAAAAATTTAATGAAAAGACTGTCTTAATAGAAGATGGCTGAATTCTCATAAATGAGCCTGCCTTCAATTTGTCACGATATGTTGTTTTGACTGAAGTATACTTATAGAGAAAATTCAGCCCCAGACAGATATGCAGCTGGAAAAGAGGTTATTTTAATAGTCATTTTAGATAATTGTGGATATTCTGCTTTGATAAAAAACCAAAATGTGTCAAGTGATAGTTTCTTGGAGAATGGACTTGATGGCATGGGGTGGGAGGGCAAAGCTAGGGCGAAGTGAGAGTAGCATCGACATATGTACACTACCAAATGTAAAATAGTTGGCTGGTGGGAAGCAGCAACATAGCAGGGAGATCGGCTCAGTGCTTTGCGATGACCTAGAGGGGTGGGATAGGGAGGATGGGAGGGAGGGTCAAGGGAAGGGGATATGGGGACACGTGTATGCATATGGCTGATTCGCTTTGTTGTGCAACAGAAACTAACATGGTATTGTGAAGTAATTATACTCCAATAAAGATCTATTTTAAAAAAATGTTAGTTGCAATACAGACTCTGAAACCATATCAATGAAATTTTCATACTTTCTTACATTAAAAATATACTGGTTTATCTTGCACTTTGGATGGATCTTCCAAGTTGCATGATTTTGTACCACCATGTATTGGTTATTTGGAAAACATTAGTTCACTAACTTACGTAGACCTTTCAAATGTTGACACATTTCATTATACAGTATTTAAAAAACACATATACCAATCTCATGAGAAAACTCTTTAAATACTGGGACACTGTCGGACTTCCCTGGTGGCACAGTGGTTAAGAATCCGCCTGCTAACGCAGGGGACACGGGTTCAATCCCTGGTCCGCGAAGATCCCACATGCCGCAGAGCAACAAAGCCCGTGTGCCACAACTACTGAGCACCCGCGCCACAACTACTGAAGCCCACGCGCCTAGAGCCCATGCTCCGCTATAAGAGAAGCCACCGCAATGAGAAGACCGCGCACCACAATGAAGACTAGCCCCTGCTCGCCACAACTAGAGAAAGTCCGCGCACAGCAACGAAGACCCAATGCAGCCAAAATAAATTAATTAATTAATTAATTAATTTTTAAAAATACTGGGACACTGTCAAGCTCACAGTGGCTAATATCAATACAAGTCTTCCAAACTTCTAGTTTTCACTTGAGAGGTCAAATTTTTATCACTGGTAACAAATACTTTCAGTTGTTTTCCTTGAAATATCACTTTGTTCATTTTTGAGAAAATATCTGTCAAACAGCCAACTCCGAATAGCCACAGTTTGTCAGTTGTTCTTGCAAGTAAAAATAGTATCCCATGAAAAAGGTAGCTAGATCAGCTCACAACTCAAACAATCGCACAAATGCTTTTCCTCAAGAACCACTGTACTTCGGTATGCAGGCAAAAGTGTTTTATGCACATTTCCCATTTCATCACCCAGAATATTAAAAAGACATTTATTCAAGAGTTGAGACAATTTTTATCGATCAAAATGTTCTTAAGTGAAACTTTTTTCCTTTTTTTTTTTTTTTTACTGTAAGAATATAATGACTACTAGTACAGTCTGGTGTCATTGTATTGATTCACTCTAAAACATGAATAGTTTTATCTACCATTGCTTTTGCGCCATCAGACCAAATGTCAACACAGTGAAAAAGGTTAATCACATCTTAGTCTTATGATGAAAATGGTTTTAACCTCCCAAACCTCCTAAAAGGGGACCCCCATATATCTGCAGACTACCTTTTGAGGACCACTGCTCTCAAGAGTCTACAAATCTATGTGTATGGAGGGAAGGTAGAGGTTGGGGGCAGAGTGACAAACTCCTTCTAAAAACAATCCAAAATTGAGGAAAATGTGTTCTCAATATAAATAAATGTTTAATTCATTTGGCTTTCCTTATAGCTTGACTGATTTTAAACAGTTAACTTCATTTAGTTTTCTACTTTGCTTCTGGCCCTGATCTCAGACTGGCCTCAATGAGTAGTTTTTTGTTGTTGTTTTATAATTTTATTTATTTATTTATTTTTGGCTGCATTAGGTCTTCATTGATGAGTGCGGGCTTTCTCTAGTTGTGGTGAGCAGGGACTACTCTTTGTTGCGGTGCGCGGACTTCTCATTGCAGTGGCTTCTCTTGCTGCACAGCATGGGCTCTAGGCGCATGGGCTTCAGTAGTTGTGGCACACAGGCTCAGCAGTTGTGGCTCGCGGGCTCTAGAGCGCAGGCTCAGTAGTTGTGGCACACGGGCTTAGTTGCTCTGAGGCATGTAGGATCTTCCCGGACCAGGGCTCGAACCCGTGTCCCCTGCATTGGCAGGCAGATTCTTAACCACTGCGCCACCAGGGAATTCCCTCAATGAGTAGTTTTATCAAGAGTCAATACTTGGCAAACTATGAAATTCCATGGCTCTGCCTGCCCCAGCAAATAAATGCCTGTGAGGGCTAATGCCCCTTCAGTAATCTAAATAAAAAGGGAAGCCTCATGACCATCTGAATTTATACATCCCTTTATGTGTTTTGTCTACACCAGAATATAAGCTCCTTGAGACGAGGTACTTGTTTGATTCACGGCTTTATCCTCAGTTCCTAGAACAGTATCTTACTCATGATAAGCACTCAACAAATATTTATTGGATAAATGAAAGCAGTCCTTATGAGCCTACACAAGGAGTAAACTAGAAATAATATAATTCATCATTTTACAAACACAACCAGATGAGTGTTTCAATCTTCAAAATAATTAGAGAGACTACAATCATTTTCCAGTGATGCTGCAGCTGTTGCTCAGGATGTTTTTTGAACACCAGAGAGGAAGTGTTGGAAATGCACTGCAGCTGGATTCAGAAAGACTTCGGCTAAAATCCTGGTTCCAGCAATAGCCACTGATATGAAACTGGGCAATGACTTAACCTGAGATTATCTTCTTAACTTAAAGCAGAGAGAGAAATAACTACCTCACAGAGGCATTGTGAGAATGGAATTAAATGAAACTACATTTGTGAAAGTATCTAACTCAGTGCCTAGCAAATAGGAAACGACAAGCAATGTATAAATGCTAGTGCATAGACATTTGGTACTGGGCTACCATACATCTATTCCTGCTTCCTTTGATAACTATATCCCAGGTTGTCTCTGCTGAATGCCCCACCCCAGTTCCCAGTCCCTATGTCTGGACAGAGCTTCAGACCTAGATTTATTAGCCTGAGCCTAGACAATCAGTGCATGATTTCCCTGAGCATAGTCACTTATATAAAATGACCACATATTTCAGTGAGAGGCAAGGAGACTCAAATTCTTTCTGGGAAATTTTGGGAAGAGCCTCTCTCTTTTCCACCTGGTTTGAACCTGGAAAAACTCAGACAGGAGCTGCTACAGGCAACCTAGAACCACAAGGAAGAATCTGACTGAGAATGTAACCCAAATAGCAGTGTCAGAGCTGAGAGATACAAAAGGAAGAACTAGGTTTTCCAAACAATGCTTGAGCTCCAATCAAGTAACATCTGAAGTCAATCTAGCCTTTAGAATTATATTTCAATAAATTGCCTTTTTTCCTTAGTTTGGGTTAAGTTTCCTGACATTAACAAGGAAAAATGCAGGCTGATGTAGTATTTTTTTCTGTTCCCTAAGGCCCAACCTAGATTTGCACAGACAATTATGGTTCAAATGCTAATGTTGCTGATGAAGGCTGAAGCATAATGCCAAAGTCTGTCCTTAGGTCTTTGGAACTCCCATGGCCTTAAGTAAGACACAGGTCCAGTTCTCAAAGCATATGGTTAATATTTAGATCGGGTATTCCTGAAAAAGAAATCACATAGTAATTCCAAACCTGGAAGTCTCCAGACCTTTAGAGACATGTAACTGTAGTAATGAGTGTCCTTAGCTATTACTAATACTTCTAAAAAGACTAAAACCTGTTGCACATGTTTCCTTAATGAAGTTAACTAAAAGATAAATTTATTTGCTCTTGGCAGGAATTATGTGTACTCTACGCAGTTAACAGTGGTTATCTCTTGCTAATCAGAAGCTCTTTTACTGTCACATACACAGCTAGCTAGGTAGCTATCCTTGACTGATTTTCCAAATGAGTAAATTATTTAATAAATGCTATATGATAGATAAAATCTTCCAAGACACAGGGTCCCATGGTGGGAAGAGGGGTGAAGGATAAAAAGGACTTTGGCACTTTGTGATGAAAAGAACAGAAACACTAATGTAACAGAATGTAAGAGGCTTGCCCTCTTTCTTTACAGCCATTGGGGGTGGGGATAGAGCATAATTCTTTTAAGTGTACGGTGGTTTTAAGGGCACTATGCTTCAGGGGCAAAGTACATTAAAATCACAATCTGACGGCATTTATAAATTCACCTTACTTAACAAATAACTGTGGAAGGCCTAAAATAGCACTGGAGAGTGAAAGGTATAGAAAAGAGCAAGACAAGTTCCTCAAGGAACTCAAGAGTCTAGTGGTTATGCTCACTTATTGCCCTGTAACGTTCTCTCATGGCATGCTTCTTCCTCAGGCCTCTGAGTATAACTCAAGTGATGTCTTCTACATAGCCTAATACTAAAAAAAGTTAAGATTCTTATGCCAAAATATACTGCTGAAATTTGATAGAATAACCTGGGCTTGACCATGGATGAACTGAAATTACTGACCTACGTACTCAAACCTTACCAATCAGCTCAAATCACTCTTCTAAATAAGACACTAAAAATAATGGCCCTTGGTACATCTATACAATGGAATATTACCTAGCAATAAAAAGCAAGAGAATACTAATATATGCCACAATATGGATAAATCTCAAAACCTTTATGCTAAGTGAAATTAGCCAAATGCAAAGGTTACATACTACATGATTCCACTTATTTGATATTCTAGAAAAGATAAAATGTATAAGGACAATAAATAGATGAGGGATTGAGAGGAGAACTGACTAAAAGGGACATGAGGGTACTTTTGAAGATGACATAAATGTTCTGTATTTTGACTGTGGTGGTAGTTACAGGACTGTATATGTTTGTCAAAACAGAACTGTACATCTAAAAAGCGTGACTTTTACTACATAAAATTTCCTCTATGTATTATCTACCTACATATGAAAAAAAAAAGGCCTTAAACAGTGTGTATCTGGTTATCACCCAAGGCAAGGGTAAATTCAACAAAGACGTTGTCAAAAAAGGGGTTCAAGCAAAACTCAAACACTGGAGTTCTGAAAGTTCCTAAGGGTGGCTAGGGGAAACGTTCCCTTTGAAATCAAAGGAATTATAAGTGAACGAAAAATGAGGCATGGAACTGATAACAGAGTGGGGATGGTATTATTGCCTAAAATATTTTTTTTATCAGAAGGAAAATTTTAGGATGAAATCTTGACACTTCACAGAATTTTAATTTTGCCAAGACATACTACCTGAGATGAACCCCAAACTAAACTGGGTTTGAAAGTTGGAAATCATTTTATTTTCCAACTGCTGGGAGTCAGTCAATTGCTGATTTCCAGGGGATGAAAATGATATAATGCTATTTTATCTTTTTAAAATCCTCATCAGAAAGAATTGCAAGCATGTCAGTAAAGCAGAGAAACTGTGCATAATATTAATGTTTAATTTTTCATACAATTTAGATTGCAAGTTTAGGGGAATGTAGAGGGTGAAAGGAAGGCTTTTTATTATACTACAGATCCTTTCGTGTTTTTTTGTTTGTTTGTTTTTGTGGTACGCGGGCCTCTCACTGTTGTGGCCTCTCCCATTGCGGAGCACAGGCTCCGGACGCGCAGGCTTAGCGGCCATGGCTCACGGGCCTAGCCGCTCCGCGGCATGTGGGATCCTCCCGGACCGGGGCACGAACCCGTGTCCCCTGCATCGGCAGGCGGACCCTCAACCACTGCGCCACCAGGGAAGCCCCATGTTTTAATTCTTTACCATATGGATGTATTAGGTACTTAAAAAAAAATCTAGCCTCTCCAACTGGAGGAGCCACCTTTTACTTCCTGGATGAGCCACCAAAGACATGCTACTGACTAGAACTAGCCCTAAATAAAATGATGCAGATTGTCCTTGGGATCCTCATCCTACCTGTCTAACTTCGTTTCCCCCATGTTAGTACAAACTCGGTCTGCTCCTTACCACTGTCTACCCTAAGTTCTCAGAGTCTTTATTACTGACCCCCTTCTCCGTACCTGACATGCCCAAGGGTCCTCACCATAATTCACTTCTCTGCCACACTCTCTCTCCAAACTTCCCGAGGCAAAGGTTACATACATTCTTCATCCATTAGTATTGAATATTTGTTGTTGGTTTTTCCCCCTGGGAGTGGGAATATGGGCAGGGGGTGGGGTGGCTGTCCACCATCAATCCTGTTCCTATTTTTCCTATTTGGGGGAATCTATTTTGGATAGTCTGTGAGATATTTTGGTCTGAGGTGCCGAAGGGAACAGATCCTTCCTTTCTCTACTCTCTGAAAGGTAGAACTGTTCAGAACTCTTAAGTTTGGGAGAACTGACCCAAAGTCAAAAGTTCAGTTAGGATTGACTTATGGAGGAATGCAGTGAGAACTGCAGTATCCAGAGACGACAGCATCTAGCTGGACAGACAGTTATGGCTGCCTACATTCTGGGGCCCTCTTGGTTCCTGCCCATTTTCCAAGCCTACTCCTCTAGCCTCCTATCATGTCTGTGAGCCTCCATTATCCTTCTAGGAAATCTTTTCACTTAAAACAGTAAGAAAGTTTTCTGTTTCTTATCATAAAACCCCTTGACTGATATACTTTCAACAAAAATTTGAGTACCTATTATGAACAGGGAAGGATACAGAAGTATAAAATACAATCATTGGTCTCAAGGAGATTATAATCTAGTTTTAGAGACATAAAGAACTAAAACATATGTTAATGAAGGGTATAGTCAGAGGACAAGAAAAGAAGTCAATGATTTGGAGTAGTCAGGGAATGCTACATAATATGGCTCTCCCAGGTAGAAATTACCATATGTGCCCTCCCAAGCAGAATTCATTACTCTTTACAACTGTCCTTTTTTATTTACTGCTATAGTTAGCTGTTTATATACCAGTCTGTCCTAGAGTCTCCCATAGTCTCCCTGTCTCTGAGTTTCTCAAAGAGAGATTTTATGAGACTAACCAGTGCCAGAAAAACTCATTCATCCATTAATTCCACACACAGTGCTAGAAACTGGTCATAAGTACGATAGGAGCCGATTTTCAAGGTATTTGGATAAGGATAAGAGAGAAGAAAAGGAACAACAGTATAAGAAAAATGGATAAAGGTTTCCTATAGGGGAGTAGTAGGAAATAAAATTGGTAAAATACACTGCAGACATTATTCTGGGCATTGAAGACCATGCTAAACATCAGGAAGGGTGGCAAACTCAAAATGGCTACAGAAACAAATAGGAAGTGCAAATGAGTGAAGTGAGCTGATAAAAGCAATAGAATCATGCTAACTGGGGTGAGGCTATGCTTTGCCTGAAAGTATTCAAATTAAAAACAAAAACAAAAAGCACTTTGCAGTCACAAAATAAAGTCTGCAGACCACAGCCTTCTGCTAAGGCCACAGAAAAGTTTCTGAGTAAGAAGGAAGCAGGATCAGAAAGATATATTAAGAAGAAAAACCAAGTAGTAGTGCAGATGGAGAGAAAGCCAAAAAGCTCAGGACAAGCAAGAAGGAATAAGGCTCTGAATTAGGATAAGAGCAATATTCATCAATGGATGAAACAGTCAGATAAAAAGTTAATAAGGAACTAAACAATGAAGGTAAGGTTGTCACCACTTGAACCCATTGATCAATTACAGCATCACTAAAAGTGAGAGAATAGAGGATGTGATAAATGCTACAAAGAAAAATTCCACAGGACTTAATTTACTGGATATGAGACAGAGGAGAGAAGAGAATAGGAGTTAATGATTACCCCCGTATTTCAAGCCTTATAGCTAGAGCAGTAATGACAATACTGACAGAGATAAGGAAACCAAGAGGGAGAACCAGTTTTCAAGGGGGCAACTAGAAACAGCTATGGTGCAGTGATAAGAACATCAGACTGGATAGGTATTCTGACAGCTGTACCACCACTTAGCTGCATAACCTTGAACAAACACAACCTCCTGGACTCCATGTCTCTTCTTAAAATGAGATTAATTAGATAGATAGAAAGGGTAGAAGGATGTGAGCTCATCCCCTTCTTAAGAAAAAAACAAAATCCCAACTAACTGCTGAACAACCCTCGACAAAAAAACACTGGAACCTACCAAAAAAGATACCCTACATCCAAAGAAGATGCCACAACGAGCTGATAGCAGGGGCACAATGGTGATAAAATCAAATCCCATACTCACCAGGTGGGTGACCCTCAAACTGGAAAACAATTATACCACGGAAGTTATCCCACAGGAGTGAAAGTTCTGAGCCCCACGTCAGGCTTCCCAGCCTGTGGGCTCGGCAACAGGAGGAGGAGTCCCCAGAGATCAAACCTTTGAAGGCCAGCAGGGTTTCATCACAGGACTTCCACAGGACTGGGAGAAACAGAAACTCTACTCTTGGAGGGCACACACAGTCTCATGTGCACCAGGACCCGGGCAGAAAAAAGCAGTGACCCCAAGAGACAATGTGCCAGATCTACCTGCTAGTATTGGAGGGTCTCCTGCAGAGGTGGGGGGCGGCTGTGGCTCACTGCAGGGACAAAGACACTGGCAACAGCAGTCCTGGGAAGCACCCATTGGCATGAGCCCTCCCAGAGGCCGCCATTAGACCCACCAAACAGCCTGTAGGCCCCGTGCTGGGTCACCTCAGGCCAAACAACCAAGAGGGCAGGAACACAGCCCCACCCATCTGCAGACAAGCGGATTAAACTCTCTCTGAGCAGGCCCTGCCCACCAGAGGGACAAGCTCCAGCTCCACCCACCAATGAGCAGAAAAATGAGATTAAATTAGATGCTCTATATGACTCTTCCAGATCTGACACTCCAAGATAAGTTTGGTTTAAATGTGTTTAAAATGTAAAAGAATACTAAGGGGGAAAATGTTTCCTATGGATTTTTTAATGACATGAATTTCTTTAACAATATACACATATATGAAGAAAATATATAAAACTAACAATGCTTAATTTTAAGTAGCATATAAATGAATTTTTAAATGCTTTTTGATTTCGTATATATTTTAAGGTTTCAAATTATTTTTATCTAGATTCTCCAATTCTCCTTCCCTTCTCACTTAAATGCATTCCAACCATGCTTTTGCCCATTTAAAACTTCATGAAACCACTTTTTCAAAGAAAATTATGGTGAAATACAAATAACAAAATTTACCATCTTAACCATTTTTAAGTGTACAGTTCAGCAGCATTAAGTATATTCACATTGTTGGGACTTCCCTGGTGGCGCAGAGGTTAAGAATCGGCCTGCCAATGCAGGGGACACGGGTTTGATCCCTGGTCTGGGAAGCTCCCATGTGCTGTGGAGCAACTAAGCCCATGCATCACAACTACTGAGCCTGCACTCTAGAGCCTGTGTGCCACAACTACTAAGCCCTCGTGCCACAACTACTGAAGCCCACATGCCTAGAGCCTGTGCTCTGCAACAAGAGAAGCCACTGCAATGAGAAGCCCACACACCACAACAGAGACCCAACACAGCCAAAAAAAAAAAAAAGTATTGTTGTGCTACCATCACCACCATCCACCCACAGAACTCTTTTCATCCTGCAAAGCTGAAACCCAATACCCATTTAATAATAACTTCCATTCTTCTCATAGCCCTGGTAACCACCATTCTATTGGGTTGGCCAAAAAGTGCCTTCATTTCTGGGGTGGTTTTTTTTAAAATATTTATTTATTTTTAGTTGCGTTAGGTCTTAATTGCCGCACACAGGCTTTCTCTAGTTGCGGCGAGTGGGGGCTACTCTTCATTGCGGTGCGCGGGCTTCTCATTGCAGTGGCTTCTCTTGTTGCAGAGCACGGGATCTAGGTGCGCAGCCTTCAGTAGTTGTGGCACATGGGCTCAGTAGTTGTGGCACATGGGCTTAGCTGCTCCACGGCATGTGGGATCTTCCCAGACCAGGGATCGAGCCCATGTTCCCTGCATTGCCAGGTGGATTCTTAACCACTACGCCACCAAGGAAGTCCCCTTCGATTTTTAAGTAAAAATAAAAGACACATTTTTCATTTTCACCAAGAACTTTATTGAACAACGTATTTACCCTTTAGTTCTACCACCTTCTGCCATTTTTTCAGGCAACTTCATAATTCCATCCTTCCAAAACATTTTATCTTTTTGAGCAAACAACTGTTCCAGGTGCCTTTTACAGTCTTCCAGGGAATGGAAATTTTTTCCATTAAGAGAATTATATAAAGACCGAAATAAATGGAAATCCGAAGGTGCAATGTCTGATGAATACAGAGGATGAATCAGAACTTCCCAGCCAAGCTGTAACAGCTTTTGCCTGGTCATCAAAGAAACATGCGGTCTTGCGTTATACTGATGGAAGATTATGCGTTTTCTGTTGACTAATTCTGGACACTTTTCATCGAGTGCTGCTTTCAGTTGGTCTAACTGGGAGCAGTACTTGTTGGAATTAATCGTATGGTTTTCCAGAAGGAGGGAAATAATAGAGGACTCCCTTCCAATCCCACTATATACACAACATCACCTTCTTTGGATGAGGACCGGCCTTTGGTGTGGTTGGTGGTGGTTCATTTCGCTTGCCCCATGATCTCTTCCATTCCACATTATTGTACAGTATCCATTTTTCATTGCTCATCACAATTTGTTTTAAAAACAGAACGTTTTCATTATTTTTAAGTAGAGAATTTCATACAGAAATATGGTCAAGGTTTTTTTCACTTAACTTACGTGGAACCCAAACATCAAAGCGATTAACATAACCAAGCTGGTACAAATGATTTTCAATGCCCGATATGGATATTTTGAGTATGTCGGCTATATCCCGCGTGGTATAACATTGATTGTTCTTAATTAATGTCTCGGTTTGATTGCTATCAACTTCAACTGTTCTACCTGACCGTGGAGCATCATCCAGTGAGAAATCTCCAGCACGAAACTTCGCAAACACCTTTTGACATGTTCCATCAGTCACAGCACCTTCTCCATACACTGCACAAATCTTTTTGCATTTCAGTTGTGTTTTTACCTTTCTTGAAATAATAAATCACAATATGCCAAAAATTTTCCTTTTTTTCTTCCATCTTCAATATTAAAATGGCTACACAAAAATTCACCAACTTTAATGTCTTTTTTTTAATGCACACTGGTATGACAGTTGTCACATACAATCTAACAAAATTGTTTTGAATGAAGTTAAAGACAACTAAGCGCTACTAGAGCCATCTTATGGAGAAAACCGAACGAACCTTTTAGCCAACCCAATACTTTCTATATCTATGAATCTGACTACTCTAGGTACCTAACATAAGTGAAACCATACAGTACTAGTCCTTCTGTGACTGGCTTATTCCACTTAGCATAATGTTCTCAAGGTTCATCCAAGATGTAGCAAGTATCAGAATTTCCTTCCTCTTAAAACCTAAATAATATTCCATTGTATGTATATACCACATTCTATTTATCCATTCATTCATCAACGGACACAAAAGATTGCTTCCATCTTCTGTCTACTGCAAATAATGCTGCTATGAACATGAGTAAACAGACATCTCCTCAAGTCCCTACTTTCAACTCCTTTGGGTATATATTCAGAAAAGGAATTGCTGGACCATTCAGTAATGTTTTTGAGGAATTACTGTACTGTTTTCCATAGCAGCTGTACCATTTCACATTCTCAACTACAGTATACAAGGTTCCAATTTTTCCACATCCTGGCCAATACTTGTTATTTTGTTTTGTTTTTTACATAGTAGCCATCGTGATGGGTATGAGGTGGTATCTCACTATGGTTCTGATTTGTATTTCCATAATGATTAGTGTTCTCTATGGTTTTATCAAAAGAACATATGAGGGCTTCCCTGGTGGCGCAGCGGTTGAGAGTCTGCCTGCCAATGCAGGGGACACGGGTTCGTGCCCCGGTCTGGGAAGATCCCACATGCTACAGTGCGGCTGGGCCCGTAAGCCATGGCCGCTGTTGCACGTCCGGAGCCTGTGCTCCGCAATGGGAGAGGCCACAACAGTGAGAGGCCCGCGTACCACAAAAACAAAAACAAAAACCACACACACAAAAAAAGAACATATGAGCCAACATAAAGAGCTCCTACTGGCCAAAGATCGGATACTCTGAGCATCAAAATATATATAAATACAACTGATTAAAAAACACTGAATATATAAACCTAAAGTTCATAATGATACTAAAAAAAAAATCTCATTGAACACTACTGGAAACAACTAGGGCATACATGACTTATTCTGAAGACTGACAGTTAAAAGGCAAAAAAATTAGGCATTTATCTTGCCTTTTCTGTAAAAATATATTTTAGGATAACCAAATAACTGTAGTTGATGAAGGAATTCCAGCTCATAAATGTGCGAAGAATGACAGAATTAGGAAATCACCATTTTGTAAGCCCTGGTGAACTAATTGCTTCAGGCAATATTCATAAATGGACAAAACCATTAGATAAAACGTTGATGGGGAACTGTACAATGGAGGTCAGGCTGTCACCACCTGAACCCACTGGTCAACCACTGCATTACTGAAAGACAAGTAAACACTGTGTGCCTCCTGGTATGATCCAATATGAAGCATACAGCACCACCTATGAAATATTCATGCCCTAAAAAATTGAACCTAAATCTGATTAAGCCTCTACAGCTGCACTAATATGACAACCACTAGCTACATGTAGCTAAATTTAAAAAGTAAAATTAAAAATTCTCAATCGCAAATGCTCAAAAGCCACATGCAGCCATTAGAAAGTGCAGGTACAGGACAGTTCCATCACTGAATAAGTTCTATTGTATAAAGATGCTCTGGAGCTAAATTCCATTTACAAGAAACATGGAGAGGGAGAGGGATAAATGACACTAGAACAAAGCAAAAAGACAAGACACAGGGCATTCTACAGAACAGTAAGTGGATGGCAGGGGAAAAAGAGAGAGGAGAAAACTACTTTAGATTTTAAGACTTAAGGTATGAAATGCCCAGAAAAAGACAATTTATACAAAAAGAAAGCAGTGGTTTCCTGGGGCTGGAAGTTGAAGGAGTGAATGACTACAAATGGTCTAGAAGAAATTTTGGGGGGTATGGAAATACTCTAAACCTGGTTCGTGGTGATGGTTGCCCAACTCTATAAAATCACTAAATATTACTGAATTGTTAAAAAGAAGTAAATAGAGCCAACTATAATGTATAGACCTTGTTTGGACCTGATTCTAACAAACTAACTCTAGAAAGACATTTTTCAGATAGTCAAATGTGATCATAGACTAGATGATACAAAAAATTACTTAAAACTTTTTTTGGTGTAAATGGCTTACCTGTTCATATTTTTAGAGATGCATATTTAAATATGTGCAGTGCTTGAAATATGCTTTAATATACAAAACAGAGTAAAAAGATGAAGAATGAATGAAGCAGATGGAATAAAAATCTTAATTATTATATCTGGGTGATGGATATATGGGAGTTCACTGTTCTCTCTACATTTGTATATGTTTGAAATTTTTTATAATTTAAAAACATTAAATTCTACAGTAACACCCTTTCACAGTCAATGCTATATAAACCAAGTCAATGATGAGTTTGTGATTCCCCAATATTGTCAGCAATGAAGATACCAGATTATCATTTTAATAAGTTTCAGTTTTAAAATTAAGTCCCCATAGTAAAAACTAATTGGTTACCTTTAAATCACCATTTAAAACTTCAAAAAAATGTTTAAACATACTCTGTTTTGGGGGGGGGAGTAGGAGGAGGAACTGGATATATATACTTTTTTTTTCTATTAGCTCAGTTGAATCTCCGCTCTTTATGCACTTGACACTGCCCAGGTCATGAAATAAATCCATCAGGATTCTTAGTGACAACCCTGTGATAAATATGCCTGGCCCCAGTGCAATGTATTCAAGCCTTTTCAACAGCTTTTCCTTTGTGCATATCTGCAGGCTTTTTATGCACATCTGCATACAGAATCCACAACCATGATCTGCATTATAATTAATGTAACAGCACATCTGACCAGGTCCACAGGGTTTGATGTATAACTGTTTTTGAGATCTGCAGGGAACTGAAGAAACTCTGGGGAGAAAGTATAGCTAATTTCAGATCAGGCACTGGATAAACAGTAAGTGGTAAGACAGTCGTTTTCCTCAAACAGCTATGACATAGCTGGAGGAGAATCTCAGTGTGTATATAACTGCTTCAAATCATAGTTGATATACTCCTGAACCCTCACTACATCCCTCATATACCCACTCTAAATGACCAAAGTATAGCCCCAAATTTACATATGGATCCAATTTAAAACCTTATCTAAAAGGCCTCTTTGGGGACTTCCCTGGTGGTGCAGTGGATAAGACTCCATGCTCCCAATGCAGGGGGCCTGGGTTCAACCCTGGTCAGGGAACTAGATCCCACATGCATGCCACAACTAAGAGTTTGCATGCCGCAACTAAGAAGTCCACATGCTGCAACTAAAAAAAAAAAAAAGAAGGATCCCACGTGCTGCAATGAAGACCCGGAGCGGCCAAAATATATCTTTAAAAAATCCTCTTTCTCTCTCTCTCATCTACACACACACACACCCCCCTACACATTCATACATCAAATCTTAATAGTGCTTAACTGGGTGATGGGGCTACAGAATCGGGCATTCAAATATATTTTGAATGAATAAATATGTGTTTATACTTAACAATTCTTACAATAAACAGGTAATATTTATCATCAGAAAATGACTATAATACTATAGTCATCAAACCTATAAGTAGGAAGATATAACCCAATATGAAAAATACACAGAAGCAGAATACAAAATATCATCTATTTTTTTTGGTCACAAATATTAAAAAACTAAATGCACACATGTAAGTAATGAAAGGCATCACAAACCAATGAAAATAATCAGACGGAGGAAGAGATAATAAGTGGATTTCATTCATGTTGAGTTGCATTAATGTTTGTATACAAATAAAGCTTTAGAAAAACAAAATAACGTTGAAGAGCAATGAGCTCTAAATGATAGAGCATAGGAATAATCTCATAAAACTTGAATGTTGGGAGCAGATGACCATCCTATACCAGCAGCATAAGAAGGATAAGGAGACTGAAAAGAACTCAAGTTGTGTGCTGTGGGGGAAAGGTGTAACTAGAATTGAGAAATCTACGACTGAGGGAAAGAGGGAAAAGAGTGAGCTTGTAAATGAGAAGAAGAGACCTAATGCAGGTCAATGTTAATATTTAATCAGTAAAAGACTTAAGATTGTTCCAAGGCTGTTAGGTGAGAGGCCAGAAAGGCTCAACATTGCTTTCTAGGTGTGACCCATTCCTGAGATTAGCATCAATTACACTTAATTCACCTGGATAGCTTCAGCGACTGAAACAGCGGTTCTCAAACTTCAAAATGAGATTCCTAAATCCCATCCCTAGAGACTGAGAAATGATGATTTAAAAAAACAAAAAAAAAACCCTGCTTTAAATGTCTGGGATAGGAAAAAGAATAAAGATGCCCTGATACTCCTTATGGATAAAATCTGTCTTCTATTTAATAAAGACGGCTAAGCAAGTTTTTTGATAACTTGGGAAACCCTAGCACCTCTGACCACAGCCTCTAATCTTTCCATAGATTTTAGGAAAGGAAGGGGAATAGAAAAGCTGTCTTTAAACATGTGCAGACCTGTCAAGTAATAAAGGATGCAGACTTGTTTTGTGGGACATGAAGGATAATCCCTACAGGGGATGTTCTTAGTTTGATATAAGAATGCTTTAGAAGAAATGGGATCCATAAAAGGTGGTGAGTTTCCTGTCTCTTGGAGATGTTGAAGATGATGTTAAATGACCATTGGTCATTCACATAATCTGTGTGAATAATTTAACCAGCAATAATAAGATTAAATGACTAGGGACTGACCTTCCTGCCTTGATACAGCCTACCTAACATCTAGTAGACTTTACCACTGTCACAAAAGAGAACTCCAAGTTCACTTAGAAGTATTTTATTGGACGTATAACTGCTTCAGTGACTCATGATAATTAGATAAGCAGCTCACATCAATATGATTTTTCACTTTTATGCTGAAAATCATTTGACTCCTCTCTCACTTTTCCATACCTAAAATCAAAGTCAGTGTGGTGTTTTCTCCTCATTACCACCTCAGTGTTATTTATTCAACAAATATTTTTTGCCACTTAGTAAGTGTCAGGAACCATGCATTCAGGCCAGGAAATAGCTAAACTAATCATCAATACACACAGGTTAAGAGGCAAAAGTCCTGGATCTGATTCTTGGCAAACCCAGGTTTCACTATCTCAACCTACCCTATGCTCCAAGTCATACTTTCCTGTATTACACTCAATGAAGCTTCCATTTTCCTTCCTCTCCCCACTCCAATTACCTGAGGTATTTGGGCAACATGTCCAGCTGTTGCTTCTCCCCAGCCTTGACCCCAACTCCACATGTCCCTAAGACAGAAGAAATTTGGGGGCAGGAGCATGCGTACTGCCTGTCTAGAAGAAACAAGAGGATTACCATAGCGAAGGAAGAAGGAAACTCAGGGCAGAATATTACACAATAAAAAATGGACTCTGGGGATTTCAAAGCCGAGAAATTAAGGAAGAGAAAGAGGTGAGGGGTTTTTTTTTTCAAGGGACCAGTGAGGGAAGAGGACTTCTTTAAAGCCAGGAGACAGGTAAACGACTGAAGTGACACTGGAGCTCAGGGTTTCACCTAAGAGAAGCCAACAATGTAGAAGGTGCCTCTGTGTACTTAGAAGCTTTTAGGCAGTCAATCTCTAAGGGAATCTGTAAAATCTTGGCAACTCTAAAAAAACTGATGTTTGAAGATGGGATACTGAGGGAGGGAGAAAATTACAACTGATACTTTTGTCGTCATCTTCTTATTGGGAAATAAGTCCAACAAAGAGTATATATGCCATTTGAAGAATAACTTAAAAAACACCTGTGTTCCTGCCTCCCAAATGAAGACTATTTTTCTTTACTCCTTTTTCTCCAACTCCTGGAGCAGCCCTAAAAAACTAAAGTAGATTTATCTGGGGGGCCAGTCTCAGGTGTGGTATAACTTCCTTAAATTGCAGAATGCCCAGGGGAAACGATCTCCAACAACACGCTCATTTGTCTCCTAATGCTTAAGTTTTTTTAGATGGATTAAGATAAAGACATTTTTTCTACAATAAAATTAAAGGGTTTTGAATGAATGAATTAGCATATTGCTTTAATCTAGTCAGTCAAAATGTAAATGTTACCAGCTAATTTCCTATTCTGAATGGGGAAAAGGATTTGAAAGACAAGGTCCTGACTCTAAAAGTATCAGAGGAGGGAAGAAGGCCAAAGGTTCCCAAAAAGCTCAACATACTTTACCAGTTTCCCCCGGACTTGAATTATTTGCCTTCATCCATACATAAAAAAAGGTTATGAACAGAGATACTTCCTGGCCTATGTACATTTGCTCACCTGAACAGTTCTAGGCTGCCCATTCTTTTCATTCTCTCATGTGGTTATAAACACGAGGCATTTCCTTGGCAATTGAATAAATATGCTGACACTGTATCACACTAGCTTCTAAGTAGTTGTCCAGTTGCATTGCTAACTTTACATAAGACACTAGCACCATCTGAATCCAATCAATCCAACCAAAACAACACAGAGTGCTTCCTATAGGAGACTATGTCTTGGTTGTCTTTTTTCTCATTTCTCCTTTTCAATTAAGTGCATGGGATAACCATACTTTATTGGATGATATACAAACCCCATGGCACTAATGATTTAAGGACAGGGATGAGGATTCCTTTGCACAGCCATATTTGTCTATAGAAAGTTAAATTCTTGCATGTTCCAATCTTCCTTTCCCACTCTGGAAAATAATTCCACTGCAGCCCCAACCTCTTCCCTGGTCCTATTACAAGGAGGTTACTGTCAGTGGCAGTACTCTTCAGCAGAACACTGAGATTTTTGTGCTTACCTTTTCACTCCCTTTAACACAATGCTGACTTGACTCAGATTCAGATCCCCTCCTGCCAGATAAAAGGACAATACCTTTAAAAGAAACAGATTAGACAAAAACCAGCCTAGGACTCTGATTAACAGGTATTTTTAAATTGACTTGCCCCACACCCGTCAGCCATACAGAGTTATAACATTATGTATTAGAAATGGTTAGCACTGGGAAAGAACTTCAGATATTATAGGAGGAATCAGAACCACACAGCTGTTAAGTGACTGGACCAAGACCATACAGTCAGATATTGGCTGACCAAGGATTACAACTATGTTTTCCAAACCACGCTGCATTTCTTCAAGGTCCCCAACTATAACAGAGTAGGAACAGGACAAAGATTGTTATTCTGTAACTCAAAGAGAAGAAAAAAAAAAAAAAAAACTATCTCCCTGAGAAGCAGCAATCTCCTAACGAGCAACCCCTACCAGAACCTGACGGTCCTCCTTTGGAGTTCTTCTGCCTAAGGAGAAAATTCTCATCATAACTCTTCAAACCTGAAATGTCTCATGGCATACAACCAGTTCTCAGAGAAGCCACTAAGTTTAAAATGAAAATGAAGCTCTTAAGTCTTCCAACAGGGAAATTTAAGATGGCTGGTTTCCTGGCAAGCATGTGATCCTCCCTCTATTGTAGGAAACAATCCAGTCACTGGAGTTTCTAAGAGTGGCATATTAACTCTTCCAATATACCTGAGCATCATTTACTAAATTATCTTTTTGAAGATGCTACGTGGTTCCCCAGTCCTTTGGAAAAGGTAATTAGCCTCCCATGGGTGACTAGTTTACTCCAAGTGAGCAATGAGCTCACCATAGGATGAGCATGGTCTCTTTTGGTGGCAATGAATATATTATTTTGCTTGTTGTCAGGAGTAATTCATTTATTTTTCACCTTAATGTAAGCCCTTTAATATATGATATTTTAAAAGTGCTAACTACTCCCTGAGATATAACAGACAAGTAGCAAGTGCAATAAGTTGGGAGCCTTAACACCAACACATCTGAAATTCAACTTAATAAACATCTACTGAGCACCTACTATGTGCCAGAGTCTATGCTAGGTGTTGGGGAATTATATTGCTACAACTTATCCAATTAGAGAGTATCAGTGATACTCCAATAACACTATATAAGATTATGAATGGCTACTAATATGAGTATGGCAGATGGTCCACCATGACTTGTCCTGGTCATTAGAGGCCTGAATCTGATCAATGGCTTCAAATTTAAGAAGGCAAGTGAAGAATTTAGTAATAATATAAACATACCAAACATAGTTTACTGATTTAAAAATAAGAGTCACAGGAAAGGTCAAAACAATTCCACTAAAGCGGACAAAAAAATCCTAAGGATGACACTGCTATCCTCTAAGGCCCAGTTCCTTCAGGAAGCCTTGCCCAGAAATTCTATCCCCAATGAGTTCCTTCTTCTTTGAATTTCCACTTCATTTATGATATGGATCACAGTACTTAACACTTGATCAAACCATTAAAAGCTGCCTTGTATATTTTTCTTTTCAAAATATATTTGTCTTGTCCCCTTAATTACATGGTAGCTTCCTCAAGAGCCTGGTCATCATCAATTTCTCTAGCACCCCCACCTCCATGCCTTGCCAATAAGCACACACAAAAAACAGTTGTTGACTTATAAGTATGAAAAACGCGTCAAATAAGGGAACTAGAGGTGTTTATCATAGGGAAAATAAGATCGTGGCAGAGATATTTTCTACTCACTGACTATCCATGTGCTCCCCTACATTTGCCAGCCCTCTTGCAATTACAGGAAGCCACCTAAGTATTTCTTGTTTATTGGACCTTGAGCCCAAGTTTCTGGGCCAATGCATTAGAGTCAATTCACACCTTCCAGTTCTTTCTTTTCCTTCCCCAAAGATGATGGAAACCCCAGAATTAAGTGGTCAAGCCACAAAATGAAAACAGCTTGGATCACTGAGTCACACATGAAGGGAAGGTGTCCAGGAGAATCACTTCACTTACAGTGGAATCTGTGTAAGCAAGAAACAAAGCTTGGTTATGTTAAGCCAGAGAGAAGAGGTTTATCTGGTACCGCAGCATAGCCTGGTGTTATACTGACTGATATACTAAAAAAAGACTAAAAAGAAAAATCATTTTAGCACTAAGAGGTGTAATATAAAGTCCCCACTGAGGCAAGACTATAGAAGGAAGAGCATGAGGCCAACTAGGCTCAATAAAAGGAAGTACTTCTTGGCAGTTGGGCCAATAATAGAGGTTTTGTGTTCAACCAGAATCTGTCAGTCCCCTTGGTGAGAAATAAAAAAAGGGTCAACTGTGGTCAGGGAATTTGAATGAGGTGACTTCAAAGATCCCTTCAAATGTTAAGATTTTATAATTCTATGATTGAGGGTTTCTAATATGTGAAGAACAGGAAAATGGGAAATAGCTTATCTTGTGTTGTGACTACTTAATATTATATAGAAACAACATCAAAAGACCTCCCATAAAATCTTGCAGGGACAGACAAGAAACACATCTGAAGGGCCAAGGGATTCAAGGATCCTCTCCCTTGTGAACAGTCAAACCATCCTCTCTCCATGTACAATGCCATCCACCTCAAAGAACTCCCAGAGCTAGTTCCCAAGTTTCTTACCATCTCAGCCCAGAGATCATATCACAAGGAGACAATTCCATTGATAAAGATTGCTCACACAATAAAGAGCCTTCTCAGTGGCACACTAGAACTATCTTGAATTAACCACTAAAGAGAGGGTAAAGTTCAGAAGGAAATGAGTGTTTCTAGACTCTTGAAACCATGTTTAATTTTAATGCAGTTATCATGTCCCATCAAAAAGCATCTGTCCTGTTGAAATTACAAGGGTGGATTGTTAAACTTCCAAGTAAGGTAAGTTATTTAGTTTCTTCCCTTAAGAATAAGAGCAGCATCTACATGTTACATACACAATATTATTGCTAAAAGATCTGAAGACCACCTTAAAAGAATGATCTCTCCCACTTACTAGGTATGTGACATTGGGCAAGTTACTTAACCTCTATGAGTCTCAATTTCTTCATCTGTAAAATACAGATTACAATATCTACTTCATAAAGATGCCATGATGATGTAATGAGATAATGTTCTCTACAAACTGAAAAATGGGGTTCAAATGTAACATACTGGAGGAAAAGTAATAAATACCATCAGAAAACGTTATTTCTGAAATCAGTGTTGGAGTAGCTGCCTAACTAGGCAGACTAAGCATGTGATAACTAATAAAGCAAGGGCAGCAAAAAGAGAGACCAATTCAGCTTCACTGAACTCATTCAGAATTCTGCAATTAGAAAATCTAGAAAGAACTTATTTAATTTCAGTATACCTATGTTTTGTGTTTTACAATTTAGTATTTCTAATTTCATAAGAATCACATATAATCTTTTCACTACTAAGGGCTTCTAGGGGTTCTTAACCAGACATTGTTTGGGTTCATCTTAAATAGATTCAATAAGGACTGTGAATAAAAGCATGTAAAGTCCTGTGATATTTCAATGAAAGATATAAAGAACATATTCTACATGTGTCATGTGGGTTAATTATATATTTCCTGGTACTTGTGAATTACTTCAACTCAGAATTAAGAAGAATTGTGGCAGCAGGAGCAACTGCAGCAAGTGTATCTCAAATCCAAGGTGGCTTTAAAGATGGAAACTTGGATATATGGGATATTTGACCATGTGGATGGAAGATGCAGCTTAACTGCACAAACAACTAATTATGCCCCCTTAAAGACTGATTATGACATCGTCAAAATCAAAAGAGGGCCCTCTGTGTAGCTCATGCCTGAAATTCCTTAAAAGCGTTTTCTAGTAAGTCTTATAAATCCATGCATTGTTTTGATAGAGCATGCATGAGGAAAAGCGAAAAGCATTGTTCTCTCTGTAATGATCACATGTAAATAGGCCATGGTTCCCGTACCAAATGCTCTGCACTGATGAGAGTTAGCACAGAGCCAGGCAGGGGGTGCCCGCCTTTGTTGCTGCTTTCATTTTAAAAATGAATCATAATTTCTGCATTGGATACGAAGATGGGTTTACAGCTATTAGCCATCATATTACTAATTTAGAAAATACATGCCCAATCACTTGTGTTCTTTCAATTCCTTATGAACACAGCTGCAACCCACATTAAAAGCGAGGGTGAATGGATATTCTTCAGATGAGATATTTGGGCTGAATTATTAGGGTAGCCTGTACTACAAAATTACTAATAAACATTGCTTCTGGCTCAATTTAGCCTGAAGTCAGTGAACCTAGCCAATGGTGACAAATCAAAAACTCCGAAAGGCCCGATGAATGAATCTAACTAATCAAGGAAGCCTGTAGGAAGTAGATGCCAGGATTAATGAGCCAGTAGTTTCACTATGCCATGCTGTTACTTCTTCACATAAATGCCCTCAGATGAGATTACCTTTATGTCATGAAAGGGAGAAAAGAAAGGTTACATTCTTTCAACTGACAGGTTAACTACTGCCATTACTAGAAGACACATCTTTGTGGGCTAACTTTTTTCTTTATCCTAAAAATTAATATGTAAAGTCCACAACACAAATTAAAAACATTTTCAGTTTCAGGGTAAGCAGTCATTGACAACATCAAACATAAACTGCCCCAAAGTTAGAACTTCCTCTATGTTTTCCATTTACGACTACCTTGATTTACCCAACTGCTCTGCATCCTATTTTCTATTCAATACCTAACATCATCTTTAGTAGGTTAAATTCCTATAACCTATTTCTTCCACCATCAACAAAAGGTAAACTAAGTGCAACATCAGTATGACATCCTTTGCATGCCATGTATGATATTTAGTACCAATATTGAGGAGAAAATAAAGATACAAGGATGAAAATGTGTACTCAAATAAATCAATCATATAGTTACATCATAATAGACTTTGACTTTTTCTAGCTAGCATGTGGTGGTGACAGTATTCAATGCCAAAAAGACTACTCAGCAAAAAGCACAATTCATTAGATGCAGGACATCTAACATGTTGTACTTACCTACCCTGTATTCTGATATTATTCATCATTATTGTCTTTATTACCTTATTACCTTATTAAGTGTAATTATTTTTATGACTTTAATAGTTTTGAGTCAGAATTGCTGCTGATAAGGAGTAAAAAAATAATATGAAGCATCACTCTGTTGCTATTTTTTTTCTCCCTCAAAATACAGAAATCTTTCAGGCTTGTGATTGTGATTCTCACTGCTTTTTATCTTTGCTAAACTGTCAACCTTAACAATTTAGACCAGGTTGCCTTCCCTTATGCTAATGGCATATATGACATTAAAATGTTCAGAATTCTTAATACAAAAATCTATTGCCATAGAAACAAATATTATTCCAGAGTCAGGTCAAGTGAAAAACTCTGTACACTTTCATTATAATATTGATAAATAACCACTATATTATGAAATATAAGTATCTTTGAAAGCATCTATCACTTCAGTTGATTTGCAACTTCTCATCAATGTTCTGAGTTGGCCCATTTTTTTTAAATGAAAGATCCCATTTCCCTTGCCTTTCAGAAATACGATTTTTAAAGATCCCACTCAGCATCCTTTATTGCATTCCTACATCATAAAGTTATGTTTTATAGCAGCATAAAAAAGCTGTAAAATTAGCATCCTTGTAAACAACCTTCCATGCTCACTGGTGAAGCAATCTGTGATTTGTACTGATCTCTTAAATGGGACTTGAGATTACACTTTCCACAATTTCAAGTTTTTAAAAAAAAGAGCACTAATCTAAGCCAAGGGAGAATATGACAAAATGTAAAAACAAGGAAAAGTATTTTTCATCTACAGATATTTTAGAAATTTGGTTATTATGCTGCCAAATTAAAATCTAGGGTGAGTTCTAAAACATAGAAATGTTCCATTTTTATATGAAATCCCAAATGAGCCTGTTTTTATCCTCTTTAATATTTTAACATTATATTAAATATACCCTTAGAAAATGTAGAACTGAAATATTCTGTGAACCCACTCACCAATTTTATTGAATATCTCTAATTAAAATTCCTAAGGTAACATGAACAAATGATTTTTCATTATCATAGAAAATCATGCGTTTTTGTCCTCACCTTCCAGGAGATTCCACTGTGTTCTCTTAGTTTAGTAACAATTACAACAGTTCCTTATACAGTTGAGTAACAACTACAACAGTTCCCAATGGTATGAAATGGTATTCTAGGACAAGGCTGTTTTTAGGGCTTCCATTCTGTGGCAACCAATTGAGAAATCTTCCCATGGGAAAAGGTACATTCTAATACCTATAATAACCATTAAATTTCACACCACAAGATTGATTTTGGTTAGTCTTCCAAAGAAAGCCCGTGATACCGACTCGCCTCCAAGTTTAAAACACACCTGCAACCTTCCAGCTCATTCTACAGAAAAAAAAAAAAAGCCATTTTTCACTACCACTTAGTTTGAACTGAGCACGTGGCTAAATTTGAGGTTAGCTCGACCCAAAGTTGGACCCTGAGAAAACCAGAGCAGTTTCGCAGGGGAAAGCCTGAGAAGCTCCGACCCGCATCCAGGTCGCCCTGGACACCCTTCTCCCGCCATGCCGTTTGCCCCCACTTGGATCCGCCGAAGCAAAGGGGCCGGGCCGCCTCTTTCGGACGGCCTCGAGGCCTAGGCGCCAAGGGAGGAGCCCCGGGCCTCTCTCGTCCACAGCGTACCTGGGGTCACACGCAGCTCTGGGCGACGCCAGACGGCAGAGCTCCCGGTCTCCACGCTTCCTTCACGGTGGTCCTCCCGGACGCAGCCCGGCGAGGGTTGCCGTCAGCTCCTTTGTCCGAGGGAAACAGTTCACGCCAGAAGCATATCGACTCTCGCGCCCTGCGTTTGGTACGGGAAGCTCCGCCTGTAGGCCCATCTCGGGCTCGGGAGGCACTGGGGTCGACCCGAAGCCTCGCGAGGCCTCGAACTCGCGTGAGGAAATCACTGCGCGGCTTTTCACTTCCGGCCTGCGGGCCGCGCGACTCCAAGCCGGGCCTGAGGTGCCAGACGCCGTGTGGGTGCGTGCTGCCTAGGCTGCTGGGCAACCAGGGAACTGAACCCAAGCCTACTGAAAAGCGGACGCGTCCCAAAAGTGGGGATCCTGCCGACTGAGCGCGAGTTGAGAACCTCCTGGAAGAGTTCTCTTCCCTTCCCCCACCACGAGACCCTTACGCCATTCCAAGTCACACCAAAACCCATTATTCTCCATATCACATACTGAAAATGATTTTATTTTATCCATTTACATTTAAGTTGATATAAACTTGTCCGGAAAAGTCAAATAATATGCTTTATATTAGCTCAAACATTTATTAAGAAAACCAGATTCCATAAATAAGCACAGACAATAAGTTAAAACATATCACAAATTGACCAGTATGTAACAAGAATGCTTTATCTACACAAAACATCCTATTTCACATGTTTGTTCATTCTTCGAAAGCGCTTCTGTTCTCTGGGTTTGGATTTGACCAGCACATGCAGAAAGAGCTGATTGTGTTTTCTCTGTACAAAGTTGCAGGGTTGTAGATGTCCGAGTGCACCCATCGGCGGCCAGCAGGGGCCGGGGCGGGGGGTGGGGGGGTGGCCGAGGGGCACGAGGAACGACAGGACGACCACAAAACAACCAAGGGCACAGAGCAGCGAGGAAGGAGAAACGGAAAAAGGAAGCAAACAAACCCCAGTCCTGAAGGATCCAGAAAAGATATGTGGCTTGTTTTTACAAAAGGAAAATTTTCTTACGTTTATTTTAATCTTCCTTATAAAGACTTATCAAAATTGGTAAGATCACCTCTTCATCACATGACTGCTTTAGTCTACTCCAGCCACCCAATCCACTGTTGTGTTCCTCCTGAGAAGCCTTCCCTCAATACCCGCACACAGTTGTGCTTAAGAAAATAAAAGAAAGATAAAATAAAAGCGTTCTTTTGCAAGCCAGTACAGGGCTGCATGGATGTGACTGGGTACACAGGGCAAGGAACGGGTGGTGGGAGAGGAAAGAAAGAAAGGAGTTCGGAGCAAGAATACAAGGATAAATCAAATTGTAATCTGTTGGGTCCTCAGATGAGGCGGTTGGTAGTAGATGCTTGTCCTCCTTTAAGACAAAAATCCCTAACATTGTGCTGTCCCTTGAACACGTCCGTGTGTGACCTAGGTGCACTGTGTATGTGTGTGTGCGCGCGTGTGTGTAGTGTCTGAGAGTGAGCGAGAGTGCGAGTGTGTGTGTTTCTGCCCACAAACCAGTCCATTGGTGTCTGATTTCAGATCCTGAGTCTACTCCCTGGTAAGTAAAATGACGGGAAGGATGCTCTTTGCAGGGCACGGGAGGAGGGGCGTGAGGTGCGGGCAAAGAAGGGACCGAACGGGAGGCGGTGGGCGAGGGGGCCGCAGGCGTCGTGTAGAAGGTGTGGATGGGAATGCAGCCAGTCAGAAGGCCGTGAGGAGGGCGCGAGCACGAAGAGTGCGAGCGGCAAGGCCGGGGGTAGCGGGAAAGGTGGGGTGAGGCGCTAGAGACCGGGAGGAGGGAGGAGCTGCGTGAGACGGGGAGGAGGTCTTTGGGGAGGCTGGGGAGAGCGAAATCAGGCGGAGGGGTGGCCTCGCGGTCTGGGGCTTGGGGTGAGCCCGGGAGAGTGGAGGACAAGGGAAAGGACCAAGCGAGAGGTGGCAGAGGCCTGGAGGGAGAAGGAGCTGGGGGCCGGGGCCGGGGGCGGGGCGCCCGGGCGCTAGCCGCTAGGGCCTCGGGGCGGACCTGGGGGCGGTGCCGGGGGCGGAGCGGGCCGGGCGCGGCTGCATTAAGTGAAGCTCATGGAGACTGTGTGCTCTAGCGCCTTGCGGCGGAGGGAGGCGATGCTCGTGCCCCGCCACACGTCGCTGCTGTCCGGGGAGCTGCAGAGCTGGGGCGAGCCGGAGACATTGCTCGGGCCGGGGAGGGAGGCGGGCACCATGCCGGGAAAGGCAGGCTGGTAGAGGTGCGACTGCAGCCCCGCGCCGTTGGAGCCCGCCAAGCTGTTGGACAGGCCCATGGAGTTGGGCGGCGGACCGGCCGCCAGGCTGCACTGGGACAGCGACTGTGCCATGGCTTGCTGCCTGCCCAGCGCCGGCGGTAGCGGCAGCTGCGACACTCCCGGCATGGCGGCTGCCGCCCAGCGGGTGTCGTTGGCATGGAAAGAGCACAGGCTGTCGCCCATGGCGGCGGCGGCGGCGGCGGCGGCCGACGGGAACTGAGGCAGGCCTGGCGTGGGCAGCAGCGTCCCCGGCGCACGGAACACGTTGGTGGTCTTCTTGCGCTTCTTCCACTTAGCTCGCCGGTTCTGGAACCAGACCTGAAGCGGGCAGGGCGGGAGACACACAGGGCGCTGTTAGCCGGCGGGCGGGCCAGGAGGGGCGGGGGCTTGAGCCCTAGAAACCCGCGTCAGGTCCACCCGCTCAGCTCCAGGCCGAACAAGTGCCATCGGCCCGGCACGCCCCCCGCACCCAGCCGGTGACCCTGGTTTTCCACCAGCTGGAATCAACCGGCGCCCCTTGCATCCACCGGGCGCCAGCTCCCGGGGTCCTGAGTGATCGTGCCCCGGAGCGCTTACACACGGTGCAAACATACACCATGCGCAGTATTCACCACGCCCCTGCACGCTGGCACCTTCTGTTCGCTGCTTAGATGCACAGGTCTGCAGGCAGGCATGTGTCAAGGCTGGACCCACAGGTGTATAAATGAAGATAAACTTGCGTACCCATGTGGCTTAATAGCGTGCCTTATAACAATGATGGGGTATAGAATTTTCTGAAACGCTGTAACTTTGGAAATTGATGAAGGGCCGTGGATGACATAGCCAGTTCCAAAATCGAAAGACAAAGGAGAACCCCTAACGCCATGGATGACAGAGCAGAGAGGTTAATATAGTGATCCGTGTGGGAAAGCGAGCGCCACTGAGTTACAGTGTTGTTTGGGTCGCCACCGTGACTTCTGATTCGTAACGACTGGTACTGCTGCCACAAATCCGTGCCTTGTTCTCAAGCCCCTCTAAGGGTACCTTTATCTGGGCTGTGCAAGTGTGCTGGAACCTGCTGCCGGAGCCCTAAGCCTCAGGGCCTTCAAATCTATTATTTTCAGGAACTTACTGAGGATCCCAAATAACAAGGCCTCCAATTCCCTCAGCCCCACCCCACCCCTCGTTTCATCTATAAACTAAAAGCAAATTTTCTGATCACTACAAACTAAAAGAAGTCAAGTGTAAAGCTCACAATAGGTATGAATCAAATTTAATTTTGCTTAAACAAACCCAGATGTCTTTTTAAAGGAGATGTGTTTTATAAAGTATACTCCAAAGTGAGCCTATTAGTTCTTTCTTAACAGTGACCCTGGAAGTTCAGACCTTACCAGACAAATTTGTCTATGAATGTCAAATTCACCACCACAGGGGAAGGAAGGGTTCTTCCTGAAATATATCAAGTAAACTGCCTGACCAAGATAACATCCCTTTGCCCCATATTTAAATTTGATCTTTTTATTTAAAAAAAATGTCAGCATGCCCACTTGGCAGGCTTACAGTTTAACAGTAGTCAGTTGGAGGCTTACTATGCATAAATATAAATGATGTGGGACACAGCTCAGGTACTGATTGAATTTTCTCATAATTTGGCCAACGCAATTTGACCACCATATTCATGGCCAAAAGATAATGTGTTAATCCAAGCTATTCAGTGTTTATTCCGCAAACTAAAGCATCATGAGTATGAGTACCTGACCGCCTTTCCCGGTAAACCGGCTATGCACAATGGTTTGTTCACACCCGTGCACTCTCTATTTACCCATGTGAACGGCATTGCAATCTAGAATCCTCTCCCGCTTTTGGGCTGGCCCTGGCCTTTCTACCCCATCGCCCACCACCTTATCTTTCTCTGGTTTCTACCCCACTTCCCATGTTTCCGCCTACTCCAGTGTCCGGATTGGGTAAAGATGTTGGGTCCTTTCCCTGCTAAAGCCCCTTGAGCTGGTGGCGCGGCGGATTAATGAGGCAGCAGAACCCTAGGTGGAGGCTGGGATCAATGCGGCAGGCCGCGGATTGAGCTGTTAGCGGCCTTCTGCGGAGAGCAGCCCGCAGGAGCCCAGGAAAGCATAGCGAGGAGACCTGCTGCCAGAGGTCGCTTTGCATTACCCATCCAAGGCTGGACCGGATGGAGCCCTAGACAAGGGACGGTGTCTGTGTCCAGACGGTCCCCACACCTCACACTCCGCACCCGGATACATTTTTAAAGATATCTATGAATACCGGTTCCTAGCACCCTGCTAATGTCAGTGAATCCCGAAATGTTTGAATGTTTGGGGCGGGCACGGGGTGAGGGACTGGGGAAAAAAGCAGAAGAAAGGGGGGAGAAATTGCCCCGAAGAATCTCAGTAAAAAACACGCCTGCCAGAAAGGTTTCTGAATCTCAGGCCCAAGCGGAAAAGAACAGCTGTTGAAGAACTAAATATTATAGAAATAATCGAAAAATCGTGCTCAATTATGTTTGAGGGTTAGTAGTCAAATAATGGCTACAAAATTTTTTATGTTTCATGGCTTACTGGGGTTGGGAAAAAAACCTGCATGGGGTCTGAGCACCTCCGTTCCAAGCTATGATGCATATGTTTTAAAAATGTGAATGTTTCCACTTGAAAACTAGAGCATGACAGACTAAAATGCAGGTAAAACCTAAGGGAGATTTTGAGAATACAGAGATGACAACTCCAGGAAATATATTAACCGCAGCCATGGCCAACTTTGTACTCAGTTTGAAATGCAGCTCTTCTCAGAAAATGCTTAATACAACAGTGAGAATCTAATGGAGGTTGGAATTTAAAAATCCACTTTCATGATATCTGCTGTTACAGTAATATAGACATACTGTAAATGTATTTTAAAATATATAGCCCGTTTAATTCCCCACCTATAAATGGCTCAGAAATAGAGAAAGAGAGGGAGAAAGGGAGAGTATTACTTTTTTCCCCCTCGAAGCAAATGCTTTATGAAGATCTCATTGGAATCCAGCAAATGATTAATGTGAAGATTTGGGAGGAAATCTGGGGAGCTGTATTAAAGCCCAGATCTCAGGTTCATTTCGATCAGCCAGCCGTGAACTCTGGGCCGAATTCATTACACTTTAATAGTGCTGGGAGAGGAAGAAAATGCAATTTCTCATTCCATTAGAAAACTAGAAAATACTCTTGGCTTGTCCCCCTATTAAGATGTGGCAGGTGACAGGGCCATTCTGGGGGACACGGTCAATGGAATTACAGCACATTATTTTTGTTCGTATAAAATATTGAAAGGCAAGACTGGCTGTGCAGAAGTTATTTCACTGATTTGGTTTTTATGTAAATAAAATATTGAAAGTTAATTAATCCGTGCTAGAGACTAATGATTATGCTTATTATATTGCATTTGATCGCGTAATTTGCATGATTCTCGCATTGCTGCTTAATAAGCCATTCCAGGTTATAAATAATTCTGAAATTGGTTTCTAATAATGGCATGCTATAAAAGGAATGGTTTTATTATACTAGCCAGAAAAGAGGAGCGATATCAGACATGGAATTGGCCTCCGTGTGAGTAGAGGTGCTTTAATAAATACTTAAAAGTATGATATATGCCAGATATAGATAAAAATAAGTATTTGAGATCATTTAGTCTAGAATCAAAAAGTATCTTTAAAAACATACAATTGCAATAAATTAAATGTTTAGATCATTTTTAATCAGTGCAGTGGCCCCATGTACTGAAAAGAATGTGTGGCAATCTGTTAACTATAAAGAAAACTATGAAGTACTCATCATATAAGAACATAAACCAATTACTATTTAATTTGAATTTGGTCAAGGAGCAACGATACAATGAATTGTGAAGTAAATACATTTTACATAAATTATTTTTGCATTACATTACATAATGTTAATCATTTTGAAATGTTAATTAAGAAGGTTATGTTGATCTGATTACTTTTTAAACTATGGAACATTATTTTTAAAAATATTGAAATTGCCATTCTATTAAATTGTTCCTATCAGCAGCATCAAGCTATTATCTTTGGTTGAACATTATGTTAGAACAATTAAAGTACTTTGTATCTATTCTTCTTGATTATTCTTCTGTGTACTTCTTGAAAATAACTGTTTCTATTACATAGTTTATGTTTTATTTCATTTACAACTTTTTATATTAAAAGAATCACTGCCATTAACCTTTGGAAGACCTAATAAAGTTTAATAGACCTCATTTTCTTTTTTCACAAAGTCAGTTGTCCAATTATATTTTATTTGTGGTTCTAAGTTCTATTTTAATTCCAACTAATTACTAGTAAGCAGGTTAAGCAATAGCATTTTAGTCTTTAAAATAAAAATTATTATATAGCATTTCTCTTGAGTGACAAAAAATTTATGAGTTTTGAACCGACAGGATTTTAACAAGCCAGTACTATTATGAACGGTAATGGAAATATTGAAATTGTATATTTCTGTTAAGATTTGAACTCAATTTCAAAAGATTTAAAAGAGGTGTGAGGTAAAAAAAAAATTAAGAGCACTAGTAATATATTTCTGCACAATGCAATTAACATGCCTTTGTTGCTTAATTTCAATGGCCCATGATTCAGGGCTTCCAGAGTTCACTAAGGAAACCACCCAGACTTACACTGAGTAAAAATGTTAATCTATATTATACCCTGAATATTACTATATTAATTTGACCACTTTAACTCCCTAATGACATTTTTTTCTATTTAAAACAGAAGCCTATGCTATTTTTCCAGGTTAGACTATCTTTAAAAAGCAGAACGGAGACAGAAAAACTCAACACCGTGATTAAGGACACTCTTGTCTCTTCTTAGATCAAATGTAAAGTAACTGAGATCTTTAAACTTTGATGTTTAAAATTTGTAAAGCGAAGATAGTTAAAATTTGTAAAAGCAGCTAGAGCTGAGATCAACACCCAGGGTAAGGAACAGAAAATACCACGTCCAAGACAGGAAAGGAAGGTTTCAGAACCCTGGATAGCTCAAGACTAAGCGCGCGCCTTGGACTTTCACCTCCAGCACCTGTACATAAAATATTTGACATAATGTTTTCATTCTTCTAAAAAGCAGAAAAAATCCGAGATGCATTGGACTTATACTTTTATTCCCCGATTTTCAAAAAACTTACAGGTGTGGTTTTCTAAGTCACATGTAACTTACAACTTGGATCGGGGTTGGATGACAACAAGGGGTCAGTAATGATTTTGTCTACTGCCGGTCAATCTTTCCTGCCCCAAATGTCCTTTCTTCAAATCGGAGATCTACAAGAAAGCCCTCTTTCCTCCCCACTCCCCAAGTTACCTTAGGGAAAACCAGGACTCATAGTCTGTGGGGGATCGCTCCAGCCTCTCCCAGCGCATTGGTAGGCCGCCAAGTTCAAAGCCTTTGTAAAAGGCTAGGGGTGTTTTGCCTGAGAGCGGTAGGAGTGTGATAAGCAGGAGAATAAAGCTACACCGTAAAACCCAGGTGTAGATCTTTTATGAAATGTGCCCATTTCGCCTTGTTTACTCCTTTTTCATGTTTTCTGTATAATTGTTGCATTCTCCCATTTATCCAGACTCTTAACACAAACTCATTAGGGGGTAATGAAATGCTTGTCAGTTACGAGAGCTGGAGTGTAATCGCGTGCTGGACTTAGCCGCCTGGGAGACACAGAAGGTGGGAGACCCGGAGGTTCCCTTCTCAGGAGGAAGGAAGAGACCTAGTAATTGAACGACGCCGGCTTCGCTTTTGAGGAGTTTCTGCGGGGATGTGGCCAAACTGGCAGGAGATGGGGGCACTGTCTGTCCATCGATGGGGCCAGTTTGCGGGCAGAGGAGCTAACTTGACCCAGGAAAGCATAGGTAGAGGAAGCGCAGCCCAGGATCCCTGCAAGGGAAGGAAAGACCCTGCTTCCTTTGCCCAAGTCCACCCGCCCCCTCCTTGTCTTCTGCCCTGGTGCCCAAGCCCAGCGTACCTGCACTCGGGACTCCGTCAGCCCGATACGGAGCGCCAGCTCCTCGCGCATGAAGATGTCGGGGTAGTGAGTCTTGGCGAAGCTCCTCTCCAACTCGTTGAGCTGCGCCGGGGTGAAGCGCGTCCGGTGGCGCTTCTGCTTCTGTTGGCCCTGCTGCTGACCTGCTTGGCTGGGGTTCGGGCCACCTTGGGGCCCCGGCTGCTTGTCCGGGTCCTTTGAGCTCACCGCCAGAGAGGCCGGCGTAGAGCCCACTGTGGTGATGTCCTCCCCGGGCAGCAGAGTGGCTCCCTCGACTGGGTCGGAGTTGGGCGCTAGGTCCCCCGGATGGCCCCCGGGGTCGGAGCCCCCCACGCCCAGCCTACACTTCACCGCCTCCCGGTGGCCCAGAAGCTCGGCAGCATCTTTCATACCTGAGGAGGCAAAAGGATGGTGGTCACTACTGTCCTGGCCATGCCAGGAGGGACTGTTCTCCTCGCGCGGTCCTTTTTCAGCCCCATCTTCGGCTCCCTCTGAGCCCGCGGTCGCCCTACGGAGCAATCTCCCGGGATGCTCAGCTGGGTTCCCCAGGATTTGGACAGTCAGGCTGTAATACCGTCTCCCGGCCCTTTCCCCTCTCTCCGCCGCGGGGTCCCGTAGTAAACATAGTAAACAGCACATGCTTTCTTCTCTCCCACAATGAAACACTCCCAGTCCCGGCAATGAAACATGCCTCGGAGTCCCTTTCATGAACCGTACCCCTGGTGCCCCAGCAACCCGAGAGCATATCCTTCGACCAGGAGGGAAAAAAGAAAAGAAAAGAAAAGAAAGAAGAAAAATTAAACGATTCCTTCGTTGCTGCCCCACCTGCGCTCAGGCAGCCTGACGAACTCTACCTCCGGCCCTCAGTTGATTCCGTCTCACTTTCTCGGAAGATGAATTAGTCTCCAAGCTTTCCACCTCCCGAAATCAACCCAAATCAGCTCCGCCTCCCCCTCAAATCTGAGAAAGTGTTTGGAAAATGGAGTCACATCCATCACCAAAGATTCCCAAACCGGAAACCCTGAGCCCAGTAACCCAGACAGCTTTAAGGAAACTCAAGTAAACTCTCTAGACATAACAGTGAATCAAGCTTTAGAGAATTCAACTTTTCTTTCCGGAGAAATAAAAGGCGCATTCCTCTCGGCCACTGGCAATGACGAGTCCCTTTGCAGGCCGGATGCCCGTGAGGATGAATCTGGCTTTTCTCCTTTCTCAATGAGCACACTTAGCAAATCCGCTTCTACTGCAGCGGCTTCTCCTTCAAGACCGATTTTTACAAATTCAACCATACTCAGACGAGGAAGAGAGAAAGAGGTAGTGGGGAGAGAGGAAGAGAGGGAAAAAGAGAAGAAAGAAATCTCAAATTAACGCAAATAGGAGGTGAAAAGAGAGAAAGAAAAATGCCTCCAAACAAATTATCACGGGGTAGGTCGTTCCCTTAAAAAAAATAATAAAGGGGAGGGGGAAAGAGAGAAAATAAGAAAAACAAAAAGTAACAACATTTCCCAACTCCTCTGGATCTACATATTCCATAGATTTTTTAAAAAGACGATGTTAAATCAAATTAAACTTTAATGCAGCACAATTACTTTTAAAGAAATTAGTCCATTTAGGGCACATTAAGGTAAAATAAGGAACAAATTGACAATTTCCTGCCGGGGCTTCTCCTGGCTGCCTGGGCGAGAGACGCGCACTCACCTAGCCTGGCGTCCAGGAGGTCGGCGTGAGACAGCATCGCGCACCGCTCCAGGGTGAAAGCTGTTCCCCCCCAAATTTTAGCGGTTTTAAGTTATTTAAAATAGATATAAGCTATAAGCTATACGATATAGATATATATAGATCACCTAAATGAAAGAAAATTCTGTTTGTGGTTAAAAAGGGGGCTTCTTGCATTATAATGTCCTTTAGAGAGACGGGGAGGTGCTTAACAGTTGAATGAACCCGTGAGCAGCTCGGCGAGGGGACCAATCAGGAGGGCAGCCTGCAAATGTCAGCGCCCGGAGAGTCCCCCACTCCGCCCGCCCGCCCGCGCCCGCCCGAGGAGGCGGCGGCAGCGGCCGCCCTGGCGGCTCCAGCCCCGAGCAGCTGCTAAAGCAGCGGCGGCCGCCTTGCCCTCGCCCTGGGCTTCTCGGCCCGACCTCCGATAGTTCTTCCCAGGGATTTCCTCCAGGCACACCTTTCCTTCTCCTTGTTCCGCCCTGCTCGCTCCAAAGGCGCAGCTCTGTCTCTTTGAGCTAGGGTCTTCCTGGGAAAGAGGCAGGGCAGGGGACAGAGCAGGGCATGACCCCCTGGTGACCCGAGAGTAGCCCCCACCAGCGCGCTGGGCAACACTGGCCTGCCGCTGGCGCAGGCCTGCCGATCCCGAGCACAACAAGGGCACGCCGCGCCCTCCAGACCGCGCCTAGACTTCGCTGCCGCCCAGCAGGCCTGCGCCTAGGGTCCAGACGCCCTGGCTGGGACCCCGGGCCTACAGAGTCCCAGCCCTGCCGGCAGGGCCTAGAGAGCAAAACAGCAGTCGACTCCCCCGGCGCTGCCAGGCCCCGACGTCTGCTTCAAGGACCCGTGCGCGGTGCCGATTCTTGCACTTTGCACGTTTCGAGCCCGGCTTCTGCTGCTCCGCCTGGCCCACGCTTGCATCCTGGCCCACAGCCCGCTCCTTTGGTCAAAGTTTCTGAGTTCAGCTCGGCTTCCAACTCCACCTTAGGCTGTAAATAAAGTTAAATGCTCTTTATTTTCCTCTCGAATGTGTTAAACTACTTGAACAATTTAAAGTGCTTTGCACAAGTGAAGCGAACCATTTCTAATGTTCTGATTTTTCAGAGCCAGCCAACAACAAAGTTTAGATTAGTAATATATTTCTAACCAGAGTAATTTTCAAGATCATTAGGCATTTATGTAATTAGTGCCAAATCTATAAGCTTTTATTACGATTATTAGAGTAAAATCAGTATAAATTTGTACTAATTTACTACTGTTTAGACTTGGCTGTCAAGACCGGAGGTTCTTATTGTAAATGATAACTGAGGAAATTAAGTGCAAAATTCTGTACCATTTCTGATCTGCTCCTAAACAATCCGTTTCAATTGTATTTGTAGCAGAACATAATGCCCTTTTAAAGTTATTTGACTTCTATTTTTATTTGCAACACAAGAAAAATGCCCTCTTCCCAGGCACAATGAAAACTGATGTTTACTACTCTCAACTTGATTAACATTGATTTTTAATTCGAGAGTGATGCAATTAAGATTAGTCATTTAGTGCAAATAAAGCTTCCACAAAAGGGTGGCCCTATGAAGTCTGTTTTAAATAATACCGAGCAAATGGCTTTTTTTGTTCGCCGTCCAATTGACTTACACAAAACATTGGAAATGCTGCCTGAGAGCAGATGCGAGAGGAAGTGTGTGTGTGTGTGTGTGTGTGTGTGTGTGTGTGTGTGTGTGTCCTTAGCTATGTGTATGTGACAGGGACCGAGCAAGGAGACAAAGGAGGCGGCAAGCCGAACTCTGGGGCAGTTTCCCTTCCTCTTCTCTCCTGCAGCCCACTCCCCTCCTCCCATGCACACACACACGTGCGCGCGCGCGCGCACATCCACACACACGTGTGAGTGTCGGGAATCAGCCACAGCCGTTCCTTCCGAGCAGCGGAGACCGCTTCCGCCGAAGCTGCGCGCTTGGCCGAGCTTCAGTGGCCGCCGAAGCTGCTGCAAAAGCGGTCTAAGTGGGACGGGGGCTGCGGTTCGGCGGAGTCCGAGCGGCGGCGGCGGCTAGTTTGGGAGCCTTGAGGGTGTTCGGCAAGCTCCTAGTGTCCTAGCGAGAAAGGCTTTGCTTGGGAGGAGAATACCTAGACCTAAAGCAGATAGAGTCCCTCCAATAAAAGCTTTCCTTTCCCCAAACAAAGCCCCAAATCTAGAAGCTACGGCTCGCGGTGAGCGCTGCACGAGGCAGGATAGCGGCCCTGGGCGGGGCGGCGTGCTCCCTGGACGTGGTTCCAGAACGCGCACCTGGCTGCAAGTTCCCGGGGACTCGAAGGGGATTTGTGCCCACCGTGGTGGGACTTGGGGGTATCTAAGACCAGAACGCAGGGGCAGAGGTGGGGAGAAGTGTCAGAGTTAGAGACTGGAGGCCTGGCGGCAACACCCTAATCCTTCAAACCGGCAGGTCCGCGGAAGGCGGTACAGCCTTGGCTCGGCACCCTGTCTGGAGAGAGGGAGGAGAGGCCGCCACCTGGAGAGAGAAGAAGACGGGTGCGGGGCCTACACGTGTGTGAACACAAGCGCTCGTGTCCTCATCCCACAGCCGCCCCCAGAACAGCCGCGGACCGTGCAGCATTCTCCCACACGCACACGCTCGTATATTCTGTTTTGTTGCATCTTTCAAGTCGATAAATAAATGTGTAATAGTTAATGTGAAGACATCAGAGTAATAACAATGGGACGAAATCAAAGGATTATCCATCTCTGTTAGTAACCGCTGAATAACAATGTTGCGGCGTGATTGATAGCTCGCTTCATTTTATGACTTTTCTATTGGTCTTGATTTTTATAGCAGTATAAACAAACTAAATCATTTCTTCCGAGACTTGAGAGCATAAGCATCTGGGGGTAGGGGTGGGGGGAGAGGGAAAAAGGAAAGAGAAAAAAAGAGAGAAATCTGAGAGTTGGGAGGGGTGACGGGGCTGTTATGGGGGCGTCGAGCGCAAGCTGGAGCTGGACCGCGAGTCAGGAGCCGGCTGCCAGCAGGCGTGGCGAGGAAAATGACAATAGTCTGGACGTAAAATCCTCGCCCCCGCGCCCGGTTCCCTCTCTGCAGCTCATTTTGGCCAATGTCTGAATCCACCTGGGCAGCGCCTGAGATGTATTTAACAGAGTTTTATTCCTCGTCATCTTCCCACGTTCCTCGGGCAGCCGGGAAAGTGTCGGTCAGGCCCATTGCTGTTGATAATTTAAGGCATTTCCCACGCGATCATGGGAACTGGAGTCCCTAACAAGGCGAGGCTTCAGCGCAATGGCCCCCAAATCTTCGGAATGACAAGAATGTCTTCAGAAATCACTTCAAAGCAAAGTAGAAGGATTTTCTATGACGGATCCAGTGATTTTTCCTCAATAAATAGGTTTTAGATTGTTACACACACGTAGAAGCGGAACAAAGGGAACTACTAGAAAATATATTGGTTGCCCCTAATAAAATTTATTTAGACAGTTTACTTCTCATAAAAAATAGAGATTGAATTTTGTACAAGAGCCTGCCAAGGGGCAATGCTCAGGGAAATCATTTTTTTCTTTCTCTTTTTTCCCCCTTCTACTTTTTAACGAAGCACAAAGAGCATTTAAAGGCCAGGCAATCCGTTTCCACTGCCGCCGGGCCGCGCGCCCAGACAGAGCCAGAGAACTTTGCAGTTTTGAAAGAAGGCGGCTTTCTGGGAGATATATATTTTTAAAACAAAACAAAACAAAACAAAACCTTGAAGGCTGATTATGTAAACTACAAACACAGCAACTACAAAATCGGTTCCTTTCATCCTGCTTTGCCATCCTGGTCCAGAGCAAGATTTAGAAACATAGCAGTGGCTGGATCGAGAGGTGGGATGGTATGGGAGATCCATGCAGCAAGTGCTTTAATGATGGGTTTATGCTGATTAGGTTTGTAATTCTGATTTTCCTCTCTACTTGTATTTCTGCGTTCATTGCAAATCCTTTGTAGAGACACAGAGAGAATAAAAATATATACCAGATGCTCCAGAAGAATTGGGTAGTGTGCCCAGTGCCCTAATTGCTTTTTCCACTTACAGAAGCCTTGGGTGTTTATTAAACGTAACTTTCGGCTGCCTGAGCTGTTTGTAAACTGCTCTCTCTCTGTCTCTCTCTCTCTCTCTTTTTTGCAGACAGTGGGATGAAATATGGCGCGTTATTATTCACATTCCTGCTATTAAATGCTGAATTGTAACATTGTTCCATTTAATGAGGAGCGCCTCCCTCAATAATTAACGATCTCACATTTTCCTATTTTCTTGCCTGATGAAAAGAATCAATTTTAATTCGTGGTAAATTACAGCCATGCTTTTGGGTATTATTTGCTTACAGAAAACAAATCAAGTGACTTGAACACTCCTGTTTACTTTTCTAGATATGCAATAACCCAAACGCAATGGCAAATCAGATCGTGTTCCTCAGGCCTACCTTAAAACCTCAAACAGAATAAAGAGTAGGGGCAAATACTCGAGGAAAAAAACCCAGGAAGCTCTCATTGCTTGAAACAATGGTGACCACTTTCTCCCACAGCTTTCACATCCCCGGGTGCCTGGAACCGTTGCTCTGCCAGCCCTCACCGTCACCGCCCCACCCTCTTCCCGGAAAGGGGTCAGTGGTCCACTTCTGGCCACACTGAAGTTTGGAATGGCTTGATGTCTCATCTGGGGGGAGTTGATGAGAGGATGGGGTGAGTGGAAGGGAAAGGATCTGGGAGGGCAGTCAAGTCTCTGGGAAGAGGTGACAGGCGCTTCCACACTTCTCTGCCTAAAAGAACACTCTTGAGGTCCCCAGCAAAAGAGACCATAACCACAGAGGCTTTGGCTGAGGACTCCGGCCCGGCCACTGCGAAAGCACCCTTGGCTCGCCTTTGGGCCGCAGCTTCCCAGGGGCCGAGTGAGCGCTTCTAACCCCTAGCCAAACAGGCCTGGGCCCAGCCCCCAAGTGCACTCTCCAGTCCTCTCCGGGCGAGGAGTGCCGGGACTCCGGGCCGCTCCAGCCAGGGTTGTCCCACTGATGTCGCCGCGGAGCCTGTGGCCGAAAAAACTCCTTGCTTACGGGACCCTGGCTCCCCAGCCTGGGAGCTAAAAGCCAAGGACCCACACTCCAGGCTTCATTTTTTTTTTTTGGCGCAGGGAGCGGGGGCTGCGTGTGTTTGACACGTGTACTTGTGTGCGCGTTTGTGTGGGCAGTGTGTGTCCACTGCCTGCTCACGCGAACGGCGGGCTTGTACCGGCGCTGGCGGAGGGGCCGAAAACTCGCTCCCAAGGAGTCTGATTTCCTACCCTTCCCAGAAGCCTGTGGCGATACACGAGTCAACATAATTTTTTTTTCCGCTGCAGTAAACAGTTTCCCATACATTCGAGTTTGCAAACTACAGCCATGCAGTCCACCTGATGACTCTTCTTGGGTGCTGGAACCGCTCCCTTGCTTATTTTTTTCAATCTTTGCCTTCTAACAACTAGCATCCGCGGCCCTCAACGCCGAAAGCTCGGCACAAAACAATGACGGATCAGTACCCGCCCCCTGACTCCGTATCTCCTCTTTTTTGCCTTTAGCCCTGTAATTTTAGTGGCCCCAATCAGCCACACGGCATATAATAAGTGACATAGAGATTTTGTTTAAATGTGTTAAGTTCTCTGCTTTTCTGATTTCTATTTACTCAGGATAAATAATCATATATCAGTTATTCAGTTAGGTGACAAGGCTAGTAATTGGAATAAAAAGAAAAACATCTCATCCTTATCTCTTTCTATAACTAGATATAGCGCTAATAAGACTGCATCAATCTTATCTAGCAAATAAATAAAATAGACAAACAAACAAATTCGCCTCCAACAAGTTAATGCGGTGTATCTGAGTGGAAAGTAGATATTTTCACGCATTCTGGAGATGAGGAGTGACTTTTAATAAAATCACAAGAAAAACAAATGTAATTCCGTGAGCCATTTCTTGGAGCCGCCGGGGCCCGCCCCCTCCCCACTCTCTCCCCGCCCTGCTCCACCGTCCCAACCTTTTTCTTTTCACAAGCAGCTAGTCCCAACCTAAGAGGGACACGGCGAAAGCCTTCTCTAGCTATTTTACACTTTGGTGGGGGAAGGTTTGGGGGAGGGAGATATAATTCTACGGGGAGTGAGCCTTCTTCAAGTAGAATTTTCTTTTCCCCGGTCTTCTCCCTCCTTTACCGTCCTGCCCTTCCTCCTCCTTTTGCTTCCTTTTTCCTCTTTCCTTTTACTCCCCCTTTTCTCTTTCCTTTATTCTAGCTTCCTTCTTTCTCTTTTTCTTCTTTCTCTTTTTTTACCTTTTCGTCTTCCCATTCCTTCCTCTCTTTCTCTCTTACTCTTTGCCTCCATCCTTCAGTCGCCTCTTGCACTTTTTCTCCCCTTTCTCTTTCTCCCCTTTTCTCTGTTCCCCTTCCTCTCTTCTTTCTTCTCCCTCCCCCCCCCATTTCTCTCTACCCGCCCCTTCCCTTGCCCCCTCCCTGCGGCCCGAGTGCGGCTAATTCCGGGCGTCTATATTCACTCAATTAGAGAAATCTACAGAGAAGATCGATCTTCCATCTGCAGACATGCCAGCTTAACAAATTAGATTCTTGTTTCGTGCAGGTGATTTGGTGACAGTTGGGGAATTAGAAGTAATAAGTTGTTGTGTTTGAGCCCGGGCCCCCGCCCCTCGCCCGCGCCCCTCCCCGCCCGCAGACCCCCGGCCGCGCCCGCCGCCCGGGCACCCCCTACCCGCTCCCCCAAGCCGGCCGGCGCCCGCCACCGCCGCCACCGCATCCCCCGCCGTAATTAGTGCTGCTGCCCTCCATGTGGGCTCGATTAAACCGTGATTTAGCTGAAAGAAATATAATTATGGCTGCAAATAAAATAATCAGCATTGAAGAGCGATTTCCTTAATGAGATGGAGCGGTTGCACGTCACGGAGTAAAGGGGTCTCATTAAGAGGTGGTAATGAGGCTTGGGTGGATGGTGCAGTTACAAAATAGCCCAACTCCTCTGCAGGCCCGGCCCGCTCGCCCGAGGTGGCCGCCGCCAAACCGGCCTCCGTCCCGCGGTCCCGCAGTCCCGGAGGGGCACCCGGGCCGGTCCCGCCCGGCCCCCAGGGGGCGCAGCGCCGGCCGCGCGGCCTCCTCTCGGGCCCGCCGCGCCGTCGGGCCGGCCGGGGCGGACAGAGGCGGCCGTGCAAGTTGAGGGGGCGGCCGGCTGCTCCGAGGCCCCGGCTGTCCGGACCGATCGGCGTCGGGAGCCGGGTTTGCGCCAACTGCTCCGAGGACAACGGTCGCTGGAGGAACCGGTCGGAGCGAGGAGCCCTTGGCTGCAGCGGAGGCCGAAGGGCCGTCCAGGAAACCTGTGGGGGCAGGTAGAAGCCTCTCGGGTGGACGTGACTTCGTGTGTGCCGGGGCAGGAGGGCATCACCATGGGCGCGTCTGCACGCGGCAAACGCCGCGTCTTCACTGACTTTAGAGTCCTGGCGAGGAAGGGCCTTGGGGTTCTCAGTCTCTCCGTATTGTTTCCAAACTTTATTAAAGTACTGAAAAGGTACCAACTCTGCTTTAAGCGCCTCACAGGAAAAAAAAAAAAAGATATGAATAAGTTATTCCAAAGATTTCTTAAATGGGTAGCTCTGACCTTTCTGGTTTATTAGGTTTAGGACAGTCTCTGAATTCCTTCTTTACATCAAGGTGTGTACACATGCATGTTTCCAATGTCCGGATGCGGTGATACTTCAGTACTTATTTCTAATTAGATTGTTAACCTTCTTGATTCAGTTTTATCATTTAGAACCATTCTCAGTTGGACAAGGAAACACATTATCCACACAAAGCGACTAATTAGGCAGCTGAGGCACTTTCCTTATTCATCTAACCAATATTTGCTGAGCGCCTGCTATGAGCTAGGCACGGTGATGGGCCTTGGGGAGTGAGAAGTGGACAGAGAGATGCAACCTTGGCCTAGTGGGGCTTACAGTCCAGCATTCTCTGCACTGAGTTTTTCAGCCTTGGTGGACTGTGGCCATCAGGCATTTACACCCTGTGAGAGGCAGAGGTAAACCCGAGAAGTAGCTTGTTTTAATGTGCTCTGACCCTCCCACCTTCTCAATCAATATTCTTTTTCTACCCAGGAACCTGGGATCCTGAGGAAGAAAGTAATTTGATAAATTAACTTTCTTAGGTGTTAGGAGTTAATGTAATACCCTTTATGGAATGTTCCCATTTTAAAAGGGGAATGCAAGGCAGGGCAAATTGCCTAGATAAACGACTTCCATATCTCTCTGGTGGGAGTGGGAAGCTTGAGAGAGGAGGATTTGGGTGTGTCCAAAATTACTACTTTCCTAATCAGCTCCCTAGCTCTGACGGTAACTCTTGCATTTAAAAGAAAATTTTTTCTTAGGTCACAGATCCCTTTGAGAATCTGATTAAAGCTATGCACCTCCTCCCATTAAAAGGCATATATTTGCAAACAACTTGGGGGATTCAGGCCCCCCAATTGCCCCAGTTTGTGAAAGAGTGGTATGCAGGTGAATCCTTAATATTTGTGATTAAGTCTTTTGGAGAAGAAATAAGACAGGTATACAGAGGAGTTCTATCAATAAATCTGAACCTAGGGAGAAGCTGGGTCAAGAATCAAAACTGAATTGCCAGACCAGTAAGTTCCAAGAAAACAACTGGTTAGCAGATGTGTGCAGTTTAACAAATTTATAACAAATTCACATCTTCCATCTGACTCAAATATAGGTTGATATTAATCCAAACTTACACACAATGTTTTCATATTGTAGAGAATTGTCAGGAAAACTACCTTGTCGGTGGGCAGCTCTTGTGGGCAGCATCTTGCCTTCCCAGATGCAGGTCCTGGGCAGCTGACACTCTGGCTGGGGAGGACAGCAGCCTCACACAATGGTGGGTCATAAATACACAGACCTGGTCCTGGGTGGTGATGCAAGTGAATGTGATTAAAATTCACACACTGGGACCACAGGGAGTGACGGGTGATTAAAACTCTGTCTTAAGCCCACTAAAGCCCCAGAATCCAGAGCTTAAGCTAATTCTCTTATTCACTCCCCAAAGGCATTTTACACATTAGGGCCTGAAACCAAGCAGCAGAACTGCCTTCTCCGCCCTCCCACACTTTCCCAAGATGCTAACATATGGAACCAGAGTCTTTTCTGGGCAGAAGATAGTTCTCATCTGGCTGCTTCAGAGCAAGGGTTTATTCTCCACCTCTCCCTTAATTTTCAAGAGGTCCCCAAGTTACCCATTAGAAGGGATACTGACTTTTCCATATACACTTTCCTAACATAATCTTTTTTTCACTCTCATGAAGCAGCTGCATTAGGGAAAGGAAGATGTATTAGTTAGGATACATATTAGGCTGCTGTAACAGCCATCCCAAATTACAGTAGCTTAGACAAGATGGAATTTTATTTCTCTCTCACTTTCCAAGGCTGATATCCAAGGCTCACTTTCCAAAGCAGCTCCAAAAGACTGAGAACCCAGCCTTCTTTATTGCTGTCCTGTCTTCCTCAACATTTGGCTCTCATCTTGTGGTCTAAGATGGCTGCTCCAGCTCCTGCCATCACCTCTGTATTTCAGGCAGCTGGAAAGGGAGATGAAGAGGAAGGTTCATACCCTTAGAAAGGGTATGGCTCAAAAATGTATCTATCACCTCTTCTTACAATGCATTGACCAAAATCTATCTCAATGGAGACCGAGAACTGTAGTCTTTACCTGAAGTAGTTAAAACATTAAAAAGGTGGCTCTATGGGTTTCCTGCTCTGGGAGGCACATAACCGCTGTCTTCAACATGGCCTTCACTTGTGACCTGCCCCTCATCCTCACACTTCCTCTGAATTTGTACTGAAAGATTGGTGTGTGTTTTGGAGGGGAGGAGAGAAGGGAAGTGGAAGTAGAGAGTCCAGTTAGGAGCCTAATGCAATAATCCAAGGGAGAAATGATGGTTGCTTGGACCAGAATGAGAGCAGTAGAGAAAGTGGTAAGTGGTTGGAATCTAAACGTTTTTCTTAGGAAGAGCCTAGGATTTGCTTCTAGATATAGGGTATGAGAGGAGTCAGGATAATGTTATTCATCGCTCATCTATTCATTCATTGGCTGTTCATTCAGTCATTCACTTACCAAATTGTTATTTATTTATTTATTTTTAAATTAATTAGTTAATTCATTTTTGTCTGTTGTTGGTTCTTCGTTGTTGCGTGTGGGCTTTCTCTAGCTGCGGCGAGCAGGGACTGCTCTTTGTTGCGGTGCACGGGCTTCTCATTGCAGTGGCTTCTCTTATTGCGGAGCACAGGCTCCAGTAGTTGTGGCTTGCAGGCTCAGTAGTTGTGGCATGTGGGCTCAGTAGTTGTGGTTTTTGGGCTCTAGAGCGCAGGCTCAGTAGTTGTGGCGCACGGGCTTAGTTGCTCTGCGGCATGCGGGATCTTCCTGGACGAGGGCTCGAACCCGTGTCCCCTGCATTGGCAGGCGGATTCTTAACCACTGCGCCACCAGGGAAGTCCCCCAAATTGTTATTGAGCACTGACTGGGAGCCAAGCACTGGGCTGGGACCTATGGACACAATGGGTGTAGTCATGTCTTTACAGTTGACCAAAAATGATAGCCAGCAGAGTAATAAATACAAACATGATCTATATAATAAAGAGCAAGTATCAGAGGCTATGAGATACTAACACAGAGGAAAGCAACCTGGTCTAGGAGCCTGGGAAGTGTTATTTAAGCTGAGACATGAAGGGTATATAGGAATTAGCCAGGAAATGGAGGTGGGATGGGGGCAGAGGATGAAGAGTGTTCCTGTAGAGGAATTTTCTCCATGTCCTAATTCCTTCCACGGCCTCATGTTGTCTACTTGAGATAGCATATGAAAATCTGGGCTATGGAGTCTGGAAACTTGAACTTAGTTCATTTTGTTTCTTTAAAGAGAAACTGCTTTTTGAAGTTCAATTCAACTTAATTCAATTCAGTAATCATTTGTTGATTCTGGGCCAGATTCCCAGCCCAAAAACAATAGCCCATGGTACCATTTTACTGAAAGCAGATAATAAAATGGAAGTCATCGAATTTTAGGAAATGCAGAGGCATTCTCCATGAGGTCAGACTAAAACTCAAAGAATGTCAACTAGAAAGACATGTGCTGAGGGGTGATGTGATCAAAGTCTATATAATTCAGGAAGAATTACAAGAGAATAAACATGAATTAGGAGACAACCCACAGTCTTCAAGACAAATAAAAGGAAGTCCTTTATACAGGGGAGATTAGACTTGTGAAATTTGTTTCCTCCCAAAGGTGGTAAAAGTACTATCTTTGCTGGGATGAGGATTCAGCGACTATAAAAGAGACAAACAACAACAGCGAAACCAACAGTGCCTTAAATAAGATAGAAGTTTATTCCTCTCTCATTTAATAGTCCAGATGTAAGAAAGCAAAGACTGCCCTGATAGGTCTATGGTGTCATAGACCCAGTTCCTTCTTTCTTATTCTGACTGCTAGGGTGTCCCCTTGTCGATGTTGTTCAGGATGGCCCACCACTGTGTCGCATTCCAGCCAGCAAGAAGGGAGAAGGAAGAAGAGGAGAGGAACCTCTTTCCTTTAAAAGAACAACTTGAAGTTGTGCACATCACTTCTACTCAATCCCATTGACTAGAACTTCGTCAAATGATCAGACCTCGCTACAAGGAAGGGTGGGAAACAGAGTCTTTATACTGGACACTCGTGTTCCAGGTAACACTGGGGTTCTGTTACTGAGAGAGAGAAAGGAAGAGCAGACACTGGGAGCCTCTAGTAGTCTCATTGCACTCAAGGGTCCCTTTTCTTAGCATCTCCAAGGTAAGCGCTGGAAAGAACGTTTTCAGGAGTGTGCGTGGAGGTGAGGGGCTGGGAGACACACACAAGCTTCACCTTCTTCTTTAGGGTCTTCCACTTGAGTTCCTGTCATCCCTCCAGGTGGTGCTGCTCCCTTAAATATTCTGGTTCGGGCTTCCCTGGTGGCGCAGTGGTTGAGAGTCCGCCTGCCGATGCAGGGGACGCGGGTTCGTGCCCCGGTCTGGGAAGATCCCACAGGCCGCGGAGCGGCTGGGCCCGTGAGCCATGGCCGCTGGGCCTGCGCGTCCGGAGCCTGTGATCCGCAACGGGAGAGGCCACAACAGTGAGAGGCCCACGTACCGCAAAAAAAACAAAAACAAAAACAAAAACAAATATTCTGGCTCAAGCAAAGATGGAGACCTTTCCCCGGGTTCCCTTAACCAAGAGTGAATAGAACTTTCAAAGAGTTTCCTACAGGTGTCAAGAGAACAAAGAAAAAATAAACACAGAGAATATAAGAAACTTGTAAACTTCTCAGGTTAAAAAGTCCAAGATATCTATCAACTCTTCCTCACTCTTGTCCCAAAGGTCTAGCCTTCTCTGACACCTTGACCACATCCCTCATTCCCTGGTTCCCAGCTTGATTCTGTATGAAGGATGCCTTTTTTAAAAAAAACAATAATCATTCAGGATCTACCTACAGTATCACCCTTGTACCTGGCCAAGAAGATGTCCCCTGCCTTGGACCTTGGCTTTAAATGGCCCCCTTGGACCCTCTCCAGCTGCAGCCCATGCAGAGCCTGCTCTACTCCCTCTAGACCACCTGGAGCTAAAGAATTCCTTGCCCAACAGTCCTGCTCCTGCTTCCAGGTATTGCGTGGGCCTCTTCCTATGCCAGTCCATCTGCAGTATGCTCACCCCTGGGCCTGAGGGGCAGCTGTTTGTGGTGGGATGCTGCCGGAGCTTGGACAATGGGGTGAGGGTGACCACTTGTGCATGTGGGAGGCCCCTTGCTGCACTGGATGCAGCTGGTGAGTAGGAAGGGAGGACAGGGCAAGCCCAGAGCTTGGGGGCTAGGACTCCAAAAATTATAAGCTTGAACTTGAACTCATAGGTTGTTATGAAGATATATTTGTCAAGATAAGATAGAACATATTTCACGTAAAAGTTTGTTAGCTTGACTGATAATTTTAAAATACTTAGACATATAGTATTTGGTCTCCTATTTGGGCTCTCGCTCCAGATCCTGCAAATGTTAGGGGTAAGCCTGTCTTTTTAAAGCCACACTGTCTGAGATTCCTTCCCTGCAGCTCATACTTGTAATTTGCAACCTCTGACCAGTCCAATTAGGAAGGCAGGCCCCTGCCCCCATCCCCAGAGGGACGCTCACTACCCAGAGGCACACATATTAGCCTCTGGTTCCTCAGGTTTGCCATCCTCGTTCCCACCTCAGGGCCATCGTACCTTATTTGTTCCTTCTTCCTGAAACCTTCACCTGGTTAGGTCTCTCTCTTCATTCAAGTCTCTGCTTAAATGTTACCTCTGTAGAGAAGGCTTCCCCAAATCCCCTCTCCAAACCTGAAGAAGTCCCCTCAAAGAGTCAAAATATCCATCGTTCTTTATCCTTCATACCTTACCCTGCTTTAGTTTTTCAGCATAGCACTTATCACTACCTGAAATGGTGCTACATGCTTATGTGGTTATTGCCTCTTTCCTGAGTAGAATTCCAGCACCGTGAGGGCTGAAACTTTGTCCTCTTCCCTCAGTATCCCTGGAGCCCTGTATAGTGCCTGATACATAATAATGTTGAAAAAAATGTTGAATGAATGAATAAATGAATGAAAAGAAGAATGAATGAATGGCCTAGATGGTCAATAGCAGTTGAGAATCAGATTTCCCGAATCAAATTACCCTTATGAAGCAATCTGGATTATGAAGGAGAGTTCATTACTATTGGAATTCATGCCCCTCATTCAGGGTGGGGTTAACCAGGCCAGCTTTGCATAGAGCAGTCCAGAATGAGACCGATGGTGAGGTGTCACAGCGGCCCTGTGGTTGATGAGCCCAGCACAGCTGTTGCGAATGAAGTCGGGCTCTCCCTCTCCAGCTCCATGCTCAGGTTAAAGTCCTGGCAAGTGGGCCCATGTGATTCATCAGTGGTGGGGGACTCAGTGTTTGGACAGGGCACTGGAATTTGATGTAGACAAAATAGAGGATGCTGTAAGAAGGGTCCTACGCTGTCAGAACCACAAGAGTCCTTAGGGATTAGTGCCTAACATTTCTTTCTTTTTTTTTTTTTTTTTTTTTTTTTTGCTGTACGTGGGCCTCTCACTGTTGTGGCCTCTCCCGTTGTGGAGCACAGGTTCCGGATGCGCAGGCTCAGCGGCCATGGCTCACGGGCCCAGCCGCTCCGCGGCATGTGGGATCCTCCCGGACCGGGGCACGACCCCGCGTCCCCTGCATCGGCAGGCGGACTCTCAACCACTGCACCACCAGGGAAGCCCTAACATTTCTATCTTTAAAGATGAGAAACTGAGGCCCAGACGAGCCAAGGTCTCACAGCGGCTAGTGGAGAATTAGGGCTGGGGGTCCAGTTTCAAACCCCCAGGTCTGTTTCCACTCTTCTGTATTAACCCCAATTTATTTCATAGAAACCTCTAGGATCAGGAAGAAATTTCCATCAAGCATTAAATATAGTCTCATTAAAGGAATCTCTACTTGCAGAGCTTCCCTAAATGATCTGTAAAATGGGGGTAGTCATAGTACTCATCTCATGACACTGAGACTTAAGGGGCTTAATGTAGAACACCTATAGTAAGGCTATTTCTCTGATAGCTATTGCTATGTTTGTCATTTACCATTTTTTTGTTTTTGTTTTTGCTGCGTGGACTTGTGCGATCTTAGTTCCCCAACCAGGGATCGAACACAGGCTCCCTGCTGTGGAAGGAGTCCTAACCACTGGTCATTTACCCTTTTAATTCCCATCCATTCGTGTTCAAATCTCCCATATTCTTTCTGAGACGTTGTATTACTGACCACAGTGATTCTGGAAACAACAGGATTGGGCCTAATCCAGGGTAGAGGTTTGGGGGTGTCCACGAGGGGTAAAAGTCTAACCAGGCCCAATGCCTTTGGCACCTGAAGGAGCTGTGGACAGATCTGTAAGCGCCTGAGCAGTGGGAGGGCCTGGGCGGGTGCCCCAAACCTCCTTACCAAGAAGCCGCTGCTGCTCAGGGGCAGGGATGTGCCCCAAGGCAGCCCTGGGAGATTCTCGCAGTCCCATTTTCAATTTGGGCCCTGGAGCTAAAGAGGTAAGTTGAGAATATTGATCAGCTCATCAGTGCACCATTAAGTCATTCTTCTTCCCCTTCTGAAATTTGGTGACGTGATAGACGAGGGGGCCGCCCCACACAGCACTGCGCCCGGGTGCTCAGGCCACTTCCTGTCACTACGCGGTCAGCCTGAGGCTGGGAACTCTTGATTTTAATATTTTGTTTTCCCTGTTCTTTTTCCCCTATGCACAGCCACCAAATTTCGCTCCACCTCAAGAGGGCACGGTGAAAAGTGGGCTAACCGGCAGCCGAGAAAAGTTGCCATGAAAGGGGGTCCCAGGACACCAGCTGATCTGGGCTATCAAAGAACTGCAGGTTCTCTGTCTTCCTGGGGCACCAGAGGATCTGGAGATAGGGAAAGTTGTTCATCTCAAGAAAAGACTGGGATACAGAATGAAGTAAGTCAGAAAGAGAAAAACAAATACCATACGCTAACATGTATATATGGAATCTAAAAAAAAAAAACGGTCATGAAGAACTTAGGGGCAGGACAGGAATAAAGACGCAGACGTAGAGAATGGACTTGAGGATACAGGGAGGGGGAAGGGTAAGCTGGGATGAAGTGAGAGAGTGGCATGGACATATATACACTACCAAACGTAAAATAGATAGCTAGTGGGAAGCAGCTGCATAGCACAGGGAGATCAATTCAGTGCTTTGTGACCACCTAGAGGAGTGGGATAGGGAGGGTGGGAGGGAGACGCAAGGGGGAGGAGATATGGGGATATATGTATACATATAACTGATTCACTTTGTTATATAGCAGAAACTAACACACATTGTAAAGCAATTATTCTCCAATAAAGATGTTAAAAAAAATGTATCTGAAAACCAAAAAAAAAAAAAAAAGAAAAGACTGGGGACCCAGTTTTAGAAGGAAAGAAAGGAGTGTGCTGGTGGAATAATACAGTAACCAGCACCAAATCTGTTTAGGTCACATCTTGGCAGGAAACCATGTCTGCCTCCTTTGTTTCCAGAATTCTGAGGCCAGGTGTATCAAATCACAAAACTTTAATCCCCATTGCTTTTCAGAAATAAACACACACACACACACACTAAAACTCCTCCGTATCCTAGGCAGTAAGCGTCATCACCCATCTCCCTACTGCCCCTTGGTACACACCAGCCCTGTTGGCCTTGTGAAAATTTATAAAACCATTTTCCTTCTAGTTCAAGGCCTTTCCATCTGCTGCTCCCTTTGCCCTGAATGTTCCTCCCCCATCCTTCACATAGCTGCTTCTCAGATTTCAGATCTCCTTAACCCTCTAAATTGGCCCTTTCCTGGGGGAGGGATGGAGTGGGAAGTTGGGGTTAGCAGATGTAAGCTATTATATATGGAATGGATAAACAAGGCCCTACTGTATAGCACAGAGAACTATATTCAATACCCTATGATAACCCATAATGGAAAAGGACATGAAAAAGAATGTATATATATGTATAACTGAATCACTTTGCTGTACAGCAGAAATTAACACAACATTATAAATCAACTATACTTCAATTTAAAAAAATAAATAAAAATAAAATAAAATAAATTCACCCTTTCCTCTCTGTGGTTACCCTCCATCTCAGCTCCCTGTTAAAGCCTTGACGCTCTCTTCCAGTGTCATTATTGAGTTTTCTAAATACATGCTGGTTTATTGTCTGTCTCTCCCATTGTACTCCATGAGGGCAGGGCCATGTCTGTTTTGTGCTCAGAATTCAATAGGTACTCACTAAGTATTCACCCAGCTGCTCAAACCAAAAGAATTGAAGTCATTCTCAAATCATCCAATGCAGCACAAATCTCGGCTCTACTTTCAAAATATATCCCCAAATCTGCCCATTTCTCACCACCATAAGTCCAAGCCAGCACCATACACCTTGAGTAGCCTCCTTCCTCCTCTCCCTACCTCTTCCCTTGCCTCCCTTCAGGCTACTCCTGGCCTAGAGGGGGATGGAAGGCTGATCAGGTCACCCTTCTGCTCAAAACCTCTAATGTCTTCCCATCACACACAATCAACTCCAGCCCCCTGCCATAACTTACAAGGACCGTGTGCCAGAGCCGTGGCCCCTTTCAGACCACATCTCCAAATACTCTCCGCTCTCACTTCACTCTAGACACACCGGCCTCTCCTCTGCTGCTCCGAATCCCAGGCATCCCCCTCAGGGCCTCTGCATTGGCTTTTTTTCTGCCTGAAATGCTTTCCACCACCGCCCCCCCCCGCAAAGCGGTCCCAGAGCTCACTCCCTCACTTCATTCAGCTCTTTACCAAATGTCACCCCTGCAGCAAGTCCTTCCCTGAAGAGTCTGTCTCATCAGTCCTGTCTATGCTGCACAGTCTGTCCTCTAAACATTTTCTTTCAAATTTTAAATGTATTTAATTACAAACACATTTATACTGCATTTTTGGTATTTAAAAAAATTTAATTTTGTAGATAAATATATGGCTTAGAATTCTAAAATTAGAGAAAGGCAAACAGTGAAAAGTCTCTTTTTTGCTCATGTCCCAAAGCTACCCAGTTCCTCTTCCCACAGGCAACAAAAATTACTTGTCTTTTGTGTATGCTCCCTCACATAGTTTAAGCATATACAAATATTTGTATGTATGTCTCTATATTCCTTTAAACTTTTTTCACTCACTGCCTATTTATGTATGTAAGTATCTATCATGTATTTATCTTTTTATGTGCTTTTTTATCAAATGGTAGCATACCTATATACACTATTTCACACCTTGTATTTTATTTTTACTTAGCAGCATAATTTAGATGTCTTTCCACATCAGTATATGAAGAGTCTTCTCATTCTTTTCTGCAGCTACATAGTATTCCCTTGCATGGATGTGCCGTAATTCATTTAACCCATCCCCTATTGATGAACATTTAGGTTATTTCCAATCTGTTGCCATTAAAAATGTCACATCATTTCATACACATGGAAATGTATCTGTAGAATAAATTCCTAGAAGTGGAAGGAAGCACAGGGACAAAGTGTTTATAGCACATTGCCATCCATAGAAGTTGGGCCAATTTGTACTTCTACCAGCAATATATGACAAGGTCTATTTTCCCACACCCTGGCCAACCAGCACGTTATCAAATTCCTGGATCGTTGCCGATCTGATGAGTGAATAATGGTATCTCAGTGCAGTTTCAGTATGCATTTCTATTATTACATGTGGAGTGTTTTTTCTTATACTGAAGAACCATCCCATGCACATTACTATATATAAAACAGATAAACAACAAGGACCTACTGTATAGCACAGGGAACTATACTCAGTATCCTGTAATAACTTATATGGGAAAAGAATCTGAAAAAAATATATATATCTGAAATATATATATATATATATCTGAATCACTTTGCTGTACATCTGAAACTAACACGACATTGTAAATCAACTATACTTGTTTCTATCAATAGTATTATGTAGTCTGGTTTATCAATCTTTTCTTCTTTGGCTTCTGGGTCTCCCATGGTTTCTTCATTTTTAAAATTGAAGTCTTTAATCTATTTGGAATTTATCCTGAGTAAGATACGGGATGTGGATACACTTTGTTTTTCTTGATCTCACATTGCTGTGGAAGTATTTGTCACCACAGCTCTAACTGATACCTGAAATGATTTTATATAGTTATGTGTTTGATCATTTGTTTTTTGTTTAGCACAAGATCATAAACTGCACTAGGGCAAGGATCTTGGCCATTCTTGTTTTCCACTGTATCCCTAGTACTAGCAAGCCCCTGGGACATAGTAGGTGCTCAATCAGTATTTCAAGAATAAAGGAACAAATGAGTAGGTGTATCACAGAGCTGCAATCACAATAATGTTTCATAACAAACCACCTCAAAACTCAGAGGCATATAACAAGAAGCTTTTTTTTTTGGCGGTCTGCAGCCTCTCACTGTTGTGGCGTCTCCCGTTGCGGAGCACAGGCTCCAGACGCTCAGGCTCAGGCTCCGGACGCTCAGGCTCAGCGGCCATGGCTCACGGGCCCAGCCACTCTGCGGCATTTGGGATCTTCCCAGACAGGGGCACGAACCCGTGTCCCCTGCGTCGGCAGGCGACCTCTCAACCACTGCACCACCAGGGAAGCCCCAACAAGAAGCTTTCATTGCTCAGTCACACAAGAAATAATCTTGTTACCTGGGTCCTTCCTCCTAGAGATTCTGATTTAATTGGTCTGGGAGGCAGCTTAGGCATATGGATTTTTTTCCCGAAAACTTCGCAGGAAATTTTTACGTGCAGCAATGTTTGAGAACCTCTATTTTAAATAATGTTTGCTATTATTCTAACTGATTGTGTCAGAGTCTTGAGATGCTTAATTATGATGCCATTATCTGAAGCATAATAATGAGGAAACTGAGGGAGGTGGAAAGAGAAGTGGAACTTGGATTATGTTTACACAGAACAGAAAGGTGAAATTTTAGGAGCTACACGTTTAATCAACATAAGCAGTCAAGCTATAGAATTCAGGTCCCAACAAGAATAATACAACATCTTGTCTCATGGAGAGGGGAAGATTCCTTGTCAAATGGCTCAAAGCCCCCAAATACTAAGGACTTAATAGAGTTCATCTCACAATGACATACCATGTGAAGTATATTGAGAAAAATATTGGCATTTGCTCTTGCTATGAGATGCACTCAGGTTAACTCTGTAGAGTTAGGCCGAGATCATCTGACGCCATGACAATTTTTCCTTCCTAGGAGAAGCAGATGAAATTTTAAAAGGGTGATGATGTATCTATTGTCCTTTGGCAAGGTGCTGCCAAGGTCCCTGGACTTCTCCCCCACAAAACAGGCTGTATTAACAGATCTATTGTCTGCAGCATCTTTGTTTAAAAGCCCTGCTGGATTAATTTTTTTAATATAAATTTATTTATTTTATTTATTTATTTTTGGCTGTGTTTGGTCTTCGTTGCTGCGCGCAGGCTTTCTCTAGTTGTGGCAAGTGGGGGTTACTCTGTGTTGCAGTGCGCGGGCTTCTCATTGTGGTGGCTTCTCTTGTGGCAGAGCACGGGCTCTAGGCACGTGGGCTTCAGTAGTTGTGGCACACGGGCTCAGTAGTTGTGGCTCACAGGCTCTAGAGCACAGGCTCAGTAGTTGTGGCGCATGGGTTTATTTGTTCTGTGGCATGTGGGATCTTCCCGGACCAGGTCTTGAACCTGTGTCCCTTGCATTGGCAGGCGGATTCTCAACCACCACGCCACCAGGGAAGTCCCCTGCAGGATTAATTTTCTGATATATTGCCTCCATACATAAATTGGGGAGAAACTTCTTCCTTTGTAACTCAGGTAAAAGGAGAGAAGTTTACAACTGGATATCACCTCAGGGCCACACTTTCTGCACCATGGAAAGAAGAACTCTCCTATCTATCTCACCATTGGAACAGCTGCCTGGTTGTCACCCAGGGGCCTGCTCAAGCTCTGGAGTCCAACACTGTTTATACTGAAGAGTAGATGATAGAGGACATTTCTTGGCATTGTGAATTGTGAGTAAAGGGAGAGAGAAACCCTTTGGCCAGTGTCTTTCTTTTGGGTCCTGCAGCCATGTCACTGTGATCTGAAGAATCAAAGTGCTGTCTAGCCCAGAGAGGGGAGTCATTGCTAATCATGGCAAGCTCTAAAATAACTGTGTGTTTTGAGTGGCATCTAGCACTCAATGGGCACTTAATAAATATTCACTAATAACATTAGGGCACTCAACACCAAACAGGATGATAAGGCCGTCTTTTTTGGTTGTTTTATACTTGGGTAATTGATAAAAATAATTGCACAGCTTTAAACGTTTAGCAGTGATTAGCTAAAACCATCACCTCGAAGCCCTTCCCACTTTGATAAACTCATTCCCATTAAAATTCTCAGAACCTGAGGAACAGCAGGGAAAGAAGCCAATAAAAGCATCTCAAAGAGTTTTACATTATCTCCATAAGCTATCTAATCTAGCCATTTTGAATGATCTATGTAAATTAATTACACTTTTTAATTAGGTGGTCTTTTAGCTTGCATATTGAAGTTTACCAGTAATTACAGCGAGGCAGGAGGTCACTTGATTGGTATGGGAAACAAGAGGCCTTTATTTCATTGAACTGAAACACTGGATGCTTAGGAAAAAGAAAACTGTCAAATTTATGCCAGTTTTCAAAATTCAAACTGCGCAGATCTTGTCCATTTTTTTTTTTCCCTTCTGTGGCTCACTGGGGGTTTTTCTTCATAAGTATCAGAATGACTTCTAAACACCCACTGACTCAAAACTATTATAATAGACCAGCTCAGAAGCTTGAATTTTGCATCCCTAGTGCTAGGGGGGAGCAAAGCCTACTCTTTTGATATTAGTCACATTAAATGCCATTGAATTACTAGTGCAGTTGTTTCCAGATGTGACTTTATTTTGTTTCTGCAGGCAGACAGTCTGTGATTTTCATTAACTTCATCATTTAAGCAACAACAACAACAGCGAAAAACAACCCCCGCAAAAGCTAGTGCTATACTTTATGCCAAGCAGGACAAAGTATTCTTTAATTAAACAAATATAGTGGTCATTGTAGTGAACAGAGTGCATTTAACATCTTTAAAATATTTGTGAATGACATTTCATGGCTCTTTCCCTCATCTCATCTTGCACCAGGATCCCAAATTTCCCTTCTTTTTCTACATTTTTGTGACCTGGGCTGTCCAATAGTAGATCAGTGGGTAGAGAGTTGTGCAAGAAGCATTTGCTGATCTAATGCAATCCTTGGGAAAATCAGGATTGCTAATTAAAAACCACAGAGTGAATAAAAGTCTTGACCCAGAGGAATTCTCCTATCTGCAGCTCAGAGGGAGCTTCATTTTCATGCCAGCACACACACATCATCACAATCCTGGGAGTTCAGTTAATTTCCCGCTGGTCATGCTTCCTCATGGGCCAAGGGCTACGCTTCTGTGAGATGGCATGGCCATCCCCCCCGCCCTCCCCCACAAAGGGCAAGGGCAGGTTATTCTAGTCTCTTTATCCAGCTTTGCATTTTCAAATCACTTCCAACAGGGCAGTGTGATAGAAGGGGCAACAGCTTGGGCATCAGGAGGCTTGGGTTCAGGCCTGATTATCTGTGCAGAGGGCAGGGTGACTGCAGTCAGCCCATCATGTCCCTGGGGGCTCCCACTTTCCTCATCTGTGAAAGGAGGGATTCACGTGGACCCGTGTGATCACAAGTTCCATCCACTTCCAATAACTTCCAAGGCTGTCTCTGCTGAAGCTTTTCTTTTTCCCTCAATTTATCGTGCATTTAGCTACACAGATGTAAGCTCTTAGAAGGCGGGAATCAGATTTTATTCCCTTTCTCGACCCCCAGCTCCTAAAGGCTGAACATTGTAAAAGTCCAATAAACATTTGTTGAATGAATGGGACTGAAAAATCAAGATGGTGAAGTAATATGTTTTATTGATGTTAGTAGTAGGAGTAGCAGCAGAAGCAGCAGCAAACGTTTTTTTTCTTTCTAACACATACTCTAAGCTAAGCATTGTGCTAAATCCTTTATATGGTTTGTCTCAACTAGTGGAAGGAGACAAGCTCATATTTTCTTTTTCCCTCTCTGGTGGACCCTGCTAAATAGAATTCACTCACATATGGGTTCGTCCTTACCAGTAGAACCTCAGTGTTGCTTGAGGCAGCAATGTAAATGCTAGAACAATTACCTCTCCCAGAACTCTTGCTTCTTGCGGTAAACCCAAGTGGCCCAGTTCTGGTCAATGAAAGTAAGCAGAAATCTATAAGGTAGGACTTCCAGGAAAGCTACTGTCTCCCAGATAAAAAGGGGAAATGTCAGCTGGAATTTGCCTTCTGTCATTTCACCTTCTCTTTCTTCCTGCTTGGGACTTGGACTCGGTGCCTGTAGGCAGGTGGATCTTGTTATCACATGAACAAAAGCCACAGGTAAAGGCTGGTGGAACAGGAAGTGACAGGGAGCCTGGACCCTGGGAGGCTTCCTTGAGTGGCTGTCTCAGACCTTCACTGTACCTCCAGACTCCTGGCTGTATGAGGAAGATACCTCTAACCAATGCATTCTACCTTGCCTACGTCCATCCATCATGATACTACAATGAGTGTTTTTGCAAACAGTATTTCTAACCTTTGTGGGGGTTTTTTTTGTTTGTTTTTTTGCGGTACGCGGGCCTCTCACTGTTGTGGCCTCTTCCGTTGCGGAGCACAGGCTCCGGACGCGCAGGCTCAGGGACCATGGCTCACGAGCTCAGCTGCTCCGCGGCATGTGGGATCTTCCCGGACCGGGGCACGAACCCGTGTCCCCTGCATCATCAGGCGGACTCTCAACCACTGCGCCACCAGGGAAGCCCTCTAACCTTTGTTTTTATAAGCTCTGGCCTACTCCTACCAAGAGCCATGTCACTTCTGCCTCATTTCCTGCTTCTCCATAACTTTCTATCTCTCTAGCTCAGCCTTTGACCGTTTTTTTATTAACTGGGCAGAAGACCTTAATAGACATTTCTCCAAAGGCATACAGATGGCCGAAAAGCACATGAAAAGATGCTCAACATCACTAATTATCAGAATAATGCAAATCAAAACTACAATGAGGTATCACCTCACACCAGTTAGGATGGCCATCATCAAAAAGTCTACAAACACTAAATGCTGGAGAGGGTGTGGAGAAAAGGGAACCCTCCTATACAGTTGGTGGGAATGCAAACTGGTACAGCCACTGTGGAGAACAGTATGGAGGTTCCTTAAAAAACTAAAAATACAACTACCATATGACCCAGCAATCCCACTCTTAGGCATATACCCAGAGAAAACCGTAATTCTAAAAGATACATGCACCCCAATGTTCATTGCAACACTATATTTTAAAAATTTATTTATTTTATTCATTTTATTTTTGGCTGTGTTGGGTCTTAGCTGCTGTGCGCGGGCTTTCTCTAGTTGCGGCAAGCGGGGGCTACTCTTTGTTGCGGTGCACGGGCTTCTCATTGTGGTGGCTTCTCTTGTTGCAGAGCACCGGCTCTAGGCGTGCGGGCTCAGTAGTTGTGGCATGTGGGCTCAGTAGTTGTGGCTCATGGGTTCTAGAGCACAGGCTCAGTAGTTGTGGTACACGGGATTTGTTGCTCCACAGCATGTGGGATCTTCCCGGACCAGGGCTTGAACCCGCATCCTCTGCATTGGCAGGCGGATTCTTAACCACTGCGCCACCAGGGAAGCCCTGCAGCACTATTTACAATAGCCAAGACATGGAAGCAACCTAAATGTCCGTTGACAGATGAATGGATAAAGATGATGTGGTATATATACACAATGGAATATTCCTCAGCCGTGAAGAAGAATGAAATAATGCCATTTGCAGCAACATGGATGGACCTAGAGATTATCATACTAAGTGAAGTAAGTCAGAAAGAGAAAGACAAATATCATATGATATCACTTATATGTGGAATCTAAAAAAAATGATACAAATGAACTTATTTACAAAACAGAAACAGACTCAGACACAGAAACAAATGTATGTTACCAAAGGGGAAACGTGGGGGGAGGGATAAATTAGGAGTCTGGGATTAACATACACACACTACTATATATAAAATACATAACCAACAAGGACTTACTATATAGCACAGGGAACTCTACTCAATATTCTGTAATAACGTATATGGGGAAAGAATCTGAAAAAGAATGGATATATGTGTATAAATAATTGAATCAGCTGTACACCTGAAACTAACACAACATTGTAAATTAACTATACTCCAATATAAAACAAAAATTAAATTTAAAAAGTTAACAGCCAAGAAAAAAAGGGAGGGGCACCTTACTCATCATCTAATCACAACTCTCATTTTGATAGAGGAGAAATGGAGACCCAGGAAATTTAAATGACTTGCTTACCAGGGTGACAGCACCCATCCTGGTACCAGAGGGAAGACAGTACCTACCAGCTGAAAATGATAAAGCCAAAAAGACAGACAGCCTGAGCCCTAAATCATATCACTGAGCTGTGCTGTTCTGAGCTCTGAACCGTCTACCCCCAGACTTCTAGTTGTTTGGGACTCTTGATCACCTTTATTGCTTCAATCAGTATTGGTCAGGTGTTCTGTTACTGGCAGCTGAACACATGCTATGTGATCCAGGGCTCTTCTGAAAACTCTCTTCAGTTTTTTCATTTTAGTTCCTGCTTGAGATGACTTGGATAGTTGTGGTGTAGTAAACAAAATCCAGACTAAAAGGTTTCTGTTTGTCCCTTCCTCTGGGCTCCAATAAGACCTTCTATGACTCCGATTCTGGCATCAGTTTCGATGTGTGGGTTCCCCCACACATACCACCAAGAAGTTCTCGATACCAGCTGGGTGTCCTACAATTCAACTCAATTCTGTTACTATCTACCTGGAGATAACATTATATCCCACAGGTTATGGGCTCAGTCTTATAAGACTTCCCCCACCCCAGAACTTCAGAGGTCAACTGCAAGCCCAGGTTATTGCCAATTGACTGTAGATTGGAGGTTCCAATAACCCCTTCCTTGAGTTATTAATTTGCTAGAGTGGCTCATAAAACTAAGAGAAATATTTTACTTACCACATTACTGGTTTATTGTAAAACGATCTAACTCAAGAACAGCCAGATGGAAGAGATGCATAGGGCAAGGTATGGGAAAAGTGCTCAGAGCTTCCATGCCTTCTCCCCAACCTCTAAGAGCTCACCAACCCGGAAGCGCTCAGAACGCTCTCCTATTGTTTTTTTTTTTTTTTTCCTCCTATTGAGTTTTTATGGAGGCTTCCTTACACAGGCATCATTGACTAAATCATTCAGCCCCTCTCACCACCCTGGAAGTCAGGGGGTGGGACTAAATTTCCAACCGTCCAATCATACAGTTGGCTCCTCTGGCAACCAGCCCCATCCGTCTGTGCTTTCCAAAAATCACTGCAGTAACACAAACTCAGGTGTGATTGAAAGGGGCTTGTTATGAATATTATCGCTCTTATCACTTAGGAAATTTCAAGGGTTTCAGGAGCTCTGTGCCAGAAACAGGAGGAAGACCAAATAAATCTTTTTCTTTCTTCCTTCCCTCCTTTCTTCCTCCCTCTCTCCTTCCTTTCTTTTTCTTTCTTTCTTTTCTCTTTCTTTTCTTTTTCTTTCCTTTTCTTTCTCTCTCTTTCTTTTTCTTTTCTTTCTTTCTTTCTTTTTTTCTTTCTTTCTTTCTTTCTTTCTTTCTTTCTTTCTTTCTTTCTTTCTTTCTTTCTTTCTTTCTTTTTCTTTCTCTCTCTCCTTCTCTCTTTCTTTTCCTCCCTCCCTCCCTCCTTCCTTCCCTTCTCTCTCTCTCCTTTCCCTCCTACCTTTCTTTTTTTGGTAGAACAATGATTGTTTTTTTCCCTTCCAGTTTTATTGAGATATAACTGACACATAACACTGTATATGTTTATGATATACAGCATGAGATTTACATACTTCATGAAGTGACCATCACACTAAACCCAGTAAATATCCATCATCTCATACAAGTACAAAATTAAAGAAATAGAAACATTTTTTTCTTGTGATGAGAACTCCCAGGATATACTCTCAACTTTCATATATAACATACAGCAATGTTAGTTATATTAATCATGCTGTATATTACATCACCACCACTCATTTATCTTATAAGCTAGAAGCTTGTACCTTTGACTGTCCTTATCCAATTGTCCCTTCCCCCACCCCTACCTCCCACCCTCCTTCGTCTCTGGTAACCACAAATCTGATCTCTTTCTCTATAACTTGGTTTTTGAATATGTATTTCTTATTATAAATCTCAACATCACATTGATCTTTATAACAGCACTTGGTCCCCTACACTGTAAGGATTAGTTAGCGGATCATGAGCTTCTCAACTCTGCGTTCCCAGAGCCTAGCATGGTGCCTGGCACCCAGCAGGTGCTGAGTGCATGGCTGTCATGAATGGATGAAGAATAGGTTCTAATTCTGTGCCCGTGTTACAAATCAGCGTGCGGCTACTGCTCTTATTTTGTCTAGAGGCCCAGCTATTTCCTCTCCGCACAGTTTGCTAAATTCCCTATTTATAAACAATGCAATACTTTCATTTTCAATGTAGCTTTTCCCCTGACAGAAGCATGCAGCTTTGGCTCTAAATCATAATTTTCCCACCACTCCTGGGATGTCCACATCTCTGTCTTTGGTGAAAGTGGATGTGAAAGTTGGATATTCAGAAGAGAGCAACCCCTAACTGGAATTAACCTGAACACTAAACTATGTTCTGCCAAGGGTCTGGAGGGAGGGGAGGGTGGAGGAATCGGTGCAGTGGTGTCAGCTGCCCTGCGAGGCTGAGCTAAGTCTCTGGAGAGTAGGCCACAGACATCCCAAGGCCAACCCAAGGCTGAGTGACCACGTCTAGGATACTCACACCTTAAATCTTCAAAAAGGAGGCCACCGGTGAGAGCACCTAGAGAGGCCCTGCTTTACATCTCCTCGGGGCTTTCTGATGGGGAAGGGAGGCTGTGGGGCTGACAGCCACATCCCTCAGTGGGGAGGAGAAGACGCCAGCTGTGCTCTTCTCCCTGGAATCTGCCCAGCTGGGGGCGCTGTTAGCAGCCTGCTGGGAGATCTGCACACTTGGGAAGTCCGGGGAGAAGCTGGTTTGCTTCGTATGACTCAGTCTCTACAGAACAACAAGATCTTTAAACAATACTAATTAAAACATGTCACTCCCTGGGTTAAAATCGTGGTGAACTCTCGTTAGAACAAAACCTTAATTTCTTTCCTTAGCTTATAAAGCCCCACAAGTTTTTCTACTACTTTCCCCATCACTCACTTGGCTCCTGCCCCACTAGTTCTTTTCTTAGAATACACCTAGCACCTTTTTGTCTTGGGTTTCACACTAGTTGTTCCTTTTTGCTTGGAATACGATTTTCTGATATAGAGCTCAGCTCAAATGTCACCTCTCAGGAAGTCCTCCCTGATCACCCAGTTGTTCTCTAGCGCATCATTTAATGTTAATTCTATGCACAGAACACATTACTGCTATTTTCTTGTTTACTTATTGTCAGTATCCATGAGTTGTATGCTCCTCAAGAGAAGAGATCTTTGTCTGTCTTGCTCACCATGGCATCCTAGCTTCAAAATAGTGCCTAATAGTACAGGCTCAAGAAATGCTTGTTACGTAAGTTTAATTCTTTAATCTATTTAAGCTGTATTTTGTTGTGTGGAATGAGATAGAAATCAATTTTTATTTTTCTCAGACTTTCTTAATTCCATATATATATTATCCATCCTTTTACCACTAACTCGAGATGCCACCTCTATCAGGTACTTATGTATTGATACACATACTTAGGGTGGGTTTGGGTTTTCTAGTCTATTCTACTGACTGACAGTTTAACGTAGATTTTTTTTTTTTTTTTTTTTTGAGGTACGCGGGCCTCTCACTGCTGTGGCCTCTCCCATTGTGGAGCACAGGCTCCGGACGCGCAGGTTCAGCGGCCATGGCTCACAGGCCCAGCCGCTCCGCGGCATGTGGGATCTTCGCGGACCGGGGCACGAACCTGTGTCCCCTGCATCGGCAGGCGAACTCTCAACCACTGCGTCACCAGGGAAGCCCCTGACTGACAGTTTAATGGTGTGCTGGTTTCACTGTTTTAAATGCAGTAATTTTAAGTTTCAATATCCAACTGCACTACCTGCTACTCTTATCCCCTCTACCCCTTAGCAATTCTCAGTTTTCAAGATTTTCTTGCATAGTCTCACCATTTATTTTTCTCTATTTTGATAATTGTGACATTACATTTATATATTAATTTGTGGAGAATTGCCATCTTTAAAATGTTCTCACCAACAGCGTATTAGATTGTCTATTTCCCTATACTCTTACTGCATAGTATCAATTAAAAATTCTGTTAATCTATTAGTTTCACCAATTTTTTTTTCTTTTTATATTACAATTTTTGACTCTGTTGAAATTTACTTTGGTGTGAGAGGTGAAATAGAAATCCAGCTTTATTTTTCCTTCAAATGATTAGCTGGTTATCCCAATACGATTTATTGAATAATCTTTCTGATGTCTGAAATATCCTTTATCACATACTAAATTTATATATATATATATATATATATATATATATATATATTTGGGCTTGCTTCTGGACTCTATTCTCTTTGATTTTCTATTTTTTACCATACATTTAATTATCACAACTTGATAAATTTTAATATTGAGCAGAGCTAGTTTTCCCTCATTACTATTTTTTCATATCCCCCTCCCAGATATTCTTTCCTGTTAAAATTTTTTTTAATTGCATTTTAGGATCATTTCCTAACATTCCCCTCCTCTCTCCAAACCATGTTGTATTTTATTTCATTGAATTTACAGATGGACATATGGAGAAACCTCATTTTGACAATATCAACTTTCCATATGTAGCACAAGTCATTTTTTAAAATGTCATCTTCTATGACTCTTCTTAGGGACTTATTTTTCCATTATGTTTAGTTATTGCTGGCATATAGAAAAGCTTTTGGGTTCTATGTATTTATTTTTTACGACTGCTGTAACAAGGTACCACAAACTAAGTGCCTTAAAACAACAGAATTTATTATCTCATAGCTCTGGAGGCTAGAAGTCTGAATCAAGCTGTTGGTGGAGCCACAGTCTCTCCAGGAATCTAAGGGAGATTCCATGCCTTTCTCATATCTTCTGGTGCCACCTTGCTATTCCTTGGCTTGCAGCTGCATAACTCCACCCTCTGCCTATGTTGTCATGTGGCCTTCTCGCTGTTTCTTAAAGCTGTCTTATTAGCACATCGGTCATACTAGATTAAGGGCCTACCCTACTCACTAGTGTGACCTCATCTTAACTGATGAAATCTGCAAGGACCCTATTTCCAAATAAGGTCATATTCTGAGGTACTGGGGGTTAGGATTTCAACGTATCTTTTTGGAGCACATAACTCAACCCATTACAGTTTTACATATTCATTTTGCAGCTACCCACTTTAATTTCCTCAATGCTTCTAATTATTTTACGGATCACGTCCTTGTGTTTTCCTGGTATCAATACATATCAACTGCATATCATGTAAATAATGCCTCTTTTCAATTTATTTATTTCATCCTTTTATCTAAGCTCATTGGCTAGTACTTTATCATACCTAGTCAACAGGTATTCATCTTTTAAAAAACCCCATTCATTCGCACTTATTCTTCTGTGAACTCTGTGTTTTCATCCTTTATCTTTTGTACTAGGAATTTTTTCTTATTAATTTGGAAAGTCTTTTTGAGCATTAAAAATATTAATCTTTGGTGACATATATTGCCCCCAAGACTTTGAAAGCACCTTGTCACCTATCCAACAGTCAACACAAAGCACAGAAAATATAAGGGTGTAGATCTACTGTAACATAAATTAATCACAGCTTTCTGTGCAACAGTCTAATACAGGAACAAATACCTCTCATAAGAGCAATAAGACTAATAGTGAAGTGCAATGTAGAAGCACTCTTGAAAATTTCAAGTACTCTAATACTTAAAACTTGTTTCATACTGCACCATTTCTAAACCATTCAATTTCTTTCCAGCTAAAGCAATCAAACGAGTCTCAAGGACTAAATTATCTGATTAACCCTTTAATGTCAAATGCTTCACAGCTCTTGCTCACATACTATCAAGTTTACACTGACATTTAAAGGCCCCAACTCACCATCAAGGAAAGGATTAATCTGTCCTTGGTTTATTTAAATGACCAAATAATAAGATTAAAGTGATAACCAGCTGTAGGATATGTCCTTATTAAATTTGATAGGATTTTTTAAAAGCCAAGTAATGTAATGAAGTTTGCAAAGTAATTTAGATTAACCAGGTTTGACTGCTCAATTTGGAAGTGATTCAGTGCACAGGTACAGGCATAGAGACAATTTTTAAATATTAGGCTTTGATTGTTCCTCACCAGAAATTCATGAAAAGTGAAATGAACATTTCAATATATTGCTATAACCAGCTTTCATTACTCATAAACACGTGCTTATCACTTTTTTTTTTTAATCCTCCCAAGTAGCTGTTTACATGACTTATCCAGATGGTACAAAATAGGATAAAGGAAGGACAATCTAGTTCTTGAGATGTTAATACTCATCCAAAATGTGAATGTCCCAAAAACACAGCCAGAAAGCTCCAGGACTTTGGGAGAGTACTTTGATTTACTAGGACTGAATCCCTATTAGACATGTCCAAGTGAAAATGCTGAAACTTGGGAATCCTCTCAATGGCATTAAAATCAGCCTGGATTTGGTCACTTTACTCATTCCATATGTTATGTCTGTTTATCCTATGTACATTCTTACTTACTTAGAAATGATGTGACCTTTGCTATACAAAGAAACACAGAAAAATTAGGTTTACTACTTGATTCTGCCACTTGTCTTCGTTTTGCCTGTCTAATCTATGGATGCCATTGTATTGGTCTGTGCAAGGACTAACAAACGTTGAATAATTACATATTACCAGGACACTTCATGCCTGCAATGTGTGTAAATTTGCACACATTCACTGAGACAACTGCTCTGAGACCTAAGAAGTTGATAGCTATATATCAAAGAAGTTTATATATATCTATATCTATATGGTATATATATCTATATAAAATTAGTTTATATATATGAGAATAATATATAAATTTTATAAATATTACTTTAATTATTATACTAAGGTAGTGTTTTTCACAACCCAATAGCAGGTGGTCATGATCAGATGAAAGAGAACAGAAAACATCTGAGGAATTGTACATATTAAGGATGCTTTTTATTTTATGTATATATGGACCCCCATATATATATGCACTGGGTCACAATCAAAAATGTGTTTCTTATTGTGCTTTGTGGTCAAAACAGTTTGAAAAGCATTGTATTAAATGTATTTTGTTTGTGATGAGATGGAATCCTTCACAGCATTCTTTGTCTCACTCTAGAAGTTAGACATGTTTTTGCTTTTCACTTATTCTACAAATGTTAATTGAGCAACTGCTGTATGTTAATGGGGGTCAGGTATTGGTACAGGGAGAAAAAGGGCAACATTACTTTAGGGAATTTCTACTTATTGTTACACAATGTAAGGTTCTAAATAAAAGCTTAAAAACAAATTAATGCTAAATTGATTATAACTGTTCTTAATGTGCCTCTTGGCCACAAAAACAAGTGGAATGTGTCAAAATTCTCAGGAATAAGCCTTCCCAGAATGTTAAGCTTCTTGCTGCTTCTCATCAATCCCTGGAGAGAGCCAGTATAAAATCTATAGTAGTTGAGATAGGAATTCTCTAACGATACATTTCTTTTCATCTACCTTGTTGATTTCTTCTTTATTAGGCTTTTTGGCAAGACAATAATTTTTTCAGTAACCAAGATCTGGGTCATGGCTGCAAAACTTACCCTTCAGTATTACTCTTCTCAGGAGGGAGATATGTTCTCTTCAAGTTTTAACTGATAAGGAAACCATTTGCTATGAATATATATGATATTTGTGTATTTGGCAGAAGGATGAAATGAGATATTTTACATTAAAATAATAAAATATTTAAAAACTCAATATGCCAAAAACAAAAAAATAAGCCCCAAACCAGAAAAGGCCCACCTGTTCTGTTCTTAATACCAACCACAAAATAATCTAACTCTGAAGAGTTCAATTCTCCTGTACTCAAATCTCTAACAGTGAACCTTAGTATAAAACTTTACATTGTAATTATAATTTTTATTTCCTCATTTGTCCCCTCTTCTACCTCAAATACTTTAAAAATGGCATGTAGTATGTTTTATTTTTTTAAAGATCTTTATTGGAGTATAATTGCTTTACAATGGTGTGTTAGTTTCTGTTCTACAACAAACTGAATCAGCTATACATATACATATATCCCCATATCTCCTCCCTCCTCCGTCTCCCTCCCACCCTCCCTATCCTTTTAATATGTTTTTAAATGATGACATTTCAATTTAGAAATGCTTCAGATATGTTATTCTCTGATGAAGAAATTTTCTGAATGTTTAAGTTTTATTTTATAAATGATACATTCTGTGCTTTAAAACAGAGTAGCCTTCAGAAATAACATTAGGAAAGAATAGTATTATTTTTCTCTTTGATCTTTTTGACAGATTCAAGAAATGTTATAGTTTCTAGTGATCATTTGCAATTTCCAAAATCAGACCCACCATACTACAAGTATGTATTTTATAGCAGCAAAAGTTCAAGTTCTCTTATTTTTTCAATTACGAGCTTTAAAGTTTAAATGTTATTGTTACTAGTTTGGTTCATTAGATCATGGCTCATGTTAGGTAGGTGACATAAGGCTCATATACATTTTCTAGAAATATAAGAAAACTAAAGTTGTCATTTATTTTTGGGAAATAAACTCAAATGATTAGGTTATGGATTTACAGTAGTACTGGGAAAAAGCTTTGTGATGCAACAATACCCTTTTTTCTTGTCAATCAAGACAATCCAGGTTTGGCTATGGCCAGTGCATGCTATAGCTGACTTGTATCTTCCCAGCTCTGTTTGGCTGATGTCACGTTAGTCACTTGAAATCAGTCACAGTGCGAGTATTTACACTACAGAAATCAGCAAAAGCTACAAACCAGAGGTTCCCTTCCCATTTTGAAAAGCCACTAAACATTTCCCAGCACACCACTGGCAACAGCCATTATTCCTTTAAAATACAATTCAATTCTTTATTGTTCATAAGAATCTTATTCTTGAAGATCTAAATGGTTGGTGTTTTCTGTATAAATCTGACTTTCTGGAAAAAGATTTATATGTTTCTCATTAGTTCATAGTGATGGAAATGTTGGACTTTCACTGTGAATAAATAAATATGTAAGGCTGTATCCACAGAGAGGTTCTTACTCTCTTACCTGCGAGTTGTATCCTCCTCAGAATAAAATATTCAAAATTTGTATTTTTATCTTAAAAAAAAAGTAACCTATTTTTAACTTAATCCACGCTTAAGCAGCAAAATATCTAGACTTTAAATAGGACCTAACAGATTTTAATTCTCTGTCAAAAATGGCTATGACTTAATGATAAAAGGTTCATTAAAATATGCTGTAAAGTACAAAAGAAGCAATTTTATTAGATGAACTCATTTATTTGACACATTAAATCAGGCAAAGAAAAACATATGCACTGCATAAAAAGAATCACATTCTCATACTACTTGGACACATAGCAGTGGTCAAAAATAATGAATTGTGGAATGGATCCCAGGACTTAATGCAAAAAAACACCCTGTATAGAAAACCTTCAGGCTTCTAACTTCACTGAATCCAGTACTAAACGTGCCTCCTTATATTCCTCAGCTTCTCCCAAGTCTTTTTCACTCTCCTGAAATTAAATATAATAAAAATTAGGTTTATCCTTCTCGAACTTCAGTACTTTAATTACTCAGATATTACAAACCATCAACATAAGCAGCTCAAAAATTAAAACAAAAAGGATCCCAAGCCTCACCTAAATATAGTATAATTCCACAGATTTCTGAAGAACAATTCTGTTCTTTCATTACAGGTAAGGGAAGAAATAACAGGTTTGGTTTTGTTTCATTGTATATACTCATACAATAAGTGAAAAACATGGTCATCTAAAGGTACTGGCATTAAGTAATTAAATTAAAACCTCAGAAAAAATTTTAAAACACTGCATTCTCACTTGGTCAACACATCACCATACAAATGTAGTTATTATTAGTAATGCACTAAAAGTAAAAAATTATTTACTAGTGTGTTACATATATAATGACATTCAGACCAAAATAATCCTCCAACTACTCACAATGACAAAGGCGGCTACTGGTGTCACACCAGAGTTAAGTACAATCTTTGAATCAGAAAAGTGAACTGTCTGCTTGGTATTGAGTATTATACACACTACTACAAGGAAACAGACTGACAGCTTTCATTTTCTGATTAAAGACTCAAAGATTGAGTCTTTCCTTGGTATTTTACACAGAAAACTTTTACTAACATATTGTAACAGTAACAGAAATGAAATAATATCATCTAAGTTACTGTGCATAGCAAATTTTGATTTTTTAATAAATAAATAAAGCAATAGCAATTCAAGGCAATAAAAGATGGATATATACAAACACTTACAGGGCAGAGGGAATAAAGTGTGTGTATATGTATTTAATATGAAATTTTAAAGCAAAAAAGACTGAGGATTTGCTTAATTCAGACTACAAGTAAGAATTTCTGAAACTTCTGTATTACACCTAAACTATGTCTTTGTTCTCTGTCAGAAAATATAAGCTCTTCGAGGGTACAGATGCTGCTGAATATATCCTCACACACAAGTATATCATCCAAAGACAATATTATTTTTTTCAAGCAGTTTCTATTACTTTCTCAGCTACTACATTCATGAGAGAAAAAAGCATTTCAATTTTCAGGAAATACAAATGATGCTTTTGTTTTGGGTAATATTTTAATAGAGTAATTATTTCCTGCTTTCATCTATCTTTTATTTCATCTGTCTTTTAACCATAGCTTCATTTTTGGCTTTAAAGAGAGTTTTCCTGCCTTTAAAAGGTTCCTATAGTTAAATATGAGTTCTGTGTCAAAAGTAAAGTAAAATGTAAGTATTTCTCTCTGTTTTTCTACAGATTTAGTCCTAATATTATTTTGGTGGGAAAACAAATCTCACTCTCTTTCCAAGAATACATATACATGATCATACTGAAAAAGCCTCACACTACTTTTGTTATATAGGGAAAACTATGAATCAGGAGACAGCTATGTAGCTGGTAATTAATATTAGCTCAAGAACTAGAAACATAAAATGAGGTTAATAAAGGAAATGATAGAATTCATCAAATTATCATCAAACAGCAATAATAATCGGCTGGTATATAGTGTTATGCTTTTATCTCTATTAAGAAATAAAAAAGATGACTTTGCATTTTTCTTAGAACGCTTTTTAAAATCATTCTGCCACTGTATCACAAGACATTTATACCAGCAAGTATGATAAGAGTGTTATACAGCTCCAAGTTAATATGAGAGCACTGCCTAAATATTACTGTACAGGGTTTTCTTTACTCTCTCAAATCGATTTAGGTTTGAATTGGAAAGAATTCCAAATCCTTTTTAAAACAGCCCAAATTCATTTGAAACATTTGGATCTTTTAAAATTTCAAACAGACTACTCACCTTTAATGTGTCAAAAAAGATCTTTATGTGTGAAAACCAAATCATTCAAGATATTGCTGGACAGTATTAGTACTATGAATACCTACCATGATAACTCAAATATATTTAATTAATTAAGTTTAAATAAATAAACACGTTAGACACAGTACTTTTACTGGAGGTATAACTTAAAACACCACTTAAACTCCATTAATTATTTAAAAATAAACTGGTGCATTGAGCAAGTAAACAAAATGTCACCAACTAGCTTTCAGTGTTAAACATTTAAAATTTTGGCCTTTCGTGTATTAGATTGAAAAAAATTGAAACATAAGACAGATAAGTATTACTTACTAATAACTGCAGAAGATCAGTATATGCAGCTTCCAACCTGCGCTGGCAATCTGGGATCATCATCCGGGACTCTTGCAGGATCTCTGCCTATAATGAGAATCTCTGTGAGACATGCAGAAATGGTAGAACTTATGCATTTAGCTCATACCTCTGAAAATATATAAAATGATTTAGAGGAATCAGAAAAAAATTACTGTTATGTTAAATTGTTCAATATTTTAATTTTAATTGTGTTTATTATAAGTTAGAAAGAATGACTATCATAATGTAAAATATACAAAGTACAAGTTTTACACCTAAACCTCTTTGGTAATCACCCTCTCATGCTAAGCGAAAATTAACTCAAAAAGCTTTTCATAGAGCATTTATTTAAAAAGGCTATTTAAAATAAACTATTTCTCCTGCTGTCAAAAAGCACCTTTATCCAAAATGGGATCAGCTGGTTATATAAATATCTCCTGCATCTTTTCAGTAATAAAGAAAAACAGTGTTCAGATAATATCACACGGAGATAATTACTGCATGAAAAAAGTTATTGAGTTATTGATCACATCGTGTGCACACTGCAGGAGGTTCTCACTGAAAGACAGAGGTAAAGAAAAATGAAAAGCAAAGACCAGCAGGCTCATATTTTTGATGCTTATCATGCATAAAAAGTTATTACTTATCCTTGTGCTTCATTTTAGGAGAGAGATTATTCTCCCCATGCAGTTTGATCCAAATTACCAACCTGGCACCCCTCTGAATGTGAACTTCTACTTCTGTCTATTCCTCCTGAAGACAGACACTACAGAATTAAAAACGGGAATCTTTATTTTGGAGGATATTTCTAGACTTAAAAATCCATCGTTTGAAGAAGGACTGTAACATATCAAATCATAGAAAAAGAAAAAAAATCAAAGAGATGACTGGGAAACCCAATCAATAAGAGGGTAAATACATTAGTGTCAGATGTCAGACCTCAAATAAGTCTACTTCCTAAGGAAGTAGGAAGCTTTATTTCCTTAAACTAGTCTCAGAAAGAGACACAGTGATCATTAAAACATTTATTTCCAAAACGTAATGTTTGGTCAAATACCTTTGGTTAAATGAGTGCAAAATCTAAACTTTAACCTAGAAGCTTTATTACCTAGCTCACATAAAAACAAAAGACATAATTTAATGGTAATCATACTACATTCTAATAGAAACTTTAATAAATCCCACTACCTCTTCCTTTTCCCAAAAGTTTTGTCATAGTTCACAATGTAAATAAAAATCAAAATTATAATATACAAGGATGCTCTCTATCCACATCTCTTTTCTCAGGTGAAATCTATTGCTGAACTTGTAATTCTTTTACTAATAAGGCACATGTTGAAAATTTCAAACACAGGATCATGACTTTATTTTACAGCTATTCATCCTATGCCTAAATATTCAATCATTGCCACTAATTTATTTTTGTGTAACTGGTTAGTTTGAATACATGTGAAAAATCAGTGACAGGGACGTTTCATTGGGTAAGCGATTCATATTTCCTCCCCTATGGACTCCACTTGAAAATAGCTTATAGGAATTAAACAAGATGAAATGAATATAAAGAATTTGGTCAAACACATGATAAGCCAAAATGTACACTTGTAAAATTTGTTTGGCAAACTTTAGTGTTGTCACTGAAATGAACTTTAAACAATGATGTCCAAAATAATTTCTAGTCATTATTGTTCTATCCACTATTATAGAGCAAAACTCCTCAATTAGTCTGTCAAAACAGGACTCTGACTTAAGTAGGGCTAAAGCTCTGTCTGTCCCATACACCAGCCTCATTTCATACAATAAGCTTACTATATATTTGCAGGATGCCAGGTATAGGGGATATAAAGACGAAAAAGAGGTCTCATCCTCCAATCCATACAGGAGAATAAACATGAAAATAAGCACTTAACACCGCTTCAAGAAGATCATGCCACAGGGAGCCAAAGGCATACAGTACAGTGGTAACTATGATTTGGAATCCATAAACCACACCTTAATCAAGGCCATAAATCATATACTTTACCTTCCTACAATGAATTACAACTGTCAGGAATAATTTAAAAAGACAGTATATAAGGTGTGATTATACAGTAAAGATACCCTTCAAAATACCTGAATAAACTAAAAAAGTATTATCATTCAAAGTGTTCCCCTTGGGAAGGAGTCATTCGAATGAATGGGGCCTCTGTTTAAAATATCTGGATAAACTGTCAATTCATTCTAGTGCTTACTATGACAGGACTGAGGTTAAGTAAGAATCTTGGCACAGATATGCAGGTACAAGGAACTCAGGAGAACACAACAGGATGCAGTCCTACTGATATCTTACTGTTTTTAAAACAAGTTATGATTTTTGGGGGGCAAGTTATTCAGGTAAAACTGATGTTGGGGGAGGCGTAGCAAGGCTCATTATAGCAATGAATAAACTACTGACCTAAAATATGATCAATTTTTTTAATAATCAAAACATACATACATTGGAAAGGAAAAGCCTTATTGGCAGATCTTTATTTTTTCAGAAAGAAGTGTGAAATAATCTAGCCAATGTCAAGTCCTTTTGGTACTGATCAACTGGGATAAGGTTTCCAGCTTCTTTCGTGATCCAGATCATTCACCCAGGCCTGGCTATACCTATAATAATCTATAAACGCTCTAATATTAGATACTGGCTGCTTCTGGAACCCATGGTAACTGCATTAGTTTGTCAAACTGAGATTTAGAGTAGCTCAGAGATTACTGGAACAATGGTTAAGTCTTTCCTTTTACATGGTGGCAAAATGGTAATGTGATAATAAACAAGTTAAGAAATCCATTTGATGAAAGAAAACAGTAACTATGTGAGGTGATGGATGTGTTAAGTAGCTTGAACATGGTGAATATTTATTTCACAATGTATATCTATATCAAACCATCAAGCTACATACCTTAAATATATACAATTTTAATTATACCTCAATAAAGCTGGGGAAAAAAGATATAAAGATACTTTGAGAAATATAGAATTATAAAGTCAGAAGAGACATAAGTGGTCATCTAGTCCAGCCTCCTCAGCCTACGAATGATAAAGTTGAGTCCCAAAGTGATTAGCTAGTTAACAGGTGAGTTACAGTCCATGATTCTGCTTTCAACTCTAGCATGTGAATTAGTGGTAGTGGCAGTCAGTATCCAAGACAGCTTCCAATGATCCTCACCGCCTTGTATTCCTACCCTTGTGCAGTCACCTCCCACACTGAATTTGGTCTGGCACTGTGTGACCAACAGAATGTGGCAGAAATGGCATTCTGGGACTGAAGACCTGAAGCTGGGTCTTAAGAAGCCTTGTAGCTTCCACATGGGCCGCTTGGATTGATCACTTTTGTGAAACACTTCCTTCTCTTAGGACCCAGTCACCATGCCGTGAAGAAAAAAAGAAAAAGAAAGAAAGAAATTCATTTGACTTGTGTTTTGTGGTTATTGATGAATGGTTAAGGATGTAAGAAGAATTCTATGAGTCAAAAATAATCTGGGCTCTAAGCCCCGACACATCAATAATTACTTAAATATGAATGGTCTAAATTTACCAGCTAAAAACCAGTCTACAAGAAACTCATTTCAAAATAATGAAATACAGGTTAAAAAAAAAAAGGATGGAAAAACAATACATCATGCAAACATTAAAAAAAGAGCAGTACTGGCTATATTAATATTGGATAAAATAGACTTAAGAGCAAAAAAATTATGAGGGGCACAGAGGGATATTAAAATGATCAATCCACCAGGGCTTCCCTGGTGGCACGGTGGTTGAGAGTCCGCCTGCCGACGCAGGAGACACAGGTTTATGCCCCGGTCTGGGAAGATCCCACATGCCGCGGAGCGGCTGGGCCCGTGAGCCATGGCCGCTGAGGCTGCGCATCCGGAGCCTGTGCTCCGCAACGGGAGAGGCCGCAACAGTGAGAGGCCCGCGTACCGCAAAAAAAAAAAAAAAAAGATCAATCCACCAAGAAAACACAGTGATCCTAAATGTGTACACACTAAACAAAAGAGCTTCAAAATACATAAAACAAGAAATGATAAAGCTAAAGGGAGAGACAAACAAATCCACAAAGTTGAGGATTTCAATACGCTACTCTTAGCAACTGACAGAGGTACTAGAGGAAAGAAATCAGCAAAGATATAAAAGAATTGAGTAACACCATCAACCAAAAGATCTAACTGACATTTATAGAACACTCTACCTATGAAAGATTAATACAAACACTTTTCAAGCACTCATGAAACATTCTCTGCAGTACACTATATCCTGGATCAAAACACAAAACAAACAAAAACCTCAACAAATTTAAAAGTATTGAAATAACACACAGAACATGTCTGACTATAATGGAATAAAATTAGAAATCAATAATAGAAAGATAGCAGGACTCAACACTTAGAAATTAAACATTCTTCTAAATAACTGATGGGTCAACAAGGAAGTCTCAAAGGGAACAGAGAAATACATAGATAAATGAAAATGAAAATACAACATGTCAACTTTTGTGAGATTCAGCTAAAGCAGTGCTGAGAGGGAAATTTAGAACACTAACTGCTTAGATTAGGAAAGAGGAAAGATCTCAAATTAAAAATCTAAGTTTTTCCTTCATGAACCTAAAAAAGAAGAGCAAAAGAAACCTAAAACAAGCAGAAGAAAGGAAAGAATAAATACACAATCAGAAATCAATGAAATTAAAAACAGCAAAAGAACAGAGGGAAAAAAAGCAGTGAAATGAAGAGCTTTATTTTGGAAAAACAATTGATAAACCTCTAGTTAAGACTGACAAATACAGAGTAATAAGAAGGCACAAATCACCAGTATCAGTAACAAAATACAGAATGTCAACACAGACCCCACAACCAACAAAAGGAGAAAAAATACTGAAAGTGATTTTATAATATTGTTCATAATGCTCATAAATTCAACCACTTAGAAGAAATGGGCCAATTCCTTGAAAACTACAAACCACCAAAATGCAACTGATAAACTGAACAGTTCTATAATTATTAGAGAAATTGGATCTGTAATTAAAAAGTTCTTGAAAAAGAACTCTTCAAGCACAGATGCTTCCACTGGACAACCTTATCAAATATTTAAACACAACACCAATTTTACATAAATCTTTCAAGAAAAAAAAAGAGAGAACACTTCCCAATCTAACAAATACAGTATAAAAAAAAGTAAACTGCAAACCATTATCTCCCATAAACTTAGATGCAAAAGTCCTCAACAAAATATTAGCAAATCTAATTCAGCAATTATGAGAATTATACAAATAAAGTCAAAATGGATTAAAGACCTAAATGTAACGCCAGACACTATAAAACTCTTAGAGGAAAACACAGGCAGAACACTCTTTGACATAAATCACAGCAACATCTTTTTTGACCCACCTCCTAGAGAAATGGAAATAAAAACAAAAATAAACAAATGGGACCTAATGAAACTTAAAAGCTTTTGCACAGCAAAGGAAACCATAAACAAGACAAAAAGACAACCCTCAGAATGGGAGAAAATATTTGCAAATGAAGCAACTGACAAAGGATTAATCTCCAAAATTTATAAGCAGCTCATGCAGCTCAATAACAAAAAAACAAACAACCCAATCCAAAAATGGGCAGAAGACCTAAATAGACATTTCTCCAAAGAAGACATACAGATGGCCAAGAAGCACATGAAAAGCTGCTCAACATCACTAATTATTAGAGAAATGCAAATCAAAACTACAGTGAGGTATCACCTCACACCAGTTAGAATGGGCATCATCAGAAAATCTACAAACAACAAATGCTGGAGAGGGTGTGGAGAAAAGGGAACCCTCTTGCACTGTTGGTGGGAATGTAAATTGATACAGCCACTATGGAGAACAGTATGGAGGTTCCTTAAAAAACTAAAAATAGAACTGCCATACGACCCAGCAATCCCACTACTGGGCATATACCCTGCGAAAACCATAATTCAAAAAGAGTCATGTACTAGGCTTCCCTGGTGGTGCAGTGGTTGGGAGTCCACCTGCTGATGCAGGGGGCGCAGGTTCGTGCCCCGGTCTGGGAGGATTCCACATGCCGTGGAGCGGCTGGGCCCGTGAGCCATGGCCGCTGGGCCTGTGCGTCTGGAGCCTGTGCTCCGCAGAGGGAGAGGCCACAGCAGTGAGTGGCCCGTGTACCGCAAAAAAAAAAAAAAAAGTCATGTACCACAATATTCACTGCAGCTCTATTTACAATAGCCAGGACATGGAAGCAACCTAAATGTCCATCTACAGATGAATGGATAAAAAAGATGTGGCACATATATACAATGGAATATTACTCAGCCATAAAAAGAAACAAAACTGAGTTATTTGTAGCGAGGTGGATGGACGTAGAGTCTGTCATACAGAGTGAAGTAAGTCAGAAAGAGAAAAACAAATACCGTATGCTAATACATATATATATGGAATCTAAAAAAAAAAATGGTTCTGAAGAACCTAAGGGCAGGACAGGAATAAAGATGCAGACGTAGAGAATGGACTTGAGAACACAGGGAGGTGGAAGGGTAAGCTGGGACGAAGTGAGAGAATGACATGGACATATATACACTACCAAATATAAAATAGATAGCTAGTAGGAAGCAGCTGCATAGCACAGGGAGATCAGCTGGTGCTTTGTGACTACCTAGAGGGGTGGGATAGGGAGGGTGGGAGGGAGACGCAAGAGGGAGGGGATATGGGGATATATGTATATATATGGCTGATTCACTTTGTTATAATGCAGAAACTAACACACCATTGCAAAGCAATTATACTCCAATAAAGATGTTAAAAAAAGAGAGAGAATTATATAACACAATCAAGGCTGGTTCAATATTTGAAAATTAATCCACGTAATTCACAGTATCAACAGGCCAAAGAAGAAAAATCATGTGATCTTACGAAATCACACAGAAGAAGCATTTGACAAAATCCAACACCTATTCATGACAAAAATACTCAGCAAAACTGTGAAAAGAGAAGAATTTCCTCAACTTGAAAAAGACCATCTACAAAACCCCTACAGCTAATATTTATGTAATGATAAAAAACTATCTCCCTAAGACTGGGAACAAGGTAAGGATGTCCACTCTGACCATTCCTATTCAACATAGCACTGTAAGTTCCAGCCAGTGCAACAAAGCAAGAAAAGAAATAAAAGACATACAGACTTAAAAGAAATAAAACTGTTCTTATTTGCAAATGACTTGCAAATGACATGACTGTCTATGTAGAAAATCAGAAGGAATCTACCAAAAACTCCCCAGAACTCATATGTGAGGTCAGCAAGGTCACAGGTTGTAAGATCCACACACAAAAATTGACTGCACTTTTATACCTAACAACAAATACAGCATTGGAAACTGAAACTAAAAACAATACCATTTACAATAGCTTCAAAGAAAATGAAATACTTAGGTTTAAATCTAACAAAACATGTACAGGATCTGTATGCTGAAAATTACAAAATACTTATGAAAGTCAGACCTAAATAAACTGGAGAGACTTACCATGGTCACTGATTGGAATACTCAACGTGGTAAAGATATCAAATCTCCCCAAGTTGATCTATATACGTTTAATGCAATTTCTATCAAAATCTTAGCAAAGTGTTTTACAGATACAGAAAAGCTTATTTTAAAATTTTTATGGAAAAGCCAAGAAACTACAATAGGTAAAACAATTTTGAAAGAAAAGAAAAGCAACTGAGAGGGCTCAGTCTTCCCTGTGTTAAGTAAGGTTCACTATACAGCTATAGTAATCAAGATAGTGTGGTACTGGTAAAGGGTTAGACACATTAATGGACCAGAACGGAACCCCAAAATAGACCCACACAAATAAGTCCAACAGGTTTCTGACAAAGGCATGAAAGCATTTCAATGGAGGAAGGATAACCTTTTCAACAAATGCTGCTGGAACAACTGGGCACTCATAGGCAAAAAGATGAACCTTTAATTAAACCTCATACCTTACAATAAAAATTAACTCAAAATCAATCAAAGCCTTGAATGTAAGACATAAAACCATACAACTTTTAGAAAAAAAAGAGAAAATCTTCAGGACCTAGGTCTAGGCAAGGAGGCCTTAGACTTGAGGTCAAAAGTATGATTCACAAAAGGAAGCATGAGCTGTAAATAAGGTGTTCTCAAAGTTAAAAACTGTTGCTCAGTAACAGATTGCGTTAAGAGGGTAAAAAGACAAATTAGAGATTAAAAGAAAATATTTGCAAACCACATATCCAACAAAGGGCGTTTATCTAGAAAATATTAAAAATTCTCAAAATTCAAAAAGTAAAAAAATAAAGTATCTATTTAGAAACTGGGCAGAAGACATGAACAGACATTTCACTGAAGAGGATATACAGACGGGCAATAAGCAAATGAGACGTTCAACATTATTAGCTATTAGGGAAATCCAAATTAAAAGCACAATCAGCTATCATTACACACTTATCATGTAGGTGATGGTTAAATGCTAAAATTAAATACAGTGATAACACCAAATGCTGGTGAGGATGTGGAGAAGTCAAACCATTCAAACATCATTGGTAGGAACATAAAATGGTACAGCCACTCGAAAAGAGTTTGGTAGTTTCTTTTAAAACAAAAAATGTACTAATATGACCCAGCAATTGCTTGGGCATTTATCCCAGAAAATGAAAACTTATGTTCATGTAAAAATTGAATATGAACGTTCATAACAGCTTTTTTTGTATCAACCAAAACCTGGAAACAATCCAAGTGTCCTTTGATGGTTAAAATGTGGTACATTCATCCCATGGAACACTACTCAGCAATAGTAAGGAACAAATTATTGATACACTCAATGACCTTGATGGACCTCGAGAAATTATTAAGTGGAAAAAGTCAATTTCAAAAGGTTACATACTGTGTGATTCCATTCCATGCTATATAACATTCTTTAAAGAGTGTTAATTATTTAGGATTTAAGGGGTGGAGAGGACAGGGACTATAAAGAGATAGCAAAAGGCAGTCTTGTGATGGAATGGTTCTCCATCATGATTGTGCAGCAGTTACACATGCTACACATGCAATGGAATTGCATAGAATTATACACACACACAATGAGTACATGTATAACTAGTGAAATGTAAATAAGCTCTGTGGTGTACCAATGTCAGTTTCATGGTTTGGATACTGTAATATAATTATGCAAGATGCTACGTTGTAAAAGGAATGGTAAAGGGTATATGAGACTTCCCTGAAAATATTTTGCAACTCCCTGTGAGTCTGTAACAAAAAACAAAAAAAGCAAGTGTATAAATAGAACACCATTTATAAACCTGATTATATGTACCAAGAGACAATAAAATTTTAGTTATTGATAAAAAAACTCTGGTGTTTCTTGCAGCCTTGTGAGAGACCCTTGGTCAAATTCCTCTTTGTAGACTGAAACCTCCTATTATTTTCCATATATTTAATGAAAAAATTGCCCCTTCAGTTTTAGGAAAAAGAAATATCAAATTGTGAACGTTAACTCATGTTTCAAGTAAATCACAAAAAATGTGGTGCAAAATTTCACAATACTGCAATTATATGTAATAAATGTAAGGTTTTTGTGAGAAACCTTGGTTGAAAATTGAACCAGTTTGTCCTTTAATATTACTTCTGGAAGGTAAGAGATGCATCATGCCTTATGTAAAATAACTGAGATATGTTTGATTGTCATTATTACCAATCATTTCTGCTCCAGAATAGGCTTTAAAAAAAAAACAAAAAAAGACGAGAATACCTTCACCAGTTGAGGGCAAAATCCTCTGTAACCATCCCTAATCGGGGGATGAGGATATTGGAGGAAAAGAGGAATATCATAAGCAGAAGGCTAAAACCAATATCGAGTCAACATTTGAATGCTGTGTTATAGAATAACTCTTTGACTGGTATTTTGGCTTATTAGGGTCCTGAAACTCCTGCCTAGTTATTTATTTTAAAACAACCAAAATTAAGCCCAGTGCAAGAGAGAACAATTTTGGCAATCAATTTCAGGTAAGAAGTTTGACAGGGACCAAGAGACAGCATTGTATGTGTACGTTATAAAATATTAGGGCTCGTTCAGAAGATCTAGGAAAGCCAGAGCAAAATGGAACCAAGTGAGAGAAAAGTCAAGGTAGTGTACAGTGACTGGGGATGGCATTTAGCTCAGAAGAGGAGGAAATACAGGGAGAAGAGTAGAGAACCCACAAAATCTGGCACTTGGTTTCCATATTTTTTACGAGGGGCATCAGCAAATGTCATGAAACAATTCCTGACCTTACAGTAGTAGGCAATTAGGAAAAGAGCAGTGCTTCTGGCAATGCAACTCCCCTTGCACATAAGAAAAAACATGTAAGTCTGGCCACTGCAAAGCTAAGCCAGGAAAAGGAATTGAGAAAAGCATGTAGGCTGGGCTAAAGACAAGGTTTCATGAGACCCTGAAACAAAACTGCAACTGAAAACTGTATACACTGCAGGTTGAGAATATCAGAAAACAAAACAATTTATTGCTCTGTAATTAGACATGGGTTGGTATTCTTGAATTTAAGTACTAGGCTGACTATGAATCTAGAAAATCATGTTATAAACCATGACCACTGTGACAAAAGAATTTTAACATGGTTGAGTTTAGAAAGGGTTTTTGAACAAATTTTTTCCCCTTTTACATCTGCATATGTAGTCAATGATATAACCAGTAAGTGGCTAATATCTTTATTTTTTTATTTTTTAACATCTTTATTGGAGTATAATTGCTTTACAATGGTGTATTAATTTCTGCTGTACAACAAAGTGAATCATCTATACATATATCCCCATATCCCCTCCCTCTTGCATCTCCCTCCCTCCCACCCTCCCTATCCCACCTCTCTAGGTGGTCACAAAGCACTGAGCTGATGTCCCTGTGGTTGCTTCCACTAGCTATCTATTTTACATTTGGTAGTGTATATATGTCCACGCCACTCTCTCACTTCTCCCCTGCTTACCCTCCCCCCCACCCCCATGTCCTCAAGTCCATTCTCTACGTCTGCGTCTTTATTCCTGTCCTGCCCCTAGGTTCTTCAGAACTATTTTTTTTTTTAGATTCCATATATATGTGAGTGGCTAATATCTTTAAGTAACAATTAGAACATAGGATTCAATAAAGAGTTAATCCTTACCTATCAAATAGTAATTTTACTGAAAGATAATCAATATATAAATACAAATGAAATAAAACAGATTCTGTGATAATCTGTGACATTATTTGTAGAATTTTATTTAGAAAGGAAACACATTCCCCATTCCAAGTAACTTACAACTCATATTCTAGCTATAGGACTATTTTAAAATACATTATTGGTGATGAAAAGAAAAAGGCAAAGAAAAAACTAAACAAGGTCACTAACTACACAAGTGGGAAAATAAACCAGATGGGGTCTAAGAAGGACCTATGTGAAATAAGTGATACACTACGTTGTAATGTTTCTCACTAAATGTGGGAAAAAAATAGAGTACCTTAAAGTGAGAGAGATACAAAAATGATATGAATATTTATGGAAGTATATATTTAAAAAGCATTTAACATAAAGTTAAGAATCAAAAAGTTACATTCCATATGTAAATCCTTATGAAGGGCAGTTAGTTTACAAAAGTCAACATTTTGGGGGACATACTGTATCTGCACACCTATTTACAAATCCTCTCTCAATTTAAGAATATCTGACACACGAATGTCCTTTGTTAGATCATACATAGAGGAAGGGAGGCTCTCCTGGAAGCTGAAGAAAATAAGTTCTCTTCTTGTATAACCTGAAGAAGGAGACATTTCAAGTGCCACTGCATTCCTTGTGCACAACAGAAAGCAACTACCTACAGAAAAATCCACTTTAGGGCTTCCCTGGTGGCGTAGTGGTTGAGAGTCCGCCTGCTGATGCAGAGGATGCGGGTTCGTGCCCTGGTCTGGGAGGATCCCACATGCCGCGGAGCGGCTGGGCCCGTGAGCCATGGCCGCTGAGTCTGCGCATCCGGAGCCTGTGCTCCACAACGGGAGAGGCCACAACAGTGAGAGGCCCGTGTACCGCAAAAAAAAAAAGAAAAGAAAAAAAAAAGAAAAATCCACTTTAAGTGATTAATTTTACTTAATTAAAGTCTGGGTTAAGTGTGCATTACCATCTGTAACATAATTTATATGATGAAAACCACTGTGAGTTCATAAAGCTGATTTAAAAAATAAGTCTTGAGATATAATCTGTATAAGTTATTTTATATTCTCCTTTTACTTAGTGTTATCTGGATTTTATTCCAAATGCACTGGACACTGGATTTTAAGTAAAGGGATAAGTAATCTGATATACATTTTAAAGAGATCAACCTGGCTACTGTGGTATGAAAGGAATGGAGAGTTATCAAGAGACAAAGAGGATATCAACCAGGAGGCTTTTGCAGTAGTACAGGCATGAAGTGATAGTGGACTGGACTAGGATAGTGGCAGTAGAGAAAGAAATGTAAAGAAAAAGAAAGAGGACTTGGTGATCAAGAGAAGACCCGTAAGTTTTGGTTTGGGTATCTGAATAAGTAGACGTACCATTTATTGAGAGGGGGGAAACAAGAGAAAGACTAGCTTCTTGTTTCAGGGAGGTGAGCTGGGTTGAGGGAAGACCAAGATTCTTGTATTGAACACACAAGGGATATGTCAAATTGGTGATCAGTTGAATATACTGATACATATTGGAGTGGTTGGGCCCAGAGATAGAAATTTGGGAGATATTGGCACCAGAATGAATGTCAAGTTAGCAGGAATTTTGGGTTTTTCTGTTTTGTTGTTGCTTTTAATGCCACGTCTAAGAGTGCCTGGAACAGTATTTGGCAAGTAGCCAGGGGTTCAATTAATATGTTCTGTGCAAACAAATGAATGGGCATAAAGATGGTACTTAAAGTTAAAGGATGGTATGAGATTACCTAGAGAGGAATTGTAGCTAGAACTCTTAAGGTTAAAAAAATTTTTTAAAGATAGAGAGATAAAGAGACACATAGAGAGAGATGGGAGAGAGACAGCAAGCTGGGAGAGGGAGAGTTTCAGCAAAGCAGAGTGAGAAAAAATGGCAGTGAAACCTGGTGACCATTCTATCAAAGATGCCAACATAAAAGAGCATTCCAAGGAGAGGTTATGTAAGAAAGAAGTGATAACAGTGTCACTGATGGTTGTAACAAGGGCTGAGGCACATAATCCACTCTAACAGGAAGGAAGGTGGGTAGTATGGGTACAGGTGCAGGTAGATTGACAGATTTTGTGGTGGGAATATAAGTTCCCTTGACAGCCTCTATTTTCTCAAGCTATTACAAAAGAAGTGTCAACCAGGAGTGAATATAAATTAGATGTTATGATGAGAATAAATAAAGTGTTATGAAACCACAGAGGAGGGGCACCTAACTCAGTGTTAGGGTGGAGTGTAGAGGAGGTTTAAAGAATAAGTAGGAATTAATAAGGAGAGGGTAGGTAGGACTAGTAGGAAGAACATCCCAGACATATGCAATATCTCAGAGGTAAAGGAGAAAGGGCTTGTTCAGGAAACTAAAAGGCAGGACCTAAGAGGTCCAGATAGGGACTGGCAAAAGATGAGGCTGGAATGATAAGGAGGTACCAAAATTAAGAAGAGCCGTGTATACAATGCTAAGGAGACTGAAACTTGCCATGAGGATAATCAGAAGTAGCCATTGAAATGCATAATATGTGTGTGTGTGTGTGTGTGTGTGTGTGTATAATTTTGGTGGTCTTCATATCAGTTTGGGAAAAATATCTGTAAATATAAGTATATTTAATTATAAGACTAGGCCATTTTATATTTAATACTTAAAACTGGAGAGGCAGTACTGCTTAATGGCTAAGAGCACAAATTCCAGAGCCAGAATGCCTGTGTTCAAATCCCAGGTATGCCACTTAGGAGTTGTGTGACCATGGGCAAGTTATTTAACCTGTGTTTCGGTTTCCTTAATTTTATTTATTTATTTTTTTTGCGGTACGCGGGTCTCTCACTGTTGTGGCCTCTCCCGTTGCGGAGCACAGGCTCCGGACGTGCAGGCTCAGTGGCCATGGCTCACGGCCCCAGCTGCTCCACGGCATGTGGGATCCTCCTGGATCGGGGCACAAACCCATGTCCCCTGTTTCGGCAGGCAGACTCTCAACCACTGCGCCACCAGGGAAGCCCCCAGTTTCCTTATTTTTAGATGGTAACTTTCCTTATTTTTAAATGGAGATTTTAATAGGACCTTTAGTAGGACCTTCTCAGAGGGCTGTTAATCCATTGTTAATATGGTATTATGTAAATGTTAGCTGTTATTATTTAAGATATAATTTTACCTGCTTTTTAATAGCATAATTTTCACCATCTTCAGCTTTCATTTTTTCAATCTTTTCTTCTTGTTGTTTTGCTTCTTTCTCATACATCATTTTTTCTTTGACCAATCTATAAATAAACCAAAAACTGTTTCAGAGAATTAACTTTCTCTCTAGCAACAGACCATAAAAAACAAAGAAACTCTGTAAATATAAAGTATACTTTAAAAAGCATATGTACTAGATGGGGAGGAGAAGGGAAGGGAAGAAAACTACATTAGCCACAGATGTATGAACCTCATGACCTTAAGTTTTATACCTGCCTAAAGCAAGCCAATCTATCAAAGCATGGAATTCTTAAATTTTTAATTAAAAACATTCCATTATAGTAACTGTATTTACAATGTAAAAATAACATTCAAAATTATTATATACTAACATTTCTTTATTGTTTGCTTTATTTATTTACTTAAAATTGCATTAATAATATGTTTCAGGTGTACAATATAGTGATTTGATATTTTTATACATTATGAAATTATCATCACAATAACCATACGTTATCTGTAACCACACAAAGTTGTATCTCTTAATCTTCTTCACCTATTTTGTCTGTGTCCCCACCCCATCTTCCCTCTGGCTACCACCAGTTTGTTCTCTGTATCTACAAGTCTGTTTCTGTTTTGTTTTGTTTTTTAGACTCCATATGTAAGTGCAATCATTCAGTATTTTCTCAGTTTGACTTATTTCACTTAGCATTAACACCTTCCAGGTCCATCCATGTTGCTGAGGAGGAGTAACCAAAAAAAAAAAAAAAAAAAAAAAAATGCTAAGATCAATGTCAAAGAGGTTACTGCCTATATTTTCTTCTAGGAGTTTTATGATTTCAGGTCTTGCATTTAAGTCTTTAACACATTTTGAGTTTATTTTTGAATATGGTGTAACAAAGTGGTCCAGTTTCATTCTTTTGCATGTAGCTGTCCAGTTTTCCCAATATCATTTATTGAGGAGACTGTCTTTTCCTCATTGTATATTCTTGTCTCCTTTATCATAGATTAATTGACCATCTGAGTGTGGGTTTATTTCTGGACTCTCTATTCTGTTCCATTCATCTGTGTGCCTGTTTTTAGGGCCAGTACCATATTGTTGGCTATTCGGGGCCTTTCGTGGCTCTAATGTCTTTTTTTAACTGATATATGTTATCCAAACTTTTATACATGTACCTAAAACAACATAATGGTAAAAGCTCAGCTTACTGAGAAAAAAGTCAGTATATTGCATGCCAAATCCAAAACAAAGAAAGACTAGGTTATTTTCAACAACCAAAGTGTTTAAAAAGTATTTACTATGCACTTAATTTTGTGTCTGACCTTCCTGTGCGAGGGACTGGGATATATAATTTATTTTATTTTATTTTATTTTTTGCGGTACGCGGGCTTCTCACTGTTGTGGCCTCTCCCGTTGCGGAGCACAGGCTCCAGATGCACAGGCTCAGCGGCCATGGCTCACGGGCCCAGCCGCTCCGTGGCATGTGGGATCTTCCCGGACCGGGGCACGAACCCGTATCCCTTGCATCGGCAGGCAGACTCTCAACCACTGCGCCACCAGGGAAGCCCGAGGGCATTTTTTTTGGGGGGGGAGATATATAATTTAGACATGGTTCTCTCACAGACAAATAGTGGAAACAAACAAGTATTTAATTACTAAAGCAAGAAAGGGTATTGACAGAGATCAGGAAGATTTTCAACAATAAGGAACAGAGCAATACGAAGTTCTACTAATTATTCCTCAGATAACCAAAATTCAATTAACCATAATAGTGCAATCTCCCCTAATTCTCATTAATCAAAGTTTTAATGTAAAAGAAAAGTGCAGTCCAAGAAAACATTAATATTCCTATGTACATATTTCCTAAGGAACAGAAGAAAAAAACTTTCACAGTCCCATAGCTATTAAAAGCAGCTTTTTCCATCTGGCTTGCTGACTTACTTCTAGACCTATGTTACTGGGATGGAATTAAAAATCATATTAGAGCATGGCTTTTGTCTAATCATTTGCAATAAAGATTTTTAAGTGTATTTCAAAAGACAATTTAATTTTCATAGTCTAATAGGACTTAACATAAGTTCACAAATCTAAAAAATCTTTTGTCATACTACTTGGGAGGCTTTTAAGTCAGCTTTAGTTTGGATTTAAATCACCACATAAACTGCATACTAAATATTAAAATACTAAAATGTTCCAGTTTGGAATTTTGAGTTGTGCAAGCAAGGCTCATCCTGTCCTTCATGATCTTGCACTAGTGACATAGATGGAAAGAAACATGACAAAAAGTTCACAGTATTTACGGTAGAATATAATATGTGACCTTCAAATTCTCATCCTAAAATATCTCAAAGTGAAAAACAAAACAAAATAGGTATAAATTTTATGTTGCCCTGAATATAAACAAACAACAAAGGATATTCAAGAAACAAATAACAAAGGATACCTGGGAAACTATTATTTGTGGTTACCTGAGGAGAAAAGCCCTAATGATTTGGGGTAGGGATGGTCAGCTGGGAGGTAAATAGAGAGGCTTTCATTTTATGCCTCTCAATAAAGTTCCAGGGTTTTTTTCCCCCATGTATAAGTATTACTTTTATCAAAAAAATTTAGATGCTTATAATTATCTCTGAGTGGCACAATTTTGAATGATTTTAAAGTCTGCTAGTTATTCCTTTGGCTATATTTTCTGGAATAAAGCAAAATTCAATTAGAAAGATACCAAAATATACCTAATAGTTGTAATTCTCTAAACATTGCTATCTTTTGCTAGTTTTTCAAATGCTATAAAAATAACAAGTACAAATAAATATAAAGTCATAACTTATTATATTTTAAATGCATAATTAACTGAAAATATTTTTTAGTCTTACAAACCCCACACCTACAGAGAAACATAGCAAGTTCAAAATCTGGTCACTTTTAGTAGTTAGACAAATATTTAAGAGTAAAATAAAGAAATAAGAAAAAGCAACAGAAAAGGATAGACATAAGGAGAAATTTTAAGAAATGACAGCCATCGAGGTAATGATAAGCAAATGATAACAAACTACTTAACTGTCTATGGACATAACGTGATTTTAAATGTGCAGGCCAGTGTTTTACAAACTATTCCATAGTACATTAGTAGTCAAATAAGCTTAAAAAACACTGCTTGACAAATCTTAAAAATTTATGATACATACTTGCACATTAAAGGGTCCTGAGAAATCTTGTAGTAAGAAAATCAATTTAATTTTGTTCAACTGCAAGCTTACCTGAGGCAAAAATGAACTTTCCCCCACTCGGCATTCTCCAGAACAGCTGCCTCTCAACACAAGTTTGAGAAGTACACTGTAGTAATCTATAAACTTTACACAAATCTGCATACAACACATTTAAATATACTGTTCATAAAATTCTAAATAGAATAAAATTTGGGGGTAAATCAAGAATTAAGAAACCTTGGGATAAAAAAGTTTTAGCTTAATTTGATATCTTGATTTTACAGTTTCTCATAATATTTTAAATAAGATTTTCATAGTTATAACCGAATTTGTACTTATGGCCATCTAGTAACTAACAGCCCAACACCAAGCCATGCTAAAGATACAATGACAAGCCTGTGATTAATGATAGTAAGAGGGCTTCCCCGGTGGCGCAGAGGTTGAGAGTCTGCCTGCCGATGCAGGAGACAAGGGTTCGTGCCCCGGTCCAGGAAGATCCCACATGCCGTGGAGCGGCTGGGCCCGTGAGCCATGGCCGTTGAGCCTGCGCGTCTGGACCCTGTGCTCCACAGGGGGAGAGGCCACAACAGTGAGAGGCCCGTGTACCGCAAAAAAAAAAAAAAAAAAAAAAAAGATAGTAAGAAACTGTAATAAACTGATATTTTTAAAAAAATTGATATTTAGAAGAACATTTTATATGGATATTTTCAAACAAAACATGTAGAGAAAATAGCATAATAAACCCCAGGTACTCATCACTCAGTCAACAATTATTAATATTTTGGCAATCTTGTTTCATGTATCTCTTGCCACTTATTTGTGTATTTATTTATTAGTATTTTCAGATATTTTACCTTTGGTTTGATTTTTGAAGTTAAAAGCCTATGACTTCCACCCCTCCCCACCTTGCACCATATACAAAAATTAACTCAAAATGGATCAAAGATCTAAAAAGCTAAAATTATAAAACTTTTGGAAGAAAACATAGAGGTAAATCTTGGTGACCTTGGACTTGGCAATGACTTTTTAGATATGACACCAAAAGCACAAGAAAAAGAAAAAAAAATTGGCTTTCATCAAAATTTTTAAAATTCTGTGCTTCAAAAGACACTATCAGAGAATTCCCTGGTGGTCCAGGGGTTAGGACTCTGCACTTTCACTGCTGAGGGTCCAAGTAGCCAAAAAAAGACGCTATCAGGCAAGTGAAAAGACAACTGCAGAATGAGAGAAAATATCTGTAAATCATATACTGGATAAGGAACTTGTATCTAGAATATATAAAGAACAATAATAATAAAAGTTTTAAAAATCCAATTTAAAATGGTCAAGCTGAATAGACATTTCTCTGAAGAAGATATACAAATGCCCAACAAGAACATGGAAAGATGCTCAACATCATTAGTCATCAGGGAAATGCAAATCAAAACCATAGCGAGATAGCACTTCACACCCATGAGGATGTTTATAATCAAAAAGTCAGATAATAACAAGTGTTGCTGACAAGAATGTGGAAAACCTGAAACCACCAAACACTGCTAGTGGAAATGCAAACTGTTGCAACTGCTTTGGAAGCTTGGTCATTCCTCAAAAGCTTGAACACAGAGTTACCATATATCTCGGTAATTCCATTCCTAAGTATATACCCAAGAGAAATGAAAACGTATGTCTACATGAAAACTTGTACATGAATGTTCATAGCAGCATTATGCATACATTATAGGAAAATGTGGAAACAAGTTAAAAGTCCATCAACTGATGAATGGACAAACAATATATGGTATATCATACAATGGAATAATATTCAGCATACAAAGAAATGAAGTACTGAATCATGCTACAATCTAGATGAACCTTAAAAGCATTATGCTAAGTGAAAGAAGTCAGACATAAAGGCCACATATTGTATGATTCTATTTATAGGATATATCCAGTATAGGTAAATCTATAGAGACAGAAGGTAAATTAGAGGTTGCCTAGGATGGGGGAATTTGGAGGGTAATAGCTAAAGGGTTTGGGGTAATAAAAATGTTCTAAAAATGACTGTGGTGACAGCTGCACAATTCTGTGAATATACTAAAAACAAATTGTAGACTTTAAGTGGGTGACTTATAGGGTATTTGAATTACATCACAATAAAGTTGTTAACAAAATGAAAAAGAAAAAAAGCTTGTGACCATAAATTCAGCTATAGGGGAAAGCTGTAAGTAGTACTGGATACATTCAAACCTGGACTTAATGAGAGTTGAACATGTGAACATCATGTATAGAAATTTGCATTTGACTTCTAGTTTAAAACTGCTTTAACAATATTTTCAGTATTAAGATAAAAATATCCTCTGAGGCTTAAAATTTCAAAATAAAATCATTAATGCATATCACTATAGATATTTCTGTAAAAGTTCCTTTGACACAGAAAATGCTAGGACAGAGATGGCAAGTTGCCAGCCTGCTTAAATGGGACCTAAAGATGGTTTTATTTTATTCACAGAAAGAATTAAAAAAACAACAACATATTTGTTACCAAATTTAACAACTGGGAGATTTAAGTCTGGCTTTCTGGCTTCTCTTAAGATGTTTTTTATCAGGGAATATTAGGGCTGCATCCTACTACTGGATGGAACTAAGTAGTGGCTGTTGACTGTTTTAGATGAGGCATGTGTTGCTGTTCACTGTGCCCCAACTCACACGACTCCCTGTTTCTCAAACACTCAAGCCTTTTCCTTGACCCTGTAAGCAACTGAGTTTAGAACCTGTGGGCTGGGAAACTTGCATATCATTAATGCAGTAGAACTATTATTGTTGTTTTTATTACCTTAATAGAATCACAATTAGTATTCAGAATATCAGGGATAACCAGAAACCACCGGGATTAGCAATAAGACTTTCAATATTTCTAAAGATGACAGGTTACTAAACTCCTCTAGTAAACGAAAGTAGCTGGGACTGGATAAGCTATCAGAAATAAGCACATTTAACAATATCCTGTAATTCAAAGACCTAGAACAAGGGTTGGCAAGCTATGGCCAGTGAGCTGAATTTGGTCTGCCATCTGTCTTCGTATGGTCTGAGAGCTATAAATAGTTTTCACTTTTTTTTTTTTTTTTGTGGTACGCGGGCCTCTCACTGTTGTGGCCTCTCCCGTTGCGGAGCACAGGCTCTGGACGCGCAGGCTCAGCGGCCATGGCTCACGGGCCTAGCCGCTCCGCGGCATGTGGGATCTTCCCAGACCGGGACACGAACCCGTGTCCCCTGCATCGGCAGGCGGACTCTCAACCACTGCGCCACCAGGAAAGCCCCACATTTTTAAATGGTTAAAAATATTAGAAAAATATTTTGTGACATGTGAAAATCATATGGAATTCAAATTTCAGTGTCCATAAATAAAGTTTTATTGGAACACAGCCACACTTATTCATTTATGTATCCTCTATAGCTACTTTCACGTAATGATAGCAGAGGTGAGTAGTTGTGACAATATGGCTCACAAAGTCTAAAATATACACTACCTGGCCCTTTACAAAAAAGGGTTGCTGACCCCTGACTTGGAAGACCTCGACTTAACTCTATCCAACCCCTACTTAACCATCTTAGCATTTACCACACCACACTGAAACCAAGTCTTACTTGCTAGGTCTTAAGTTCCTTGAAGATGGGATTAGGTTGTATTCATACTGTATTCCTGATCTGTAATTAACACATGGTAGACACTCAACGTTTGCTGAATGAAAAGTTGAGTCTAAAAATCTCACTATTGCCTTTTAACATTTTCAATTTAAAGAGATACATGAGACAATTCTGAAGTAGAACAAAGGTGATCCACAAAATTTGAGAAATAAGAAAACTACAGTGATTTCTGAGAAACTATACAATGAAAGAGAGAAATTCTATGCCTAGATCCACTGACAGTTCTGGTTGGTAATCCTAGTCATCCTACTCCATGTACTTCTCCATGGAAAATAGCAGTCATCGCCTCAGCAAAATTGACAAGACAGTCAACTACGTATCACACTTGACAAGTAAAGGTGCTGAATACTTACATGACTATTAGAATATCAAAACAAGCATAAGTAAAGTCTTTGTTTTAAAAAAATAAAAAGCCATACTGTGAAAAGGCTCAGGAAGCAAGTTACTGAAGAGCAAACGTACTGTCCCCCAAAAGGAAAAAAATCACCGTTAGTGAGAACCCAGTAATACCAGCGTGTAAAATTACAATAAATAAAATGCTAAGGCAAGATGCAAGAGAAATTGAAAAAGTTCCACTTTCAAACAGTATAAATCAATGTACTGATGACAAGTCACATGACATGGAAGAGGTTTTAGAGAGTATATACACAACTTCAGCTTTACTAGATATTATCAAATTGCTTTCCAAAATGGTTGTATCAATTGATACCCAACCTGCAGTATATGAAATTTCCTGCTTCTCTTTGGCATCCTGGTGAACAACTGGAATTGTATGAGTTACTAAATTTCTGACAATAAGAAGAGTGTGAAATGGTATTATATTATGTTTGAAATATTAACTTCCCTGAAAACTTATAAGGTTATCTATGTTTATTAAAATAGTATGGTTACTGGATAAGTATTTGTTAAATCTATGAATGAATAGCTTCTGGTGAATTGGACTCTTCTTCCTTTCTCTAGGAAAGGCTAAGATTTAATAAGAAAACTTAACTCAAGTATATATAGTCATAGTTCTTAAATTTGTTACTAAAATATTTTTCTGTAACATACATATGCATATGCTCCTATAAGTACAGGAACACTTGAAAGATTATAAAGAATAAAATTTTAAAATCAGTCATAATCTCATTGCCCAAGCTAACTACTACTGATCCAAAATGGACATAATTCTAAAATTCCAAAAACATTTAAAAAAATTGGAATTTAAAAATTAAGTTTGGCATAAACTCATTTACTAGCAAAATGTGACCTCAACTGACATGAAAATATTTATAGACTTTATGTATTCTACTTAATGTGAACAATCATGTTTCACTGCAGAAATATGAATGTATTTGATTATAGAGTACTTCTTTAGACACTACCATGTAAATGCATTTATTATTGTTCCAAAATCTAAAACACCTGGAATTCAGAAATACATATGGGCCCAACAGTTTCATATAAGGGATTATGAAATCTGTATTAACATTTTGAATATTTTTCACTAGTTTTTTTTAAACATGTGCGAAAATTTATATTATATACACACAATTGATCCTTGAACAACTCAGGGGTTAGGGATGCTGATCCTCCTCACAGTCAAAAATCCATGTATATCTTTATAGTTGACCCTTTGTATCTGGTTCTGCATCCTTGAACCATGGATCAAAAATAGTAATGCAGGGGCTTCCCTGGTGGCGCAGTGGTTTGGAGTCCGCCTGCCGATGCAGGGGATACGGGTTCGTGCCCCGGTCCAGGGGGATCCCACATGCCGCGGAGCGGCTAGGCCCGTGAGCCATGGCCACTGACCCTGCGCATCCAGAGCCTGTGCTCCGCAACGGGAGAGGCCACAACAGTGAGAGGCCCGCGTACCGCAAAAAAAAAAAAAAAAAGTAATGCAGTACATCTTTATGGAAAAAAATCCATGTATAAGTGGACCTATGCAATTCAAACCCATGTTGTTCAAGAGACAACTGTATATAAATAAATAAATAAATAAATAAATAAATAAATGGGATAGTGTACCATTTCCAATCTCATTACATATTCTTTGAAAATATAGCTGTTAGCGGCTGCAAAGCATTTCATAATACCAGTATGACAGCTTATTAAATGCTGTTAGACATCTGGACATCCCCATATAAATAATATTGTGATGAACCTCCCTACTCCTAAATTTTATAGATGTATATTATTTTCTTATTATATAATATTTAAAATATATAGTGTCTGAGGAGAAATTAGACTAAATCCTTTTCCAGTAAACTAGTGATCATTTATTGATGAATACTTCCTTTTTCTACTGATATGATAAGCTACCTTAGTCATTCATTATTAGTAGTCATAAACAAAATGCAAATATTAATTCAATCTATCCTATTTTAGCCTACTATTTAGTATTTCATCTTAGTCAAAGAAAACAGTATGCCAGATTTCACTGCTGAAATATTAATAAGCATATCAAAGCCTACATTAAAGAGATGTAAAATTAAAAAGAGAAAAATAAGGGAAATGAACATCAAGGGAAAAGAAGATAAACCTGATAACCAATAGGAGTTGTAGATAGTGATAAAGTAAAAAATCAGGGGAAGAATTTTTCTTTAAAAACTAGACTTTCCCTTGGGGGCAGAGATAAATTAGGAGTGTGGGATTAACAGATACACACTACTATACATAAAATAGATAAGTGAGGATTTACTGTATAGTACAGGGAACTATACTCAATATTTTGTAACACACTATAATGGAAAAGAATTGAAAAAAAGAATATACATAACCAAATCACTTTGCTGTACACGTGACACTAACACAGTATTGTAAATCAACTATACTTCAATTAAAAAAAAATAAATTTTCCCAGAGATGGGAAAAAAGAAAAATCTTAACTGAAAGGGATTTCTAAGTGCCAACTGGAATCAAAAAACCTCACGTCTATGTACATTGTTGAGAATTTTCAGAGACCCAAAAACACCAAAGCTTTCAAACAGAGAAGAAATAGGTCACCTATAAAAGTTTTATCTTTCACATTAATAACGCTAGATACCACAAGACATGGGAGCAATCCCTTCAAACTTCTGAGAGAAAACAATTTAAAAGAGGAAAATTCACTAATTCATTCAGCAATTATTTACTGAGGGGCTACTATGTGCCAGACATTTTATGTACCAAGGATATACCAGTGAACAAAACCACAAAAATCTCTGCCCTATGGCATTTTTAGTGGGAAAATAAAGACAATAAGCAAAATATATTATAGCATGTTAGATTGTGAAAAGTGCTCTAAGAGAAAAAGCAGTGAAGAAGGGCTGGTAATACAGGGGATTCACAATTTAAAACAAGATGGTCAGGGAAGGCCTCTTTGAGAATGGGATATGTGTTGAGATCTGAAAGAAACAGTAAGTCATGTAGAAAAGTGATGAAAGAAGTCATAGGCCAGGAGAACTTTTTTTTTTGTATAAAAATTCAAAAAGTTCATCTACTCTGCCTCCTTTCTGACAAATTTACTTAAGAATGTATTCCAGCAAAATGAAGATGAATATCAAGAAAAGAAACCATGGTCAATGTAATGTAACAGTCTAATGAAGGAAAAAAAAAATCCCAGTATTGACTGTGTCCTAGGCCTGGAAAACAATCAATCTAAATGAGAATCTTAGTATGGAGTCTTACAGACACATCTTTAAGAAGAAGAATGAGTAAGAAGGTAGAAATCATTTATGTGTTTTTTCTCCCAATAATGAAAGAATGAAAGACAATTAGAAACTCCAGGAAAAGTACCGCCCTCCACAGTCCACCCCCCAACATAGTTATGGTTGTAATATGAAGCAACTGATGAAAAACAAAACTAATTTAACCTGGATTTATAAGAATAGTATCCTTTGAGCAGCATGGGATCCAATGAGAAAGAAATGTAATCCTATATATACCATATTTTAAATGATATATATTTATAATCTATTTATTCATTTTCAACTTTTATAATAGACCTATGAGCAAACTATGTCTTCCTCACTTGTTTGAAATATTCAATTTGCATTTTTAAAGTAGCTTTTGCTAGGGGCTTCTGAAAAGTTTGTCATTCTTCCTAAATGTGACATAGCAAGTACAATTTTCTTTTCTCCCCTAGACATCACCTGTGACACCTGCCACCTTGGGATCATGAGGAGACCCAGCCTAAAAGGACAGGTAACTCTGGGAAGTCAGAGAACTTGAATCTTTGGTGACGGTATTAAACTACTGATTTAACCAACTCTGAATGCACCCTACCTCCAGATTTCCTATTGTATAAGATAATAAACATCCTTATAGTTTAAGTCACATATAGTTTGATTTTCTATTATTATTTTCTTCGAAGCTAAAAGGATCTGAAATGATAGAGTCATTAACAACAGAAGAATGTTCTGCAGGTATAGAAATAATGCTTTCTTACTTTGGACTAACTTCTTCTAAACGGATAAATCACTTAGAAATTGAGATGCCTCATTTTTTTCCTTCCCACACACAAATAAATACAATGTAAAGAGGAAATTACCTATACAATACAATACCCAATTTTATGTTTTCCACTGTATTAAGAAATATCTCACATGAATTTTTGCAAAATCCCTGACACCTGGTGTCCTAGTGGTTAGGATTCCAGGCTTTCACTGCCATGGCCTGGGTTCAATCCCTGGTCATTCAACTAAGATCCCACAAGCTGCATGGCACGACCCAAGGAAAAAAATTAAAAACAACAAACCAAACAACAAACACTAAACTGGCAGAAAACTTTTAAAATCTGTGTTTATTTTTAATAATCATGGTGTTTACTGTAGGCTAATATCAATAATAAATAATACTATCTTCTATCTGTATCGTATTTTCAATTTACAAAGTACTTCTGTAACATACTGGATGTTAAATATTAAATAGTAAAATATCAATGCCCCTAAACTGTGACTTACAGGACAGTGAGCATTAAATAGTTAAATATTAATGTCTATAAACTATTATGGAGTTGAGGTGTTTAATGGCTCTATAAAGTAAACAATACGGCACCAGGAAAAGTATATCTACTCACAGCTTGGAACTCTATAACTTGTCAAATCAATTTAAAATTCCTATCTTCCCCAGTGAAGATGAAAAAAGTATTCAAGATTAGGGAAAGAAGCTATTTGAATTAACAAGTAAAGCAGGTACAAGCTTTTCTGCTAAACATATTGGAAGAAAGCAGTTTACAGAAATCAGAGTGAAACATTGTATTTAGAGTAAATTTTAGGCTTTTGAAGACTAAGGGTTTAGTGATGAGACCCCAGACACACAGAAGAAACTATGTCTTTACAAAAGTATGTGGGGACCAAGATACCAAGAAAGATGCAAGAAAAGAAAAATCTCATCTGGGAACTCCAAGTGAACTGCAAATTAGAGGCTTATTGCTTTAGTTGCCTTAATTAAGAATTCTCACTAGTTCCTTAGTGAGAAACAATTGGAGGTTGACATCAGAATCCGATGATTTAGTGTTTATGGTCTATATAAAAATGTATAAGTTAAAACTCAGTGAGTTTTAGTCATTCTCTACTAATTCTTTTGTGGTCACTATAAAGTTCCAAGTGAAATTTTCCACTATTTCCAAATTTCAACTAATAATCACAGTCAAGATTTGGGGGGTCAGCAAAATTAAGGAAGAACCTGCTACAGCATCCTCTCCTAAAATAAATAAAACAAAAATGTGCTACACACAAACACACATAAAATGAGATGGGTCTGGAAATGCTGCTTGTTCTGGGTGGAATGCCTTCTCCTTCTTTCATCTTCTCCCCCATATCCTCCCAACCCATTCTTCAAAACTTAACTCAAATGTCCTTGTCTTCAATAAGGACCACTCTAGCCCCTACTCTACCACTCCCCAAGCAGCCACTATGGATCTTTCCTATGAATTTTTATAGCATGTTTATTTCCATCATAGAAATTATAAGTTAAATATGTCATAATTTTGTCGACTTCTACACTTGAAAGTAGATGCCCTGAGGACTGGAAATGTGTCTCCTATGAGCACCTTTCAGTGTGTGCCTCACAGATATGTTTACTAAATGAACTCACAATGACCCTGAGTGGTATTCAGGGCAGCTATCACCATCCCCATTTTCAAAGAGGTGAAATGATTCACCTAAGGCCAGCTGGCCAGGAAATGGAGAAATTAGGATTTGAAATTATGACTTCTAACTTCAAGTGTCAATACTTTTTAAACATCATACTATCTCATGTTTAAAGTAAATGAGTTTCAAAATTTAAATTTCTTTACCTGTTCCAAATGTAAAATCATCCCATGGTTCAAAACTTGAATCGTACACAAGAGCACAAAGTGAAAAGGCAACCCAACACACACACTCCCTGCCCTGAGCCCCTCAGTCCCAACACTGGAAGCAACAGTTATCAATTTCTTGTGTATCCTAAATGAAAAGTTAAATGTTTAGTTTGATGGTATTTGTTACCTTATCATCTTCCTGTACCCATTAATTAATCCATTAAATTGAAGATGGTTCAAGTTATAGTCACTACTCAAGTAAAATATATGCATTATTACTTTTAATAAATAAGACATTGGGCTTCCCTGGTGGCACAGTGGTTGAGAGTCCGCCTGCCGATGCAGGGGACACGGGTTCGTGCCCCGGTCCGGGAGGATCCCACATGCCGCGGAGCGGCTAAGCCCGTGAGCCATGGCCGCTGAGCCTGTGCTCCACAACGGGAGAGGCCACAACAGTGAGAGGCCCGTGTACCACAAAAAAAAAAAAAAAAAAGACATTTTGTAAACAGCTAAACTGATGCATGCCAAATACAATATCACTATTTTTTGTGCAATTTTGTGGATCTTGGTGATTAATAAATTAATAAGTCTTAGGAATAATTCAAAAACACAAATGTAAAACTAATTATTTCACTAATCCTCTAAACTAGTCCCTTAAAAGTCAGTGAGACTGAAAAGTGTGTACTAATAATAAAACGGCTATAAAGACACTATTGTGGATAGCTTCTGCTTGAGTCTGTATGAGAAAGCAATAGCACCTCCCACAGCTGCTTCATCTCCATACAAAAACACTCTGACAATTTTAATTACTACCTAAAATCGCAAATCTCTCTGTACACTTGACATTTTATCCTCTGCCCAGACCCATATCTCTGTCTTTGCAACATCTCTATTTAGACATCCCACCGGCAACTAACTGAAGCAGGTTGAAAACTAAGCTCATCACCATCCCACTCTAAAATAATACCCTTTTTCCCAATTTGAGATGTCAACGTCAGAATCACACAAATACTGGATGAAGTATGCCTGGCTTGTGAGCAGTTCAGGGAAAAAGAGCTAAGTTGTCTGCAAGCTCAATATGAGCCAAGAATGTGATGCAGTTACTAAAAAACCAAAACCAGCCAATTCAATCTTAGATGCATTAGAAAAGGAGAACCTAAAACGTGGTAGGTACACATTACTACATTGGATGAACTGTATCTGTGCTATTAGTATTAACAATTTACTTCCAAAATTGTTATATACAACTTAGATGCAAAAGGGATTTAAGGCAGCATCTGAAGAAGGACCCTAACAAACCAGAGTTATTAGCAAAAGAATATCCAACACCATCACTCTATTCTGTGAAATAGCTCAGTTTGTCTAAAACATTCAGATATATTATGAACTATATAGTTATTCCAAACTAATATTGGTTATAACTAAATGGGCAAAGAAAATATCATTTGATGCAAATGACTTAGCTGACTGACGACTGTCACCTCTCATAGATAATAAAAGTTAACATCAGTTAGGATACCTGAATTTTATCAAATTATAAAATAAGCCCAATTTAATGATATTTTACTATAGTAATTATTCTTGGTGATTCAGTAACTCAGGTTATTCTTGGAACTACTGATGAGAAAATTTGGGAGCCAAATCTGAGATTTTTCAGTTGTACAGCTCTAGGGTCCAGAGAACAACTCATGATTTGGGGATTATTAGCATTATACAAAGGTACTTTGGTATGTAATGTGTTTATTCAGTTTGTTGTACTAAGATTTATTCATTAGGTCACAGTGGTTCAAGAAGAAACATGTATGAAGATTTCTGCTATTTTTATATTACTGATATTGAGGTCTTGTTTAAGTCCTTTGTACAGAAGAATGACAATAATCATGAACTGTTAACAATTTCCATTCAGAAAAACCTAACAGTTGAAAATAATTTTCATAGTATATTCCTATCTAAAGGTATACATATAGTAAATAATCTGGTAAATGTTAAAGTATTGAAATACACTTTCAATGTATATTTATTTTGTACTTTACCACATATAAAGCATTTAAAAAATTAAGTCAAATTTCTAAGTCTTTAACTGCTTAAACACTACTTCTAAGTAATATTTAGTAATGGTACTTGATACAGAGATGTATTTGACACAATTTTAATAGCTAGCAAATCTGTGTGAATATTCAATAGTAAAATTTTCTTAATTATTATAAGGTTGGTTTAGTGATTCCCAATGACTCCTCTAATCTTTCTTCTCTGTATCATATTAATTATAGTCTGCAGTTTTAAAAAAAGTTTATATTATCTCTAATACTCCACCCTTTTATTCTTCATTTCTTTACTCAGTAAAACATTTTTGCAGCCTGACTCTCTGAATCTGTCAGTAAACACTGTTTTTAAATGTTGCATTTTCACAACTGGAGGCATTCCACCTTTAGCTCTTGTCCCACGAATATGTGTCAGCATGTAAAAATATGATAA